>NC_142128.1:75471250-76081875 GCF_024610735.1 Ursus americanus
AAGCAATCCATATGTTTTATTGAGATAATTCTAGCAAGAACGGAAGCTGGATTGGAGGGGAAAAAAAACTGTAATATTGACTGCCTACCATATGCTAGTCATTGGTCTCACTCCACCCTGCTGGTGTATGAAATAAGTTCAGGAATTATCCCATTTCACAGATGGGGAAAATGAGGCACAAAGAAGTTAAGTCACTTGTCCAAGGCCACACCTCCAGTCATCCAGGAGTCTAACCTAGAAGACTTCTCCAGAGCTGCTTTTAGCTATCCCAATGGACCACCTCACCCAGGGACCAATTAGAGCCTAGACTATCACAATAGTATCAGAGAGAGGAGAAGGAGGGCCTGAATTAAATTGTAGAGATGAAACTATAGAAGAGGCAGCATTTACTGACTGCCTTTTGTGTAAAAAAGGATGGCAGGGAATATCCATATATATTGATCGATAGCTATATCTATCTATGTATCTATACCTATTCTTTTCCTTGTATCCACAGGCAATACTGGAGGGGTACACAAGAAGCTAATAAGAGTGGCCACATATAGAGGCCAGGGCGGGGGGGAGGGGATGGAGGAGAAGTGCAGGTGGGTGAGAGTGGGGTGAGACACTTCAGTGTATGTCTTCCCATCTGGTTCTGATTTCTGGCCCATGTGAATGTGCTATTTATTCAAAAGACACAAATGATTCTTTAAAAATTGAAAAGGCACAATATAAAAGCTAACTCAAGGAAACAGCTGAAAGTGCATAACAGCTGATTGGATTTGGAAGGCAATGAAAGAGACAACACAACCAAAGAAAAGTGCCTGGCTCTCTAACTGGAGTGTTTGGGAAGACGGTAGCTCTGCAGCCTAGCTGGGGAAACAGGAGAAGAGTGGTTTGAAGGAAGCTATTACATGTTCAGGATTGTTTGTGGATGGAAGTGGATGTGTGGATGGTAAGGTTAAGGTCGACAATCCAGACAGGGGTGTTGATTTGGGACATTCACATGATGAGGGTAACAGACCCTGTGCGTGGATGTTGAGATTAAGGAAAGAGGAGGGAAAGAGACAGCAAGGGGCAGAAGACAGAAGTTCAAGGAACCTACACTGAAGGAACAGCCCAAGGGCAGGATGGAGAGGTGAGTATAGGGGAGCAGAGTGAGCAGGAGTTTCCAGAAGAAGGGGAGTCATCTCCTCAGGTCTAATGGGTGAGGACTGAAAAGAGGATGGTAGATTTTGGAATCAGGATGCTATGCTTCTAGAAACAGGGGGAGGAGACATAGCAGAGATGAGGGGAGGAACTACCCAACAGAGGGTCCCCCTGCTTCTCTTCCCATTCTATAAGAGTAAACTAGACACGGAGGCGTCTTCAATCCCTACTTTTCAACCAATGTAGATATCCTATTCCCCGGGAAGGCGTTTGTAAACAACACACTCCAGCAACTGAGTGGTTAAAAGAGAAACTGAGGCAGGCAGTCCTAAAAAGCTTCTCAGATTTTCTGTTACCACCCCATTCAGGCCAATGGAAACTTGTAGTATAAAGCTTTATTTTTGCTTTTTATTCTTCCTCCCTCTCTTTCCATTACACACATCAGTGCAAACACAATTACACACACACACACACACACACACACACACACACAAGGCATAAAAGGGCCCTTTCCAAAAGCAATTTTCTGGATCAGACTCAATGCTGCTCGGAGGGAGGGAAGGCACAGCAGAGAAAAGACAGGAGATGCCAGCCACCATAGCTACTTTTCCTCCCCTTTAAGACTGCCTGGTTACGGTCCTGGGAAAGAAAACCCCTGCATTCCTCCCCTTTAATTCGGGTTATTGTTAAGGCGCTTGAGCAGCTAATCCTCACAGACCTGTAGGAGCTGGAGTAGGGGCACCAGAAGCACCATTCCTCCGAGTCTCCGGGTAAGATGAGTCTGATTCTTTTCTTGGTTTGGGGAGGTTTCCTGGCTTAGTGGGAGGCAGGCAGCACCTAGAAATGTGTGTGAAGAGCCACTTTTGCAAGCAGCTTGGGTATTTTACTCATTTCAGCCCCATTTCCTGTCTTGCCTGACTCTTGTGCTATCAAGGGTAAGTTGTAGCCGCCTTGGAAAATAAGTCTGAATGGGGGCCCAGGTGGCATCTCCATGCAGAGCCATCTGCCGTCACTTCAGGGTTGGCGTGAGTGGGAAATGTTTGCACTTCTGAGCAGGGAAAGGGGAGCAAAATATCAGGATATGTCCCTCCTGCAATGCCTGCCCGCAGGCTGCATTCTAGGGGCAATCCTCAGGGCTCCGGGGCTGGGAGGGGCTGTCCAGCTACAGAGTGCCGGTACCTCAGCAGGCCCACACCCCTGCCTCCTGCCTATCCTTCATCTCTTAACCTCTCTGACCCCATCTGGCAAGGAGCAGTGCCCTTCTGCCTACCTGCGGGGGTTGTTGGGAGCAGTAAGAGAGCCAGTGGGCAAAAAGGCAGTTGGTAAACAGCCTGTGGCTCTGCAAGCCCCAGGAGAGCGGACCAGCCTCAGTCCCTCCCGGCAGGGTCCATGGACAGGGTCCATGGACAGGCTCCAGCTCCACGTCCCGCCTGGGCTGCGTTAGGATGCAGAACTCATTGCTGTCGGTCACAAGACCGCCTCCTTCACCTTCCCCAGGGGTGCATCCGGCTCCCTTCTGTCTTTAAACTTCCCCAGTTGGGCTGGCAGGTAAAGATGTTAAAAGGAGGTCTGGATTCTCCACCACCCCCATCTGCACTGTGGCCCCTTCTCTCCACGTAACTTTGACGCACAAGCATTAACCCCGAGGCTCCCGGAGGAGGCAGCTGCCAGGGCTCGTGCTGGTCTGGCTGTAGTGCATGGCTGGCCAGTGGCTCGCTCTGGAGCCGGCTAAATGGATCATGAGGAAAATCTCTGAGAAGGGTCAAAGAGTCAAGCAGGTTTCTCCTGGGGAAGGAAAGAGATGATCTTTCCCAGAGCAGAGGCTGGAAACAGCCCGGCCCCTGGCAATGCTTTTGACCCAGGCTTAACCAGGACCAAAGATGAGATCCAATAGGCCATAACACAAAGTGCTTAGTAATACTTGATCTGGGGAGCACACTTTACAGTTTATAATGTGCCTTTAATCAGTTATCTTTAGGACAAGCCCACCGAGCTGGTGGGGCGAATGGTATTTCTCCCTTTGCATGGATGAGAGACCACTGAGACTCAAGAGAGGCTTGCCTAGGGCTGCAAAGCTGGATATCGGTGCTATCTAGTAGCATTTGAACCCAGAATTTCTTACATCATCGGTGACCTTTCCATGATACTACAGATAGCTACAGTGTGTTGAGGGGGATGGGGGGCTGCGGGTGTGTATTAAGAGCACTCTTGAGAAAGACGGAGCAAAACTTTGGGAAAGAAGCCTGAAGTCTGAGTGACAGAAGGTTTTGAGCTGGGGCCAGGAGAGGCAGTAGACGGCCTGGCCTCGGTGTCTTTCTCAGAGCATCCAAGTCACGTGTTCCGGGGGGACTCGGTCAGGTGCTGGGGTTGCATGAAAGCATCCTAAGGATGAGGCAAGGTAAGCGAAATCGGATAATCGCCTCCAGGAGAGAGGCAACAGGTTTTGTGGTGGCTCCGATAGACTGGGGTTCTCAGTCCGGCTCTGCCATTTACTATCTGATTTGGGGCATTTTTCTTAACATTTCTACCCATAAGTACCGCAGCTGTGAAATGGGCTTCATGACACCGACCTCCCCCAAAGGCGGCAGTGAGGCACGAGGGGAGGTGATGCAGGTGAAGTGCCCGGCAAGGTGCCGCGCCCAGCGCTCAGCCCGCACCCCGCGAGGCCTGGGAGCACGTGGGGCCGGACGGGACGGGACGGGAGAGATGGCCTAGGGCCGCGGAGAGCGGCGCCGGGCTCCCTCCCCCTCGCTTACAAGCGCGCTCACGGCCAGAAATAGCTAACTTGCATGCGCGTGCGGTGCGGGGCGGGCAGGTGGATGAGCTGCAGCATGAATGAGACGGGAGCGGCCACCCGCGCGCGCCGCTACAACCGCAGGCGCGTCCCCGCGGTCACCGCCTGGAGGGCGGGGGCGCAAGCCGGTGCACCCGCGCCGGCAGGCCCGCGTCCCCGGGGAGTCAGGGCTGGTCACGCAGGGCTTCCCGCCAAAGCCATCTTGCGCGCAGCCCGCCTTCTGCACCCCTCCCCGGGAGGAGCGTGCCTGGCCGGGCACTTTGAGTAAGGAGCCCAGCACCTGCACAAAGGAGGCACCGCTTGCACGGTCCGGCTTAAGGGCCGCGTGTGGCAGGCACGCAGTCAACACTATTACCCTTGAAAACTCCTTAGGAGGATGCCCCAGGGAGACCAGCATGATGCCCATGAAGAAACCCGGGGCGGGCAGTGTTTCCCAGTGTGGCGGCAGAGCTCTCTCCTCTGGGGTCAGTACCAGATGAAGCAGTCGGTTTGCATTTCAAGACCGTGGTGTATGAAGAATTAGATAGTTTTAAACATTTTAAAATCACAGTGAGATGAGAGGCGCACACTGTGAGGCGTACTTAGGAGCTGAGACGGGTTAGGGGACAGTGGCTTCACGTCTCCTGTTGCGTGTTCACATCTATTTAAAGTCTTATTTGTTTCCCTCTCTTCCTCCCCAGTGCGTGGTGTTTATTTAATTCATGTGCCTGGAATGTGGACCCACTGCATAGCATGATAGTGGTTGCAGAGTGATTCTGTGCCCCCTGATGCCCCAGGAATGGGGGGGGGGAATAGAGCAGGGATCCTTATTCCCATTCAGCAGAGGAGGACACTGAGGCCCCCTGGGGTTAAGAGCACATCAGGAATCTGTGGCACACCCTGCTCTCTCCAGGGACTCTTTGTGTTGACCCCTCAGCCACTAAATGAAGCCCTAAAGGCTTTTCTTCATTTCTGTTATAAGAAGCACACAATAAGTTTTCAGCAACATGTGAATTCTGGCTTGTCACTGCAGCAGGAGGGATTTGCTTCAACTTAAATGTGGGTTTGAGCCTGAAATAAACAGCAGGAAGCATTGGTAGAACGTCCTTCTTCAGTGATGTTGTGAACAGAAACTGGCATGCGGGGTTGGCCTTTGAGACGCTGGCCTAGTGGGGGTGCTGGGGAGGGAGTCCATATTCCTTGGAGGCTCTGTCCGGCCAGAAGTCTCCAGGAGGCTTTAAGATCCAGGGCCTGGGCTTGGGCTACAGCCCATGAGCTGGGAATGGGTCATGACAGCTCACACAGGCCCAGCTACATGCCTCTGACACCATGAGGAGAGCGGTGCTGTGACTGAGGGCAGCAGGTTGCTGGAAATTTCTATGTTGCTCAAACACATGGAGAATCACCGAGTGTCAGAGATGGCCAGTCTCCCTGTTTTCCCAAGTAGGCTCTGGGCAACCCTAGATCCCCTGGATGCTAGTAGGTGTTACACAAGGAAAGAGTTTCACAAGCCAGTAAGTTTGGGAGATGCCCAGTTAAACAGCGTTACCCAAGTGTCTTTAATAAGCTCATGTGGATCGTGAATCTCTAAGAAGGAACAGCAAATCCACTTTGCACACGGAGAGTCTTCTGGGACTCATAGTCTGAAAAACAAACTTCAAGGCACCTTAATCTATTCCAATCTCCTCTTTTCACTAAGGAGAAATGTGGAAGCCCAGAGATGTACAGGGATCTGCCTGGGGCTGCACAGCTCCTCGGTACCAAATCAAAACCAGAATGAGAGTTTGAGCTCTTTCTAATGTCCCTCTCAATCCAAAGGATGACGCAGAGTCCAATGTGGGCCAAAGTCCAGGAAGCTGGAGGTCAGGGCAACAAAACATCCCAGTGTTAGCCTTTTAGCCCCTTATAACCAAGTGATTTGTATATTGCCATGACTCCGTGAGCCCCAGCCTAGAGGCAGAGAGCATTCTTATGAAAGATGATCCAACTGATAACGTCCCTCCCAAGACCCACAAGCCTTTCTGAGTCACACTCCCAAGAAATGGAAAACCCTGGAAGCTGATCATAAAGCAATCTTAGGGTGGGCTGGTTCTGTTGAGGTCCCTCAGCAAGGCTCGGAGGCCTGCTCACTGCGCCCGGAGTGATTTATACCTGCTTGCCCACAAGCGCCAAGTGAGAGCATTAACAAAGGCACTGTGGCTATGGGTAAGGTCGAGAGCCATTATCTGTGGGTTGAAGGCTGCAGAGGTGGTATTCCAGGATTTTCTCCTTCTCACCATCTCCTCTGGGTTGTTCCTGTCCAGTTTAGGAACCCTGCTGTGGGTTTGGGAAACACACACTGAATTGCATTGCATTGAATGGAATGGAATGGAATGGAATGGAATGGAATGGCTGGATTAAAACATGGTGCGCCCAAGACTTTGGAATGTATTATCAGGAGGGGTGACTTTTAAACTGTTAGTCCAGCTGATTCATTTAATAAGCATCTCAGAGCAGCTGGGACTCCGCAGAGGAAAGTTTTCATAAGGAGGCTCTGTAGAGTAGGGTGGGCGGAGTGAGGGGCCAGAGAGAGGTTCCAGGGCAGCGTGAGGTCATGAGGTGACCTGGCATCTTTGGGGAATGGTGATGGCAGTGAGGAGGCCATTGAAGGTAATCCTTCTCTGCCTTAGAGGTCTGTCTCTTGCTGGTGCTGCTCCTGTCACCAGGTGGAGCCTGGGAAGGACAGAATGACAGGGATCCTCCATGGAAGAAGCATGGGGAGGGCACCTGCGTCCTGGGCTCACGGGCCAAGCATCTCTCAGCAGCACCTCATAAGGAGCCAGGCTGGATGCCGCTGCGGGTCACACAGTCTGTCCCCAGAAGCACAGAAAGGGCGGCGCTCAGAGGTGGCATCCGCCCCAGGGCTGCATGGCCTGCCCTTTAGAAAGAACTTTTCCCTCTCCAGTCTCCTCCCCAGCTGTGGAACTGTCCCCCAACAGAGCAGGAAGACCACCCCGAAATCTATGACTGAGTACTGCCTCGGAGCCAGGCGCTGCACTAGGCCAAGGGAGACAAGGGGACGGGCAAGGTTTGGTCCACCTGGAGTTACTTTCTCCTGAGGTCACGACCTCAAACAAATAAGCAAGAGAATTTCAGATCGTCACAGGTCGTACGGAAGCAAGGAGCGGGCTCACATGATAGAGTACCTTTGGGTGGGTGGAGGGACTGACTCCGGATGGAATGGTCGGGGAGGGCTTCTTCGAGTGTCCCAGGGAAGTTCTGCTGACCAAGAACCGGGCCCAGGCCCTGAGGGGCGCTGTTGGCGGTGGAGCCCAGGCGGTTGGGCTCTCTGCGGCCATTCTGCCCGGTCCTGTTGCGGTGTTCTAAACAGAGCCTGACCTTGAGATCTTTAGAGAGGAGGCCCCAAGGTCTTCCCTTCCCAGGATACAGGTCTTCTTGCTAGAGGTCCCTCTCTAGAGCAAGGTAAAGAATCCATTCTCCCACCCTGTACCTATTTTAAATTCAGCTCTCTGATCAACCCGCCCTCGCCCCTGGGCTCTCCTCCTCACTGAATCATTGAACACAGGAGGGCAGGACCCTCAGTGTATGCCGGGCTCAGAACTAGGCACGAGGACGAGGGATTGCCGGGGAGTAACACGGGGTGCCTGCAGCTCTCACAGTCAGGGGAGCGAGGCTCACACATCCACCATCGATCTACAACTGACCTCTGAAGGGCTTTGGCCCCGAGCAATGAGCAACGTGCACAGTCATTTGCGAAATAACCACATTTAGTCCAGTGGGGAATGAAGGAGTGTTATCTCCACAACTCAAAGATGCCCCCTGAATAAGGTCATTTCCTTGGCCGGGAGTCATTTCTGCAGAATATCCTCGAGGGTTTTGCCCTGTTGGGAAGTGGAGGTCACGGATGCCAACACCCACGGTGTCTCCCGAGCTACCCCTAGGAGATCAGCAGTAACTCGGCTCTTCCCGAACTTTGAAGCCCAGGGGAAGTGGCTGCCGGAAAGAGAGAGGTGGGAGTATTTTGGGAACAAATGACAGCAATCTCTGGGCTGCAAGCTTCTCAGAATGTGTTTTCTTTTCCTCTGAAAGAACGTAGATTATAGGAGTCAGGGGGAAGGGGGAGGACTTCAACGGAAAGAAGTGGGTTACAGAAAGACTGTGGGCCGCCCCTCTGAGAGCCCATGGTTAGATCTCCACCGTGCTGGGCGCAGGGCCTGGGGACCTCACTGAGGTCAGGGAGGAGCAGGAGTGACTGGGGGTTTCAGATCCAGGCCCCGGGTTCTCCACATTGCTCTGAAGATAGAGCTAAATTGTTAGGATTGAGTGTATGGGAGGAGGGGTGGGCGGGAAAGATGTTTTCTTATAGCCTAGCTTAGCTAAGAATACTATGTTTTTAAGCTATTTAAGAGAGATGGGGAGAAAGAACACTGAGTACCGATCTGCTAATGAGGTGGTCGTGCCTCCCGGAGAGCAGGCCATCATTCCATGGGGCTCCAGCAGGGGGAGTGATGAACACCCCGCTGATGGTCCCTGAGCTGGAAAGAAGATTCTTGATTGGGTCCTTAACCTGGAAAAGCCACAGGGGCAGCCCTGCTGGTCTGTAGAGGGGAGAGAGACAGAGTGGGAGAGACAGTGGGACAAAGACTGACCCTGTTGATTTGACTCCTTTTAATGTCCACCCCCATGCCCCCAGCCCGTACATTCTTTAAGACTTCCAGCTGCAGTGTATGCGCTAAGAAGCACTTGGTCCAAGCCCAGATGCCAACCACTCTGATAAGTAGAAGCTGCCAGATCTGGGGCTAAGAATCTGCAGAACGGTATCTGGCTAAAGATAGCCCTCGATTCTAATATTTCATCTTCTCCAAAGCAGTCTGCCAGTCAGGGTTCATTTGTCTCTGCCTTGTGGACCATGCCCTCCGAATCAAGGGTCAGGCCACCCCTGAATTGCTGACGAGTCCTCCTGTGCCCAGTGGCTGAACTGCTGTGTCCTTCTGGGCTGCCAGCCTCCCAGAGGAGCAAATTCCACGAACGGGCCTGAAGATACAAGCGCAAACCACCAGATCTGCATTGGAATGTACCGAATGCTAAGGAATTCATAACGTTTCTCACATGCGTTTTTCATAATACCAGCCACCGATTGGTACACAGCGAGGCTGCAAGTTTGCACACGATACTGAAGTGAACAAAGAAAATGTAGCTGCTTTGTTTCCTATAAAACCTTTCTCGTGAACTCCCACCGTCACCAGGCAGCAAAAAGGGAAGTGGGAAACTTTGAATTTGAACTTGTTCATTATAGCGTCTCAGGTTCCGCGGCGTCTCATTTAGCTAAGTCAGTTTCTTCCAGGAAACACACAGCCTTGAAATGGCTTCCCCTCTTGCTCTACTTCAAGGGGGTATTTTATGGTATAAGGTGCTTACTTGACTTGGTTGTAGTTGGGAGATGGCGGCCTCAGATTCCTGAGGGACCTCAGATCCCGATTGTCTGGGAGCTCACCAGAGGATGATGCTGACCTCTCAGGTGTGACTCGTCCCATCCGGCCTGCGGGGCATCCTGCTGACACCCTGCACTAAAGGCCCGGCTCCCAGCCGCTTGCTTCCACCTGAGAAGCCCTGATCAGAGCTGTCTCTTCTTCTGCACCCCAGGGGACAGGCCCTCTAGCAGCTCTGTGTCCCCTCATCAGGGCCCCGGGCAGAAGCGAGATGATAAATGTTTAAGGACTGGTTCTTGAAGGTAGGGGGTGAGTGGGGGAGAAGCCCTGATTGTAGCATTTGCCTGCGTCCGTGGTGTCAGTACTCCCGCTGTGGTCGGTTTCAAGCTGACAACACGAGACCACTCAACACAGAGACCGTTCAACACAGTTGGCTGTCATGTTCTGGAGCAAGCTGTTTCCAGCCCCCCACAGGCCCTGAGGAACTTCTGGAATCCTGCGGGTCACTCACCTTCTCCCTCTAGGCCTGCCCCATGATTACTTTCCGCCCTGTTAAATGTGCTGCAGTCAGAGTCCCTCCCACGCTTATGGCTTCCCCCCCAGCAGGGTCCTGAGAAGCCCACCCATATGTGTCACCAATCTCCCCCATTCCTGGATGGGTGAAAGCAAAGATGTGTACACCCATCTCCCCCGTCTCCTTCCCAGGATCCACTCGGACCAAAACTGTCAGTCTGTTAACACCTGTTCCTCTCCAGCAAGGCCCTCACTCACGCCATGTTCCTCTTATTCACGGGGGCTTAAGCCTCACACTCATGTCTGAATGCAGAAGCGGTTTCCCTCTATACCTTAGAACTTGTTTTATGACATGAGTCCTCCAGATGGAGATCACATCAATTTAGTACCCCCCAAATATTATCTCTATCACAACTGTTTAGCATACATGAGACAAGGTGCTAAGTCTCTACGTTCACTATTTCATTTAACCTGCCCCATGACCATAGCGGGCTCTGTCCCCATTTGACAGATGAGTTAATAGACTCAAAGAGGTCAGTAACTTGCCTAAGGCCATTCAGGTGGTAACTAGCAGCGTCAGAATTTGAACTCAGGTTGGCCTCCAAACCTCCGCTCTTTACCCGATGCTAAACTGTGGAGGCACAAACTTCCTCTAGAAGACTCCATGGACTCTACAGGCATTTTTTTAAATGGGGAAGGAGAGGCATTGCCTAACAGATACAGCCTTTGGACATATTTTCCTACTTCTCAGGCCCAAGGAGAATGGGGGAAAGGGTGTTGGCAGAAATGGTGTTCCCCCACCCTTCCCAGATACTCAGTATCCACCAGTAGTAGAGGCCTAGGGCAGAGAGTGCCCAGAGGGACAGAGATTCCCCCCAAACCACCCAACCACCCCCAAGAACTTGTTTCTCTCAAGTATTCACTGCCTCACTGAGGGCACCGTCCCCCCGACACTCCTACCAGAAACACTGACAGCCAGCCTAGACCCCTCTCCCCGCTCCGTGGGCACATCACCTGGTATTGTACATAATCAGAACCCCGGAATGTATCTGGAGTCCTCCCCCTCTCGCCCTCACTACCGCCATGATCCAAGCCACCATCATTTTCTCCTGGACTTCTGTCCCCTACCCATTTTCCATGTATCAATTCTTACTCCCCCCTCCCCGTTCTCTGCAGAGCAGCTGGAGTGAGCTCTGAAACTTCAGTGGTGTCATTTCTCTGCTAAAAATCCTTCAGTGTCTTGCAGTTTCACATAGAAGAAAATCCAGCGTCCAGCAGTCTCTAAGGCCTTATATGGTCTGTCCCCTGCCTGCCTTCCCCTGCCCATTCACCGCCCCGAGTCATGCAGAGTTCACCCAGCTCCCGCCACACTGTCCCTTCTGTCCCTTCAGGCTCTGTTCCTGCCCTGCCCCCATGTTGACCTCCGGTCTTTTACTCCTTCTGCCAAAATGCTCCCTCACACACACTCTGTGCTTGGCAGGCTCCTTCACGAACTTCTTCTACTCTCAGCTTAAATATGACCTGCTCTAGGGCCTACCCGTGACTTTATCAAAAGATGACCATCTCCTTTTGTCCCTCTTACAAGCTTAGGTTTATTCTTTCACGGTTTCCCCATGCTTTGTCACTGCGTGCGTGGTACTTGACTGGCTCGTTGCTCGCCCCCTGGAGCCTGCCGGGCCCAGGAGGACAGGACCATCATCCGCACGTAGCCGGCACCTGGTGCGTGATAGGGGCTGACTCGGGTGAATGAACATGGCAATTCCGGAACCCCGATACAAAGATAGGACAAGGTTCGATTCAGATTTTAATGAATAACTATTTCTCCAGCACTGTACTAATGCTGTGGGAGTTTGGGAGGAAACAGTGCTCGTTCATCCAACAGTCTCTCACTTAGCCCGGAACAGGTAGGAGCGAGGTAGGAGGAAGCATGACTGGGGAGGGGGGAGAACGGATACAACACATGGTAACAGAAGGGATGTCGGGCTGACTCTGCGGTTTGAATCAGTACCTTGACCGTCACATGGAAACGCAGGGAACGCCTCAGCTCAGCTCAGACACCCCCCCTGCAAGGTGGATATTTGCGTATTAATCCACACGTGTGTGTTATTGCCCTTAAATACATATGTACAAAGTGGACTTTGCACTACCAGACTCTCGACTCCCAGAGCGTGTGTGGCAAGGCAGTAGACACACAACACATTTGTTACAGTAATTTTAGACTTTTTTTTTTTTTTGAGATAGAGAGCGAGCACACACGGTGCCGGGTGGGGGGACAACACGAGACTCCATCCCAGGACCCCGAGATCATGACCTGAGTTGAACGCAGATGCTTAACCTACTGAGCCACCCAGGGGCCCCTGTGGTAGTAATTTTAAATAGCAAGTGGAGAGAACGGTCTTATTTTTGCCCATTATCCAGGTTTTGCTCCTAATCCTTTGTTCTAGTTACCATGTGAAAGATGTGAGTGTTTTTGATTCTTTTTGCAATGTGTTCTCATCCTGTCTGAGACATTAGCTGATCAGACCCTTTCTCCCCTTCTTCAAAGCATCCCCCAAAGCTTCAACTCTGGAGGCGATGGGTCGAAAGGAAGAAGATGACTGCAGCTCCTGGAAGAAACAGACCACCAACATCCGGAAAACCTTCATCTTCATGGAAGTGCTGGGATCGTGAGTCCTGGGGCTGAGAGATGGGGGTGGCAGGGCTGCTTGTAGGGTGGGGGGGCCCCTGGGAAGAGTTGTTCTGGGCCAGCAGCTGACAAGCTGGGACTAAGGCAGCTGGGACATCATCTCAGCAGCTTGAAGGGACTAGGGAGGTAGAGTAGAGGAAGGTACCTTGGTTTCGTACACTGCGGCCCACAGGGAATACCAGCCCTTTCCCTAGGCTCTACGCCTGGCCCACCCCCAGGGACCCGGCCTCTAGATCTGGGACAGCTTGTGGCTTCTTGCCCAAGCAGCAGGAAAGAGGCATTCCAGAGCACTTGCGGAGACTCAGTGCCCTAGAACCTTCCTGGGCCTCCTCCAGCTTCTTCATTTCCCCCCGGCTGTGAACAGGTCAGCCCACCCCACTGTCTGATGTAGACAGAGGAGAAGGGGCTTCTGGGGCCCAGAATACTGATGGGTACACACGCCAGAGTCAGGTCCCCACCACCATCCTCTCTATATTTAAGTGCCGTGTTGGAAAAATAAAGTCACGCCGTAGTCCAAACTCCTACCAGCCTCTGGAGTGTCTGCGCCTGCCCCTTGACAACGATTACACGGCTGGAGGAACAGAGACAGCCTGTCTGGAGCTGACTGTCCGCTCGGTCCTGCCTCTCCTCCGGGAGGGCGCAGGCTCTGATGCAGGCTGCCAACGGCTCCAGGCCACAGGCTCCATAGCCTCGGGACCCCAGCTGGCCAGCTAATTAGTCTGGGCTAATTGGGCCCCAGGAAGTGAGGGGCAGTTAGTAGGCTGTCCATTCAAGCAAGCTTGCCCTTTAGCCAACTCTGGGCTAAGTTTAGCTCCCTCCGCCTTGGCTAGGAGGCTGTGACCTCGGGCAATGACAGCTGCCCTCACTCTCACTGTAGACTCAGAGGAACCAGGCCTGGCCCCAAGACGAGGATCCCGAGCTCTCCCTGCCCAGGCAAGTGTCGGGCTCCGAGCACACAGGAAGATCTCGGCGCTGGTGCTGGCCATCAGAACGTTGGCCCTCCATCAAGGACCTTTGCCAAGACGGGGGTGGTTAGAGAGGGGGTTTTTGGCAGGAGAGAGGGACAAGACTCATGCGTGAATCAGAAATGATTTGCTAAGAATTCCAAAACTCAAGGAGGGAGGGAGGATGCCCCGGTTTGCCAGGTGCTTATTCACGGTCTGCTCGGACGTGTGCTGTGGGACTGTCAGAAGACAGACACATACTGCTCTCGTGGAGCTTGGCCACAGAGGTCTAAACGTAGAGGAACATCAGAGTCACTGGGGGAGCGTCGCCCTCTAACTTTCAACTGCGAAAATATCTAAATTTAAAAAAGTAAGTGAAAAAATAGTACAGTGAACAGCCAATATACACGCCACCTCAATTCAACAATTGTTAACATTTCACTGTATTTGTTTTACATACATACATACATCACACACACTGACTTCCCTGAACAATTTGTAAACAGTTACAAACATCATGACATGTCATCTTGGAATCCTTTTGTCTGCATCTCCTAAAAATAAAGGCATTTTCTTCTATATGCACAATGGCCTTGCCACACTCAAGAGAGTTAAAAATTCCCTAGTAGCATTTTAGCCCAGGTAGTTTTGTTTTTGTTTTTCTGTTTTTTTTTTTTTTAATACAGATTCCTGGTCCCAGACCTACTGCACTGGGATTTGGGGAGCTAGGACCGAGCAGCCAGGAATCTGTATTTTATGTGCTTTCAGTGGCTCTAACCTACCCAGCCCTGCACTGATTTGGGGAACTGGGGGGACCAGACAGGGGGCAAGTCACAGCTGTTGTCGCAGTTGGGGCTGAACAAAAGCTAGAGAGTGGGCACCCCTGTCGTGCCCAGGAGGGGGACAGGCAGCCCCAGGCTGCAGACCCCGTGTAGTTCCCACAGTGAGGTGCTGGGGGGCAGAGCAGACTCCTCTGGGCACAGCGCACCAGAACCTCAAGACTAAGGCTTCTTCTCTGTAGTCCTCAGCTCCTCCGAAGCAACCTAGCAGAACAGAAGGCTTTTAATAAATCTGCCCCGAGGTCACCACAGTTCCAGGGCGCTAAGGTAGCTGTAGGAACACTGGGCAAAGCTAGTCCGTAGCAGGGAGCATGTCACCCAGGTCCCAGGCCTCTTCCTTTCACTGCGCAGGAAGAGGCTTTTCTCCTTGGACCTCCCTCGCCTCCCCCGTCTCCCGGCAGGAGGGGAGAGCTAGTCAGAGCAGGAAAGGCAGACCAGGTTCTACTGCAGCGAAACACTCCTGGCTCCAATGCTCTGCTTGTCTTGCCTTCCGACCCCAGCCCCTTAGCTGCTCAAAACTAGCTCTCTGCTCCCTCTGCTCCCCGGTCTGAGTGATGGTACGATTAGGTCTCGTGATCGCTCTCCCCTGCCCCGCCACACACGCCACACACACACACACACACACACACACACACACTATACAAAGCAGCCTGAGACAGAAGGGCAGGAGCACCATTTCGAATTGCCACAACACCGCACAACTCCAGGAGGCACCACTTACACCTGCTGCCATGGAAATGGCAGCCCCAGGAAGGTCTCAATTTGATCTCATTCCACAAGAGGACCCCAGGTGGATGTCAGCTTGGAAATCAGGGGGCCACCTGTATGCACAGGTGAAAGGGGGGGACTCTAAAAGTGGGTCCTAGAGGGTCACAGCCGGCAGGAATCTTGAAGGCTGTGTGGTTCTCCACTCTCCTTTCACAATAGGGAAAGAGGGATCTGGAGATGAGTAGAACGCACAGCTAATCCCAGGCCAAACTTCTCACACATCCAGCCTTCCAGCCTTCCATCCAACCGTCCATCACACGTTTCTGGAGCATTTACCATATGTGCGCGGGCAGAGGACAGGGTACTCCTGCATATTCATCTCCCCTTACTCCCTGTCTCACACTTCACAAATGGTGCTGGACCCCGGTAGCCCCATCCCTACCCGCCATCTTGCGCCTCCACGCTATCCGTTAGACTCCCCTCCCACCCCCACCTGAGACATCACTTCCAATTTTTCACTGGGCTACCTCCCATTCATCCCTTAAAACTGAGTTCAGGGTGCTCTGAAGTCCAAAGGCCAGGAATTATGAGCTTCTTAGCTACCCCGAGCAACCGCATTGTACACATTAGAAAAAAAGTGCCCTTTTTTCCAGCCAGCTGTCTGCTGGGGGAAAAACCGTAATAATTACTGTATGAAGATGTACAATGGTTCCGAGGTGAATGGCATCTGCTGGAGTTGTGGACCAGAGCAGAGACCCTGTCTTAAGTGTTCATCGTCTGCGGTCTCATAATAGCCCCTGCTTCTCCGTACTTATCCATCTCACACAGCGGACACGAAGCCGGACTGATACGCATCCGGGTGACCAGCACAGAGAGGTGCCTTCAGCTGAACATGCACCCACCGAATGCCTAATAACATGTCTCAGACCCCTGTTAATGGCTCATTTGTCTGTGTTCTTCACTTGTCTACAGGCCTCTTAAGAGCAGAAACATTTACCTTTTTATCTCCAGTGCCTGACTCAGCAGGTGCTCAGTAAATCTTGATTGACGGGATGAGCGAAGGAGTGAATGACCGAATAGAGCAAGCTCTGGAGGCCCTGACTAACTCAGAGTGAAGCTGGGGAAACAGGAAGCTCAGACCAGGAAACACCAAGTATTTTCTCTCGTTCTTTCTTTCTAAGATTTTATTTATTTATCCATGAGAGACAGAGAGAGAGAGAGGCAGAGGCAGAGGGAGAAGCAGGCTCCCCACTGACCAGGGAGCCTGATGCAGGACGGGATCCCAGGACCCCGGGATCATGACCTGAGCCAAAGGCACACGCTTCACCATCTGAGCCCCCCAGGCGCCCCACACCAAGGATTTTCTAACGCAGACTCTCAAAGACCTTACTCAAGCTCGACTGCTCTTGGGCCTCCATTCTAGAATCCCCACATGGCAGGGGAGAGGATGGCTCCGCTGTTTCCTCCCTTACGGTCTATCGCCTCTTGTCACTACCATGTGTCCTCACTAATGGTATTCAAATAATAATAGTAATAACAATAATAGTGTCTGACACATGTGGTTTAACAGATTCAGCAATGCTTTTAAGCACATTACATATGTTAATTCATTTAATCTTCTAAACAACCCTATGCATCAGCTACTATTGACACCCCCACTTTTCAGATAAAGAAACTGGGTTTATAGCAGTGAGGTGACTCGTCACGCAAAAAGCTGAGGTTCTCACATGGGCACCTGGGCTCCAGCATCCACGGCTAGCTAACTACAGCTCTAATAGCCTGGGCTCCAGAGGTCCCTTTTAAAAACAAGAAGGCTGTAATTTGGAACCTACCCTGTGTTTCCACTGGACTCCCTCCTCTCCATCTTCAGAAAACCCGCCTGGAGCTGCTAGGTCCTGTCTTTGGTTCTCACAGATCCTACTGAATGAGAGGGTGTTCAGCCCCCTTAGCCTCTGATAATTGGTTCAGGGTCATTATCACCATCGAACACGGAGATTGGAGTTTTGTTTCCATCACTACCTGGGCCCTGTCCCCAGTGCTACCTCCAACTGCCGTTCCAGGGTGCCACACTCCACCGTGCTGGAAGAAGCAGAGTAAATTGTAAAGCAGCGGCCCCTCTTTAACGGGTCGGCCAAATGGAAATCTCTCCAAAACCAAAGCAGAGTCCCTGGGAGTCCTTCCCAAATTATAGAATCAGGAAATAGCACCCAGCTAGTCTCTGAGTCTGTAGTAGAATCTTTTCCTTCTCGAAAGAAAGGACACAGGGCTTGTCAGATAGACTTTGCCCTCAATACAGCTCCTCAGTTCCCAAGGTAACAAGGGAAACTAAGTACCAGCCACACCTTCCTTCATCTACCCCTTGGTTTTGCGTCCAACGGTGCTCTCTAGCCAGCCAGTACTAATTTGTATCTCCTGGTGTCTTCTCTTTAGAGGAGCTTTTTCAGAAGTTTTCCTGGTGAAGCAGAGGGTGACTGGGAAGCTCTTCGCCCTGAAGTGCATCAAGAAGTCACCTGCCTTCCGGGACAGCAGTCTGGAGAATGAGATTGCCGTGTTGAAAAAGTGAGTGGGTCTTAGGGTTGGCCGGGTACGACTGTGGGATCACAACATTTCCTTCACAAATTTCCTTCGGGAAGGACTGACGCTGGATTTCCACACTCAAAGGCATGGCTCCCTTTGATCACATTGTTGGGTCCATTTGCTCAGTCAGCTAAGTTTAGCCAGACAGGTGTCTTGGCTGATTTTTTTTTTTGGTGGGGGAGGGGTACAGCAAATTGACTAGCAAACCAACTGGTAGCAGACCTGGTTTGTGCACGTAGACCAGAGAGTAATTAGCTCAAAGGCACAAAAATCAGTGGAGGGCCAATACCAGGAAGAATCAGCAATTGAGGAAGCAGAATAAGATTTGGAAATTAGCCTGAATTGTACCGAACCAAATGTAGGTTCAGCACGCAGCCATCATGATGGAGGCCACACTAACAAACCGCCAAATGGTAATAGCAGAACCCATATGATAAAGCCTTGTGGCACCCCACGGTGTGCCGAAAGTATGTTAGGCATCAGGGACACAAGACTAAGGCTGACAAAATTCCTGACCCTCAGGAGCTCACATTTTCTGGGCAGAGACAGAGGGGGCCATAACAAATTCTAATCCCACTGAACATGAGCCAATGGTAGCAGCAGGTGAAGTCTAGAGAAGACAGATTCATTTCGCCTACATGGGTGTTTTTATGAGAATGGGGTATTGGGTACATTTTCAAAGAAGAAGGACCTCGATGGGTGAGTAGAATTTGATGGAGACAGGAGAGGCAATACAGAAAGGGAATTCAGGCTGAGAGTAACATAAACTTGAACACAGAATTGTGAAAGTGCAAAGGATGTTAGGGAAGAATGAGTGTTGGGAGCCCCTGAGCTTAGAGTAAGAACCATCCAGGGACAGGAGACGGAATCAGAAGAGACCTGATGTTGAAGGGTCTTGGATACCGTGGTAAAGAGCGCTGACTTTATTCTGTGGGCAAATAAAAGTTATCAAAGGATTTTAGGGAAGGGATCACATGATCAGACTTATATTTTAGAGCCATCCCTCTTAAGGATAGTGGAAGATGGATTTGATGCCAGCCTAGAGGGTAGGAGATCAATTCTAAGACTTTCTCAATAAGCTCAACAAGGAATGAGGATACAAAGCAGGATCATGTGGCAGCAGGAAGACTGGATTCAAGAGAGAGGTGACTGGGTTCAGGTAGGCCAGTAGGAGTACAAAAGAGAAAAGTATTAAAAATGATGCGGAGGGGTGCCTCAGTGGCTCAGTTGGTTAAGCGTCTGACTCTTGATTTCGGCAGGTCATGATCTCATGGGTTGTGGGATCGAGCCCTATGTCGGGCTCTGTGCTCAGCATGGAGTCTGCTTGAGCTTCCCTGTCCCTCTCCCTCTGCCCCTCCCACCCCTGCTCACTCTCTCTCTCAAATAAATAAATAAATCTTTTTAAAAACTGATGCTAAGATTGAGCAATTCAGTGGATAGTAATATCATTGCTTGGGATAGAGAACCGAAAGGATGTGTAAGCTTGGAGGAAGTAGAAAGAAATTTGCTGGAACATATTGAATCTATGTTTCCCCCAATCAATACATGGAGGATGCTGGAGATACCAGTTTGGGCTCCACAGAGATCAGAGCAGAGATAGGCTGCGGACTCATTGAGAGCAAGGACTATGGTGGTCTTTCTTACCATTGCATTATATCATCAGTCCCTAAGAGCATAGATGCTCAGTCAATATTTGTTCTGTAAATGAACCATCGATAAATTGATGTTAGCATTGTCAGCCCGTGAGTGTGGTGGAATCCATCTCATAACCACTGTAACAGGTCTATATTTTTAGAAATTAAACTTGAACATGATAGCTACTATTTATTATGTGTTTGCTCTTCCCCAGGCACTGTACTAAGCATTTTACGTGCTTTATCTCTTTTAATTCTGATATAACCCTATGAGAGAGATGTACTTTACAAACCAAACAGTGGGATTTAGAAGATTTGAGAAAGTCAGCCAAAGTCACCCAATTCACAAGTACCTCAGCCAGATCCACACTCAAGCCCAAGTGACTTAGAGTCCAAGTTCTTAATCCTTACGCTGCACGACCATGAGTTAAACTGCCTAGAAATGTTCCTCCTGGACAGGCATGCATAGAATTGCTGCCTAGGAAGCCAAGCCCCCCACTTAATATGATCATTCTGCTCACCTTGGCCCCTGAGTAATCCCAGTAATCTAGAGCAAATTTTCCCGAACACAATGCTATTGACACATCAGACAAGATAATTCTTTATTGGGTTGAGGGGCTGTTCTGTGTGCATTGTAGAGTGTTTACCAGCATTCCTGCCTCTACCCACTAGATGCCAGTAGCTCCTCCCCCCTTGCCAGTCACAACAATGAAAATGTCTCTAGATATTGCCAAGTGTCTCCTGAGGGACAGAAGAGCCCCTGGTTGAGAATTACTGATCCAAGACGTCCCACAGAACGGACCCCAGAAATCAGCACCTTCCTTGCTCCTCACGATACTCTGGAATAATAATCTTGCAGTGCTCCTTCCATGGTTACCCATCAGGAGGCTTAGCTAACCTGATTCTCTTCTGATACAGTCCACTTTCTTCAAGGATATTTCTGAAGGAGATCTGGATACCCATTTTGTAAAATAATCTCTAAAATAAAAGTTTGGGGTGTTCCTTAGCCTTCTTCAGTTCTTTTAACTTTCTCTTTTGGTAAAGTCTAAAGAGATTTCTGGAGGGGTGGCAAAGTGGTGGTTCCCTGAAGGCAGGATGATCAATTATCCGTTCAAAAATATGGATTGAGGGGCACCTGGGTGGCTTGGTCATTAAGCATCTGCCTTTGGCTCAGGGAGTGATCCCGGGGTCCTGGGATCGAGCCCCGCATCGGGCTTCCTGCTCTGCTGGGAGCCTGCTTCTTCCTCTCCCACTCGCCCTGCTTGTGTTCCCTCCCTCGCTGGCTGTCTCTCTCTCTGTCAAATAAATAAATAAAATCTTTAAAAAAAATATGGATTGAATACCACCCTGGGATCTTTTCTGTAGGAATTCTTTGTGACTGCTTATTTATTAGGAAGGCTTCACAAGGATCTGCTCTTCCTAAATATTGTCATCAGAAGTCTCTAACAGAAATAAAAGTCTGGTGGACAAGGTGTCTATTCTTTGTCTGAACTACCTAAGCCACATACCACTCACCATGAGCCTTACTCTTCCCCAGGATCAAGCACGAAAACATCGTGACCCTAGAGGACATCTATGAGAGCACCACTCACTACTACCTGGTCATGCAGCTGTAAGTGAAAGGTGACCCACTTCCTCCACAGATGTCTCGGGGGCCTGGGAGGCCTAAAGGAGGCTGCTCGGTGGTGAGGGGAGTATGGTGATTCAAAAGATAAGATCAAAAATTAGCTGAAGAGGCCTTCACATGCTGCGAGTTCTCTCAGGCTAAGGATGCTTCTGGTCACAAACATATTCTGTGTGGACTGAGGGGTACATCTAGGACTGATTATTGAGATGGTCTGTTCCAGTACAGCCTTACCAGTTTTTAAAATATTTTCTACAAGTCAGCGAATAGCTGTGGCTCCAACCCACCCATCTTCCCCTGCTGCCCCAGCCACTCCCCTCAGACTTTCTGGACCTTCCCACAACCCCACAGTTGAAGGGATAATGCCTGGCATGGGAGGTGACCTCCAGAACCCTTCTGGGTTCTGGCTCGAGTCCATTTTGGCCAGTCTGTCTGTATCCACCAAACTGAATACTAAATGTCTTAATGGGGCGCCTGGGTGGCTCAATCGGCTGAGCAGATGACTTAATTTTGGCTCAGGTCATGATCTCGGGGTCCTGGGATCAGGGCCCCTCATCAGACTCTGTGCTCAGCAGGGAGTCTCTCCTCTGCCCCTCCCCCTGCTCGCTCATGCGCTTGCTTGCTGGCTCTCAAATCAATAAATAAATCTTTAAAAAAAGAAGGAAAAATAAATGTCTTCATGCCACTCCTGGGTAAAGTGACTGTGGGATTAGAAACCACAGGTACATAGATTTCAATTTGATATTTAAAAAAAAAGACTTTCTCAAAAGAGAGCCATCCAAAGTTAAAAACAGGCTGTGATCGTGTGTGCCCATCTGTGGGACAGAAATGGCACCTCACTGGAAAAGTCTCCACATCATTGTCATATATAAATAGGAGTGCTGCCTGAGAGCGAATGCTGTAGGCATTGGTCGGTGCTCCTGAGGGCTCAGCCTTGGACTCAGAGAAACTTCTATTTATAAAGCACACACACACACACACACACACACACACGCGCGCGCGCGCGCGCGCTCTGCAATCTCTGTAGCCAGAGGCAATATTTTTGACTGACAGGCTGATTCCTCAGATACTTGAATGAGCTAACTCAGGCCTGAGCAGCCTATTAACTCCTCGGCTCACCTGAGGCACAGGGAATAGAGGGAGCAGGTGGTCAAGGGAGTGAGGTTGGGGCAGAGGGAGACAGAACAGCACTAACAAATGAGCAGGGACCATGTGGTGCCTTAATGAGGCCAATTCAACAGGATTAGCGCGCATTCAGACAGCGAAGGCGGGGAGGGAAGCAGGTAGAGTTAGATGGCACTGAAGAGGTGCAAAGCCTACGAGAGCGCCAGCTCTAGGACCCAGGCCGCTTCCAAGTCAGGAATTCCTAGTTGTGCGTAGAGACTGTCTTCCTCTTGGGCCTCTAGCTCCTGTGGCAGAGCCCAGAGCTTTAGGACAGAAGCGAAAGGAGTAGGGTGGTGTGCATTTTGAGTAGAGAAATTCTCCTTCCTCGTTACCAAGTGGCCCTATCACATGTGCATGTCCAGGTCCAGTGTCCTGGAGCAGTGAGAAGGGGGCTAGGACTGTGACAGAATTGGAAGCCCTGGTTCGTGGTTGACGTGGGCTGGAATGTTTACCCCCGAGAGGGCCTCAGCTGAGCACCTCACCGCCCTCACATACTGGAAGCGATTCGTGGGAAAGGATGGTATTCTTGCTGTGCGTGGCCCCAGTGGGTGGAAATAGTGTCTGCTGGTAGAAACTGCAGAGAGTGGGTTCCATCGTAATCTAGAGAAATATAGAGAGGGTGGTGAAAGATAAAGCTGTCTTAGGAGGTAGTGAGTGGTCTCCCTCTGCAGTGTTCCAGTATGGACTACAGAACGTCTTGGCAAAAGTAGGGTAGATGGCGTTCAAGAGACAGGGGACAGACTGGATCTTAAAGCCCCTGAATCCTAAGATACCATACGACTGAAGTCTCCAAACACTGCTACGGCTCCACCCATGATTCCGGCTTTAGGTAGCCCAGCTTTCCACAAGGAGGAAAGAAATCCTGACGCAAGCACAATTGATCTCATTTGTACGCCTTTTCTTTCCTGCCTTGACCTGATTTCAGTGTCACCTCTCCTTTTCATCATGACTCCCTGGGTCCTAGGCCAGGAAAGTAGGCAGCTAAGAATGTGCCCACAAAGGGATTATTGGCTTCTTGCTTGACTCTAACCCAGAGCATTTTGCATTTTAAGGAAGGGTCCAGGGAGAAGGCAATGGTTGGCCCAAAGAAATGACTCCCCCGTGATGTCATACCAGCCCCCAAAGGAGGTATTCTCAGACTGAAGTAGCCCTCCCTGCCCAGGCTATGGGCACCTGCCTGTTCCGCCACAGCCGTGTCTTCATGGTGACAGAGCAAACACACTTATGTCCCTTTGACCTGAAATAAGACCTGGATTCCTACGCTTGCCCCTATGCCCACAGTGTTTCTGGCGGGGAACTCTTTGACCGGATCCTGGAGCGGGGTGTCTACACAGAGAAGGATGCCAGCCTGGTGATCCAGCAGGTCTTGTCAGCAGTGAAATACCTCCACGAGAATGGCATCGTCCACAGAGACTTAAAGGTGCCAAAGTGGGAGCCCTCAGTGGGAAACAGAGAATGACCCTTTAGGAAGCTGCCTGGGTCATGGGCAGCCTCAGCTGTGTAAAATGAGAGGGTTGGACCAATAGACTCCTAAGGTCCCTTCTGCCCTCAGATGCCTTAAACAAAGCTTAAATGACTGAACAATCATTGCTAATTTTCATCTCAGCCTTTTCCTGAACTTTTCATCAGGCCTCACCCTATTAGGATACCAAGATAATCCACATGTTTCTTGAACCTAGCTATAGTCAAAATCAAATGTAAGAAATACTTATTGGGGGGTCAACATTGCATCAGACATGTACTAGACTTTAGAGAGATCAGAGACAATTAACCATGGTTTGGTTCCCTCAAAAAACAGTCTTAGGGTAGTTGGAGATGGCGGGTGGGGGGGGAGTACATCAGAGGCTCTAAAGCTGAGCAACATGAGGGCCAAAGCGAAATCCAGGGTGCTCGGGTATGGAGTGGGGGATTGCAGGTAGGAGGAAGGAGGGAAAAACTGGGGGAGATGAGCCTGACCTTGAAGTCAGGAGCCCAGAGCGCAGCTTCCTTAGAAACTCTGTATCAGGGGAGGAAAAGAAATATGTATTTCAGATGATTATATCCTACACTGCATGATATCGCTCTTCTCCCACAGCCTGAAAACCTGCTGTACCTAACCCCTGAAGAAAATTCCAAGATCATGATCACAGACTTTGGTCTGTCCAAGATGGAACAGAGCGGAGTCATGTCCACTGCCTGTGGGACCCCAGGCTACGTGGGTGAGTCTGGGAGGAGGAGGAAGGTTGACCAGTTGGCTATGTTCAACCTCATGGATATCATTTAACAGAAAGGGGTGATTATGAGGAGACAGGGTTCAACTTCAGGGGCAATCCAAGTAGAGCATTCACTATGAGGTTTAGGGTAGATCTATGTATCTCTGGAACTACCCCCTCCTAATCCCAAACCCTACATCTTTAGAGACAGCCCACCCCTGAGCCCTTCCTACAGCCCCTGCCTATCCTTGGCTCTCATTTTTGCAGACAGACTCCCTGCCTTTGTGTTTCTGGCTAGACGAGGGGCAGAGACAAGATCATAAAACCAGAGTTGGTTAGATTGCTGAGGGGTTGACACTAGGCGCCCCTTTTCCTTTCTCCCACTTCCGGAGGAGACCTCAATGCCCCAGTTGTTGGAATCCTGTAAGCATAGTGTTGAGTTTGAAGCTGAGGAACTCAGGCATGCCCTCCAAATCTATTCCCAAAGAAACATCCTAGGAAACTGGTAGAGGTGGGGTCTCCTGCCTAAACAGGAGGCTTTGAAAGTCCCAAAAAAGTAAAAGTAGGCAAGTTACCAGGTGAAAGCATTCCTGAGATCCATGGAGAGAAAGCCAGTACTCAGAGCATCCCTTCCTGTGCCTTCTCCCTTAGCCACTCAACACCTGGTTGAGGATGGGACACAGGAAGGAGACCTCTAACTTAATAGAGGAAATATGTGCTCTCACCCTCAAAGAGAGGTCAGTCAATAGGTATTGAGTCCCACTGAGTACAAAGCCCTAGAATCTGGGATAAATACAGACGGTACATCTCTAAAGTCCTAGCAGAGGAAGACATGGTTCATTTTCTCATGGAACTCTCAATCTGATACAGCAGAAGGTACCTGAAATGATGGGACAGTTATCACGTGCCCTCTAAGAGCCCTCATTTAATGTGGAAGGCTCTGTCTCTTCTCTCAGGCAGATCCCAGTCTAGTGGGAGAGAGACTGCCCATACTTCTCATGTGTCCCCATGTGAATAGAGACACACAGCCCCGGCCCTGGGATACCCTATCTGCGTGGGGAGACACAGACCTGCCTTCAGACACTACTCAGTCTGATAGGGGAGATGTAGCCCTAGAGATCCCCAGTCTGATGTAAGAGTTAAAGGCCCTGTCATGGGGACCTTCCAGGCTGATGGAGGAAGATTCAGTCTGATGGGAGAGCCACAGTAAGAATTTTCATTCTTACAGAAACACTACCATCCCAGGGGTAGAAGTCAGTCTGCTTCTCTAAGCCTTTTCCTGACCTTTGACCGTCACCCCTCAGCCTTCTCTTCTTGTCCCAGCCCTGACTCTACCTTTGGTTTGCTGCAGCTCCGGAAGTATTGGCCCAGAAACCCTACAGCAAGGCCGTGGATTGCTGGTCCATTGGCGTCATCACTTACATATTGTGAGTAGAAGCTGGCATTGGCTCAGTTCCTGGGAAATCTCAGAACCTGCTCATGCTTTTTCTCCCCTCCCCTCTTAGCTCCTCGAGCAACATCCACCTGCAAAGCGTGTGCGTGTACACATGTGCACGCACACATACACACACACACACACACTTACCACGCACACGGCTCCAAAGGTTTCTGTCCTGGTCTCCACCAGATTATTAAAACAGAGCTCAGTGTGAACCCACTATTCAGCCATATGGTACTTTCTCTTCCTGCACCCCCACCCCCATTTCCTCTCTATAACTGTGTTGAGTCCTGCTCTATGGAATGAGCAGTGAAGAAAGGAGAGGCCAAGCCAAGCTTGGAAGCCAAGTGGACACAGTGTTCACACCTCAGATTTCTCTCCTGGCAAGTCCGCCCCAGACATAATGATGGCCTGAATGAACCTGGTCATAGCTCCTGTCCACATATACTTGGCCTCTCCTTTCCAAACCTGCTCATCACCCCTTCCCCACCATCCCTCCCCACCCATAGCAGACTCTGCTTTTAGGAAAATAACTTATTTATCCCTTAGTAGGGACTCAGTTCTTTATTTACTAAGCTTATGTTGAATAACTACTCTCATTCATTCGTGGACTCAACAAATATTCATTGACAGTCTATTCTGTGCTAATCACTGGTTTAGGTGCTAAAGAATAAAGAACAAAAATAGCCTAAAAATCACAAAATGTATATTCCCTCACGAAAAGTACATTCAAGCAGACAATCTATCATCTCTCTTAAAGGTATTTTATATATCCCCAAGGATCAGGGAGATATAGGAGGGGGAGTGAAGGTTTGGGGGGAATAATGCACAAAGAGGCCTTCCAGAGTTGCCTGTTCCAAGCTTTGGCTCCTGCATAAACACTTGATGGGGCCTGCATCATTCGAGAATCAGGCAGATCCATGTCCTGTTCCTACTGCTGGTTGGGGGTCCTATTTCCTGCCTGCGTCTGCAGTGGAGGCCGAGCAAAGGGAGAGGTTGGCCCAGGGAGACGGGTTTTTAGCAGCATTAACTCCTTCCTGTTTCACTGCAGGTTGTGTGGGTATCCCCCCTTCTATGAAGAAACAGAGTCTAAGCTTTTCGAGAAGATCAAGGAAGGCTACTATGAATTTGAGTCTCCATTTTGGGATGACATTTCTGAGTCAGGTAAGGCTAGCAGGTGTGAAGGACAAGATAACAGGTTCAAGGCAGAGGCTGCCAAGACAAAAGAGCTTAACAACGGATGACAGTCCTGGCTCTTGAACGTCCCCGGGGAATCTTATAGAACAGGCTGCCAAGGAAAGTGGAGAAATCTTCATCTGGCTCAAAGGCCAAATAAATTATTCGCATCTAAGGTTCATGCTTTTGTTTTCCTGGAGACAGAACCACAGCATGCCTGGGAAAAGCAGGGAGGTAGTTTAGATGAGGGGCCAGGAGGGCAGAGCCAGTCACAAGGGAGGGTTCTAGGCACGAGTGGCAAAACCAAGGCCAAGTTTTGCCTTTATTATATACCCAGACTGAGAGCATGCGATGTCCGTGTGTGAGAGAGAAGGCAGTCGTCGTTGGGTCCGTTAAGTGGAGATCAGAGGTGGGCCGAGGCACCACTCACATGTGCCCACGTGGGGCTGCTGGCCCCTGAATGGTGTAAACGCGTAGACCCGTGGCGGGCACGCACGTTGGGGCCTCGTGATAGGAGCTGTATCTGCAGTGTTGTGTGGGTGAGGCCACGTAGAGCCTCTCTTTGGTGGTTATGGTGGGTTGTTGTTAGGTGGTTTGGATTTTTTTTTTTTTTTTCTCTTTTAAGGCTCTTAAAATTGCCTCTTTGGAAGATTAGCTAAAGATGCAGTCACTGCCGCCCACCAGCCTGGAAGTGAATTTCCATCAGTCATGAAATCTGGTCCTTAGTTGTGTCTCTGATTGCTCCCCTTAGCCAAGGATTTTATTTGCCACCTGCTGGAGAAGGACCCAAATGAACGGTACACCTGTGAGAAGGCCTTGAGGCACCCCTGGTGAGTGAGGATGGGGTGGGCTCTGGACCCTAGCCTTGTGCGGTTCCCCAAATACCTCGACGCCTCATCCACGTGGTGTTTCCCCACAGTTTGCGTGCCCTGAGCTCCTTACTCGTGCAGCACGCGAGGAGCACGGTTTATCGGGTCCAAGAGATGCAGACAGCATTTAATGCGGTGGGCTCTGACCCACGAGCGGCAGCTGTCACCGAGTCAAGGGCGGGAGACAGACGCAGCCAGGCACTGTGATCGGTACTCGGGTGCAGTCAGGACTCAGTACTAGCTGCTCCAGAGGCCCCCCGCACTAGGCAGCTCTGCCCCGCCCTTTAGAGCATCACTTCACTGTTGATGGTGAATATATCCCTAACCCGGCCTGACCCTTTACCTCCGCCTGGATTTCCCCAAAGTCCCAACACACTCTCTGTGTTCCAGAAAGGCCTCAAAGCTGTATTTCTCTTCTTGCCCTCCCCTACCCCCTATCCCAAACTCTTTCCAACCTACACGTTGGCTCACACCATTTTCACCACCTAGAATGTCCTGCCTCTTGCCTTGTATGTCGTTTCTGCCCTGTCCTGAAGCCCTGGGTCCTGCAGGCCAGGTACACCTCCTTACCTCTCTTCAGCAGTGACACAGCTTACCATGAATTACTCAAGTTCATGGCGTGGAACAAGGCTCCACGGCCACACTGGAACCAGCCCCAGGGGATCAGGGTCACATCCGTTACTTCTCTGTGCCCCTAGTACCTAGAAAGTACTGTGCATAGGGCAAGTATCTGAGGAACACTTAGAGATGGATGACCAAGAAGAGGGCAGCCTGTGTCGGGTGGCCTCACTGAGGAAGGCTTCCAGGAAGAGGCGCGTTCTGAGGAAAGTTTTGAGCTAAAGGATAGTGACAACCTAAGCGCCCTTTGACACAGCGGCTGGAAAGCCTTTTCTGTCAGAAACCAGAAAAGAAGTATTTTAGGCTTAGCTGGCCATACCGTCTATACGGCAACTACTCAGTCTGCCCTTGTAGCATGGAAGCAGCCATAGCTCCTACTTGAATGAGGTCCCAGTGAGACCTAGTTACAAAAACAGGCAATGGGTAGATTTGGCCCACAGGTCATCGTTTGCCCACCCTTGCATAAAGCAAGACTGTGGTTTTGCCAAAGCATGGGCCCCGTAATGACCTGCCCAGGGGGAGAGGGGAGCCCTGGTTCCAGCGCGTTCCTGCCGTGGGCCACCCTTCTTCTGAGCACTCCCCTCAGCTTAATGTGGACCGGCATGCACGGCCCCCCGGCCACCCCCTGGCTGAGTTCCCACAGCCCCCCTCGAGCCAGGCGTCCCTTCTACACCCACAGGATTGACGGAAACACAGCCCTCCACCGGGACATCTACCCATCAGTCAGTCTCCAGATCCAGAAGAACTTTGCCAAGAGCAAGTGGAGGGTAAGTGGCCCTTCGGGGGAGGTGGGCGGGCTGTTCTGGGCCCTGGAGCTGAGCTGGGGCAGGGCCGGCATGGGGGCTTCCCCGGGCTTCCCGGTAGACGCTGGACCTCCCTGGACCATCTCTGAGATGAGACGCGGGCGCACGGGTTTCCGGAGGCCACGGGGCGGTGGGAAAGCTGGAGCCCCGTGGCCGTCCGAGAACGGGGAGGCTCAGAGGCGGCTGTGGTGCCCCCTCAGCAAGCCTTCAACGCGGCCGCGGTGGTCCACCACATGAGGAAGCTGCACATGAACATGCACAGCCCCGGCCTCCGCCCGGAGGTGGAGAACAGGCCCCCCAGCACTGCAGCCTCCGAAGCCTCGAGACCCGGCTGCTCGGAGATCACCGTCACCCAGGCCCCCGCCCAGGACCAGAGCGCCGCCCTTCCCGCCCTGACGCGCCTGCCCTGCCAGCACGGCCCCCGGCCCGCTGCCCCCGGGGGCCGGTCCCTCAACTGCCTGGTCACCGGCTCTCTCCGCGTCAGCAGCAGCCTGGTGCCCGCGCAGCACGCGCCCCTGGCCGCCGGGCCCTGCGGCTGCTGCTCCAGCTGCCTGAGCGTCGGCAGCAAGGGGAGGTCCTCCCGCTGCTCCGAGCCCACGCTCCTCAAAAAAGCCAACAAGAAACAGTAAGTATCTTCAGCCAAAGACGGAGGCCTCGCCCTGCTCAGGCAACCGGGCTGAAAGAAACTGGCCGAAGGGAGACAGCCCTGCAGGGTGGGAGGAGCTCCGGGTCAGGGGGCAAAGGGAAGGCCTCCAGTCCTGTCCCTGCCACTGCTGTGTGGCCCTGGACAGAGGAGTCGACGTCTCTGTTTCTGGTTTGCTCGTCTGTAAGATCACACTGGCCTGCCCAGCCCACCTCACAGCGCTACGTACAAGTGTAGTGAGGCAACAGGAATTCCAAATGCCTGCGGAAACTGAGTCCGTGTCAGTTGGTGGGCACTAGATTTCTTGAGTTTCCAGAACCATTGTGTTTTGGGGGCAAAAGCGGGGCTTCGTTGTCATCTTCGTGCTTTCAGCAAAGGGCTTGGACTTTCGGAACCCGATGGAGGGAGGGCCGAGTGGAGGCCACAGGCAGGGAGAGCTCCCCCAGCTCTTCCCCCTTCCTCAAACACCTCACAACCCCCTGCCTCGCGTGCTTTCCAGGAACTACAAATCAGAGGTCATGGTGCCAGTGAAAGCGGGTGGCGGTTCCCACTGCCGGGCGGGCCAGACTGGAGTGTGTCTCATCATGTGATCCCTGGAGCCCATGCCTGTGTCGATTTTCAGGTGAGGCGACAGAGGCAGGAGGGCCAGGGCAGGGGGCTCGGCGAGAGCCAGCCCCATCCCAGAGTCTGAATGAACGGGTCTGAGGCCCCCCCCCCCCGCCGACCCTGAACCCCTTTCCTGTGCAGGAGAGACGTGCAACTCTTCTCTGCCTTCCCAACCTGGCGTCCACCCTGCAGCGGGAGGAAGGCGGAGCAGGGCCTGGCAGGAGTGGCTGCCGGGGAGAAGCAGCAGGCTGCCGCCGCCTGGGGCAGACCCTCCCAGAAGGCCCAGGAGCGAGCCCCCAAGGCGCGGAGGCCTCGTTGAAGCTGCGGGCAGGAGGAGCGGCGCCCACCCGCTTCCAGGTCTCCCTGACCTGCCTGCCGTGTGCCCCCACACCCCACGTGCCGTGGCTCTGTGCAGTGACCTAGGTAGCTGTCGCCCGGGGCTGTGTCGTTTGTGGTGAAGCTTCCTGGGCTGGCCAGGCTGTGTCCCCTTCTCCGAGCAAAGCCATATGGAGCATTGACCCAGACTCCCGCTCAGCACACGCTCCTGCCTTGAGGCCTTCATCCCCGCGGCCAGAACGGGCTCATTAATGTAGTCGCCTGCCCGTCTGCATGAATGACACGCGGCTCCGTGGTCGGCCTGTGGCTCTCAAGTCCCAATCCTTGACTCCACGACTAGCTCCAACCGGCCCAGTACACTTCTGAAACACCGCCCTCCTGCCCCAGGCCGAAAGCAGTACCACAGCCTCCCAGATGAAGAAGACGGCAATCCGCGATTAGGGACTGTAGGGAATTCTTACCCTGGCCAGATGCCTCACCCACACCCGATGAAGTAAAAATTGGAAGTTGACCGTTTTCATTTCAGCTGGTAATTCTCATCCTGCTTCTGCTCTTCTTTCTCTCCCGGAAAATCAGAGGCATTATTCTTGTCCCTCCCTCGTTTTCTTGTACCCCTGCCCCCTCCAGCTTCACGTTTGGTGTTGTGCTCAATAAAATGGACATATTTTTCTCTAGGAGGCTTCATTTGGTGGTTCTTAGAGTCAGACGTGGCTCTGGGACTTCTGAGCCTGTGTGGAGCGGAGAGTGTGCTGGGGCCTGGGGGTCAGCAGGAACCTGGCAGGGTAGTGGCTGACGCAGACGGAGAGCACAGCCTGCGCCAGGTACTAAGTGGCACGAGTTCCATCTGTTGACTCATTTACTCCTCACAACAGCTCCCGGGGCAGGCTCTGTGGGAGCCCAAGCAGTCAGGCTCCAGCATCCGTCCTCCTAACCGCTATTTTAGATGATGATGAATTCAAAGCCCTTTCTGCCCTGCCCTCTGCCCTGCCCCATCTGACCTTGGGGCAGTAACACGGCCTTCTGTGCCTTGGCTTCCTCGCTTGTCAAATGGGAACAGCAGCAGCACCTGCACCGTGAGATAACGCAGACGAGGTCTCCAGCACCGTGCTCAACAGATCATTACCGTGATTAATAATGGCCAAGAAAATGTAGGTAAAATGCCTAGCACGGGGCGCCTGGGTGGCTCAGTCAGTGAAGCGTCTGCCTTCAGCTCAGGTCATGATGCCAGGGTCCTGGGATCGAGGCCTGCATCGGGCTCCCTGCTCAGGGGGGAGCCTGCTTCTCCTTCTGCCTCTGCCCCTCCTTCCTGCTTATACTGTTTCTCTGTCTCTCTCTCTCTCTCAGTCAAATAAATACAATCTTTGAAAAAATTTGTTTTTAATTTTAAAAATGCCTAGCACATCGCATGGGCCATGGTTAGCACACAAATGTTCACGCCATTTCCACATCTGCCACACGCACAAATGCACACCCATTTGCAACTTCTCTTTGAGATCCCAAGAGACACAGATTCCGCCCCTGGACCTGTGGGAATTTGGACACGATACCTCCCTTCTCTGGATTTCTGTTTCCTCACCTGTGAATGAGCGACTGGATCACTGCCCAGAGACGAAAATCATCTGGTCTCTCAAGGATGGGATCCGTTGGGTCCCGGGGCAAAGGGGCCAGTCCCCCTGAGTTTGGGTGACGAGCAAGCTGTACTGAGCCAAGTGGGGGTGGGGCAGCCTATGCTTCAGGCACCACCAGGCTTGGGCTTGGGCAGGAGCCCCCAGGAATCCCAGGTAGGAGACAGGAACAAGTGACAAAGGTGTACTTAAAGAGAAGACAGACCATTTTCTCTCTTTCAACCTCTAGACTTCTTTCCAAAGATTTTTATTGGGCTTTTCATCGGTACATCATTTTTTGGTAAGTCTGTGTGTTCACCCAGGTTCAGCCTCCATGGAAGATGAAGGGCCAGGACATTGGCCAGCCGAGTGTACCTCCACTCGAGAGCTCCCCGTCCTAAGGACACGCACGGCCCGCCTCCACCCTCTCTGTCTCTCCAACGTGGTTTCCCATCAGCTCGGGCTCAGCTGCAGCCCAGAATAATCTTAACAGCTGTGCACCAGGGGTGGTCCGGGCTGTGCTTTTAGGCTGCAGGAAAGTCTCCTGGAGCTGGAAAGTACTCCAAGCCAGTCCGTCCTCCGACAGGAAAGAGGGCCGAGGAGCGGGGCAGGGGGCCGCAGCTGGCACGTCACTTACAGGTGGCGTAGTAGAGCACTCGCTCGTTGATGTGGTCGCGGATCCGCTCCACGTGCTTCTCCAGCCCCGTCAGGTCTGCCGAGCGGAGCTTGATGGCCTGGCTCCCCCGAAGCAGCTCTGACTCCATGTCTGAGGCAAGGGGAGGAGGAGGAGCTGGTGAGAGACCCAAAGACTCCCCACCCTTCCTTCTCCTCCCACAACCTGGAGGCAGCGCTTGGGGGAGAAATCAGCTGCGGGGGAGCCTGGACAGGGAGGCAACCCCCTCCGGCCTCCTGGCTCTTCACCCCTACCCCACTCTTGGAGAAACCAGACCCAGGAAGCCCCTCTGGCTCCACTCTCAGGTGTCCCAGACTGATGAGGGAAACCACCGGCTACTGGACTCAGCTGCCAACCCACCGGGGATCCTCCAGCGGGCACCATGGCCAAAGAGCCGGCTGCGGGACCAGAATTCCTCCTCACTCTCCCTCCTCCAGTTACCTCCGGATAAATCTAGTCTCCCCGCTCCAGTCCACTGGAGGATGTGGACGACTCCAAAGCGACCTAGTCCAGCCTATCCCTCCTGTCACCCACGCTCACGAGAGCTGGCCCCCAGCTCTTCTAGAAATGAGGAGGGAGTACGCTGCCTCACATGGCTCCGACTTTAGGCAGCTCTAGCTGTTAAAAGTCTTCTCGTGAAGCCAGAATCTGACCACTGCTGCTTCCACCCAGTTGTCTCAGGCCCGCCTCCTAGGGGTGTGCGAATATATTTGCTCCGTCTCCCACATGGAAGTCTTTCAAATGTCCGAGGCCACACCTTCTCGATTAAATCTCCCTAGTTCCTTCACCCATTCGTCACCTGATAAAATTACTGAGCCTTCTCTACCTCCCAACCCTGGTCGCCCTCCCTGGGATCCGTGCAGGCCTGTCCGTCTCCCTTCTGAGCACGTGGTAGACACTGCTGAACGCCATCCGCAGGTGAGAGCCCACCAGCAGAGTGGAACAGCGGTGTTACTGGGCTGACACTCAGCCACTGGGCACCCGTATGGGCCTGTGGGTCGATCAAATACTGAAATTTTAGCAGCTGCTGTTGTGTTTCCTGGTCTCCCCCACCCCAGGATCCCTCCCCGCCCCCCATGCATATCTTCCCCAAAATCCTGCAATGAAAGGTAAGCTCCTGCAGACAGGTAAATGCCTGTTCCATTGCTACAACCCGAGCCTTTTCTGGTTCGTAGATGTATGACACATCAGTTACTAAAGATTTTTAATATCCCTGAGCCATTACTCCCCTTACGTTGCACGCTCTGTACTTCAGTCGTTCGGCGGTAGCAAGACACTGCTGACTTCCGTGCAGCTTACAATCACTCGAAACCCCTGGGTTTTTTTCAAGTGACTAACAATTCACAGCTGCTTATCCCTCACCAGTTAGGAAATGTTTTATCATTTTAGCAGTTACAAAGTGTTCTCAGGTCCATTAGCCATTGAGAAGCCAGGCCTCACCTGAGCTGTACTTGTGAGTTTGGGCCCAAATAAGACCAGAAGATAATACTTCTTTTTAATTTTGCCCTGCTAGTTTCAGCCCATCCTTTTAGCCTTCTGCGATGGCCTGAGAATAAGTGGTTCTGTTACCCAGAGTATTAGCGACCTGCTGCCCACAGATCTGATAAACAAAGTCTTTACCTTCGTGTAAAACACTGACGGACAAGGGCAGGGCGCACGATAACCCAGCCCCTCAGCAACTCCGTCCAGCTCAGCAACTCACCCTTCAGGGACGGCTGGCCACAGCTTTCGATCTACCCATTGTCAACTCACCAGCCCAACCTTCCCCATGCTGTCTACCTGCCTCGCCAGATTCTTGTCTGTTTTCTCTGAAATTCGGAGAAATTCTGTTTGTGGCATTCACTGGGCACACCAGCGCAGGGCCCCATCATCACATCTTAGACATTGAGCCCAGTTCCTGGAAATCCCTATTCTCCCATCTGAAGAACCTCAGAACCCTTTTGAAAACTATTTTTTTGTCTGTGCCATATTCAAAACCTTTGGACGGTTCTCTACTGTCTCCAGGGCTGAGCCTATCCTTCTCATGCTGGCATGGAGGCCAGCCACCTGGACCCGGCCACACTGACCCCATGCTGCTTCTCTCCCACCCGTTCTGATCCTCATCACCCCTCCTCTCCTGGTGGGTGCTCCTGCTCCCATCCCCAGAACATGTCCTGTTGCTTCCCACCCACCCTGTCTTCATGTCCCTGATTTTCCCCACAGCCTCCCCCAGGACTATGTCAAATCTTATCTTTTCTGAACATTGCCTTCACGGAGCATTTCTCTCTGAAAGGAATGTTTATCCGCATAATGTTTAGCTCATTATGTGGGCTCCTATCACAGACCCTCTTGTGCTGTTAAATAGTTTCATGCATCTTGCAGGTGACCAGAAAAATGGCCCCATCTGGATTGCAAGCTCTTAAGGGCAGGACAAGTCTTACGAGCATCTCTGCATTCCCCACAGCCCCATCACTGTGCCTCATACTTTCTGGGTGCTTCGGAAAGCCCTGCTGGTCTCGCCCCCTTCACACTGCCAGCTCTGACAATGGCGGGCCTCAGAAGCCCTGGGTTGGGACCAGCCTCCTGGGATGCCCATGATTCCAAGCCCCAGGACCGTCCCCTCACCTTTCATCCTGTCCATCATCTCCATGGTCTCCCCAAACAGCTCCTCTGCCTCCGTCTTGACGCTCAGGATCCGGCTGCCCTGAACCCCCAGCATGGGGCTCCTACCCAACTGGTCCTTCAACTCAGCATATTTTTGCTTTATTCTCTCGAATCCCTGAAAAAGGTGAAACGGTCTCAGTGCCACCAGTATCAGCATCATCCAAAGTCCTAAAGACCTTTGGCTAAAGCCCCCGATATCATCCAAATCCACACACAGGGATGAGAGCTTCCTGACACTCCCCAGTCGGGAGCTGTGGCCTATGAAAACCCCTAGGCCCCAATCTATCTTACGCTTCTTCCGTTATGTCCCTCCCTCCACCAGTGGCTCCTGTCCTTTCCCACCTAACTCCCCACACAGTACCAGGCACTTAGTTGTCACTTAGCAGTATACTTGGCAGCCTGGCCACTGTACTGGGACCAACCATGAATGCCGACGTTCCTGGGACACTGGAGACCCAGACGATGGCTCTCGGATCGCCTCTCTGACATAAGTCTGACAATGATGGGGCCCAGGTGAGGCTAAGTCAAAACTGCCTCTCTGGGCTGGGTAGCCAGGACGGGGAGACAAGCTCTGGATTGGATGTCAAGGGACCCCTGCTTTACAGGTGAGCTTTGGGCCTGGACAAAGTTCCCCTCCATCTGTAAGCAGAGACAGACTGGATTCGATCATCTGCAATATCCCTGAACCAGCTCCCCAGAGGTGGCCTGAAGTGAAGTCCAGATGCCAGCCCAGGTCAGGGTGAGTCCTGAAGCCCTTTCTGATGACTCTACAGTAACATGTTCCACTTGCTTTTGAGTCCTCTCCTGCTCAGCACCCTGGCTGGTGCTGCCGAGGATGACCTCCACCCGCTCTCACCTCCTGGGCGCTCAGCGCTCGCTGCTCAGCGCTCTCTGTGAGCTGCCGGGCCGACGCTGCCTGCTCCTGCTGCTGCCTCGCCCTGCGGCTGAGCTCCTCCATCCGCGCCCGGAAGTCACCCAGCTGCAAGGTCATTCCGGCCACCAGTCCTTCCGCCGGCCCCAGGACCTGCTGAACCTTGGTGGGGAAAGAGACCTGGATTGTGGTGGGTCTCCTAACCAGGGGCCTCATCCTTCTCCTGCCCAGCTCATCAGGTAGCGAAAACTCTCTCCAAGCAGGATACACTATTGTCCCCCTGTTGATCCCCTATCTATCCATCCCCTGGCATCCAGGCCCCCTCCCTCTCCAGCTCACCTGATCCCCACCCCTCCACCCCCCTCCAAAGCAGCCCAGAACCCACCCCTGGCTTTGTGCACCCAGCCACGCAACCAGAAAACCAAGGGCTCAAAGCCAGGCCCAGAGCTCATAGCCCTCCGTCTTTAGGTTCCCTTCCAGGTCATTTTCTGGCATCTTCTGTATCTTGTACCTGAATCTATCTGTTCATTCCCAAATGCGGCAGAAGGAAGCCACACCATCTCACCTCAGCAACCCTCTCCTGGATAAGCCGGAGGGATCGGCTGGTGCCTTGCATGGTGTCCTGGGCTTCTTGCAGCGCCACCGCGCCCTGCCGAAGGTTGCCCACCACGTCCTCCACCTGGCCCTCCACGGCGTGAGCCCGGCTCCTGCGGCGGGGGGAGGGGAGACAAGAGAGAATGAGTGACCAGTGAATGAAGAGATGCACGGCTCCACTCACCAACTGGTTCAAGAGAGTACCCTTCCAGCCAAGACTAAAAAGGGAGCATTAACGCAGTAGCTTTTCTACCCCAGGACCCCACCGAGCAGACGTGAGGAGTGTGAGCGTTATGTCTGAGACACCCTTCGGTGTCACCAATACAGAAGACAGGGTCACGCCGAGGAAAGTTCACCCTGGACGCTGTTTCTCACTTCACACACCCCCCCCCACCATGGTAAGCAGCCCTCCTGTCCCCCAGCCCTCTGCACCCCTCTGACATGTACAGATTCTTTACTCTCTTCCAGCAACCAAAGGAGTCGGGGAGCAAAACAGCAGCCCAGTCCCACGCAGGGAGACACACAGGCTCGGGGCCCTGGGCCATACCTGGCCTGCTCGGCCTCCATCTGGAGCCTCTGAGCCCGAGCAATGTCTTTCTTGGTCTGAGACAGCACCAGGTCCACGTTGGGTAGCCTGGCAGCAATGGCCTGGATCTCGTTCATCTTCCGCAGGACCGTGGCCGAGTCTGTGGGCAGCCACAGGGCCAGCACGGCCTCGCTGACCTCCTGGATGGTGGCCGCATCGGTGTCAGAGCCTGGAAGACAGCCGTCCATCAGACCGGGGGAGCCTCGCCACCTCCCCAAAGATCAGAGGTCTCTCCGAGCTGAGCAGCTCCATGGGCAGCACCGGCGTGGCATCCCTGCCCCCGGCTGCCCAAGGGGCCGCCGCACCCTCGTGGGGACGCTCAGGTGCCCGTTCTCAGAACTTCTGGGAACGTAGCGGGGAGGATGACTGTGGGCACAGCTGTGGCAGCTAAGTGTCTGGTGCCACAGGAAACTGCGGGCTGAAGAGAAGGAGGCAGTGCCAGACAGCTGGGACTGAACAATGCCGGCAGCGCAAACATAATCAGCCCTACACTGGGGAGAGCGGCCAGGAGCTGGAACTGCTTCCTTGGCAGGAAGACCCCTTCCCCACACCCCTCCCCAGGGCCAGCGTGCTCGTTTCCACAAAGGCAGAGAAAGATCATCAGGTCTTTGCTCCAATGTCACCTTTTCAGAGAGACCAACCCCAGCCACACGATCTAGAATCGCAACCTTCCCCCTGTGCCAACACCTCTTACTCTCCTTCTCTGCTTTCTCGTTCTCCCTAGCATTTATTGCCTCCCACATGCCGAACCCTTGACTCATGTATCTGTCTGTTTTCTGTCTGTTACCCCGCTAGAAGCCCTGTGATGGGACTGGGTGTCATATCCCCGGCTCCTGCCACAGTGCCTGGTCCTCGGAGGCACTTGGTGTTTGCAGAGCAGATGAAAGATTCAAAGACCTCCAGACCCAGGTCTCCCCTCTACTCTTCAAGCAAACTGGGACAAGCCGAATGGCTCCTCTAAGCTTACTTTCCAGATCCATGAAATGGAAATAATGATCCTTAACCTCAAAGGACGAAATGAAACAACCAGTCAGCAAGAATTTTACAAACCAACTCCGGGTCAGAGAGCTAGGTTGGAAGTACAGAAGTGGCATCTCCTCCCTATCTCTCCCTTTCACTTTTACAGAGCCCAGGGACTGATGTGGTAGGGGAGGGGGCACCTGACCACCCAGATGCTTTGTCCTGGGACTTGGGGCCAGCACATGGGGAACTGAGACTGAAAATCAAAGCAGACTCAGTCCCTGTCCTCACGGAGCTCGAAACCTAGTGGGACAGACAGGCACATAACCAAGGAGGGCCAGCCTGAGTGCCGAGGGTGAGCACAGGGTGCTCAGACAGCCCGATGGGATGGAGGGCGGTGGGGGGTTCCTGGAGAGTGGGCCATCTAGAGGATGCTTAGAGGGGGAGTAAACTTAGCCAGGTCTGGAGAGGTGGGGCAGGGGAGCAATCCAGAGAGAGGAAAAACATTAGCAAAACCATGTGTGTGTGTCCATCTAGAGTGTGGACGACAGAATGAGAAGAATCCTACCCGTATTCCCTCCAAGCTGGATGCCCTTAGGCAGGCTACTGAACCTCCCTGTGCCTGGAGCTCTCCTCTGCAAAGCGGTGGGCAATCAGGACTAACCCGTGTAATCCCTGTGAAGCACTCGGAACAGTGCCGGGCACTTAGTGAGGACTCAATGAGCCTGAGCTATGATTTTTGTGAATTCCGTCTGAAGACCTGGGAGACCACGTGTCCGCCTTCCCCCACAGGCCTCCCACGCACGCCCCCACACTCACCCCGCACACAGCAGCAGCTAGTTGGTACCCGTGCCCCCCGCACAGTACTCTGGAGACCAAAACCCACTGCCATGGAGACTATCAGAACTGTCCTGGGCCCTTCGCAGGGGTCAGGCCTCTCTCAGACCCTGCTCCTTCTCCCTGCCCCTGGTCCCATCAGAGGACCTGACCTGAGACACACGCATAATTTAGAGGACAAAAGGGATGCCCCAGCCCAGCGACTTCCTGCCTGTTCATGTGAGCCCAGGCTGTACCCCAGAGACTTCCTAACCTTCCTCCCACCTCCTGGTCAAGGCTGATGCCATCCAGCCTCACCAGGCTCTGCTTGGGGGAGGATTTCCTTATCTGCGAGTCCAAGCCCCAAACCTTGGCCTGCCCTTCATCCTGGTTTCTGGAGCACCATCTCCCTGCATCCACTCTCCCCCATTCTGGGGCTTGCCAGGAGGCTGACCCCAGCCTGGCCTCAGGCAAGCCATGGCTGCCAGAGATCCTCCCTGCCCGTCTCCAACCTGCCCTCCACACTCAGGAGGGGGTGGGGCCTGTTGGGAGCAAAGGCACCTCGATAGTAGCAGGAAGAGCCCTGTTGTCACACCAAGCCCTCGGCTCCTAGGAACTGGGCTCCCGGCCAAGCAAATTCCCTGGCAGGGACCAGAAATCTAATAATATCAGCTCATATTCCTGAGGCGACTTCAATTTTTCAAAACAAACTTTACATCAATTACTAGGTCCCCGGAAGGAACATGAAATACTACCAGCCCAGTTTGCAGAAGCGAAACATGAGGCAAAGAGAAAAGCAACCTGCCCGAAGTCACGGGTTCCTGAGTCCTGTCCAGGGATCTTTCTACTCCCAGGGTGGCAAGAGAGGGGATCTGGTTCATTTATCCCTTCATCCCAGACTGGATGCTTTTCTGTGTCTGGCCTTACGCTGGGTGCCAAGGACACAGCAAACAAGACAGACAGCCATCCCTTTCCTCCTGGACTTTAGAGTCTAGGGGACAGACTAACAATACACCTGTAGACAAATGAATTCAACCACCACAGGCTTGGAACAGTGTGATGAAGGTCAGGCAATGAAGGTCAGATGCTGGGGGGTGAAGGGGAGGGGGAGGCCAGATGGGGTGGTCAGCAAAGACCCCTCTGGGGAGATGATATTTCAACGGAGACCATGAGGGATAAAATCGGCAGCCTTGGAACGAGCATTCCAGGCAGAGAAAGAGCACTTCCAAGTCTCTGAGGCAGGTAAGAACTGGGCTCCCGGAGGGGAGCAGAGGCCACAATAACTCTGAGAGTGAGGGAGAGCCAGGGAGGGATCTGGAACACGAGAGGAATGTGAACCCACTTACGCATGTTTCAAAGCGGATGGAGGTTGCTCTGGTGAAAGTGAACCATAGCGGGGAAGGAGGGGAGGATTGAGAACACCTGAAGGGCTGCGGCAGCCATCCAGGTAAGCGGTGGACACCTGGCCCCAGTGGCCTGGAGATGAGGGGAGGAGGCAGCTAGCTGATGGAGGGAACGGAGGGGCTAGTGCCAGGCAGGAGTCCAAATATCAGGTCAAAGAGGAGTAAGGGCCAGGCTCACCTGACAGGAAGTCCCGCACCTGCTGGATGAAGAGCCGCATGCGCCTGACGTCTTCCTCCATCTGGGAGCGGCTGGCGCTCACCTGGGTCTCCAGGCGCTGGGCATCTGACTGCACCTTCGAGGCGGCCTTCTCGGCGGCCTTGATCTGCCAGCACACGCTACAGTCAGCAGTGGTCCAGGCCCCAAGAGGGCCTCTCAGCAGCCCTCAGGGATTCTGTGGACACCACTACCCAAGATCTACCTGGGAAACATTGGTAGCTAACCTGTTTTGGCTCTGGAAGAAATGATATGGAGTCAGGTAAAGCCCAAAACACTAGCCCCACACTCGCCCTCTCACTTGCTGTGGGGCCTCAGACAAGTTACTTAACCTCTCTGGGCTTTTGTCTCCTGACTTGTAAAATAAACACGGACTTGCCCTGCGGACTCTACCCCCTTAGCCTTTCCCTACGTGGGCCCATCCCCCTACCCCCCCCCCCCGGCTGGACCTACCATCTGCCGGGTCTGCTGGAGCTGGGCATCGAAACCCTGCAGCTGCTGGGCCACCTGCCCCGCCATCCGGAAGGCCCCACCCGCCCTGGGGAGGGCACCTCTGCAGTGAGGGCCACATGCCGTGCCATTGTCTCGGGGACACAACTCTCCAGGGCACGCTCCTGGGGTACAGGCTGTCTGCCTGGAGCCCCCGCAGAGCTGTGGACAGAAGGAGGCGTCAAAGAGGGTACCCAAGGCTCTTTGACAACCACTCCCATCCCACACCCAGGGAACAAACAGCCAGACATCTCCATGGCAACCAGGCACCAGAAACTTGTTTCCTTGGCAACCACTGAGCACACCGTGAGGGGCCAAAGATCAGGATGGGTGTGGGAGCAGGGCAGGTTCACACGGCCCTAGGAGGAAACCCAGCAGCAGCTGGCGTGTGACAAACTGGGGCAGGGGGATCCAGGAAGTGGGGTTCCATGCCATGAGTCACCTTGTTGATGGTGGGTGTCAGATCAGGCAAGGAAGCCATCTCCAGCCTCAGGGCCGCCAGCTGGGGACTGCTGACTCCGGCCCCTCCTCCCAGCTGACCCTCCAGCCTCTCTGCCTCTCTCCGGCTGTTCCTGAGCTGCAAGAGCAGGCGAGAGCCGTCGGCCACCTGCTGAGCAGCCTGGGAGGACCGCTGGTAGGCTGCGGTCAGCACCCGGAAGGCCCCTGGGGGAAGACAAGAAGGGAACTGAGCCACCCTGGCCCTGGAGGCCTGGAGATGGAGGGCCAGCAGGTGCGGAGCCCCGGTGTGGCGCGGCCTTGCGTGCCGCTGTCTGAGCAGCCCTCCTCACCTAAAGGATTCGCACCGCTTATCCTTTCAAACTGTTCCTTCTTGCTCTGATACAGAACGAGGAGGCGATTGAAGATTCTGTCCAGATTGTTCAGGTTTTCCGAGAGGGACGAGGGCTCCACCTCTAAGGGCAGATCAGGCTGCAGGCCCTGGAGGGTCTGCCTGAGATGGGAGAAGAGCTTTCACTAAAATATGGGAGAGGGGCCGCCTCCCCAGAACCTGCTAGCCCCTCGGAGAAACCTCTCTGAGTCAGGAAAAAGAGAGGTCTTCAGCAAAGGCCGCAGAATGCAGACCCCACAGGCCAAGGAGGATTCTGGGGGACGAAGGCTCAGAGAGCCGCCACATGCTCCCTCCGTCCCTCAGCAGGCAGATCGCTGGTGCGACTCTACAGTCCTGGGCCTGCTGTCCCTCCCCAGAGCTGGCTTCCACGAGGAGCATCACCCTGCCCCCTCCCCCCCTGGCTCGCTGCAGGCCAACGCCAGCTTTACCACCTGCACCGCCTGCTCACCAGGCTCCCAGGTCTCTCCTCTGCAGCCCACACCTCCCCACGAGCACCCATGGCTGCCTCCCACTGGTCGTCTCCACCCAAAGCGGGTCAGGATCCACCAGCCCCGGCCTGCAACCATTCAGCTTTCAGAGATTCCTCTCTCCCCACCCCCTTTGCTGGTCTACCAGCCACCAAGTCCCTCCTGCGGGCTTTGCATTCTTCACCTACAGGCTTTGCTCTGGCATGGAACGTCCTTCCACGGAACACCCTTCCGTGCCTGCGTTTTCAGCCTCCCAAATACCCATAGACTCGCTACTCAATTCTGAGACTTAGGTCAGTCACATACCTGAATGACTCTGGGCACCGAAAAGTCAGCTAGCGCTTGGGGAATGCAAACTAATTATAGAAACTTCCAGAACCAAACCTTCCTAAGAAAGCGCTTCTGCTGGTAAGAAGGAGGTGTGGGTGGGGCCGCTCCCATTCCAAAGGCAAATACAAGTTATTTTTAGAGCCCCTGCCTCGTGGATGCCCTGTACCAGGGTGACTAATGCAGAGGTGACTCTCTCCCACAGGCAGTGCTGGGCACTTGAAAGAACACTGGGGCTCCTGCCTGTGCTCCGAGTCCCCGCCCTGCCCCTCAGTGGCCGCGTGACTCTGTCACATCACCTATCTATCTGTGCCTGTTTCCCCACCTGCAAAACGGAAGTAATGACACCCACCACACCAACCTCACCGGACTGCTATGATAGTTCAAAGAGAGAGCGCGTGTGAAAATGCTCTGTAAGCTGTAAAGGGCTGTGTGAGTGGAGGGAAGGACCAGCGTGTGCCACTTCTGTGAACCCGCGTGACGTAATTCTTCCCGGTGCCCGGCAGGGAAAGGCAAGTTTACCTGATGGAGAAAATGGCATTGGCCACCTGGGATACCTCCTGCTCGGTGACCGAGGGACGGGAGAGGATTGCTTGGATCTGCTCCATCTTGCTCTTTGCATTGGCAATCCGGGAGGCGAGGCCGGGATCGTCCAGGCCCAGACCCGGCCGTAGGCTGGTGGTGGCATTTCGGAGGCTGCCGAGGCGCAGGGACTGCCCCCGGAGATCGGCATCATAGATCTGGAAGCAAGGGTGGCAGGCCACGCACACTGGGTAGCGGTCACAGTAACCTCGTTGGCACTGGTCACAGCGGGGTCCGGTCAAGCCAGGGCGGCAGAGGCAGCGGCCCGAGGCCTTGTCACAGCCTGGGCCCTCGGTTCCCCGGAAGTCACAGTCACAGGCTAAGGCAGGTAAAGACGATGGTCAGGGTTGGGGGTCAGGAAGCTAAAGGCATGTGGTGGGGAGGGCCTGAAGCAAGGTCTGACCTCAGGGCCCATCTACAGGGCTTGGAACAGTAGGTGGTCAAGGCCAGAGTAGAATCACAGCAATGGCCGCAACGAAAGCAAGCCCTTACTTAGCACCTACTGTGCGCCAGGCGACAGGCGCTGCCCTAAGTTAGACACCTGCCTGCACACACAGTCACTCTGTGACAGAGTTAGCCACCCTCATTTTCCCACGCGTGTAGACAGGCAACAGGCACAGAGATACTAAGTGCAGTGTGCCCTCAGGAAACAGAGGCCCTGGGGGCAGTGACTGGCCCCAGCCACTCAGTAAGACAGAGGCCACACTGAGACCAGACCTGGGTCTGCACGCTCCGGGGCCCACGCTCTGTGGCTACCTGTCAAACGGACTCTGGGGAATCACACCTTTCCCCTCAGGATGCACTTTCTCCATCAAGGAAGAAGCTCCTCCCCCTCCCTGCCCTGGAGATGGCTTCTGGGACATGCTGTCTCAGGGAAACGGGCAGCGAAGCAACCCTCCGGTCCCGGGCACAGGCACAGGGGGACGGCCTGACATCCGGCAGCCCTGGGGCTGAGAAGCTAAGCCGACGGCTGGCGCAGTTGAGGGGAACATGCGTGCTCACGGGGCTGCCAGGGCCCACCCCACACGTCCCAATACGGGACGTCCTCCCGCACCACAGACCCTCCCGCGCGCCCTCTACCAACTGCCCACCCGAGCGCTCGCCCCCCGTGCCCCTGCATCCCCCCGCTCAGTGAAGCACCCACCACGGCATGTCGTGCCTGCATCTCCGTACGTCCGGTCGGGACACTGGCGTATGGCTGCGGCGCTGCACGTCAGGCCACTAAACCCTTCTCGACAGGGGCACTGCCCTGTGAACTGCGGGGGAGAGTACCGTGAGGGCACCTGCCTCGCAGGCCCGGCCGTGCCCTGGCATCGGGGCCTGCGTCCCAGATCCCCGGTCAGCACACAGGGTCCAGGACGCGCTGACGGCCTGCAGAGCAGGTGTGCTCCCCGAAACAAGGGCTCCCATTCAGAGCCGAGCTCAGAAGTCGAAGCCCCGAATGGCCCCGTAGAAGGCTCCGAGCCACACAGGGAGGGAGAATGGGTACAGTCTGACTTTGGGCAGCGTGGAGGGGAGACAGAGGCTGGTGCGCAGGCCCCCTTTCCTACGGAGGGACCCAGGGGGCCACCGCCTCCTATACCTGGTTGCACTGGGGGCCGAGGGAGTTGTGAGGGTCACAGGCACACGGCTCACAGCCCCGACCGCTAGCCAGCTTCCAGTAGTAGGGAGCGCACTGGTCACATTTGGGGCCCACCACGTGGGGCAGACACAGGCACTGCCCACTCTCCTCATCGCATGGCATGTCCCGACGAGACCCCAGGAGGCTGCAGTCACAGCCTGCAGGAGGGAGGGTTACTGAGCTCGCAAGATAACGAAAGCACACCCCTAGAGGACACACATCAGGGAGAGGGTCCAGCCTGGGAAAAGAACCAGGCAGGGTCATTCTTTCCAGATAACCTGGCTGACTCACAAGGCCAGGGCGCTTTCCTGCCCAGCACCTGACAGCTTGCCCCCCCCCCCACTCAGTGCCACCTTCTAACCCAGGCTTGTGCTGCCACCTGCTGGAGTCCCAGGGCACAGCACCCAGCACACAGCCCCGAGGTAAGTCAGGAGCCTGGGAGCCCACGCCATCTTCCCCATGCTGTCCCAGGCTGGGTCCCCCTACTCACGGTGGCAGCCCTGTGGGTTGGCATAGGTGAGTCCCGTAAATCCTGGCTTGCACAGGTCACAGCGCTCCCCCTGCACGTGCTCCTTGCACACGCACTGCCCAGTCACCGGGTCACAGGGAACCCCCGGCACTGCCCCATCGGGATCACACTCGCAGGCTGAGAGACAAAAGCAACCACCACAGTAAACATAACAAGGAAAGGCAGAAAGCAAAGAGCAGATTGTAGAAGCCAGACTGCCCGGTTCAGATCTTTACTCCACCACTTACTAGCTTATAACCTTACAACCTTGGTCAGGTGACTTAACCCCTCTGTGCCTCAGTTTCCTCACCTGTAAAATGGGTGTAATGATACAACTCTCATAGATTTCCTCTGAGGAATAAATGAGTCAATGAAAAGCAGACAGAACAGTGTTTGGCACATGTTAAGTACTACAGAGGTTTTTGTGGTCATTATTTCCCAAACAACTGCTATGCGCCAAGCACTGAGCTGGGCACGCTTGCCTGTTGCCTTATGTAATCCTCATGACAACCCGGAAAGGTGGGAACACACTCAAGGTCACACAGCCAGTAACTGTAGGAAACAGAGGTCAACTTGTCTTTCTCTTTCCCTATACAAATAATAGCACCAGTAAGTGAACCAGCTTTCTCCCACCCCCACACCCAGACCTCTTGCAGGCCTTTCAAAATGCAGAGTCTTTCTCCATCTAAAAAGTCCTTCATGATTAACCCCGCCTGATTCAGATTGCTCCCGTCCATCTGCTCTCTCCTGTGCGAACGCACTGGCCTTGTGGACACGCTCAGTCCCTCCTGGCTGTTCCATGCAGATGTTCCTTCAGGAAACATTTCTTCGGCATCAGCTATGTGCCTGTCATGGTGCTAGGGCCTGAGGATATAGGACATAATCCCTGCCATGGAGGAGTTCTCAATACCGGCAGAGATCGAAAAACACAGAGCAAACCACATGACCACATGATAAAGGCAATAACACAAACACGGACGAAGGGCTTAGGGTGCCTTTTTCTCGTGTGGTTTACATTGCCAAACAAGTGTCTGTGTTTCCTGACAGCAGGAACTGTCTCTTATATTTACTTTTGTCTCTCCTATGTCCAAAATAAGAGCCACATAATTATCGATTGACTGATTGATTGATGGTCCAGAGAGGTTAAGCGATTTGCTTAGAAATCCACAGCTATATTAAAACAACTGCCCACAAGTCCTGACAAACAACCAAGGCTTCGTGCTTCCTGAGGGTCGAGTGTCCTCAGGGACACATACGCTGTGGTGAGTGTGGGCAGATGACAAACTGGCCCCCAGGGTCCCTACTCACGGATACAGGTCTCCTGAATGGGAGCGCCGGGACGCCGGTTGCGGAAATAGTGCAGCTGACACCGCTCACAGTTCTTGCCCTCAGTGTGGTCCCGGCAGTTGTCACACACGCCTCCGTTTGTCCCCTGGCTCGCAGCAAACACAGCTGGGTCGAAGTGACAGCTCTCTGAGTGCCCGTTGCAGTCACACCCTGAAAAAGGAGATTCCCAGGGCTGACCGTAGACCAGCCCCACTTCCGTCCACAAAGCACGTTCCACACCAATGCACTGACATCTCTTACAACTCTCCAAGAAGTTCAGGTCTAGGAAATGGGGAAACTGAGGCCCAGGGAGGCTTGTCTAAGTCATTTAAGGTTATATGGCCAGTAAGAAAGCAGACTAGAGTAAGAATTCAGGCCTACTACCCCCCAGTATGGGGACTAACCCAAGAATAACATCTGTGTGGGGCCAAAAAGGGAGCCCTTTGATGGTCCATCCCAACGCTCCCCCATTGCCACCACGGATCTCCTGCTGGGTCACTGCCTCTCTCTGGGCTGGAGACCCTTGTTTCTCCCACTTGGGCAGACAAAGGCCCTGACTCCAGGGGGCCCTCTGAAGTAGGAAACCAGGTATGGCCTAGACAGGACAACGTAAGTGGAGGGGACAGAAGAAAGTGGATCTGGGGATACCATGAAGGCCATGTGGCATTGGACCTTTGGGCCTGGGTGAGAAGAAGGTTTGGGGAGGCAGAGGGTGGTTGCAACACAAAATCCCTCCATCCCCACAGAGTAAGGAAAGCTTATATTACCGGGGTGCGATCAAGATTAGATTTAAATAATAAAGAATAGATTCTCCCTGTGTCCAGGTGAGATCATTGAGGCCCAGAGAGGCCAGCACCCCACCCAGCCACTACAGGGGAGACGGTGAGTCCAGGACCCTACGCTGGCATTCGTGGGGGTCCTGGTCATCTGCGGGTCTCCAGGGCCGATTGCTGTAGAAGGGTGCACAGCGTTCACAATTGGGGCCAGCAGTGTTGTGCTGGCAGACGCAGACATCGTGGACCTGGAAAAGGGGCCACCTGTTATCAGGAATAATCATCAAAGGAACGTCCCCGCGATGGACCTGCCCTTTCCCCTCCCCTCCCCCCCCACCCCCCACCGCTCAGGGTCCAGCTCAGACCCCACATCTTCCAGCTTTCACTCAGCTCCAGAGACACTCCCAGGTGCCTGCTTGTGTGCTGTTGTGGGTTTGTGTGTGCGTGTGCGCGCGCGGGCCCTTCTACTCTAACTAGGCTTTTTAAAGCTCATTCCTGGGGACCTGGATGGCGCAGTCGGCTGAGCATCTGACTCTTGGTTTGGGCTCAGGTCCTGATCAAGCCCCACATTGGGCTCTGCGCTCCAAGTGGAGCCTGCTTGGGACTCTCTCTCCCTCTCCCCCTGCCCCTCCCTGCCCCGTGTACTCTCTCGCTCTCAAATAAATACATCTTAAATAAATAAATAAATAAATAAATAAATAAATAAATAAATAAATAAATAAAAACTCACTCCTTGCCCTTGGACATCCCCACGATCCCCAGTTCAAAGCAGCACCTGGAAGGTGCCCAGACACCCTTATTGGCAAACTACAATTCTAGAACTTTGTGGGCCCTCTGGAGTTTATATTCCAACAATCTTTGACTGCGGCTGTTTGGCTAATGGGACCACTATGATCAATCGTTACTAGACTCATTAAGATATAAAAACAGAATAGCTACTGTGTGCTCACTGTCTTCTGAATTAAGCCTGACACCCTTCGCCTGGCATTAAAGACTCGGATGGCACTGGCCCCATCTTCGTTTCCCACTCGGAACAGCACAGCCAAGCTGAACCTCCAGCTGTGTCCTGCACAGCCCTGTTTTTCCCCACCTCTTGGCCTTCGCTGATGTTTTTCTTTCTGCCTGGAATTCCCTCCTCTCTCCCCTCACCAGTAAGATCCTGCCAGCTAGAATGACACCTTCTTCATCGGGTCTCCCTGGATCTCAATCCTGGATGCAATGCCAGAGTCACGTGGGAAGCTTTTTAAAAAAAAAAATACCATTGCCAGGCCCAGTTCCATCCAAACCTCAGGGACAAGGGCCAGACATTGGTACTTTTTAAAGTGGTGATTGGGGGGTGCGGCCAGATGCGGGAGCCCCTGGGGCTGGGCGTGCCCTATCCCTCCTCTCCATCTCCCAGCACATTGTATTCCTCATCCGTCAGCAGTCTGATTCGGCCTGTGTTCGTCTCTAGGCCCTAATACATGACACATTCCTGGAGCCGGTCTCCCTCTGCCCTCCTCTGCAGCCCTGGCAGGGGCTGGCCCAGCCATGGGAAGGACGAAGCTGCCCAGGGCTCACTTCACCTGTGTTTCCCTTGCAGGCCGTTTTACACGACTGCCCTGTGCCCGTCTACCGCCAGGGTAAATGAGCTCCCTATGTGAACAGAAGAAAAGAAGCCCCAGAAAAGCGAAATGACAGCTTCTTCTGCCTCGGAGCCCAAAGTTCTCTCTCCTTTACTGATGGTTCTCACATGTGGTTTCCCAGCAAAACCCCCAGGGCTGCTGGTGAAGCTGAAGTTCCCCCTCCCATCCCCGATGCATCTGACTCAGCGCTCTGTTCTCTCACCCTGCCCCTGACCTCGCCACCAGATAGGACTCTAGAGTCCCCAAACCAGTGCCTCTCCACCCTGGCAGTGCTGAGAATCCCCTGGAAGCTTTAAAAACCAATAATAAAACTGGAATATCTGAGGAAGGAGGTCTGAGCACTTTTTTTTTTTAAGATCCCCAGGAAATTATAACATGTAGCCAGGGTTGAGCTGCATTGCCTTAAGCTCCTTCAAGACCCACAGATGCACTTACAGGTGACTGAAAATCAAACCCTCACAAGCCAGAAGGCAGGCTTAATTAAGGAAGTGCTACAAAATTCTGATCTCTGAAAGAATCATCACTTAGACTCTTTTCCACCATTGCTAAAATCTTAAAAGACCCAAGTCCTCGTTTTATAGGAGCCCCAGGAATGGCCTTCGTCTGCTTTGGTCTTGCTCTTCCCTCAGCCCTTCCCACCCGGGGCTGTCACCTGCACGGTGGCGGAGGGGCCGGCCGAGGCTCCGGGCTGTGGGGTGCAGCGGTCGGCGTGGCCGTGGCAGAAGCAGCTGCCTTGCAGACGCAGCTGGGACACGGCGTAGTAGGCACTGGGGGGGTAGTAGCCTCTCTGGGGCACAGGGGCCAGCCTGGTGAAGTTAACTCTCAAGTTTGTGATTGCCGCCAGCTCTGAGAGGGGGCAAGCAACGAGGAGGGAGGGGGTTGGGGAAGGGAAAGTAAAAAAAAAAAAAAAAAAAGGAAGTTAGACGCAAAATCGAGTCTCCTCAGGCTGGATGAATAAGGAAAGGAATTCTGATCTCACTACCCCATCTTCCCTGCCTTCCTAAGGTTGGTTATATCAGGAGCCATCCTCCTCAGCCCTCAACCCTCCCAAGGCAGAGAAGACCCCTGCCCTCCACCTCAGGCCTCCTGAGTCTACCACCCAGCCCAATGGAACAAGCAGGGTGAGTATTAAACCCAACCACGTGGACAGAAATATGAAAGACCAGGGAATTTCTGTGACCCAACCAACCAACCATTTCAAGTCCCAAGTTCCAAGTTTCGCTTCCCACCCATAGTTCCACCACAAGCAAGAGGAGTAACCACACTGACCTTGAATTTTTTGACTTTGAGTGGCCGGAATCCCAGATGCTAAATCCATAATGTTAAGTTGAACCTACAGAGAAAGAGGGAAGGGAAGGCCTCGGGAAGAGGTAAATGGGGTACCCCACGCTCAGAGGAAGTCTCCCTTCCCACCTAAGCCCCATCCCTGTCACACTGCTCAAAGGTCCTTCTCACCGGGAGCCTTGAGCAGACCACGGATGTGAGGGCTGCCAACCACCTGACGGAATGAAATGATCACTGGGCCCTAAATGTGTGTGTGTGTGTGTGTGTACCGGCAACTTCTTGTGTGTGTGTGTGTGTGTGTGTGTGTGTACCGGCAACTTCTCTCTACTTGGAAATACAGATACCCCAAGAATTTCCTGATTTCCTTGGGTCAAAAATAATGGTAAGATGCAGAATGTGCACATGAGGGTTTAGGGAAAACTAATTTTCCAAACACCTTGGATGAATGAGAAGGTCCAGGACCCAAGGATTCATGGAGGTGGTCACCACCACCCTCTAGACAACCCCCATTTCCACGATGCTTTTCCTTTTTCATAAAAACAACTCATTCTATGGAACTTCACCTGAATGTCCCAGAGCTTTCATGACAGCCCTCCACCGGTCAGGAAAAAGTCCTGTGTTCTGATCTGGCGTCTAGGGAGTGTGGCTAATTAACATGGATGTGGGCTGGACTGTAACTGCGAAGGAAAGAGGCACCGCCCACAGGGAGGGCAGCTCGCTGAGCACTGGGTGCCTAGGGGAGCCACAGGGAGGGAGCCTGAGCCAGAGAAGGCAGGACAGAACCCGCAGCCTCCCTCAAGTGGCGGGGAGGGGAAAGGCAGTTACAAAAGAAATGCAAGAATCCCAGCCCAGGTGGGAGGAGTCAGGGAGAGAGTTCTGAGCTGTTTCTAGAGGCAGGTTCTCGGTTTCTCGGTTTCTCGGTTTCTCGGTTTCTCGCTCAGGGTGTAAGTGCCGGTGACCTACAGCTGTGCCTTGTACCTGAATTTCCCCAAGGGCCAGGTGGAGGGATTAAACTGAGAAAGCTCATTCTTGTGTTCAACCCTATCAAGGTGAAATCAGAGATGGAATTCAATTTGTGTCATTTGCTCACTTGAATCTAAAATAACCATCTCAAAGTCCTCGCACAGAAGCAAAGTGGATTTTACCCTTTCCACCATGGGCACGTGCCAAGGAGCCGGGGGCGGTGGCTAAAGAAGAGGGCGGGGCTGGGTTATGCAGTGCCCTCAACGTGTTTTTGAAATATTCCTCCTGAGTAGCAAAGGGGACAAACAGCAAATATTCTGAAAGCAGCTAGGGAGCAGGAAAGACAGCGAGGCACACCCAGGGGCCATCTCTTCTCCAGAGGCTGGAGGACTATGTGAACAACGTGACGCCAGGGACCGCCCCCCAACACACAACCCTGAGCCTACTTTTCGGAGTTCCCCTCTACCTACCTTCCCCCCATCCAGGTGCCCATTGGGCCTCTGGGGCAGGGACTGGCACCGAACATCCTGCCAGCTCTGAGGCTGGCCCTGGTGGACCCGGGGGAAGGCGGAGGTGCAGTCGGCAGCCAGGTATTGGTACACCTGCCAGGTGTTGCCGAAGTCCGAGGAGCGCTCAATCAGCATCCCAGCGGGCATGGGCCCCTGCGGGGACACAGACAGCACGGGGGTCTTGCGGATGGACTGACTGATGGGAAGGGGACACCAGAGAGATACAATCATCGAAACAGGCTCCTAAGGGTGCACAGGTGGTTCCCCCGAAAGAATTACAGTGAGGGAGGGAGAAGGGGCACGAGAGGGAGCAAGTGGGCTTCGGGGCATCCGGGTCCTCCTGACAAACACTGGCCCTGTCAGATCTTCCCCAGGGGAACTGTGGAAACCAAGAGAAAGGTGATCTATACTCTAGAAGAATGGGATCCCTAGCTCAGCCCACCACCCAGGCGGTCAGGCCAGAAAATTATCCCACAGCCAATGTCCGGGCCCTCCCAACCTCTCTCCCCACTTCACTGGAGAGGCCTTCCTAGATGACTACCTGACCTCGTCACTCCTGCTCGAGCCCCCTCCACGACCTGCATTAGCTAAAGATGAAAGGCAAGTCTCTCAGCATGACGCGTCCTTCCTCCCCCTGCATTTTCACCCGGTTCTGGGGGCTCTCAATGCTGTCTTCATGCTGAGGGCTCCCAGCTTGGACCACACCCTCAGACTACAGGTCCAGAAACCCAGCCTCCAAACAGACCCCACACCAGGCCCTGTCTGCAGCTTCAGGGCCCATCCCCCTCACCTCTCCAGAAGATGGCACCTGATTTCCCGTTGTTCACTGTCACCTTGGTTCCACCCACCACCACGCACAAAATGGACTGTGTCGCCCCTCTGAGAAAAACCCTAGAATAGCTTCCCACTATTTTTTTTCCAGCTTTACTGAGATAGTATTGACATGTAATACATGTAAGATGTACAATGTGACGATTTGACACACGTACATACTGCAAAATGATTGTTGTCATAGTGTCACATCCATCCCCTCCCATAATTTCCATTTTGGGTGTGGGGGGTAACTTGTAAGATTTATACTCTTAACCACTTTCAGGAATATAATGCGGTGTTCAGTGCAGTCACCGTGCTGTACACTAGATTTCCAGAACTTCATCATCTTACAGCGGAAGTTCGTGCCCTTTGACTAATATCTCCCCATCCCCCGCCCCCAGACCCTGCCAACCACCATTCTAGTCTCTATCTGTATGGGTTCAGCTTTTTTAGATCCCACATATAAGTGAGAACACGTGGTGTTTGTCTTTCTTTGTCTGACTTATTTCACTTAGCAGAATACCCTCAAAGTCCACCTATGTTGTCTCCAAAGCCAGGATTCCCTTCTTTTCTATAGCTGAATATCCCATCGTGGATAGATATATGGACAGGGATTACATTCTGTCTGTTCGTCTGCTGATGGATACTTAGCTTCTTCCCATGTCTCGGACTACTGCGAATAATGCTGCAATAAACACGAATGTAGAGATATCTCCTCGAGACAGGGATTTCATTTCCTTCTGATATACACCCAGGTGGAATTGTCAGATCATAGGGTAGCTCTGTTTTCAGTCTGTGGAGGAACCTCCATATTATTTTCAAGGGGGGCTACACCAGTTTACATTCCCACCAACAGTGCCCAAGGGGTCCTTTTTCTCCACATCCTCGCCAGCAGGTGCAGCGTGCGTCTTGGATCACAGCCCTTCTAACAAGCCTGAGGTCATGTATCAGCGCAGTTTTGATCTGCATTTTTCTGAGGATTCATGGCGTTGAGCATCTTTGCACTGGCCTGCTGGCCATCTGTGTGTCTTCTTCGGAGAGAGGTCTATTCAAGTTCTCTGTCTGTGCTTCTTGAATGAGTCTGAACTCCTGGCCATGTCCTGTGCCATGTGGACCTGTGTCCTCAGCTCACCTGGTGTCCTGTGCACCTCCATCTTTCCAAGCAAGCCCTCAGCTGCACCATGCTCAGTCCTTCCTCAGAGCCTTTGTTCAGCTTGTTTCTTCTGCCTGAATGTTCTTCCCCCTGGTGGGCTCCTTCTCATTTTTTGTTCTCAGCTTAAATGTCACCTCCTCCGGAGATTTTTCGTACCTATCTAGCGCACATTCTTCTGCCCACACTCTGCCCACCTTACCTCATTCCAGCATTTTGTTTGTTTCCTTCATAAATGTCACCACAATTTCCAATCATTTATTTGTGGGCTTGCTGCTTTTGATTCCACTCCCCCTAGACCACGGTTTCCCAGCCTTTGGCTCTGTTACTATTCGGAGCTGGCTAATGCCTTGCGTGGGCCGTCCCGATCATCAGAAGACGATTAGCAGCCTCCCTGACTCTACATGTGAGATGTCAGTCGCATACCCATAGTCGTGACAACCAAGAATGTCTCCAGAAACTGCCAAATATCCCCTAATTGAGACCCACTACAGTAAACCATAGGCCCCCATCTGTCTTGTTCAACTTGCACCCCCAACATCGAGCACAAAGGAGGCACTTAGTCATTTGTTGAATGAATGGATGAAGTTTTAGTCTACTTCCCTCCTCCCCATTTATGTCTGCAAACTCATCTCTCACCAGCTTGTAGACTTCCACGTCCCTACTTCTCACCACCACATACACACTTTCCCCTCCAGACCCTATATATGCATTCCGTTGGCCCCTCCCCAGTTACATACCTTCTTGCCTCTTGCCTCCAGGCCTTTGCACTTTAGGGTTGGTTCTCTTGGCCCAAGAATGAACTTTGCCCTTTGCCTGGCTATGAGTGGTCTACAAAGGTTCACCTTTTCCTGGGCATTCTGTGACTCACACCCTCAAAGACAGACCAAGCTGGACACCCCTCTGTGTTCCCAGCACCATTTCCTACCAATATCAGAGCACACGTCCTACCTCCTCAGCGTCAGTCCCTGTCTTCCCGACAGACACTAGAGCAATGTGAGAACCACGATTTAGCTTCATTCATCTTTCGATCCCTAACATCTGGCCCCAAACCTAACATACAACCAGTGTTCGGTATGTGCGTAGCAAGAATGGACGAGTAAATGAATGAGTGAGTAATGAACAAGCAATGTACTAACAATATCCATCCAGATGGACGTTGCCCTTCAAAGTTGTCACCTTTAGAGACTGGGCATTTATTCAAATGATACTGCCATTTCTCAAAATACTTTTGACCTTTTCTTGAAGAGAGGATGTCAGAGCTAACTTTCTGAGTTAAGGAAGAAATTAGATCCTATTGCTTTTTATTCACAGCTCATTTTAGCACCTGAAAATGATATCACCCTTCGTGATCATCTGATCTTATTAACCAAGCTTCATCCTTAATTATTTGACTATTTCTGTAGAAAGAATAAAATCAAAACTTCTCTGGAAAAAAAAAAAAAGACCTGTGACAAATGAACAAAAATGTTCCTGCCCAAAGGAGTATCTCGGGAGGCTAGTCTAAAAGCAGAATCCAAAAGTACTCTGAGAAATAACAGCAGTGAATGAGTACATGGCGCACCAAGGGGGCTGCTCTGAAAGCACATCTTTCATAAGGATGGGCCAGTTATTGGCTGTTTGTTAAATTCAATCTCATCATCACAATTATTAAACATACCAAGAATACACAGCTGTATAATAACTGACCAGACCCAATGAACTGGTACTTGGCAGAGCTGAATTAATTAGATGGGTTGAGGATGGGGGATACAAAGAGGAAGCGGATATAACCCCTGCATGGCCAGGACAGGGGGCCTGGAGGTGCCACTGTGTTCCCAGGAGTGGGCCTCTGCTGTCACCATGATACAGACCCAGGGTAAGTGTCACCTTAGCCTGGGGAAGTAGAGCCCACCTACCATGTGCTGCCATCACCCCAAGCCTGGGGAGACAAAGCCACTGTGCTCCCCATAAGCCCAAGCCCACATGGCCCAGGGTCCCCCTCTCCTACCCCTGCCATCCCCAGGAAGCACACCTTAAAATCCATCATGATGTCTCGAAGCTGGAACCTCTTGTCCAGGTCTAACTGCAGAGAGACGGGGTTCACATCTGGAAAGACAAAAAGTAGAAACTTTAGACCAGAGAAATTCTACCTTTCTAGCCCTGAAGGAGGCTCTGGACTCTATTAGCTCTGGAAAGTCAGACACACTAAGCTTGATCCTCTGATTTTCCTCTTGGAGAGGAATGGTACCAACATGCTTCTCCCTATACTTCCTACTCAAGATCCCATCTGTCCTTTGCCACATTTCCTTCCCATCATCTCCTGATGACCCTAACACGCTGAAGGATTTCAACATGTCTGCTCTACAAGTTCAAGTCCTTCAACGAGCTCATTGTAACTAAGTGGGGTAAAATAAAGGCATTCTTCGCTCTTCTTCACCTTTCCTTAACTTCTAGCAAATTCTTCTACCTACAGCATCTGAGAGACCTCAAATATAGAGGCAGAAGGTCTGTCAACCACACATGTCCCACCACCATAAGAAATGCCAGGGACATCCAAAAGGGCTCCCGGGCACCTTTCAACCACCCCCACCCTCTGGGACCTCCCACAAGTTTAGGCCCCTGGGGATGGCCGGAGCTTACCATTCTGTGACTGCCACCAGCGCATGGGGCCTGAGGATGAAACCACATTCTCCACTCGGTGGCTGTTGTAATTGTGAGGCAACCTAGAGTCACACTTGCAGCATTTCATCTGCCACTGTGGGACAGGGAGAGGACAGAGCCTCGTGGGTGAGGTCCAGAGAGGGTTCCCCCTGCATCCTGATAGCCTAGAACTTTCCCTCCACGGAAATCCTACCCTCAGGGATCCACTGGTTTCATTAATACCCTCAGACGGATTAGCCTCTTAAAACAAGGCTATCGGTCATCTTTGAATGTAATTCTTTTGTGTTCCTCCCAACGTACAGGTAAGTGACCAGTGGATAGGCATTATTGCCAGGAAAGAGCTGTGAGGTGGCAGAAAAACAATGGTACAGAACATTGCCTCAAAGAGAAACTTGACGGGTGCCTGGGTGGCTCAGTCGGTTAAGTGTCTGACTCTTGGTTTTGGCTCAGGTTGTGATCTCAGGGTTGTGAGATCAAGCCCCACATCCGGCTCCACACTCAGCACAGAGTCTGACTGGAAGTCTCGTTTTCCTTCTCACTCTGCCCCTCCCCCTGCTTACTCTCTAGATAAATACATAAATAAATAAATTAATTAAATCTTTAAAAAAAAAAAACAGAGAGAAACCTGAAGAGAATATCAAGAGCAAAAAGAAGAAAAGATGAGGAACTCACTTTAATTGAGTACCTTCCATGTGCTGGGTATAAGTTAGTTTTATATCTCATTTCACCTAATGCTGGCAGCTCCAGGGAAAACCGAGTTTCTGAGCATCAAGGAGAGGGGACACAGCAAAGGACTTTGGGTTCCAGTCCTAGCTCTGTTCCCCCATTTTCTAGGCTCAGTTTTCTCCTCTGCAGATTGAGTGGCGGTTGGAATCGAACCATTCATTCAATCATTCAACAAATATTTATTGAGTGTGTACTATGTGCTAGACCTGCTCTGGGCTCTGGAGTATAATAGTGAACAAAACAAAGAGCCTGTCTTCAGGAAGCCAACATTACAGTAACATTTGGATGATCTCAAAGGCCTTCCAGCACTGACGTCTGGGACTTGAGGACCCTTTCCAGGTATGGCATTCCCTAACCACAGGAAAGAATCTGAGGGTCCCCAACCAAACGAAGCTTTGTGGTTAGGTGGTCCCAGGGCCAGGAATGCATAGGACAGAGGAAATCTGCAGCCCTGGGGCTAAGAGCAAGAGATCCCACATGAAGATCGAGTTTAGAGTAGGCAGTCAAAAAGGAAACAGCCTCGCTGGGGAGCTCCCCCCAAAACTACACCTTCCCTGGCCTGCCCATGCCCTGGAGTGAGACAAGAGACAGAACTGAACCCCATGGGCTCCACAGCAGGCAGAGATCACCAAGCAAAAGAACAGGGCCAGAGTACATGGCCCTTGTTCTCCTAGTTTATATGTGTGTGCGCGCGCGCGCGCACACACACACACACACACACACACACAGCATGACCTTGCCCCAACTTCTCCATGCAACACAAATAAATTCTGTTTTCTCTGAGTTACCATGGTACCAGACCTTGTGCCTAGCGTAAAGAACACTGTTCAGAGGGCTCCATAATCACCCACAAGTAGAAGCTTGGACAAGAAACTCACTGGCCTGATGCTCCTCTGGGTGGGGACAACTGTATCTCCAAACACCCCATGCCTCTGCTTTCCCCGAAGGCCTCCACTCACCAGAACCAGGGGAAAGCTTTGGCTTCTCCAAGGCCTTCCACCTCCTGAACCTCTGCCCTGTCCAGGGAAGGTGACAAGCCAGTAAGGCTGATGTCTTAGTATGGGCAGTGTCTGTGGAACTGGTTAACCTGACAGGTCAGTCCCAAAGGGATTGAGTTAATATGCTGAGCTTGAGCCTGGGGTTATGGAAACTTCTTGCCCAACACCCATCTTCCCCCTCCACGGCTGACAAAGCCTGGCAGTGCTGAAGCAGAAGGGGAGCCAGGAGTCCTGGCCCTCTGAGCCTCTGCTACCCACCCAGCTTTCCAGCTCTCACCTCCAAAGTAAGAGAATTGTCACCCTTCTTGGGGCTTGGAGGTCTCCTCATCAGGTCCAAAAGTGCTTTATTAAACAATAATTGTATGACATTTAATGTTCAAATAATGGCTAGCACCTGTGCCCTGTATCGAGCCCTCGGTGCCTCCCTTCCCCCTCCCCGCTCACTGCCCCTCCCTCCCCACTTGCCCTGCTCCAGTTTTCTTCATAGTACGCATCTCCACTTGAAATAGTGTGCATTTATTGTCTGCTTATTTGCTTATATTATGTTTACTGTCTGCTATAAATGTATATTCTACGAGGGCTTCCTTTCCTGAATCCCTAGTGCTCAGAAAAGTGCCTTGCACACAGTAGGCCCTTCATACTTACTGAATGAAGAGTAAATACTCAGTAAGAGCTAACATTTTCATTATCACTAGACATTCTCTTCCTGCAGCCACGGAGTTTAAAAGGACGGATGGGGGATGGAGGTGATAAAATAGCAAAATTATGTGACAGAGAGCCCACCATGGGCCAGGCACTGTGCTAGGAGTTTGAATATGAAAACCTATTGAAGCCTCACAACAGCCCTACGTGGTAAGGAATATTATTCCCATTTTATGTATGTGAAAGATGAGGCTCAAAAAGGCTAGTGACTTTTCTACTGACCGACAGCCCGTGTCGGCCCCGGCACCAACACTAGAGAGGGTCCCTTAACACCTTCCCCTCCTCTCTCCCTCTCTCCCTCTCCCTCTCTCCCCCTCCCTCTGTGTCATCCTCTTCCTTCTGCTAGGAAACCAGGTGGGTGCACAGACATCATGGGAAGCATGGTAAAGGGTGACAATCTCAGTCTCACTCAAAGGACTTGGCCTGACCCTGCCGCTGACCACGAGGAAGCCTAAGGTGGAGAGAGCACTTTGGGAAGAAAGCTGACTTCTCAGGCTGACCCAGCTCAGTTAACACAGAAACTGTAGATGTGTCAGTGGCTGAAATAAATACCTGAGCACTTAAAATAATCCTTTCTGGGCAAGAGAAGCCTTTTGCTGGAATCTGACTCTCTTCCAGAATCCTATTTTGGTCCCTGGCAGTGAGCGTGCCCTTCTCCCCACTCTGCACAGCCTCTCGGGGGCAAACTTTTCCACTGCCCAGCCTTTGTCTGCACTCAGCACATGTCCCGCAGAGAGACAAGGGCCAGCTGCCTTCCGGCCGCCTGTCACCAGAGCTCTCTCCCCAGCTCTGCTGGGACCTGATCCCAGCCTGATCCCTGGCCAAGACAGCGCCAGAAACAAGGCTCTTTCTTTCCTCAGGCCTGGGGCACCAGAGCTAGAACAGCTCAACCTGGAACTGGAAATGACCTTGATGGTCCCCAAAGGATGAAATATTATGTAACTATTAAAAAGACTGCTCATTTTAATTACTTGGGGAAAATGATGACATTATAATGTTTTATGAATAACAAAAGTTGGGCATAAACATGTCTACGTCATGATCTCAAATACATAAATTTAAAGGAATAGGAAGTGTTTGGAATACACCAATAGATTAGGTTGAACCATATGAAATGGCTGATATTCAGCCAATCTGACCTACAAAAATGGCCACCCCACGCAGCTTACCCCAATATTTCTGGGTAATAGGATGATAGGGAAGGTTTTTCCTTATTTGTTCCTCTTTAATAATTTTAAACTTTAATACCTTGGATATATATTCGCTTTTTTTACTCAGGAAAATAGACATTATTATAAAATAAAGCAAACTAAAAAACGTCCGGGGTGTTCAGCATGGGCTTTTTACCCTGCCTCCTGGCTCAGGCTTCCTAGTGAGCCTAGGGGTGCCCCATGCTCGCCCCACCTTCCCTCCACGTGTGCAGGCACTGATGGAAGATCAGATGCCCTCGTGGGCTTCAAACCTACGTGCTGCTTATCATAGAAACATAGCTAAAGGGGGGATTTATTGCAATCCTTAGAGACAGGCTAAGCCAGCAGACTCAGGATAGGTATTTTAAGTGGCTCTGCTTGTCAACCAGCCAGCTGGATGGAGACCTGAAATAGAGCAGCTTGGGGCAGAAGCCCACGTGAAGACAAGCTGCTAACTTTCTCTTTCCCTCTGAGCCTCAGTTTCCCTTTCTATGTATTCTTGTATGCCTATGTGAGTATGTGTATAAATGCATGTGCGTGCTTCTCATCGCAAGGCTCTTCCCCTCCTGTGTGCTACGTGACTCCGGCACTCCCAGAGGTGGAGCTCTCAGCTGCAGCAGCTCCCCTCTCTGGGGTCAACTGGCCAACGTCCTCCTGGCTGCCCTACCTCAGAGACGCAGCATTATTATCAATTCAGCCTGTCAGGCCTCCAGCCAGTTTGGCTCCTACTTGCTCTCCATCTGGAAAGGCTGGGCCTCTTCCCTTATCCTGGAGCTTTCTAGAAGCTCAGCAGTCTGGCCGGAAGACAAACCCTCCCAGAGAGCTAGGGGGAGGGCCAAGGAGCGAGCAAGAGCCAGCAGGAGCCTGAATCACGGTGGAAATAGGTGGGAAAAGGAAGGTAAATGCAAATCAAAGCTCTGCGTCTTTGCAGAACACAGAGCTCATTCGAGGGGGAAACAGGAGAATAGCCTCTGGTTTTCGGGGCCCGGCTCCCGCCCAAGAGCAAGACACAGGCTGCCTGAGTCTATCTAAGGAGATAGCATCAGGGTCATGGCTGCCAGCCAGGGCCTAAAGAAAGGAAGCCAGGACAAAAACACTCCAGCTGCCTGCAAGAAAAAGCATTCTCTCTCCTTGAGCTTCCTCGGTGGTAATATGCAGGCATGGAATAAGATAAGGAGGCTCCTTCTTGCGCTCACACACTATGAGAATCTCCCCTACTCCAGCTTATCTGCTCAGAAGTTTACAACACTCCGGACAAGAATGCAAAGGAAGGAAGGAAAAAATAAAAGACACTAACCAGACGCCGTACTGGAGAAATACTCCTCTCAGCTAAGCGGGCAGAAGGAGCAGCAAGGCCCCCATTAGACCCCACTGGGATCCACAAGCCTCAGCCTTTCTAGGTCAGCGGATATTGCCGGTAAAGGTCAGGTTGGGTTCTGCCATGGTGCTGAGGAGGAAAGCCCCAGTGGTATAAGGCACTTTCAGCTTCATCTTCTCGCTTGTCATGAAGTAACACCTTCACCAAAGCCTTAACTCAACACTGCCCTCTCGCCGTCCAAACCGAGTTCAGTAGGCTGACTCTGAGGCTGATTAGAGACGCTGTGTACCACACACCCAGAAATTACACGGCACGGGGCTCTCTCCTGAGCACTGTGCATATATTATCTCACCTCATCCTTCCAAAATCTCTGAGGTCAGTATTTTACATTAAATGGTGGGTATACTCATTCGACAGATAGGAAAGCAAGTCTTAGAGAAGTTAAGAAATGTGTCCAAGTCCATAAAGCTGGGAAGAGATAAAGCAGGGATTTCTGCCCCAGGGTGTCTTCCCCTAAATCTTCTAGCCCTGTTCTAATTCAAGGGACACAGTGGTCACTTGGCAGCCACTGGCAGGGACCAGAGTTGGTTGTCAGGATGCTCCCTCCCTTCTTCCCTGGGAAGGACAGCCTCAGCCCCAGCCTGGACCTCTCCAGAAACAGAGGTATTTCCCTAGACCTGAGTGCAGAGAATTGCTTTGCCTGTCTGGAACTTTGCAGGCTCTGCCAGTGACAATGGTTCCTACAGCCCCTGAGGACAAAGAAGCAAAGTAGGTCTGCAAAATGTTGCTGAGACTTCTAGGGACCTGAACCCCAAAAGCAAGGGGCGAGGGACCAGGCCAGCAAAGTCTGAGCCCATCAGGTTTGTCTAGGCCTTCCCATTACATCTTTCCCCCTGCTTCTATCCTTCTAGCCCCAAGAGCTGTACTCCCCAGCCCATAACAACCAGTACCCAAGAATCTCACATGCCACCAACCCAAGTTCTGCTTCCTTCTGATGGTAACACTTTCCCTCAATGTCCCTATCCACGGCCTTCTATCCCTCAAAACTTACCCATCCTGGCCTTTACTTTCTTGGAACCCATTACAAAAGCCACAGCTAATTTTCTGATAAGCAAACCCTGGCTGAGATAGAACGGTGGATGATAGACTGATATGGTGCCTTTCCCAAGAGTGTCTGTATTTCAAACAAGGAAGGCAACAATGCTTCATCCCAAAGAGTGGATCCCCAGTGGCAGGAGCTTTGGAAGTCTCAGAACTGCTGAGAAGTTCTGGGAAACAGGACGGCAGACGTTTTGGTCAGAGGCAGTCTCAACGTACTCTGTGGGCAGAGGGTAAGGAGCTCGGGATATATATGAACACATCCTCTGCCTAGATATGAGCCATGTCAAAGGTCCAGAAAACAGACAATTGTCCAAGAAAGGCAGTGGTTGTTGGGGTATGTGCATGGGGGTGCACTGACATGCATGTGTGCAAGTGTGTGCGTGTGTGTGTGTCTTGGGGTGAAGGGGATATCAGCTGGTTACTGCTCTTCAGCTTGTTTCCAAGAGATAAAAATGACAGCTGTTGGGTTTACACAGCTAATTAACCTGAGGAAGGCACTGTGTAAAACTGTTATTAAGGCAGCTGGGTAATTAAGTTTTCCCCCAGAAAGGGAGGGAGTGGGAGATAAATAAAGCATTTAGGGAAGCAGACACAACATTGGAGGAGACATCGTCAGGAGCAGAAATCAGGGCTGGAAAGCTTCCAGGGAAAACGCACTGGTTCATGGGGCACTTCAAGCAGCCCAGAGACGACCGGAAGGACACAGCTCAGCCCCGGCCAGCAGAGAAGCCCCCGCCTGGGAGAGACCATGATGAACCCATGGGGTCACACACAGCCCAGCCATCTCCGAGAAGCAGGCAGTGATGCTAGGGCTGAGCAAACACAAAGGCCGACTAACCCAACTCCTTCATCCATAAATGGAGAAATGGCGGTCTAGAGAGAACCCAGGAGCTAGCAAGGTCACATCCCTCATCAAAGTCTCAGAGCCAGGATCAGAACCAGGTCCCCACCCCCAGGCAGGGCAACTTCGCTAACGGTGATTGCCTCCAGATTCTCCAACAGTCCACTGCAGACCAGACTCACAGAGGCCACCTTGGGAGCAGAGTGGGCTGGCCCAAGGATCGGTTGATTTCGATAAGTATGCGAGGGGGTGTCCTAATCAGGGAAGAAATACTCAGGAGTGCGATTCACAGCTGGGGTGACTTGTGCAAGCACACACAGGTGCCAGGAGGCGGGTGTGTACGGGGAGAGGGGAGGGAACATTTAGTGTCTTGCAGACACCAGCCGTGGTCACTTGGCTCAATCCTTTATACAGTCCTCACAACCACTCGCTGGGCTGGGTGCTGTTGTTACTCTCATTTTTCAAATAAGGAGCTGACGCTCAGAGAAGGCATAGAAGAGAACAAGGATAAGGGGGCAACACAGACATGCCTTGAGCTTTAGGGAATAGTGAGTCTACCCAGAGGTTAGTTAGGAAATAAAAGAAGGAGAACAAGGAGACAGGGCCATTTTGGTAAAGAACAGCCTGGGTCCAAACTTGGATAGTGAAAGGGAAATTAAGGCAGGCAGACCTATGAAGGGCAAAGGTGGGGGTGGGATATCGCAAGGCAAAGCTGGCCAAGTCCTATGTCCATTGCAAGGGCTGCAGTATGGACACCAAAACCACAGAAGCAAGTCGTCGAGGCTGATAGGATTTAGCCACTGAGACCAAACCAGGCAAAAGAGGTGGCAAGCGAACAGGAGCCACATTCTGAGACCAAGAGCTGGGAGAGACAATTTTGGAGCTGGAAGGAGTCCCCACTGCTGCTGCAACTCCCATTCCACAGAGTCCCGCCCGGGGTTGAGAGCAGGGGAAAGAGCGGTGCAGAGTGTCCAAGAGTCGTAAATCTTCAGCGCACTCGCACTCACGCCACATCAGGGGGCAGACGGCAGGTGCCGGAGGCGGCTGTGCTTGGCTCAGGGCTCACCATGTCACAGAAATAGCACAGAGGCACTAACCAGAAGCTTCACCCTAAGGAAGGTGTGTCTATGAGGGCAGGAGCTGGGAGGAAGGGGTGAAGGGGAGAGGGGACAGAGGCAGGCACAGGAATGCAGCTCCATGTGACGCCTCATCTCCAGCTGGGGCTGCCCGGTATGCCCCCCACCTCTAACTCCTCAGAAAACTCGACACCTGTGTGTTTCCCTTTGCAGTCTGGGTCCCAGCACACACCCAAACCCTCCCAACCACACACAGAGGTAACAAGCGCCCCCACGGAAGCATCGTGAAAATTAATTGAGATCGTTTCTGTAAAACTCTTCGTATGATGTCTGGAACACATAACACGTGCCTCATAAATTAGAGCTGTTCTCTGTAGCATTTGGTAACAGAATACACTAAACTTAAAAACTGCAATTGGAAGTCGGCAGAGTTAAAATACCGATTCCTAATTTTCATCACACGGCTACCAGGCTACCCGGTGAGGGTTCAGGGAGCATCTGCACGGAGCCCTAGAAGGGACTCCGTGCCTTTGCATGTGTCTTCCTTGCTGTCAACCAGGAGCCTCTAGGACGTTAGGCAGGTAAGAGAGAGAGAAAGGGCAATGGAACAAGGGAGAGGGGGAAGGCAGGCGGACAGAAGCTGGCTCTCAGCCATCAGCTCATTCCCAAAGAAAGTTGGGGCCAGGAGCAAACCTCAAGACCCTTTCATCTAACACTCACTCACGGAAGAGGAAGGTTAAGGCTTAGAGAGGGGTAATAGCTTGCCCAAGATCACACCACAAGTTAGTGGCAGACCTGGGACTACACACTGCATCCAAGATGCCCCATCGTCTACTCTCAAAAAGAGGCTGCAGGGCTCTCTTCCCCCTTACAGAAAAGGAAAGGGAAAAAAAAGCCCATATGTTTCAACTTTCACAACAGCAAAAGGCTGAAATTTATCCATCCCCAGGGTTGCAAAAGTCTAGACTTCTCTTTTGCAAGCACCAGTCTGTTGTCAGGGGGCTGCAAACGAGCAGGGAAGGGAGGTGGCGGCCTGCAGCATCTGAGAGAGGCAGAGGGCAGGCCAAGGTGAAGCCAAAAGCCCAAGGCTTTGGGGGACAGAGGCTGTCCAGACAGGGCTGGGGCCGAGGGGACATCCCAGCACAGGAGCTCTGTATTTCTCCTTTCTTCCCCTCCCAGCAGGCAGGCCAGCTCAGGGAAGGAAGTCAGCAGAAGTCTCCCTGAAATTTTTAGACATGGCTCAGTGACACCAGATTTTGAGGGCATGTGGGAAGGGAGCAGCAAAAACCATTCCATTGCCTAGAAAGCTCACTACCACCAGGTCCCCTGATGCTTGTGGAGTAATCTGGGCCCACAGGGAGTCCTGGCCTTATGCTGGCCGTCTTACCCAACACTGTCAAACTGGCTTTCCCACATCCAACTGGGTGAGACGCAGAAACCAGAGCCGTCTCTGCTCAGCACCCCCAAAGCCACTACTCAGTACCACCTGCCATTGAAAGTAGCCAACGGAACACTGGAGTCTAGAAGGGCAGTGGGGCCCAGAGGCCGTATCGGATGCTACCTCCATCATCCCAACGACAAGGACAGTCTGGAAAGAGGACACCATGGAGGACCCAAGTCTCCTTCACGGCAGTCAATCTCTCTCACTCCCTTTCTCTCCGTATTTCTCTCTCTTTTTCTGAAAAGTCTAGAAGACTCAGGGAAAACTCCTCTCTCACACATTCCTTTGTCCAAACCTTTGGTTTCAGGGCAGCAAAATGGCCAAATGAGACATGCAGTCAGAAACAAGGAAATAGTAAGTGGTTTCAACTTTGGTAAACACGAGACACCAAGAACGACCCCCACCTTGTTAAAGAGAAAAGAAAAGAAGCCAACGTTCCTCCAAAAAAGGTCCAAAGACATGTAGAAGAAAAATCACAACAGCCCTTTGAAGAACTCAGTTGACTAAACGGGGACTGTTAACCGACGTAAGTCAAAGTGTTTGAATTTCTGGATTGTTCAGCTCACGCTCTTACTTATCAGCTGAGTCGCTGAACCCCCTCACTGGCCTCATCACTTCCTCGTCTATCCTGTTGACTTATGTCCTCTAACAGCAGTTGGGATGTTTCCCACTTGCTTGAGGGGACCAACGAGGCTGAGAGGTAAGTAAGTTGGCTCTTCATACATGGCAACTGCAAAACATAGGTCAACTCCAGCCCACAATCCAACATTCTCCCGCTAGCTCTGCTTACACTCATTTCCCAACACTGGCCAAAGAGATGGTGGCAAACGGTGACCATGGCCCCACTCAGTTCATCCCATGGCAAGAACACTACCCAGTGCACACATCCCACCACCTATGCTCCCTCAGCCTTGACCTTGCCCACCACAGACAACATGTTAGACTCTTCATTCGAATGGATCAACAGTTATCTGATTGTCTGTTCCCAAGACTTGAAAAAGTGTCCTGCCCCTGCCTGAGGACTGAGGAAAGACGCCAGCTTTATCAAGCAGAAGGGAGAAGAGGGCCATTCAGCTAATTCTGAGGATGTTTTCTCTCACCCAGTGAAGGAGAAAATTCTTTAGAGGCAGAGATCTGGCCTTAGGCTTTTCTTGCACCCTCCACAGTGCACGGAGCTGCGGCTATCCCAAAGACACTCTAGGCATTCTGTGAACAACAGGCAGGCTCACGCACCCCACCGCACCCTGTCTTCTCCAGTCCTGGAGGCCCTGGTGCTAGGACCTACCTCGCCATACTGGGTGCAGTAGGTCTCAGGCTTGGTCAGCCCGCAGGTGGATGAAGCTCGGAGAAACCGGGTCCTCCCAATGAGCAGGTCCCCAACAGGTGGATAGCAGGCCCCACGGGAGCAGGCTTGCTGGGCACACAGGAGGCCGGGCCAGACTGAAATCACAGGGGTGCTGGGGAATAGCCTAGACAGAGGAGAGCCCACCAGGCCACCCCAGTGTTCCCCCAGGGAAGCGTAAATCACCAAGACTGGACCCCTTCCCTCACGCATGTTCCCACCGGTGGTGGAGGTAAGGACTGGAATCCTGATGTTGTTAGGTAAAAAAAGTCGATTTCGTGTTCTGCAACCCGTAATTTAAAAAGGAAAGAAGGAGAAATGCTGGCCATCGGAAACCCTGGGATGATCCTGAAATGTGGCCTCCATCTGTGGCTTTTTAGAATCAAGTTACAGGCACAGGCTCAGCCACCAGGACACACTCCTCAATCCCTTCACTTGCAGGCTGGCCTCTGCCGGCAGCCAGAGCAGGGCTGGCAGCTCACCATTTGTGCAAGACTGGGAGATGCCGGCGTGCTTTCTGTTCCTTTATCTGCAAAGTGGACTCAGCCACACTTCATGAGTGCCTGGCTGCAGTCCACTGTAAAACCCAGCCATGATGGCTCTGGAACCAGCGAGAGAGTGAAAGGCTGGGCAATTAGCTGGGCAGGGCACTTGGGGAACCACGAGCCACCCCAGGTAGGACTAAGAAGACACTTGGGAGCCTCTCTAGAGAGGCAGGGAATCGTCTTTCCCAAAGGCCCAAAGGAGCAGAGAAACCCCATGGGTGCCCCAGGAGGCAAGTGTTCCAAGCTGAAGGACGACAGGGTGACAGATGATGCTCACACTTTGGTACACTATCCTCCCACCCATGGCTGTCCCCTCCCTGCTATAGACCAGGGCCTGGAAGGATGGGAAGGGATTCTTACCAAAGCACAGGAGAAGGAGTGGCCTCATCTTCAGCCAGTGGGGGAATCCCCTGAGATTACCGCACCTGGGGAGGGCAAAGCAGCCTGGAGAAAACAATGCAAACCCTAAGGCGCACCAGCGCCCTTTACTCAGGGTCCTGACCTAGGGTACCTCTAAGCAGCAGGTACATTTGTAGCCAAAAGCTTGGAAAATACCAGACCCCTGGACCCCTGTCCCAGCTGGCATGTGACTCACAGTGTACCCTGGGAAAATGTCATCCCCTCCCAGACTTCATCTTCCCCACTCTGAGATGGGAGGGAAAGAGGGTAGGCCCTTCCCTGCTCACACAGTCATAAAGACAATGCGGGGAGCAGAAAAGAGCTGGCCCTTTGCAGGGGAGGAGTTATAGCAAAGTCCGAGGCCTTGCTGCTGCCCCAAGAAACAGAACCGGCCTTTCTCAGGGCTGGGCCCCGTCTGCAGGCCCAAAGGTGAGTGGGTCAAAGTGTCCGAGGGCCTGGAGGCGAGGCCTCTCTGCGCCTGGCATAGTCTCCAATACCACCCAGGACTCCCTGAGGGTGAGGCTGTGGTGACCACAGCTCTGAGCTAAGCAGGTCGCTGGGATACGATGGGGAGACGGGGAAGCCTGGCAGAATTTAAAAAGGGAGTGAGGATTTCATCTGAACTGGAAAGAACTCAAAATGTCTCCCTTTAGGGCCCGGGGCTGTGCAGGAGGACAGCCCCACAGCAGGGCTTCTGGAGGCTGAGGCTGGATCCTGGAAGGGTCCCTCCAGGAGGCAGGCAGGCCAACCCTGCAGAGGCATGCCCCCACCCCTGATCATGCAGTGCCCACCTCTGCCTTGGTTTGGACGCATGCTCTGCCCCAATGACAGCCACAGACTGAGGGGGGTAGAAAAGGCAGGAGCAGGGAGGGGCTGGGGCTCCTGGTGTCTTTACATCACACATGCAAATGCCTGGAAACCATGCCTTCCAACCCCCTCCCAGAAGAGTCAGGGGCCCCAGGGAAGAGACAGGTGGCCTGAGGTTGCACAGCTAATCACGGCCCAAGAGGGAGACCCACTTTTTGGTTTTCATCCAGTGCTATCTGCCCTCCCGCCCCCGGGGTTGGAATCCCCCACAAGCAGGCATCGGAGTGGCCCTTGGAAGAGCTCTAGCTGGGCCAGCCCACACTTTACACTTCTCTTTGTGCTCAGTCCGGATCTGAAGCTGCTTTCTTCTAAGTCACTGAGACACTTAGCAGATGTGAAAAAGCAACTCAAACAATGGCAGACATTTAACCTAGCCTTTGCAGGTGAGCGCGCCTGCTCCAGTGACCTCCCTGAGCAAGGAATGAATCAGGCCCTGCAGCGAGGCCCCAGACGCCCAGGGACACTGACAGCCCTGCTCCCACGCCTGGCCCCCATCGGGCAGGGGAAGGCAGGTAACATACCTCGCTCCGTGCTGCTGCTCTGCTTTCTCCAGATGGCCTCCAAGAGCACCCCTTGAATGTGGGGTCTCCTCTCCTGGCTCCCAGTTTTTAAAGAACGGCCTCACCTCTGGAGACTCCCCACCTGGGCGTCATCCACTGCAGGGCGGGTCTCAGGAATCCGGCGGCTGGCACGCCCATCTGCCGTCACTGCACCCCCACCCCCCAGGACAGGACTGGGCAGGTGGGTCGGTCTCAGAGGCCTCAGAGCAAGCTCATCAGTCCCCAGCTGCCTGTAGGTGCCTGTGGGGGCGGGCGGGGCGGGGCTGGTGGTGAAGGGAGCCGCTGCAAACAGAAAGCCCCAGGCAGCAGGGAAGGGCACTCACATTTGTGACAGGCACTGCACCTGGCACTTCTCCAAGGCCCACAGGGGTCAGCTTCATCTTGTGTCCTGGACAGCCCTGGACAGAAGACCACGCAGAGGACACAAAGATCAGGGCTTGTCTGTAGGGTGTTATTGCCCAGACCTGTCACTGGGCTACAAGGTGAAAAGACCCAAACATCCAGGACCCTGGAAAGCACCAGACCCCCTCCCAAGGGAAAACTAAAAAAGTGGAAAATCCCTGCTTGGAGTGGGGGCGGGGGGGGGGGATGATTTGCAGGAGCTTTAGGTTCGTCAGGGAGGGGTCAAAGCGCAACTCACCCAAGGAAAGCTTAAGAGGAATAAACAGGAATAAACTCGAAAGGCCTCCCCTCTGGATTGCTCTGCAGGTTGGCAGGGAGCCCTAGGACAGGTAACTACCTGTGAGTCATGCCCCCAGCTTCCTAAGGGCTGGTCTCCTAGCCCCTCCCTTCCCGGGCAGGAATGCCAGCCTGGAGGGCCAGCAAACAGACCTGACCTGAAGCATAACTAGACCAGCTTCCTCTGCCCGCCCCCCACCTGGCCCGAGAACAGCTTCCTGTGTGGGTTTCTGGGTGCAATTCTGCCTGAGGGCCACTGGATACGGCAGTAACAGGCCTAGACCGAGAGGCTGGTCTCAGAGGACACTCGTCCCCTAGGTGAGGGTCAGGGGGCTTTTAGAGAGAGTGGAAGGTCACCCAGTCTGGACCTTGGCCCTGCAGTGCAGGAGAGCCTGCGGGGCATTGTTTTGGAAAACCATTGCCTCGAAGTGTCTATTTAAAGGAGACTCCTATCTACCCAGTCCAGGCTGTCAGTGGCCCCCGAACAGTTCTCTATAGAGAACTATAGAAAGTTCTCTACAGTTTGAGGGTTAAGTCCAAGAAGTTGGTTTGAGAACCCTTACAGGGGAAAATGTGGATTAAACCGGGCACTTCTAACCCTTCAGTTCTTAGTCCAATAAGTTTAGATGGGCAGGGGAAGTCCTGTAATTGGCAAATGGGCGTTCAGTTGTTTACACGCGTAACAGATACTCCGCTAATGTTAGTGTCTAGACCCCTGTAAGAATTCCAGGACTCCGCCAGCCCGAGTCAGCAGGAGCAGCTTCTGTCCATGGGCCAGCCGCTGCAACAAGTACCCAGAGAGACCCCCAGCACGTCCTCCAGAGAAACAGCACTGCTGCCCCCCCTACCCCCACCTCGGGGTTTGGAGCCCACCTGCCTGTCTGTTTCCACTTCTCCAGCTCCCTGAACTCAAGGCTTCCAGGAAGCCTTCACCCTCCTGGAACTGCCCTCTCCGCTGCCCACCACCAGGAAAGAGGATGTGACAAAGAACTCATTAATAGTTAACCAGCAGAAGGAGCCGGTGTTGCAATCCCAGATCCTCAGACGAGGCGGGGCGGTGTGTGGTAGGCCGCACACTGAGTGGCTGGAGCCCTTCAAATCCCCCTCCTTCTCCTCTCTTAGGAGGCCGGGAGCCCAGGTAAATAAGCCTTTAGAGTCTCAGACTTCACAGGCTGGGGCAGGTCCCAGCAGTGGTTTGGCTTCACAGAGGAAAGTGGCAATTGCTCTGTTTGGGCCCTACACACTCCGGGCCCAGTCCAGGACATCATTTCTGCAGACCCCAAGGGCAGCCCAGTCAGCCTCACTCCTCAGCGACACTGAGCACTATGGGGGGGGGGGGGGTGTCTAGACATCCTCCCCACCCCCATGGCAGGGCCCCAGGCTCAGGCTTTGAACTTCAGAATCCAATTTGTTCAGAGACAAGAAGCCTAAAACAGAACCCGAGACAAGGTTAGGACCTGGCCAGGGCTAAAGGGCAGGTAGGGGCATCACTACTGTGCCCCAGTCACCCTGTGTGTCCCCTCTTGCCCTGCTTCCCATCATCCTATTCTGCGGCCCTCGGCCTCAGCAGCAGACCTGGCTCATCAGAACTTGCGCTCAGGGAAGCGGCTGGCCAAGCGTTCCTTGACTCCCGTTTCTCTTGCACCCGCATCATGCTATCAGGAAACGGTAGTTCCCCTTCCAAAGGCAACGCCCACCCTCTTGCCCCGAGCCTCTCTTCCCCGGACTTCTGTGATAGCCTCCAGCTGGTCTGCAGTAGACCCCACACAACAGGTCATGTCATGCCCCTGTTCGGAACCCTGCACCAGCTCCCTGTTACGGTCAGGGTCAAAGCCAAAGCCCTCAGAGAGAGTCTGTGAGGCCCTGCATGACGCAAACACCAGGTGCGGGGCCCCCAAGTCACTGCTTCTGCCCTCGGGCTCTGGCCCCAGGTGCTCTCTCTGGCCCGGAACACCAGAACACCGTTCCCCTAGGCATCTCCGAGGCTAACTGTCTTACCTCTTTCAAGTCTCTGTCAAATGCTGCTTTCTCAATGGTGACCACCATATTTAAAATGACAACCAACTTCCCCGCCCCATCCCATTCCCAAGGCCACCTCCCCTCATTATGGGTAGACTGGGTCTCTGTCGTTGGTAAGACTTACCACCTCAAATCAACTATATACCTATTTATCATGTTTATTTTCTGACTCCTCCCACCAGAATATCAGGTCCAAGGAGGTAGAGATTTTTGTCCATTTTTTGTCCACTACTGTTTTCCAAGTGCCGAGAACAGTGCTTGGCACAGTAGATGCTCACTCTCTGTGTAGCGAAGAGGTTCACCCTGAAGGGTAAATAACCGATGTAGTTTAAGGGGTCCCCATGCACTGTGGGTGTGCTTGCATTCTCAGAGGGGACAGCTCGGCTGTTCGGTCACCAGAACGACGGCTAAGAGCGGAAATTCCGGCAGCGCTCAGCTGCAGAGACAGGGCTCTTTGGGAGGCACCGACCCTCAGATCACGGCGATGCCACCACGCCGATGTGGGCAGTATCCTGTGCACTTCTCGGTCCTTCCCAGCAATGTCTGACAGGGTGTGGGGGAGGCATTAGAAGCCCCCATCTCCGTTATCCATCTGTCAGGGACACCAGGATCTGATCAATGGGGGATCAAGGGATAGAGAACAAGGAAAGGAGGGAAGGAGAGAGGAACGGAGGGAAGAGGTGAAGGAGGATGAGAGCCTGGTCCAGGCTGCGCATGTCGAACCGCAGGTGGTAGAGGAAGGGCCACCGGTGACTCAGGCCCAGACTGAGTGAGTCACATCTGAGTCCTCGTCTGCGGGACGGGGTAGGCTCCAGGAACATCCCTGGGGATTCGCCACCTGACTCAAGCTGGCGTGGCCCTCCACACGTGCACAACAGCTCAGCAGCCCAGACACCGGTCCCCTCTCCGTGCTCCTCTCCAAAAACCAGAGGAAGAAAGTGAGTCTGTTGTGTTACTGAGCACAGACAGGAACCTAGCGTCGGGCAGAGGCCGGCAGAACCGGAGCCTGGCTGGCCCATCATGGGGTGACTCCACTCGGTGCCCTTCTCTCTCCCCCCACCCACCCCTCCTCACCCACTGGACGAAGGCACACATTAGCTTGGGCCCGAGGTCTGGGGAGAATCAGGCAGTCAGCCTAAATTAACTACAGCTAACATGTCACCAGGCGCTCCGGGGGGTGTGCCAGGCACCGTTCTAAACCCTTTGGATGTATTAACTCATTCTATACTCACTACATCTCGGGGGGGGGGGGTAGACATTGAATTATCCTTACTTTGCAGATGAAGACAATGAGGCACATGTTCGGCAACTTGGGTCCAGCGAGGAAGAGGTCATTTGGACCCAGACCAGTTTGCTCCAGCACTCATATTTTTAACCATCACTTAGATTCTAACGTTGCCTCAAGTCCCTTTCTTTGCCTTCGCTAATCTTTAACCGGAATCCACCCGACTCTGAACTTCCTGTTCCCCAAACCTAACCAAGGCCCAATCCCTGACGAGGCCGCTTTGAGCTCCTGCTTCAACTCTTGGAGGACTGGTGTCAGCTGGGGACCCCTGGGGAGACAGCGATGCTGTAGAAACATCCGGAACACACACCAGTACGTGCCTCCTTGTTTGTTTTTCAAATCGACAGTCTCTCTTGTGTGGGCAGAGATGGGGAAGGGGCTCGCCCCCAGATCCCCCACCTGAGAGGCTCGGGCACCTACAGGCAGTGTGTTCCCGCCATGCTGACCGGGAGCTGCTCTGGCTGAGGACGGAACACCTTATAAGGAAGGGAAAGAGAAGGTAGCCGGACAAGCATCACAGTGACCTAACAAGATCAAACAAAGCGTCTATGGCAGGATGACACAACTTCCGCCTCGCCACAGGAAGGGGAATCCCCTCCCGAGGTCAGGCTCCCGGGTCACCTCAGGAGCCTCAGCTCCTTCTGTTTTACCTCCCATGGTACACCCCCAAATGCCCCACCCCTTCCCTCCTGAGGGTGCAGCCCAGTGTAGCCTGCAGCTTGCTGGAGGAGAACGCTGGCCCATGGTTGGCCCATTGTTGGCTGGCTTCCCAGAGAAGAGGGAAGAATACGCTGGCATTTTTACCACCTTTACTGCCCTCCCAGATTCCTGACCTTCCTCCTGCAGACAAGTCGGCTCATGGTCATGCACCCTCCTCTACTCCCGGCCGCCTCTATCTCTGCCCTCAGGGCATTAGGTTCTCAAAACCTAAGTTCAACCTCTGAGACCTTTGGCCACAGAGATGCTCTGTGAAGCTGGCCAAGTGGCCATGGCCCAGCCTGAGAGGAGAGAGAGATATGCCTGAAGGGGGCAACATGCAGCCACATGGCAGGCCAGAAGCATTTGGGGAAGACACAGAGGAATGGCTGCGAGGGTCATGGGCATTTGCACCAGGAGATCTGCTCCCCAAGCTAGCAGAGGGCTGCTGAACAGGACTTTAGAACTCTAAATATGATCCCTGAAAGGGCCAGTAGAACGACAAACGAAATATCCAAATGTTCAAACTGGCGTTTGTTGATGGAGTCTGGGGAAATGAGCACCTTGTGGTCTGAGGGGGAAGGGAGCATGGGTGTATCTGGCTTCATGTCTAGAATCAACCCCAACTCAAGGCTTTTAATCATCACCTCCCAGCAGTGCTTGTGGCCACACAGGGTCCATGTATGGACTTGAACGTCTTGGAAATCCTAGACCTAGCTCCAGCTCTGCTACTCAATAAAAGTGTAAATTAGGGCAAGCTCATCGCTGGGTTACATTTTCATCATTTATAAATAAAGGTGTTGGATTTTACTCGTTCTTCATCCAGGCTGCCCCCCAGAATTACTTACAGAGCTTACAAAATCATATACTTAAGCCAGGCCCCACTCAAAAATTCAATTGGCTTATAGAGCGGCTGGGACATTCAATGTTTTTAAATCTTCTTTGAAGCCCCCTCCAGCTCCAAAATGTTCTGCTCTCCAAGATGGACAGCGTTAGTTAAAGCCTGGACCTCAGAGTGAGAGGGGTGAAGGTGAAGTTCTTGGTTCTGCACCCACCAGCTGGGTGCCTCTGGACAACCAAAGCTACTTGCCTCCAGTGGGGACATTAGCCATCTACCTCATGGATCCTTATAAAGATAAAGGAAACAATGCAAACTTCTGGCCCGCCCAGGTGTGTCCTCCATAAAGGGTGTCTGTACCCACGTGTGCATCACACGCAGGTGTCAAGGACAATGATCAGCAGAATCTGCAGTTGTTCTTATCAAAACACAAATATCACTCCCATCCAGACATTGCATAGCTCACTTACCGGGCAGCGAGCCGTCCACGGAGGCCCCAGGTCCCAACCCAAGAATGCTTTGTGCATTCCGCTCTCTTCCTTAAGGGCTGCAAACTCCTCGGGAACCATGATCTGGACCAGAAGGGATGAGGGGACGCTCTGGGGCCAACAAAGCTAAGCTCCCGAGAGCAGGGTGATGCTTCCTGCATTCCTGGACAGGGAAGGACAGAGGGTAGGGGGTGGGGAGTGTTTACAAACAGAGGGCAGAGGGACAGAGGGTAGGGGGTGGGGAGTGTTTACAAACAGAGGGCAGAGGGACAGAGGGTAGGGGGTGGGGAGTGTTTACAAACAGAGGGCAGAGGAACAGGCGTAAGCAAAACAGACCTATTATTTTATGGTCATCAAGATTCAGTAAAACCAGAGTCCAACACCTGATAAGAATAGGAGTCTAAGCGAATCTGGACAGAAGTCTTGTTTTTAACTTGCCCAGCAAGTCTGAGGGCTCTAGACAAAAGCCACCTACACTTTCCCTGGGGCCTTGCTTACACTGATCTATATCTGGTCCATATCCTAGCAGACAAGGGTGATGAGTCTTTATCCAATCTCATTCCTTCCCCTGAAAACATGAGTCAAAACTGACCCCCTTCTGGGGCGCCTGGGTGGCTCAGTCGTTAAGCGTCTGCCTTCAGCTCAGGTCATGATCCCAGGGTCCTGGGATCGAGCCCCGCATCAGGCTCCCTGCTCAGCAGGAAGCCTGCTTCTCCCACTCCCACTCCCCCTGCTTGTGTTCCCTCTCTCGCTATCTCTCTCTGTCAAATAAATAAATAAAATCTTAAAAAAAAAAAAAACAAATCCTGACACCCTTCTGACCTAAAATATTGATAAGAGATTTAATACCAATAAAGAGGGACATGTTTATGGGATACTGAAGGGGTGATTAGAAAATAAATGTATATAAAATCTACTTAACTCTAAAGAAAACTAATACTCAGAGAGAAGCCAGGGAGAAAATATCCAACACACTAACATTTCCCGTCTCTTTCTATTCCTCTGCATGCTCTCATCTTCCACAATGAGCATATTTTGCTAGAATAATCAGTAAACATAAAGTTACAAGTATTGGGGTAAGGATGGTAATTTTTGTTCCTCCACAAGTTATTAATCCATCCTCTTTGCTCCCTCCTGTGCCCCGCACCCCTTCCACTAAAACCACAGACTGCCCCGGAGTTCACTAGAAGTTGTCTAAACTACTGTCGGTTTTGTAAGACACGGTTTCCCCTTCTTAAGAAATATGGCTTCTTGGGGCTATTCGATTTCTTCTGTCAAGAAAGCCCTTAGCATAGTTCCTCAATAAATGGATGTACTAATAAATGTGTAAGGAAGGACAAGCCAAAAGAGAGGGAAGGTAGAAAAAGTACTAAGTAATTACCAGCACCTTATCTTCCCGCTCGTATGTCTTAGGGCAAATCAAAAGAGCCTGTTCTCATCTATCGATATTTTGAGGGGAAGGAGGAAGTGAGGATAACCAAAAACTCCCACCCTCACCCAAATTTGCCTTTCCCATGCAGTTCTCCCAGAATAACACACCTAATTCTGAACTTCCTTCCCCCTTGCTCACTCAGAAATCTGCATACCCAGCAGCTCCCGGGAGCCAAGTATAAATACACATTTGTGCTCCCAAGTGCGATGTGGCGTCTCTGTGTGATGTGTGTGCACTGTCCTCCACAATCCTTGTGGCCAGCACTGCCAGATAAAATACAGGGATCCCAGTGAAATCTGAATCTCAGATAAAAAGATTGCATGGCGCAACTTATCTACTAAAATGGGATCCACTGTTTATCTGAAATTCTAATGTTACTGGGCTTCTCATATTTTTATTTGCTAAACCTGGCAACCTTACTTGTAGTAGGCTGTTCACCCACCCCCATGGCTTCCAGGCTTTTCCTAACCTGCTCACCTTCCTCTAGAAGTTCCCCCACCTGTCAACAATTTTCCTAAAATATGATGCTTAGAAGTGAAGGGGTGGGGAGGTCCTGGTGTCCAATGTCTGACACCATGGTGGCCTGTTGTGGGCACAGGTTCCTTGATCAAAGACCACTCCAGGGGAAAGATCAAGAGACAAACAACAGTACAGAGATGGGCCTACCTGCATCTTCTGGAGACTCTGTGTATGCTTCCCTGGACAGGAGACGTTGTATTTACTCCTTTGGTTAAATATTACTCCAGAAAGAAACATCTGCATATTTTCCTAAAAGAACAAAAGGGAACAAAATGTTTTTCTGCTCTTGGTATGCATGAGGAACCATTCTAAACACCACATCTACAGTATCTCATTTATGTAGCTCTTTAAGATGGCTCTTTGAAGGAGATATTACTTCCCTTTTTTAAAGCGTCAGCATTATTAGGTAGCTTGACAAGATTACAAGGTGTTAGGAACTAAATATGCTTCTCCCACCCATTCATATGTTGAAACCCTAACCCCAATGTGATGGTATTAGGAGACGGGGCTTTGGGAGGTACTTAGGTCTAGATGAGGTCATCCGGGTGGAGTCCCCCTAATGGGATTAGTGCCCTTATAAGAAGAGGAGGGGACACCAAGGCTCTGCCTCCACAGAGAACAAAGAGCCACCTGTCTGACTCCAGGAAGCCAGCTCTCACCAGCACCAGTTGGCCTTGGCCTTCTCCTCTCCTAGAACCGTGAGAAATAAATGTCTGTTGCTTAAGCCACCCAATTCATGCTATTTTATTAGGGTAACCCAAGGGGAGGAAGACGCAGAACTAGCGTTTTTCATTGCCAGTGATAAACTAAGCACAAAATCTCAGCAGCTGTAACACAACAAACATTCGTCTGTTGCTCGCACAAAGTAAGATGGGAGACGATGGTGAGGGGAGAGGTCCTCTGTTCTACAGGCACTCAGGGACTTCTGCCGTCTTGTAGCCGCACCAACAAGGCCACGTGGCCTTCATGGTCATGACAGCAAGGACAGAGGAGCATGGAGAAGCTCTCTCATATTCCGTGCTTCAGCTCTAAAGTGACACAGTCACTCGGCTTACAACCTATTGGCCAGAACCGTTCAGAGGGCGCCTAAGGGATCTTCCTATGTGTCCAGAAGAGGAAAACACAGTAGAACGTGGTGAACACATTGCACTGACTACCACAACTAGTATATGGTGAAACCAGAATCCACCAGAAGAGCTTTAAGCTTCCAAAATTCCACTTTCTTTCCATTACAATATCTGGTCCTTCCAAGATTAAGGGAATCTGTTTCTCACAAAAAGGGAACATCATATGGGACAGTTTATAGACTATGCCACCGCAAGGAAACGGATAGGAAAAATGGCCTTAGTGAATATGTCAGATTTGCAAAACTTAAAACTTCACAAGCTTGACCCCTTGGAAAACCTTAGAAACACAGACCATGAGATCTCTGCAAGTTGTACTGAGAAGATAAATACCTATGAGACCGGCGTCCTGCTCCAGTTTCTAAGAGAAAAACCACTGGGTGTGGGGGCGAATCTTCAAGGAGAAGGTTCTGGAATGTTGTAGGGTGACCAACCATTGTAGTTTTCCAGGATTCTCCTTGTTTTAGCTCTAGAAGTTCCATGTCTCAGAACAGCATTTCATCCCGGACAAATGCTTGCTCAGCTGGTTGTACATCGATACTTTTCCTCCCAGACAAGGTTGGAACGTGTCACCTCGGGCAGCTCAGTAAACTCTGCACGAGGATGTGCAGTGGTCTGAGAAAGTCAAGTGGGCTCCCGGTCCTAGGGAAACCTGAATGGAAAGAGCACATGAGAATAAGACTCTCCCACAGGAGAGAACTCAGGAAGCCCCTGTATGAATATTGGCCATCTTATCAAAGTCGTCCTCTTCAAGGACTTGAGGAAAGAAAATAGCACACCAGTACCACTCTGGTTCTGGAAACTCGATTCCTGCTGCTGAAGCCTGAGCTGCAGGAGGCTTTTCCCGGCCAGATCCCAGCCAGATCACACCAAGGACCCATACTGAGCTGAGAGGTCTATTAACCCTTCTAGCTGTTTCAAGTCAAATACTATTAGAATAGCATTCGTCCCCCATCTTGAATTTGTGCTCTTCTTAAGAGGTGTCCCCACGTGCGTGCACACGCACACACGCACGCACACGCGTGCACACACACACACACATTGATGCACACACAAGCCTTTGCACTTCTTCCAAGGTACGTTTCACCCTGTTAGCATTGGCCTAGTGCTTCGCTTGCTGCCTTGGACTTGGTATGCACTTTGACCTGTACGCTTTCCATCATCTCCAGGTTAAGATTCCAAGCCCACAGCCAGGCTAGGCTCTCAGGGTCCTGCTTAAAAAGCTACAATTTTTTTTTAAGATTTTATTTATTTATTTGACACAGAGAGAGACAGCCAGTGAGAGAGGGAACACAAGCAGGGGGAGTGGGAGAGGAAGAAGCAGGCTCCCAGTGGAGCAGGGAGCCCGATGTGGGGCTTGATCCCGGGACCCTGGGACCACACCCCGAGCCGAAGGCAGACGCTTAACGACTGAGCCACCCAGGTGCCCCAAAAAGCTGCACATTTGACCTTATCTCACACAGCCCCCCTTCACATGGTGCTCTGATCCAGCCATTCCGTTCCCTTGACCACACTTAGGCTCAGTTCATCCAGCTCTGCTCATCTACACTGATGTCTCCACCTCTTGCACACTTGGATAAGTTCTAAATCCAAGACTCAGATCAGGGTCCTGGATCAGTGATGACTTCTCTGGTATTCTCCATAAATTCTCCTCAAATCCCAGCAGCAGACCTTATACAATTTTAGTACCAATCAATTCTGTTTTGTTTGTAAATCCCTTCTATGTCAAATTTACGTATTTACGGTTACTTAACTTTTAGTTATTTCGTAATTTGTCCCTAAACCTGGATTGTAAATTCCTGGAGAACAGGAACAACCCTTAGCCATTCTTTTTATCCCCTGATGAGTGCATAACCCAGTGTTTGCACATAGCAGATGCTCAATAAACAATTACTGATTTATTAGTACGGATCCACGGGGCAAGGGGAGACCTAACAAAAAGTGTTGAAAAACATGATGCCATGAATATTACTGCATAACTCTCTGTCAAGACAACATGCAGAGAAAAATCATCCAGAAAAATAAGCATTTTTTTCTCCTGAGAACTGGAACCTGGGAAAATTCATGGTGAGTCAATCCACTGATCAATACGCCCCCAAGCTTAGGCTTCCTATTCCATCCACCATGGCTGATCCTTGGGGAAAGAAAGGCCAGGAATCAAAATGGCAGTATTTTTGGTTTGGGGAACTAAAATACTTCTGCGTTCAGGCTATGGACCTAGGCACTCAGAGCATACAAGACCCAGCTTTTAAAACCCGCAGAGGGGATGCAAGGGATCAAGTGGGGCCAGGGGAGAGGAGGGCACAAATGGAGAGAGGGTCTTAGGACAAAAGAACTCTTCAACATGTTTAAGGGTTCTTTGTCACCCTCAGAGAATCCAGGAACATGTATAGCCAAAGGTCTGTCAATCCCTGCCTGCTCTTGTGCCACCTAAGATAATGTGTCCCACCAGTCATCTTAGGTCTATCCCAACCCTGGGCCAATGAGCACCAAGCCTAAGACATTAAGATACCCCTTCCCACAACCCAGTGGGGTCTCAGAATACTTGTTTCTCTAAGTCCACTGACTAGGCATCAACAGTGTCCTGTTATCCCTCCAGCCGTCCTGGGGGTCTGAGCTTGGATCTGAATCCTCCCAACAAACCAGTCTGTACAGAACACCCCTCTCCCCCCAGCTTCTACGTGGTTCTCATCCTCAGAGCCTGGGCTTTTCTTCCAGTCCTCCACATCAAATGTCAGCAGACCTTTCTGACTTTTGACTCAGAAACACAAAAACATCCAGAACCATTCATTTGCAAAACAAATATTTACTGAGCACCCACCCAGCCAGGCATCCAGTGACCAAGAGTAAACAAGTCAGACAGAATCACTGTCCAGAGGGAGACAATTGTCTCATGGGACACAGCCACTGAACACATAATTACCAAATAATTTATTAATTATGTAACCAGAGTGACCTCAACTTCTTAGCTCTCCAAATCACCCTTTTGTCTACTATCCAAATAACCATAATGCTGACAACTCTAGGGAGATGCTAGCGGATAATTCAAATTCATTCTAGTTGCTATTTGCCTTCAAACACTCCTAGCTCTTTTAAGCATCTCACCAGCCTATTTTGACCCCAAACATGAACACACAGTCCTTCCTCCATTCCCCAAGGAACGAAACACACAGCTGTTGAATTTAAGAAATTTTACTGAAAATTTGGAGGTGACACAGGGAAATTACAACCTAAAAATAAATACTTGCTGGCATCCATCCGACATCATGGCATGTACCTGCTGCTCCAAGCCTTGACCAGGTTGCTGGAAACAAGGATCTCCCTTCATGAACTCACTTCTCCCATCCCACCCCAGAAGACAGCCTTGTACACGGTGACAACCCAAGGTGGCCTATCTGCCTTGGGATTCATCTACTCACTGCCATTTGCCATACATCAGTGTGCATTCATTCATTCATTCTGGAAATATTTATTGAACACTTATTTTGTACCAGCCATTGTGCTAGATGGGGACACAAAAGATAGCAGCAAAAAAGACAAGACCCTGACATCGTGGAGGAGACAAACAATAAACAAGTAAACCAAAAACTAAATCTAACAATTACAATTTCCAACACTTTGTATGAAATGTTTTTTAAGGGGACGATATAATAGATGAGGATCTCAGGCTGTTGGGAGTGCCACTTTAGAAAGGATGGATAAGGGACGCCTGGGTCGCTCAGTCAGCTAAGCGTCTGCCTTTGGCTCAGGTCATGATCCCAGGGTCCTGGGATTGAGCCCTGCATTGGGCTCCCTGCTCAGCAGGGAGTCTGCTCCTCCCTCTCCCTCTGCCGTTCCCTTTGCTTGTGCTCCCTCACGCGTGATCTCCATCAAATAAATTTTTTTAAGATCTTAAAAAAAAAAAAAAAAGGATGGATAAGAGAAGTCGCTCCAAAGAGGTGACCTTGGGTTGAAATTCGGACTTCCTAAGGCAGGCTAAACACATATTTAAGTTGCCAGCAAAGTAGAGGTATCAAAATTTTTGTATCTAATTATTTTTTTAAGATATGGAAGTAAACACCTTAGGCAAAATTAGAAGGCTGTACATCCCCCCTATCTATATTTTAAGATTTAATATTGTTGTTATTTTGATTTATATGGGCAGGGTGGAAAACTCAATCTTTTCAGGGCTTAGGACCTCTAAAGTCTTACTCCAGCCCCAGGAGATACTAGAATCACCCTCAGGAATTTAGAGTCGATCCATCTTGGGGAACTCCCCGGCAATGACGGCTTTTAAAAGCTCCCAGGATGATTCTAAAGTGGAGTCAGGACTGAGAACCACTGACCTAGGGAAATAATGTAGCTGGAGAAGAGGGATCATGGTAAGACCCTACAATACCCCCAACATTAAGAGCAGCAATTCACTACCTTGACTGCACAAAAGAATCACCTTTAGAACTTTAAACATTACTGATCTTTAGGTCCCACTTGGAGAAATTTCTGATTTAATTGATCTAGCCCGGCCTTCAGAAACTTTAAAAGCTCCCCAGTGATTCGAATGTGTGTTCAAGGTTGAGAACCACTGACTGATAGAAGAGAAAGGTGTAACAAAGGAAATCTGGGAAGAAGAAACTAAGGTGATACAATGAAGAGCAGAAGGGTGCAGTGTTCTCCTGTTCTTCAGCAGGAGAATGCAGTGTCCCTGAAGCACAGAGAAAAGGTGTTTTTAGAAGGAAGGAAGAGTTATTATCTGTTGAATGATAAAATCTAATTCATTCAATAAATATCCCATTAGCTTTTGGTGGGGGTGTGGTAATGGAAGCCAGATGGAAGTGGGCAAAAGTGAATGGCTGATAAAGAAATGGATACAGTAATTGTAAGCAACCGTTAATAAACCGTTTTAGTTTTGAAGAGGAACAAAGAATTCAGGCAGCATCTATAGCCAGAATGGAGAACCACTTCCCAGATGTTTCCTACAGTTCCATGGATTGAGACCCAGTGCTCTGCTATAGAACTTTCTGCAATCATGGAAATGTTCTTTATCTGCACTGTCCAATATGGTAGCCACTAACTACTTGTGGTTGTTGAGTGCTTGAAATGTAGTTCAAGTGACTGAAGAACTGAATTTTTAATTTTATTAAATCAGCTGTCCATATAATATAGCCTAATCATGAGAGTGACAATCCCATCATGTTCGCAAATCCTGGGGGCTTTATAGGGCTTGTACATCAGGGGCCATCTTAAAATTCTGCCTATTACATTAGAAATGAGTCCTTTATTCCAAGAGGGCTCTTGGCCTAGATTCTGGATGTGAAGGAAGAAAATCAGACTTTGTGATTAATACTCTTAGAACCAAACTACTCTGCAAGCTGACTTAGGCAGTTAGACCTATCGCTCTCCTTCACCACCAGTCTCAGGCAAGCATTAGCGTTTTCTCAGCCCCCTTATTTCCATCCTTCTCTCCTCTCTCTATTCCCTCATGGGTTATCTCCCCCATTCCCAAGATCTCGGCCACCCCCAACTCACTGAAACTTCTCAAATCCTCAACTTACAACCCAATCTCTCTCCAGAGCTCCAGATTCCTGATTCCTATACAACTGCTAACAACCACCTTTGCCAGCACGTCTCATAAACAGTCCAAACTCATTATACCCAAAATGGTACCCATTCTCTTCTTCCCCAAATGTGCTCCTTCTTCCTTCTCCAAACCTGGGAGTCATCTCTGACACCTTTTCTCTTCTACAGCACTAAGCCTTCCAGTTTTACCTACAGTGCATCACTCAAATCTGTCTTCCTCTATCCCCATTACTTCTGTCTTAGCCCAGACCCTCACTGCCCAAATTACTCTAACAATATCCTACTCATTGCCTCTAGTCTTGCTCCACTCGTGCATTCTTCACTCTGCCAATAGTGAGCTACTTAAAACGCCAACCTTATTGAACTGTTCTGCTGCCTGAAAGACATCAATTTTTCCCACTGCCTAGAGGATAATCAATGCAATACAAGACAAACTGATAGCTATGATTAAATAACTCAATAGACAATGCTTTGTGCTAGCTCTGAGAACACTGAACAAGACAGAGATCGTTCCCACCCTCACAGAGCTTACAGTCTGGCAATGGAGACACACAATGGAGTCGTGAAAGGGAAAGTAAGATGGCTATGGGAATGTGCAGCACAGGGAGCTTCCCTCACCTAAGCGTCAAGGAAGGCCTCCCTAAGGCAGTGAGTGGACAATGACACTTGAAGGATGAGCACGAGTCCATAAGATGAGGGAAATGATCAAAGTGTTTGAGGTGGAGAGAACAACATGAGGAAGGATCTGAAGTTGTGAAAGAACCAAACAGTGTGGCTGGCACCTAGAGAGCAGGGGTTGAGGGATATACGGTGAACTGGAAAAACAGACAAGGAAAAGATCACGGGTGAACTTATACACCATGCTAAGAATCCAGGCCATGATCCAAAGGGCAACATGGGGATCCACTGAAGGGTTTTTGGTTTTTTTTTGTTGTTTTTTTTTTTAAGATTTTATTTATTTATTTATTTATTTGAGAGAGAGAGAGAGCACAAGCAGGGGGAGCAGCAGAGGGAGAGGGAGCAGACTCGCCGCTGAGCAGGGAGCCCGATGCGGACTCAATCCCAGGATGCTGGGAGCATGACCTGAGCTGAAGGCAGACACTTAACTAACTCAGCCATCCAGGTGCCCCCCACTGAAAGGTTTTAAAGAGAAGAGTGACATGATAAGGTCTGTTTGTTTCTTTTTTCTTTTTTCTTTTAAGTTTACACTGGATTAAATTAGATTGATTGGATTGGATTGGATTGGATTGGATAGGTCAAGACCCAAGACAGAGAGACCAGTTATAAGACCACAGCAACAGTCCAGGTGAGGTGATGAGGGCTTAGACTAGGAGGGTGGCAAGGGGGATCGAAAACAAATAAAGCCAGGAGATTTTAAGAGGCAAAATCACAAGTCTTGGTGGTCGTACATGAGAGGTGACAGAGAAAGAAGAGAAAAGGATGGCTCCCAGGCTTAGGACCTGGGCTACCAGACAGATGGTAAGACTAGATGAAGCAAGATGGTGGTACAAGGTTTGGGGGTGGAAACATTGACTTTGGCTTCAGACACAGAAAGTTTGATAGCTGCAAGATATCCAAGCCAAGATGTAGCCTTGGCAGGAAGATATGGATGTCTAGGGCTCAGACGTGTATGTCATCTGCACAGAGGCATAATGGAAGCCTCACAAGTAAACTAAATCACCTAAAGAGAGTAGGTTAAGTTTAAAAAGAGGTCCAGGACTGAGTCCTGAGAACTGCTGATATTTATATAAAGGTCATATAAAAGGCAAAAGGGTAAGGAACCTGGGTGGCTCAGTTAAGTGTCCGACTATTTTTTTTTAAGATTTTATTTATTTATTTGACAGAGAGAGACACAGTGAGAGAGGGAACACCAGCAGGGGAAGGAGGAGAGGGAGAAGCAGGCTTCCCGTTGAGCAGGGAGCCTGATGTGGGGACTCCATCCCAGGACCCTGGGATCATGACCTGAGCCAAAGGCAGACGCTTAACGACTGAGCCACCCAGGTGCCCCAAGTGTCCCACTCTTAATCTCAGCTCAGGTCTTGATCTCAGGGTCATGAGTTCAATCCTCTCATTGGGATCCATGCTGGAAATGGAGTCTACTTAAAAAAAAATTTTTTTTTAAAGGCAAAAGTGAGAAGGAAAAAAAAAAACAAAACAAACAAACAAACAAACAAAAAACTGAGGAGTGTCCAGAATAGAATAGGAGGAAAATTAGAATATGATGACACGGAAGCCAAGGAGAATGTCTTCCTAGAAGGAGGGAGTAGTCAATAGTTCAAGACATCACATACGTTGGCAACCATTTAGGTAATTGTTCATTATGGCTCCTGCCTACTACTTTCTACTCATTTCCTGCCATTTCCCAAAACTCATCCTTTATGATCCGATGCCAATCTTGCCTAACTTCTCTTGGACCATGCAACGTATTCTCATGCATACCATCCTTTTTACATGCAGCCCTCTCTCACTCCAGGCCTCCCCTAACCCTGAACCCCCACTTCCTCCCAGAGTCACCTGGTGAACATCATCCATTCTTTAAAACTCTCAGCTGCTCAGGCATCATCCACTCTTAGGCCTTCCTTGACCATCTCCTCCCCAAACTGAATCAGTCAATACATTTCTCATTCTAGCCCATTTGTTCACCTGGTATGTATTTCTATTATTGTGCTTATCCCAGTATATTGTAATAACTTAATGTCTGAGTCCTCTTCTTGACTGCGAGCCTCACGAGGGCAAAAACAATGTCGTGTTCTGCTGTCTATAACTGTACCTAACACAGTTATCAGATACACGGCCATCTTCAACAAACGTTTTTGGACCTTATTGCTGCCTATATGCCACCTAGGGAATGTGAATGACCTGCACCGGGCTAAAGGACCACAGGAACTGCTGACCTGAGCAGGGGGCAAAGACAACAGAATAATGACTGAATCAATAACAGGTATTGACTGCTTCCATTCCTGCCCAACTGCTCAGCCTCTCCCAGTGCTCCGGCTCATACGGGCTTCACCACACCTCATTTAACAGGTGTGATCACCACCCTCCCTTTACAGATGAGGAAATGAGACTAGAGAAGTTAAGTCACTTGTCCAAGGTCAGACCCTGGTAAGAGGAGCCAGGTCTTGAACGAACCCAAGTCTGTTCGACTCCAGAGGCCTATACTCTTAAGTCTAAGTGGCATTTGAGCTTGGGGAAAATTCCCTGCACTTACAGATTCAAACTTACAGAGCAGAGTAGCGTGGTTCACAAGTGGGAGGTGAGCAGTTGGGTGTTGCTGCCCCCAGCACATCCTGTGTGGTCCAGCAGATAGTGGCTCTGCTTGGCCAGAAGCCATGAGGGACTAAAGCACACTGTCTACGAGGGGTTCACCAGTTGGATTTGTCAAGGCCCTGGGGTCCCAGGAGCAGGCTGGAGGAGTGCCCTAGAGGAAGCCAATCGCTGCAATGTCAGACACTAAGTTGGGAGTGCAAGTGAAAGGTGAGGAAGCCAGAGTGGAAGGAACTAAGCCGAGCTGCCAGGTCTTGGGCAATCTTAACCCCAAGGCTCTATGCCAAGGACAAGCCACTGTGCCTAAAATAACCTCCCAAGAGAATCTGATCATTTTGCAATCTCTAGCTCAATACTGACTTTCAGGTCAATGTAACTCTTATTGATTAAGCCCCTATTATACGTTAGCACCATGAAAGGTACAAAGATCTGGTGTTCCACGGAGACAGGGCAAGCCCACAAGGAACAATGAGAGAGCTGTAAAACAGTACACAACACAGTGCCAACCTGCGCAGGACGAGCCACAGGGGTGGCTGAAATTCACAGAAAGGGGAGATCAGGGTGTGCTGCTGGATTCTTGGAGCACACGAACTGAAAAAAGGAAGACACAGTAGAAAGAGAAGAGCATTTCAGGTAGGAAGAAGATCATGAGCAAAGGTGAGGCAGCCACAATGAGAATGGACTGTTTCTCGAACCGTGAGAAACCCATCTGCGGAGCAAATGGAGAAAAATGAAATCTAAAGTTAGATGAGTGGGAAAAGCAGATCACAGAAGTCTCAGATTCCAAGAATATCAATCAAGTAAATCCAATATGCAGAACCCAGGAGTCCATGTAGGCAATAAGAAATGACCCAGGCTTTAAGCAGGCAATTAAGAATAAAAATTTTAGGAAGGTTTATTTGGTGGTAGTGTTCGAGACAGATTACAGAGGAGAGGACTAAAGGCAAAAGAAGGAGGAGGAGGAAAAGAAGAAGGAGGAGGAAGAGAAGAAGGAGGAGGAGGAGGAAAAGGAGGAAGAGCAGGAGGAGAAGGAGGAGAAGGAGAAAAGAGAAAAGAAACCTGTCGAAAAACAAAAACAATGGGACTCCTGGCTGGCTCAGTTGGTAGAGTGTGCAATTCTTGATCTTGGGGTCGTGAGTTCAAGCTCCCTGCTAGACACAAGAGCCTACTTAAAAAAAAGAAAAGAAAAGGGGCGCCTGGGTGGCACAGCAGTTAAGCGTCTGCCTTCGGCTCAGGGCGTGGTCCTGGCGTTATGGGATCGAGCCCCACATAGGGCTCCTCCGCAGGGAGCCTGCTTCTTCCTCTCCCACTCCCCCTGCCTGTTCTCCCTCTCTCACTGGCTGTCTTTCTGTCAAATAAATAAATAAAAGAAAAAAAAATGTCTAGACTCTAGAACTCTAGTCTTCAAAACTAGAGGAAGACAAAGGTTAGACAAAGGTTAGTCAAAAATCACGCATTGATATTTGAGAGATAAGAAAGCTCTGCAAAGCTAGTGTACATGAAATGAAAGTAACTCCAGGACTGGGGAAGAAATGGAGTTTTAAGATTTACATGATTTTATCCTATCCCCTATGATGCATGATCCCCTCCCTCCAGCCTCCTATAATACTAGGGGTGGGCAGGGACTTGGCAGGTAGCAAGGAGCTGGTACCAAAATACTACTACTACTAAGTGAGGCTCATATACAACCAATCATCCAAAAGGCCTCTGTCCCGTTCCTTCAATCCCCAAGGCACAGCTGTGGGGACAGCTCTCTCTTCTGCACTCACCCCTAGGACCACCTGCCACCCCTTTGTGATTGTTTCCTCTGCAGATGGCTCTGGGTGCTTAACTTTAATGTTTGGGAGAAAGGGATTTGAAAAGCAAAATAAACTTTAAACTGGCCTTTCCTACCGTCCTAGAAATGGCACAATTAAATGTTAGGATAGGAGCGTCTGGGTGGCTCAGTCATTAAGCGTCTACCTTCAGCTCAGGGTGTGATCCCGGAGTTCTGGGATCGAGCCCCACATCGGGCTCCTCCGCTGGGAGCCTGCTTCTTCCTCTCCCACTCCCCCTGCTTGTGTTCCCTCTCTCGCTGGCTGTCTCTCTCTCTGTCAAATAAATAAATAAAATCTTTAAAAGAAATAAAAATTAAAAAAAATAAATGTTAGGATAGACTCAAGGGTAGGGTGACCAACTATCCCAGTTAGCCCAGAGCTGTCCCAGTTTCAGCCCTGTAAGTCCTGCACTCGGGGAAACCCCTCAGCCCTAGACACACTGAAATGGCTGATCACCCTACAGCTGGTCTGGCCCTCATGATGCAACACAAGGCTTTCCACCTCTAAAGTGACATCAGCACTACTGAAGCACATGCTTAGTTTCCCAAGCCCTACGTAACCCTCTACCCTAGAAGTTGGGTTCTCTTTCCCCACCTAGACAGAGGAATTATCAGAAATTCCTAAACAGAAGTTGATCCTGGATTCCTTAGCCTTCTATTCCCACCATCTCCTACTCAGCTACCACCTAAACCAGAAACACCAAACGCACTGGCACCGACTCATACCACCTGCTGCTCTGTCTGCCCAGCCCTGGCCAGCAAGCTGGTGGGCTCTGGGGGTCAAAGTCAGATTATTAAAGAGGGAAAGAGGGGGACTCATCCAGGTAATAATGTGCTCTACCACAGTAAATCACAAAAAAGGGGAACCCCAGATAAACTGCAGTTTGTTGACAGTCGAAGACATGTGGTTTCCCTCTTTCAGTTACAGAAATAACGGAAATGATTACGATGGAGTCGATTTCCGGTCAATTTTGGAGTTTTGCGACCAAAGCTGGGCTGACTCACCTTCAGAAAAGGAACCAGGTGAAAGCCCCAATAGTAAGGTATACATCATATACTCTTCCAGAAGCCACAGTGTTTGGCACACTCACAAATCCTGAGAAGGCTCACGTATCATTTCTGCCAGGTAATTAGAGACTTCTCCAAAATTTTAAGGAAGATTCAAAGAAAATGCCAAGACTGGGGCACCTGGGTGGCTCAGTCCGTTAAGTGTCTGCTTTCAGTTCAGGTCATGATCCCAGGGTCCTGGGATCAAGCCCCCCATCAGGCTCCCTGCTCAGCGGGGAGTCTGCTGTCCCTCTCCCACTGCCCCTCTCCCCTTCTTATACGTCCTCTCTCTCTGTCAAATAAATAAGTAAAATCTTTTAAAAGAAAGAATGAAGAAAAGAAAAAGAAAAAAAAGAAAAAGAAAAAGGACAGACCGACCCAAGATCAGTATTAATCTCAACTTCGTCCCTTGTTGCAGAAATTTCCTGTCTGACAACATTAAAAGAACAATAAACAGGGTTCACCATCCCCTAGGAATAACCCCTATTTGGTTGGCTCCGTGTCACTTTGACTGCTTTGGTGCAGACTAAAAGGCAGAATTTTACAAAAGCTGCTTAACTAACCTTGCCCAATCTGCATGCACACACAAATCTTACTACCTTAAATGCTAATAGCCAAGGCAAAGGGTAGTTGTTACGGTTGTCTTTTTTAATTGAATTGTCTGGGAAATTGCCTCCGCAGACCACCCGCCCACCAAAGGACTCAAACATTTGGTCTTTGAAACAGCCCGTCCCTGTCCCTCCCCACAGGAGGCGTTGCAAGATTGCATCACTGACCTTTACAATTTTCTGGCCAGTCTGATTTCCCCCTCCTCCCTCTTGACTGCTGGCAGCCCTTTGGCCCACTTGCCTCTCTGTTCTCCCCTATAGCTGGCTAACTCCGGTGAATGGATAACCAAAGCTAAATCATTACACCCTCTACCAGAGGGTGATGATGTTTAATCCAAGCCAAAATGTATCTTTCTCTCCTCTCCTCCCTTGCGTCCAAGAGTGCTTTTTTTTTTTTAAGTCTTACTTAAGTAATCTCTGCTTGAACTAAGGACCACAGATCAAGAGCCACATGCTCTTCCAACTGAGCCAGCCAGGCGCCCCCCAAGAGTTCTCTCTTTAGCTCTTACCCAAACCCTCTACTCTCACCCTTCTGCCCGTTTCTATAAGCTGAGCTGGCACAGTGGTGTTGCAGCCCCAGACCCAGGGAAGTGGCAAGTAGTTACTGAGAGCATGAACTATTTGCATTCCACACCAGCAGAAATTTATCCACAATCCCCTTCCATCTTCTCTGCCCCGTAGCCCAAAGTAGGAATGGGGATAATCTGGATTTAATGATACAGAGAAGTACATATACGAACAGGGGCAAGCGCAGAGAGGCATCACACACACACACCTGCGTAAAAGGGCACCCTCAGTTAAGTAACTATCTGTCAAGTGACCCTAGCGGTGCAAGCACCTGTGAATAGAACCAGTCCGGCCGGAAAGAAACACAAGCACAGACAGAGCCTGGAGACCTGGTTCGGCTCCTTACCAGGATCTCTCCCCCTAGCCTTCTCCCCTCCGAACCCCACACCTGTGGGAAGACAACAACCCTTAATAAAAACTAAATATTTTCCGGGTAGGTAGTACCCGCCCCCCGCCCCGCGATGTCCTCTTTAGGGGTCCCTCACGGGCCACCCCGGGCAAGGAAAGCTGTGCCACCACCCACACCACTAAGGAAGAGTCACGTGGGAAATGTACGCGATACCTCCCAGGGCTCCGGGTCCTCACCTGCGTGCGCACCCGGAGTGGGACCTCCTGCGTCCCGGCCGCCCCGCCCCCCGCACCCCCGCCGCGGTCTCCCCTGCCTGGGACTCCCAGCTCACAAGACCCAGGCGTGCACAGCTCATGGCCGCCTCCACCTTGGTCCTTCCCCGCCCCTCTCCCCTCTTCCCCCCCCTTCCCCCCTCCTTCCCCCTCCTTCATCTGGCGCTAGCGGCGCTGGCCCCGAGCCAAGGGAGCCCGGGAGGCGGGTCTCGGAGGAAAGATATAAGCGGCCCCGGGGCACCGCCAAGGTGCCAGCTGCGGAGTCTCCACCCGGAAGAGCCGCGGCTGCCGAGGAGGAGGAGAACGCAGAGGCCGGCCGGACCCCCGCACGCGCTGACCGCCGCCGCGCCGCCGCCCCCGGCTCGCGCTGCCTCCTGCTCGCGCTGAGCCTCCGAGGTGAGCCCGGCCGGGGAGAGCGCGGCGGGGCGGGGTCCCGCAGGCGGGGTCCCCCCCACCTTCCTGCGGGACAGCCGAGCGAGGGACGCTTGGGCAGGCTGGAGCCATCCTTCCGCGGCTGAATGGTCCCCTTTCCTGCCCCGCCCCTCCCGCAGGTCACCCCCGCCCCCGAGATGGAAACAGTGCAGGAGCTGATCCCGCTGGCCAAGGAGCTGATGGCCCAAAGGCCCAGTCGGAAGCTGGTGAAGCTGTACGTGCTGGGCAGCGTGCTGGCCTTCCTCGGCATGGTCATCGGCCTGGTGGAGACTGTGTGCAGCCCCTTCACGGCCGCCAGCCGCCTGCGGGACGAGGAGGCCGCGGTGGCCGAGCTGCAGGCCGCCCTAGAGCGGAAGGCCCTCGCGACCCAGACCCTGGCGGAGAAAAGCAAGCAGCAGGATGCCGTCCCCTGCAGCCGGGCGCTCGCCAACCGGCAGCACGCCTCCTAAGACCCCTGGGAGCCCGCAGAGGGAGAGGGGAGAGAGCCTGGGTGTGAGAAAGAGAGCGTGTAGGGTCGGGCTCAAGTGGGAGAGAGCAGGAGTCCTGTGCTGTTTGGACTTAGATCTGAGAAGCCACTGACTTCTAGAACGGAACTACCACACGGATCCACCAAAAGGAGTTTGGGATTAAGTGTTGCTGCCGTGCAGCATTGCAGGGTGACATGTCCGAAATTAGGTATCTTTGAGCGATCTGAGTGCATGTATTTTGCACTAGGGTGGAAGGCGGGAATGCTTTTTATATTATTATTATTATTGTTGTTGTTGTTATTACAATGACCACAATTTTGCATTTTGAAATAAAACTCGTTTTGTACTATATCTCAGTATCTGATTCCAGAGGGGCGTGTTTTCTTGGGGTGGACAGCAGAGAGGATGAACATGCTGGCAAAGGGGGTCTTAGCTGAGCACTGTGGGGAGAGCAGCTGCCTTACCCTCTGGCAGCATTTGCTTCACTGTTAGGGACTCTGATGTCCACATTACATGCCTGTAATATGCTGGGGACTCGTTTTTGTTTCATGTTAGGGGTGGCAGAAGAGAAAGTTTTATTAAGTCCCACCAGGCTTAGCATTTTAAGATGAGAAGACAAATCAACGTCTGAGCTACAATACACTAATAGCAAATACTGATGAATTCTAGGGCAAAAAACATTTGCCATCTCACGCCTGACCAGAGGCTCCTATGGCCGACACCTCTTTCTTCCTTACTGTATTTTAACGAGTGAGCGAGAGAGGAAAGAAAACAAAACTAGCTAGCTAGTAGGAAGACAGAAAGCAAGCTGCCAAGAATGCTGAATTGGGTCTCTAGCTCTACCCAGCCTTCCTCCTCCTAACTCAAATCATAGGAAGAAGCTCTAGTTTAGAAGGAGAAAGACAGGTTATCACCCATCTGAATCCTCTTCATCCAGGGGTACAGTATAATCTTCTTGTGATCAAGGTCCTTGTCTTCCTCTTTCTCTTTAGTGTTCTTAGAAATTATCAAGTCCTGGGCAAATAATAGGTTCTTAATAAATACTTGATGCTCAAGTAATCTCTTTATGGAATAGGAGTACCAATTCTCGAAGGAGGAGCAATTTTGTCCCCCCAGGAGACATTTGAAAATGTCTGGTAGGGGAAGAGGGGCACTATTACGAGCAGCTTGGGAGTAGAAGCCAGGGATGCTGCTAGACAGCTTATAATGCATGGAACACCCACCCACCACAAAGCATTCTTCAGTCCAAAATGTCAACAGGGCAGAGGTGGAAAAGCCCTGGGTTAAAGGAAAGGAAGGAAAAGCGGTTTGCTCCATCAGAATCAAGGTTTTGAGGTGGTCTCAAGAGACTATGGTTGTTATCAAACAGGAGCCCCTCTCCCCACGCAGGGACAAAAATGGTCCTTGGCCCTATCCTGTTTGGCAATTTTATCATCAACCGAGGAGACGTGACAGGAGGAATCCGTATCAGTTCCGTTACTGAGGCAGAGCTGAGGTTGTAGAGTCAGGATTCAAAATGACTCACCAGGCTGGAAGCATGCCCGAAGCTAACCAACTCTAACTGAACAGAGAAGATACAGTACCGAATTAGTTCCAAAAATCCAGTTGCACGGTCACAGAATTATGAAGGCTTGTTCTAGTAGCAGCAGTTCATGTGAAGAAGACCTAGGTGTTTCCACTGATTACAAGCTCAATATAAACCAACAAGGGTCTGCTAAAAAAAAAAAAAAACTAAAAAACAAAACCCTAACATCAGTGGAAGTGGAATGTCCAGAAAAGGGGAGGAGGAGGTAGTTTTGTGTTACTTTACAATCTGGCAGGTGGGAAATCAAAAAAGTTAAAGATCTCCTGGACTTGCTTGGGTTTGCATTCTGACTCATTTGCTGGCTTTAAGACCTTGGACAAGTTACTTAGAAACTGTCTACCTCAGGTTAGTTAAGTTCTTCCGCCATCTGTAAAATAGTGCCTCCCTCATGGGATAATTCTGCAAATTAAATGAGACAATGCACATAAAGTACTTACAGCAGTTACCTGGCAAACAGTAAGCTTTCAGTCAATGACAGTTGTTATATATCAAGAGAAACCTTGACAAACAATAGCCTACTTAGATCAGAGGGACTTGGGCATATAAAAATCCAGGAACCCTGTCACATACAGAACAATTGAATAGAGGAATAGAGAAGTTACAATACAATCCTGTCACATACTTGCCTCCAAATAGTTGAAAGGCTGCCATATTGATCCAACAAAGCCTAATAAAATAGACTTATTTTATGTGGCTTGAAAATGCAGAACCAAAAGTAGCAAATAGAAGTACAAGGAAGCAGGTCTTAGGTCATGAAGTAATCAGAGTAATTCAAAACATAAGGAGTTCCCTTGTGATGTATAGTAAACTCCCCGTTACTAAAAGCATGCAAGCAGAAGTTGGAAATAAACTGGAGAGGAGATTTCTGAACTTGGAAAGGAGATTGGTCTTATGACCGCTGAAGTCCTACCCACTTACAAGATGCTGGGATTCTATTTGGTCCAACCACCAAATAGAGGATATATTTCCTATTCCAGCCTGCTTCTCTGAACCCTTTCCTTCACCCCCAACATACACACCCTCTCTCTGTTTCCAATGCCTTTTTGTTCTTTTTCTCAGCATGTTGACAAATATTTTCCTTCCTGCTAAATGACTATTAAAAATAATGAATTTATATGTTAACTACCTAGAATTTAAATAATAATAATGAATTTAATTCCAAAATAAACTATTTCCCGATTAAGTTTATCTAACAAAGGCTTTTGCCTCTTAGAAAATAACCTTAACCGAATGGTTCTCAAATTTTGTCACCCTGAAACACTCATTAGTCACCTTGTTTGTTACAAAACTCTGATCTATTAATATAAATAAATATGTAATTTTGTATTATATCAGATTCCAACTTGTAATATGTTTTAATGAAAGCATATAGTTGGTATCAACTGTGAGAATATTAAAAAGTTGCCACATTCTTAGGACAAGTTTGATTGTTCTATGATCATGGTCTCCAGAACTAATTCAAACCCATTGGCTCAATCAATGACAACTCGCCTCAGCTAACACATTCTTACAAGCCAACCAGCCAGTGATAGACCCTCACTTCTGAGGGTTAACCAACCAGAAACTGACATACCCCAAAAATACAGAGTCCCAGGCAGTCAAAAAATAAGTATGCTTCTACAGGTGATGTCAGCCCACTTAAGTCTGGGAAAGTATGCCAATCTCTGAATTTTGTGTTTTCCAAAAACCAACAAGTACACTTACTAGGTTCATTGTGCCCAAACTCTATTTGTCCTTCATATCTGCTGCCAGCTAAGTCAGTCCCAATGACAATCTGAACTCCAGTGGTTTCAGCTGGGTTCTTGCCACTTCTATGATTTGTAACCAAGTAGGTCTTTGTATAAAATCAGTCTTTGTACAAAGTTATTAGGTATTTTAGTTGACAGGTGTACATGCTGGTAAATAATTATACCTAGGCCTTTGTACGAGGTCATTGGACATTTTGGTTGGGAGGTATACCACGGAGTAATTAGACATAGGTCCCATACAGCTCATTAGACCTTTTGTTTTGGAGGTATGCCTTTTGATAACTATTTGTGTCATTAAACTGCTTCTCACTTCACCTTTGCTTTTGTTTGTCTATATTTTAAAGTCTTGTCTTATGTGTTTTTGTTTTGTTCTGGAATACCTTCTTCCTGATATATGTATAAGGGAGTGTTTCAGAGGGAATGGCCCAATAAATCACTAATCCAATCCAAGTTGACCTAAGGGGTCATAGCTGGAGATCCCCTAGACTGGTGCCCAATTCAGGAAAAGGCAACTGGCCAAACTTAGCTTTGGGTCCCCTACAAAACTTTCATGAGGGCACTCTCTGTCTTGTCAGCGTGTGAAAGAAGGTCACTGTTAGTCCGTATTCCGGGGTCAGACATTGTCAGGTCATTAGATTGCATGGCCCTGTCCCAACCTTTGCTTCGAAAGGGCACAAAAGATACCATTTGCGGGCACACACTCTTACTAAACAGCCTCTTTTGTCTTCCTGGGTTCTTCTATGTCAAAACTTCCTCTTAGAAGAACTCCTGCTTCCCCTATAAAGCTGCACTGTAGTCCTAACTCTTGTGCTTACTTTGATAAAGGACAAGAACTTTGAGTTAGAACAACAATGGCCATCATGGAGGAACTTCGACATGTCAAAACCAGTAAATTAATTCATTTAAAGAGGAACCCCAGAATAGGAACTCCAGAAATCTAAACAACCATCCTTTCATCAGAATTTTCTCTGGAAAAAAAACAATCACATTGTAACATTGCTAAACCAGAGGGCAGTCCTAGAGAAGGGTGAACTGTTTTGAGGGATTTTGTTTGTTTCGTTTTCCAATTTAAATAAATTGAATTTTTTTTTTTAAAAAGGAGCTAAATTTAAGCCCTCTCTGGTGCCATATTAAGAGTTATAATTGAAGGGGGCGCCTGGGTAGCGCAGTCGTTAAAGCGTCTGCCTTCGGCTCAGGGCGTGATCCTGGCGATCCGGGATCGAGTCCCACATCAGGCTCTTCCGCTATGAGCCTGCTTCTTCCTCTCCCACTCCCCCTGCTGTGTTCCCTCTCTCGCTGGCTGTCTCTCTGTCACATAAATAAATAAAATCTTTAAAAAAAAAAAAGAGTTATAATTGAAGATTTTCCTAAACCTAAAGAAGTTGGGTAGACATTTGTTAAATAATTCAGGATTTTATTAGGTACTTACTGCTCTGGACTACAGACCTGTACCAAGTAGTTCAATTAATTGTTAGTACTGCAGCTGGAGAAAAAGATATAAAAGCAGCAGGGAAGAAAGGAAAAATTTAAATAATTCAGCCACGTAAAATGAAAGAAAAAAGTGCCTTAAGAGAGCAAGAAAAAAATAGAAAATACAGTACAAAAGACAATTTCAGAAGGCTTTCTTTTAAAGGGACATTGGACAAAGATTCAAAATTATAAATTAAATAAAAATGAAAACAGACGTCAGGAAATTTTCAAAGAGTATTCTGGAGTAGACCCAACAGTTGAAGTAAAGGAGACTTGTCTTTTTCAGTTCTTTTTTTCTTTCTTTTAATGGGCTCAAATATATGTTAGGGGATTTAATGAGAAAAAAATAATTGAAATCCCAAATGTCCACTTGTGGCTAGGCATTTTCAGAGAGCCTTAGAAAGTAAATAAGCTAGAAATCAATAGAACTTATGGTTCTCTAGGTAAAACAACTGTCCACTGAAAGAAAAACAAGACTTAAAAGTCTATCCTCTAAGAATTGGGAGCCTATAGAGAAGGATACTTATGGTTAGTTATTGCAAGGAAAAACATCGTTAAAAGAACTAATGTCCCAATTTGACTAAGAAAGAGAAAGATGACTATCCAAAATCTGTCCAGTGATGCAGTTCCAAGTAACACATTAGCACCCAACAATTCCAGTCCTTCCTCTAAATTTATGTCCTCAAATCTCAGACATGACTATGCAACCATGTCAATTACACCCTCCCTAGCCTGGTGCCCTAGGGTGGGGCTTTGCTAGCTCAGCTAACCCTCTATTCCCAGCTCCCACCCTAGTGCCTGGCATGCAGTAGGCACTCATTAAATATCTGTTGAATCGTGAATAAATAAATGGATAAAGACAGTGAATTTTGTACTGGCACATTGTTGTCTGTGCCTTAGTCCAAAATGACGAGACCTCTAAATTGAGGTATGATCCTCCATCATTAATTGGTGTGAATCAGGCTGGAATTAGTGGGTCCCCTACCCCACCTGGATCTTGTGGCAGGCTCCTGTCTTCCCCTCCACTGTCTACTCCCTGCTCCTGCTGGGGTGATCACCGGAATTGTTCAGGTCACTTAGATGACACCCTGAGGAGTTCATAACTGAGAAATGTGCAGACACCCAAGCCTCACAGACTACACTGGATCCTAAAGTCTCTTCTGGTAGGACAGGAGAATCTGCTCAAACCCAGTTCTTGTTTCAGTATCTCCCTTTTAGGCAAAGCCAGGAATCTGAGCTCGAGCTTTTGCTGAGGGTGGGACAGGGGCTCTGCCTTTGTGCCTCTGGCCTGTGTAGAGCTAACAACAGTAATGGCTAAGTCTCCAGTGCAACCAGGACCACTTTGAATCCTTCCAGCCCTGGGGTGCTCTGTCCCTTGAGGAGCCCTGGACCCCCGGGCTTGCCGGCCAGGACTGGCCCAGTGGCCCACTCTGGCTTCCCTTTGGGCTCCTCTCCCAGTGCCTCCTGGCTACAAGCTCCGTCCTAGCAGAAGGCCCTTCTTCTTGGCCTGGGTTTCACCTTCTTGTATCAGGTGGCAGACCAGCTGGTTCCAGGCCCGAAGCAGGTCTTCTGGCTCCTCCCAGAAACCAACCAACTTCGGAGCAGGAAATCCTGCCCCTCCCCAAAGAGTGGGAAACCGCAGGGAAAGAGAGAGATGAAACAGAAGGGAAGGCAGAGGAGGAGGAAAAGGGAGAAAAGAAGCAAAAGGAAACAGGAGATCAATAAAAAGAAGTCAAATTTGGTTGAAACCTCAAGGTAAGGCTTTTAAAAATCATATTATATATAATAGCATCACCATATGTGTCGGGGCCTAGTACATAGTAGGTCCTCAGAAAACCGCTATTGAAATAATGCATCTACTGGAATAAACTGGAGGTCTGGGCTGAAGAGGGATTTCAATGTCAAATGCTGGTCAAAAAAAAAAAAAAAACAAAAAAATGCCCGATGAGATTTGCAATGTGTAGGAGGGAAGATATGATAAGACGCAGATGGGACAAGACGTCTGTTACTGGCACCGGGAGCGTTCTGATCATTTTGGGAGAGAAAGTTAAGTTGGAACAAAAAGTTGCAAAAATAGTTTTAAAAGGTCTGCCTGTTCTTTTAAAATCGTGCAAAGATTGCAGGTCGTAAGCATTTCTTTAAAAATTGGCTTTAAACCGATGACAGTGCACAAACCCCAGGCTGTATCTTGGGAATTGCTGGGAACTCTGGTATCTGCATGCTGCAGCCAGTCATCAGCCCCTTCAACATTATTAGTATTGAAACCTGGAGCCTCAAACAAGGCTCACTGTATCGCAAGTAGTCTTGTTCAATGGACCACGGGAGGCCGAAAGCTGTCAATCAAAATTCTTCATGTGCCGCTCGTCTCTTCCTTAGCCCCAGTCCAGCCTGACTGCTCAGGATACTGACCCTCTGAGGCTTAAAAGGGCCTGTTCAAGGAGAATTCAAAGGCGCTTCTTTTAGGTCAGTTAAAGAAACCCGACAGGAACAGGAAATGCCATTCCCCACCCCCACCATTTACCCAAACCTTCACTTGCCATCGAGAGACAGTACCATCCAGAAGGTCGTCGTTTGCAGATCCAGTACCACTCGGAGGGATTAAGATAGCTGGACTCGTGCTTTGGAAAGCGACTCTACACAAGGATGACGTGTTTTCACAACAGTTGGCTTTTAAGAGTCCTGGCTCCCCCAACTTTTCCAGGAGTGTGTAACAATTCAGAAGGGCACATTTGAAGTTTTTTGGGGTTTTGTGTGTTTTTTCTTTTTTTTAGTGCCAGCATTTCTCTTTGGGGTTTGTGTGAGTAAATCAGTCAGAAGCTGAAAGGGTGGGAGGGTGGGAGAGGTAAGGAGCGATGAAAGAATCTCACTTCTGCCTGCTTGCCAAGATTGGAAAGGCATTGCCTTTCGCTCTTCATGATAAATGAAAATATCATATGATATGACAAATAGATGATATGAAAGTAAAATCCAAAACTCCTACCTCGCTCTTTATACTAGTATCAGTACAGCTGAAAGCTCCCTGCATCTAATTTCTGTGCTGGAATAAATCTTAAAGGTAACCTAATTTGATTCCTCTTGTTTGCCGGGTGAGGGGGTTGGAGCCAAGACTGGGAAAGGGCCTTGTCCAAGGTCACATATATGTTAGCGGTGGAGAGGAAACTGGAATTTATTTCTCTTGGTCTCCCCTAAGGGCCCTGCAAAAAACCACCAGGCTTTACAGGAAGTTGCCCCAGACACCCAAGAACTCATAAACACTGCATCTGCTGATCGAAAAAAATATTCAGTTAAAAGACGCTCAAGTAATCCCTGCCTGGCAGAAATGGAAAGAGGGAAAGATTTTCTTTCTTTTTTTTTTTTTAAGATTTTATTTATTCATTTGACAGAGATAGAGACAGCCAGCGAGAGAGGGAACACAAGCAGGGGGAGTGGGAGAGGAAGAAGCAGGCTCATAGCAGAGGAGCCTGATGTGGGGCTCGACCCCAGAACGCCGGGATCACGCCCTGAGCCGAAGGCAGACGCTTAACGACTGAGCCACCCAGGTGCCCCAGGAAAGATTTTCCTAATAGTTAAGCTTTTCCAGAATCTCTTTTATAACTGTTAAGTGACTAGAGAGAGAGAGAGTAGGAAGATTTAAGGCAGGTTTGTCTGCAGACAACTAGAATATTTTAAATTTCTGCCACTGAGCCAGCATTTTGCATACTTTATATCTTTATGTAATTTCATAGTATCCTCATTTTACAAATAACGTTTTAAAAATTGGCTCAAATTAACAGAAGGAATAGATATTATTATTTCTGCATCTCTCATCGGTCGGCCCAGGATCATGCTCTGGGCTAACGTAGATATTTATAGTTCAGTGACCATTACACTCTTACTCGGGCCACTCCCCAGCGTGGACCCTTGCTCCAGCCATTTCAATCTACTTGAGGTTCCTCTGACATGTCATGCTATTTCTAGACTCCTTGCCTGAACACATGCAGCTCCCTCTGTTTGGGATGCCCTTCTCCCATCTTCTTCATCTCCGTAACTTGTATTTCTCCTTCAAAACTTAGCTTCAGGGCCACCACCTCCCAGAAGCCTTTCCCACCATCCTGGACTGACGTGGACACCCTACTCTGTATTCCCACAGCACCCTTTGCACAACCCTGGGATAGCATATTATTACGCTATTGTGAGCTTGGATTTACTGGCCTACCTTCCTTATAATTAACTATAATTTCTTCAAAAGAAGATACCAAATATTGATCAGGTTTTATATTCTGGCACCTAGCACAGTCTGGACATATGTTAGTGCTCAATAAATGTCTGGGGAGAAAAATGGATGAACAAATGAAAATGTCCCCTCATTTTCTTCCATTAAAATGATTTAATAAACTGCTCATTTCCATGCACTTGACTCTCAAATAACTTGGGGGGGGAAATAGAAGATGTCACTATTATAAGCTTCCCATCATATCAAGCCTGACCAGCTACTCAAAAGAGTTGTGTAGGGTTAAACGTGGCAGTTGAGGGGCACCTGGGTGGCTCAGTCGTTAAGTGTCTGCCTTCAGCTCAGGATGTGATCCCAGGGTCCTGGGATCGAGCCCCGCATCGGGCTCCTCTGCTGGAAGCCTGCTTCTTCCTCTCCCACTCCCCCTGCTTGTGTTCCCTCTCTCGCTGGCTGTCTCTCTCTCTGTCAAATAAATAAATAAAATCTTTAAATAAATTAATTAATTAAATAAACGTGGCAGTTGAACAAACATTAACTTCTGCTTCCTGACAAAATACACTGATCACAGTAGAAGAATTTACATGCTATAAACCACAAGGACAGAGAGAACAGGAATAGAAACAACGGCAGATGAGAGATGTCAACACCCTTTGGAAGATGAAAAGTGGGTGGATGAGTGATAAGTGACTTAGCAAAGCGGAGACTGCTGAAGCCAAAGGGCCCATGATGGGAAGCCCACAAGAGGCCAAAGAGCACAGGAGCGTGTCAGGGACCAGAGCATGGGGAGGGGGGAATAGGAGACACTCCAGACTCCCTCTCCTGCCCCCCCCCCCCGGTGAAAAAGGAAAGTTGATTTTCTGGGGACACTGGCCCAAGAGGCACCAAGCTCAGGGACACCGGGCACAGCACAGCACAGGGTGGGGTTAGGCATGGAGCTAGAAACAGAAGGATTAGACAAAGATTCAGCACTGAAAGATGAGATTCCCCAGCCCCTCATCCTGGCTCAGCTCCCGGACCAGGAACAGCTCAGCTTACCCCCCTCTCCATTTACCCTACTCAAGCCTACACTAGGGCAGAAGAAAAGAAGATGCCTCCTTGTAGAAAGTGCCCAACCAAAACAAGGAAAACCACAGACACTGACGTTTGGGGGTTCCTCAATGAAACTGCCAAGCACTCTCTGGATTATCCTACAGTAGAATCCAGCAATTGGCAAGCCCTGCCCTACACCCAAAGCTTCCAACAGCCAAGGAATGGACTCCAAGGATCACTAAGCATGGAATGAAAGCCTCTGGCATTGAAGACAGAAACTCCAACATAGGTAATCCAGAGAGCAGAGGAAATCACTAACAACAACAGCCATGGCAACATTAAAATCTCCCCAGAAATAAGGGAAGACAGTGCATCCATGAATAAAGATCGGGAAGCCACTGTTTAAAAAAAAAAAAAATACTAGAGAACAAGAAAGAGCTTTTTTTTTTTTTTTAAGATTTATTTATTTTAGAGAGAGTGGGAGGGGAGAGGTAGGGGAGAGGGAGTAAGAATCACAAGCAGACTCCACGCTGAGTGAGAAGCCCCATGCAGGGCGTGATCCCACAATCCTGAGATCACAACCTGAGCAAAAACCAAGAGCTGGACACTTTAACCAACTGTGCCACCCAGGCATCCCAAGAAAGAGCTTTTTAAAATAAAACTACAACCAGAAATTTAAAAATTAAAATGAAGCACTGGAAGTTAAATTGACAGAATTTTCCAGAAAGTAGGACAAAAAGGGAAAGAGATGAAAGACAGGACAAAAACAATAAGAAACCTACAGGATCAGTCCAGGATCTCTGACCTCGTCTAATAAGAATTCCAAGAAGAGAACAAGAGAAGGTGGAGGGGAATACATTAATCAAAAAGATAATTTCTCCAAATTTTCCCATGATGAAAGATTTGAATTTCTACATTGAAAAGATCCACTGGGTGCTCAAAACAATGAATGAAAAAAAAAAAAAACCTCTCTGCAAAGAACGTTATTAGAAATGTTAGAACTCTAGAATAAAGGGATCCCCAAAGTTCTAAAGAGAGAAAAACAGTTCACAAGGCTTAGAAATCCAGAGAGCAACTGGACTTCTCCGTAACAACACTGGTGCTAGAAACTGAAAGGCAGTACCACCGAGTCTTCCAATTCCAAGAGAAAATCACCTTCAGTCTAGAAATCATTACCCCAGACAAACTGAGTCAAGGGGAATATAAATTAAAAACAAGCAGACAGAGCTGCCTCACTGGGGTTTACCTGGCCAGGGTCTGATGGATTCATGCTACATAAAGATGTTTAATGTGAAATATCACACCTGCCTCCAAGGTGTCAAAAACATTTCCCTCCCATTCGTAAGGAATTGAGCCAAGAGTTCCCAGGTGGATGGCAAAGGGAATGTCCCAGATAACAGTCTATCAAGCTCCCAGTCCAGACTGAAAAAGAATGACCTGGGGCTCCAAGGAGGGATGTCTCCAAAGAAAAACATCACATTCTCCCATGAAATTGACTAATTTATCTGCGTCGTATAGCTCTTGTCAGAGGAATTGGAGAATACGGATGACTCAGTAAGCAAACAAAAATGAGGCGATTATTAACTCCAGGGAGGGAAAGGGACAGCAGAAGAAAAGAAATGCAATCACGGTACATTATCCTGCTGTGCTGTAAACAATGGGTCATAATAATATAACACCGACTATTGATTTAATTAAAAATGTGCTAGGTATTAGGAATCTAAAAGGAAGGAAATGAGCGTCTGGGAGCATTGTAAGAAAAAGCAAAGTCCTAATGTTCCTTAGTAGGTAATCAAATACATAATTTCTAAAATTGCAAAATCAAGAAACAGCAATAAAAGGATATTATTTAAAAATATGGAGTTGATTCCCAGAGCGGAAAAAAATAAGATTTAAACCAGTGATTGCCTTTGAATGAGACTAGGGCACGGGGAAGGGAGGAACAAGGATTGCTGTTATTCATTATAACCCGTTTGGTGCCATGTGACTTTTTAAGCCTTCCTCTTGTATTATATTAATAAGCATAAAAATTATTAAAAAGGAAAATAAGAAAGAAATGGCTCAGTCCTAACAGCCGTCTCCCCCCCGAATACATTCTAGCTAACAGTCAACATGTTGATGCCTGGAGCCATTAAATTAAGTCTCGAACAAGCTATAGTTAAAGTATTTACCTAATTACCCAGAGCAGCTCACCAGTCTGTCCACATTCACTTCAGAATCGCCTGGGGAGCTTTGTAAAAATACAGATGCCTAGGTCCTGCCCTTGCCGGTTCAGATTCCACCGGCCTTGAGGGGGCCTGGAAATCTGCTCTTAGTTCCCCCAGATGATTCAGTTGCACAGCAAAGGTTCAGGAACTACTGGACTGGAGCCGAAATTGTGAGTGCGTCTAGGGAGGGGTGAGGGGGCGGGATATGTGATGTGTGTGTGTGTGTGTGTGTGTGTGTAACTGTTTCTGGGTATATGTCAGTGTATTATGAGTCTATCTTCCTCCCTCCCTCCCTCTTTCATCCCCTGTGTCATCTGAACTTAACCCATAAATACCTCTGGACGGCTAAAAATATTGTCAGAAACCGAGTCCCCTTCGCATTTTAAACCTGCGGTCGGATCTTTCTCTCCCAACCCTGGGGCTCCCTCTGCTGGCAGAAGCTTGTTAAAACGCTTAGCATCCTAAACCTAAAAACTCATTCCATTCCTATGAGGTCATTTTCCCCCGGGGCGGTTTCCAAGCCCTCGAACTTCCCGAACCCTCCGGGTCAGATAGAAAATGGAAAATTCAACCAACCGAGGAAAGACTTTCTTGCCTTCCATGTGTGACTATACAAAGATCAGGAGGGAGCAGGACAAAGCAGAAATGACAGTGAGAGGTACATATTGTAGTCAAGCCTGAGGAAAAGGAGACCTTAAGGAGTTTTTCTCCCCACCTTCCTCCCGCTCCCCCAAGAGACGTGGATGAACGGGACTGCCACACCCATCTGCCTCCCAAAACCCAAAGGAAAGAAACACCTTAGGCTGAGGAGCTCACTGAATTTGCAAGTGGAAGACAAGGGTTCAATATCCACCCTCAGGATACGTCCTGGAGTCCCCTTTTCCAGAGTCGTGTAAATCATACCTGTCTGTGGACTCTTGGATCTTTCCCACAAGCTGAACATATGCTCAGCCTAACACAGTGTCCGGCACAGAAAAAAAAAAAATGCTCAAAAACATTTGAATGAAAGCTTAACTCATTGCTATCCTAACAATTGGAACCTTCCTTCAGATCTGCATACTTCGCAAACTCCTCAAAAGTATCCCCAGGCTCACACTAAGCATTGCATTTCTTCATGTCCCTTTACTCTCTTCTGGCTTTAGCTCCTCAGAACCCTCTGACACAGTCTCCAGGGACTCCTATAGGCAAGACCCAATGTATTCCTGTCACTTTATCATCCTCCTTGACCTCACAAAGCTTCAAGGCCATAACCTCTCCCATCTCATTGAGACAACACCCCCTCCTCCGCCCTGGGTTCCCTGTTTTCTCAGGTCATCCTGCTTCCTGCTCCTTCTTGCCCTCCTTCACTGGTTCTCCTCTTCTGCCTGACCCATAAATGTTAGTGTCCTATCCCCCCCTTGTACCCTTCATCCTGGTCCCTGTCTCATTTACTCCTACAGTTTTGATTATAACTGACAAGATTTAATTCTCCCAAATCTGTATCTTTAGCCTAGACCTTTCTCTTGAGCTCCAGATACCTACCAGACATCTTTATCTGGATGTATGCAAATCACTTTCCTTTAAATACTCAAAAAATGCTTTCTGAGAACCAAGCACCATGCTAAACACTGGAGATACACTGGCGAGACAGACCAGGCCTCTGCTGTCCCAGAGCTAGGTGTTGGGAAAAACCAGCAAATGAACAACTGTGAATACCAAGTGATGGGAGCTGTGATAAGAGAAATGCCCAGTGTCACCTGGTCCAAGGGAGAGCAGGGAGGGTGATTCTGAACAGAAGAATCTGAAGGAAAAGAATGGGGGTGGGTGGGTAAGTAGTCCCTGGGAAAGGATTTCAAAACTTACGAAGAACTTACAAACCTAAAATAGTGAGTTTGGACTTTATCCTAAGAACAATAGGGAACCACTGAAGAAGAATTGGATGACTCGAGTAGAGCCCACAAGGCATATCTGCAGTGCTGGCAATGGTCAAGTGTCAGCAATGGTTATGTTGGATGGTAGGCCCATAAGGCTTTCACTCTATTATTATACTTTATTTATGGTTCATATATTTTTTGCACACATCAAATGTTTCACAACCTTTTTTTTTTTTTTTTGAATGAATGGATTAGAGAAGGTGAGATAGGCAGAAAAATGAGGAGATTCCTAAAGCAGAAAATAACAGTGGCTTGAGTTAGGACAGTCATAGTGAAGGCCAAGATTGGGAGACTGGTCTAGAGATACTTGGGAAGTAGAATTGACTAGACTTGATGAGTAATGGGATATGGAGAAGGAGGAGTAGAAAAAGAGTTCCAAGTTTCTGGAGTATTCATTGGGTGAATGGTGTAGCCATTAATTGAAATAGAAATCCCTAGGAGGGGGCGCCTGGGCGGCTCAGCTGTTAGGTGTCTGCCTTCAGTCCGGGTCATGAACCCAGGGTCCTGGGGTGGAGCCCTGCGTTGGGTTCCCTGCTCAGCAGGAAGCCTGCTTTCCCCTCTCACACTCCCCTTGCTTGTGTTCCCTCTCTTGCTGTCTCTCTCTGTCAAATAAATAAAATAAAATCTTGAAAGAAAGAAAGAAAGAAAGAAAGAAAGAAAGAAAGAAAGAGAGGAAGGAAGGAGGGAAGGAAGGAGGGAAGGAAGGAAGGAAGGAAGGAAGGAAGGAAGGAAGGAAGGAGAAAAGAAAGAAAGAAAGAAAGAAAGAAAGAAAGAAAGAAAGAAAGAAAGAAAGAGAAAGAAAGAAATCCCTAGGAGATGATGAATAAAAATAGCAAGGTCATTGGAGAACAGTTTAGCAGTTTCTTAAAAAGTGAAACATATATGTTCCATATGACCCAGCAAAGCACTCCTGGTTATATACCCAAGAGAAACAAAAACATGTCTAGACAAAGACTTCCACACCAATGTTTATAGCAACACTGTTCGTAATAGCCAAAAAGTGGAAATTCCAAATGTCTGTGTATTGGTAAATGGTTAAACAAAATATGGTATATCCATACAATGAAATATGATTTGGTAATGAAAAGGAACAAGTATGGATACATGCTACGATATGGGTGAAGCTCAAAAACATTATGCTAAAGTCAAAGAAGTCAGACACAAAAGATCATGTTATGTAACTCCACTAATATGCAAGACAGAAAGTGGATTATTGGCTGCCTGGGGCTGGGGATGGCAACAGGGAATAATTGTAAATGGGTAAGAGGGATCTTTCTGGGGTGAGGGAAATGTCCTAAAATTCTCTTGTGGTGATGGTTTCCCAACTTTGCAAATTTATTAAAAACTGCTGAATTGTACACTTACCACAAGATAATTTTCTGGTATATTAATTATACTTCAAAAAAGCTGTTTTTAAAAAATCAGGTCAGTTTTAGGCCGTTGAATTTGAGGTGTTTAGGAGGCATTAAAAAGGAACAAGGTTGAGTAAGCAGTTGGTTACGCCACCTGACACAGGAGACAATGTTGCACAGGAGATAGAGATTTTTAAGTTTCATTGACACAAAGATAATAATTGGGGCCATTGGAGTGAGGGAAACCCCATAGGGAAGAGAGAGAAGAAAGAGTGAGAAAAGAATCAAGGCCAACTCCAACGTTCAAGGAATCCAAAAGAGAAGGGAAGCCTATAAAGAACACTGAGAAGAAGCAGTCAGAGAAGAAGGAAGAAAGCCCAGAGAATATAAATGGACAGAATCCTAGGGAAGATGCTTTGGGGCAAGAAAGAGAGGCTACTGAGAAGTCAGGTAAATATAAACAGAACCAACCAGTAGAAGTCATGGTAGAAAAATCTAGCAGTTTAGGGGAGCCCAGTAACATTGTTGAGCATAGCTCCAGAAGGCCAGAAACCTCCAGAGGCTCTGGCATAGCATGCAGAAGGAGCGAAATGTTGATGGAAGAAGGGAGGCTGGATTGATGAGCCCAAGGAGTGCAGGGGACCCAGAATCTTTGACACAAGGCAAGAGGGAAGACAAAAGGCCAGTAAACAGGCAGAGTTCTGGAATAGGGGTGGGGACCCCAGGGTGCAGAGGTTCCAAGTCTGGAAGTGAATGGCCACAACTACAGATTCCAGCCGTAGATATTCAAGGCCCTCAAAGATGAGATTCCTGCTTACTTCTCTAGGCAGATTTCTAACCATGTAACCTCACCCCTTAAATTTAGTGATCCTGCCATATGGAATTGTTTGCAGTTTCCCAAACATGCCTTTCTCTTTCACACCTCCTTTTATGTTCTCCCACAGCTTCCTCTGCTTGGAGTGTTCTACAAACCAGCCCTCCCCTCTCCCACACACACTCCTGGAACCCAACTCAGCACTCACACTTACCCTTCCTCATTTGCCTGGAGTATTCCTGTTCTTGTTTCAAAATGGATCAAGGTTAACCTTGCCTCTAAGGCCTTGCCTACTTGCCCATCCCCCACATGGGACAGCCTATTTCCTTCTTTACATCCTGGGGAGGCCAAAGGCAGCCATCCAAGATAGGCCACCTTGGCATGAATATTATTTTGAGTTAAAAGCAATCCAAACCCAGCAGATTCAGGAAAAGCTCTTTATCTCCCCCCCAACTGCCTGCTTATCCAGGATGAGAGCTATAAAGGAGATTCCTCTTTACCTTATCTGCATAACAGGGCAATCTTTGTTTTCCAAACATCTCCTTTCACCTTCCTGCTAATGGTCTTTCTCCCTTTGTATCCTCAGACCCCTGCCCATCTCCTTAGCTTATATAAGCCTCATGTTGCCTCACTGTCTTTGGAATTTCATGTCTATGTGGATTCACTGTATGTCTGAAAGTAAATTTGATTTTCTCCTGTTAATCTGTCCCATGTCGATTTGATTCTTAGTCCAGCACAAGGACCTTGAAGTGCAGAGGAAATTCTCCCTCCCCAGCAGTTGACGTAGTCAACAGGATACTTTAACTCACTGGATACCGCTTGCCCCAGACACGGCTGCTGCTCAAAGATCCTGGGACATCTGACATACAGCTGGCAGAAGGTAAGATTTCTTACCATGTCAGTCTCCCAGTATCTCTATCCACAGAGTCCAGTGGAGTGAGAGTGGTGAGAGTCCTTTTTCCCTCTTTCTAAATTTAGATTAGCAGGAGAAAATATTTGTGGAACTAGTTCCTTGGGTCTAGCAACTCTGGTAAATATGCTAGATTACTCTTTGGTTACTGATCCATTTCTTTCCAGAGACGGTCTTTGTTTTTCTTTGTCTGTGTCCGTTGTGTCTTTTGTCATGGAATGTGTTAGGTTGAGCCTAGGTTGCCCACCAACTTCCCTGCAATGTACTACACAGTAAAACAGCACACAGTCCCCAAACCTGTGGCACATACCTCCTAGGTATTAGTGTGGCTCCAAAATGATGCAGGAAGCAAAGGCCAGGGATGCCTGGGTGGCTCAGTCAGTTAAGTGCCTGCCTTCGGCTCAGGTCCTGATCGCAGGGTCCTGTGATAGAGTCCCACATCAGGCTCCTTGCTCAGTGGGGAGCCTGCTTCTCCCTCTGCCTGCCACTCCCCCTGCCTTTGCTCTCTCTCTCTCTCTGACAAATAAATAAATAAAATCTTAAAAAAAAAAAAAAAAAGAAAGGGAAACAAAGGCAAAAGAAAAATTAAATTTCCGGGGCGCCTGGGTGGCTCAGTCATTAAGCACCTGCCTTTGGCTCCGGGCGTGATCCTGGCATTCTGGGATCGAGCCCACATCAGGTTCCTCCGCTGGGAGCCTGCTTCTTCCTCTCCCACTCCCCCTGTTTGTGTTCCCTCTCTCGCTGGCTGTCTCTCTCTCTGTCAAATACATAAATAAAATCTTAAAAAAAAAAAATTAAATTTCCTTACTACTTACAGCCCATTGACAAGTCCTTGAAACAGGCAGAGTGACCTTCCTCTGGGAGCTCAGCTGCCTCAGTGTTGACACTTTGGAAATCTTAGCCTGACACCCTCCCCACCCCCCAGGATCCTGTGAGTCTACTTTAAACATATAGAAATTCCTTTGGAAAATTTATCTCTATCCCCCAAGATATATGTTAGCCATCATCCTCCAAGCATATGGCCCACTCAAATACATCTGAAGGGTCTTATGACTGAATTTTTACTAAACAGTAATAAATGACCTTTCCAACAATAGCTAGTTCACTCAGGGTCCTGGAAACCTTGTTTCCAAAATACCTTGGAGGTTTGTGCTGTCCCTAACCCCCTCCCAATTTAAAAGTATACGATTGGCCACTTCTCACCACCCCAGTGCAGCTCTTTCTGTGCATGGGTCCAGTCCCTGTGCTTTAATAAAACCACCTTTTCGCACTGAAGATATTCTCAAGAATTCTTTCTTGACCATTTGCTCTGAACCCCAACACTTCCACATCATTTTGGTGCCCAAACATGTGGCTCGAGTCTTCTCATCTGGACTCCGAGCTTCGGTGCAAACTTGGTGAGTACATTCTCTTCTTTTCCTTTACTTTCATTTCAAGGGCTTTTTAAGGAGTACAGTCTTATTGGAATACTTTCATGTCAGTTGTTCATGCTGCAATCCTCTAGTCTGTGGCTACTCTATGGGGAGGAGAAAGACTGCCTTTTGGCTGAAAGTTAGTACCATGGTCGGAATGGTAATAAGCCCCAGAAACTTGATGCCCTCTCTTTATTCCTGTCCTTATACAAAGCTGTGTGTGTGTTGGGCACAGGACAGCCAACTAAGTCACCAGGATGGCTGCCGATCTTTAAGACTCCCATTTGATGTTCCTTCTCAATGGTCTAATGTGATCCCCTTCACATCTCTGGTCTAGTCACTTCAGGCTGTGAGACTTCCACTCAGAGCTGTCCAAAATCAGCAACTGATTGAATTAAAACCCAAACAGGGACCATTTCCTAGGGAAACTGGCTGGAAAAGTCTACATGTGTTGGAGTGTCGCTTAGACCATGATGGATTTCTATCTTTACTGGTTTACATCAATGTCCTCTAATAACTACTTAAATTACAAATTTGGGTAGTTTCCCCTTGTAAAACTTTTCTAATGTTTTCCATGGGTTAAAAATGGTGGGTTCTTCATGGCAAGGCAAGGCACGGTATCTTGGTCCATACACTGGCACCCATTTTGCAGTCTAGAATGCAATGGGGAAGCAGGGGGACACTAGCATCCTTCCTACAGGGCCTTCAAGGCAGTGATCATAGCTATCTCACTTGAGGGACGCCTCAGGTCACTTTGATACCAGGACCCTCTGACATATCCTGTGTGGGATACCAGCTGGAGGTGGGGATTTTCTTGGTAATGGACCTTTTCTCTTCTTCAGTTCCCAAGGACTCTCCCTCAGAATGCTTTTGAGCCCACTGGAAACTATTTGGATTATAAAATTTAAGAAAGGACTGATGTCCTGTAACAGTGCATGGCCTCAGTAGGATCAATCAGTTAGATCTCTTCTGCAGGAAACAGGGAAATGGACAGAGGTAACTTAGGTCCAAGCCTTGATGGCTCTAAATCAGGACCTGGACCTAATAGCCTCTTCCAGAACATGTTTAGTCAGTAACCAAGTCAGTAAACTCCCTTCTGATATCTTGGATGATAATTATCTAAATAGGCCTCCTCCTGATAGAACCCAGGTTGCTGGAGAAAACAGGCCATCCCTGATGAAGGGGACACTGACCATCTCTCACTGTTCCTCCTCCTAATAGATGTGAGGGTTTCTCCCTCATTCATTTCCTGGGCTAATGGCTATAGTTGGAGCCAACTGTGGTTAGTCTACCTCAGGATGAGGACTTTAAGGAATATCCCCAAGCAGCTGCCAAAACTCCCTTTGTTTCAGGGAAATGCCCTGACTTCTCCAGCCCAACAAGGACTGGATATTTCCACTTTGGTGGGGGGAAGAAAAAACTAAAAACATGACATCTGCTCGTCTGTCAGCTAATGAGGCTTAGAACTGGGAACGATCTTTCTCTGCCTTCTGGCAGCGTCTGGCATCTTCCGCCTCCCCCTCCTCCTCCTATTTCTGCAGCACCTTGGGTACGGCCTGTATAACTGGTTCCTATATCATCCTCAGTGCCTCTGGCATCATTGGCTCCTCCTCCTCCCCTCGCTGTCAAGGAGCGAAGAGCACCCCCTTGGACTTAACACCGCCCACTTCAGATTTCCCCACCAGTGTCCCAGGTAAAAATTGACAGTGGGGATAAAATTGATTAACTTTTAAGTGGACCCGGGTGGAACAGAATTTGGTATTTAAACTAATTTATGTCTGTTGGTTTAAGATAGGTCTTCAGCATTAAGTATAAAACTTTTATTGGGGTGCCTGGGTGGCACGGCGGTTAAGCTTCTGCCTTTGGCTCAGGGCATGATCCCGGCGTTATGGGATCGAGCCCCACATCAGGCTCCTCTGCTATGAGCCTGCTTCTTCCTCTGCCACTCCCCCTGCTTGTGTTCCCTCTCTCTCTGGCTGTCTCTATCTCTGTCGAATAAATAAATAAAATCTTTAAAAAAAATAAAAATAAAAAAATAAAACTTTTATTCTACTAAGGTTTACTAAAGGCCAAATAAGCTCATGTTTTCTCTGTTGCAGTATGTTAGCAAAAACATGACTTAAGACAATAGATAGCTCATTTCGTCTGTCTCAAAGTTTTCATGGGTAATTGTTAAAATAGTGTTCAAAATCTTTGGTAACCTGAAGCTTTAGAGTTTTGTTTGTTCAATTGGGATTGAATTCATTGGACATCTAGGTCTTTTCCAAATGGGAGAAAGTGCTAAGGCATTGATTACTAAACATAAAGTTTATCTGCTTTTGACTTCTTATTGCAGAGAAGCTAAGGATATTTGGGTCTGTTGGAAAGCCCGCTTTGTTCTTAAATGTATCTGTAAATTTGCCCTCTAAAGAATTCTGGTGTAATGGTTCACAATTAGTTACTAAGGTTTAACAGTTAAAATTCTGCTCAATGTAATTAAGACTGATGGAAATAAGGGAAGCAACTCTGTGTGTATAAGAACGATGTAAGGAATGGGGATACATTTTTTTTTTTTTGATGGTAAAAGAAGGTAATTTTGTCCTGAGACTGGTTTAAGAGAAATTATTTGGGACAAATCTGAATGCAAAGGAAAGTTGTAGAACGTTTGTGAAGGGAAATCTTTAGGAAGGAATTTTAAGTGTGGTCAGGACAGACTAAAGTTGAAATGAATGGATTTTTAAAATACACTGGCGCTGCACCTAGCTGGCTAAGTTGGTTAAGCGTCTGACTCTTGGTTTAAGCTCAGGTCATGGTCTTGGGGTGGTGGGATTGAGTTCCCTGTCAGACTCCACACTAGGGGTGGAGTCTGCTTGGGATTCTCTTTTCCTCCTTCCCCTCCCCCACACTCTCAAGCTTGCTCTCTCTCTCTCTCTCTGTCTCTGAAACAAACAAATAAATAAAATCCTTTTAAAAAATACACTGGTGTAAGATTGAAATTCTGCTTTCTCTCTGTTAAAAAGACAAGTTTTCTTGGATTGTTTGTCTGCTCTTGATAAGAAAATGTAAACAAAGTTGTTTTCTCTCTGTCCAGAAAAACCAGTTTCTATGTTTTGTCTTTATCAGGTCTTTGATGGTCTATAATCCTATTTAGGCATGTGCTTTAAAACTTTCTAAGGTTTTAAAAACTTCCCCAAGATTTAAATCATAAATGAAGTCTCTGACTAATTAGGCTTGTTTATTTGGTATGTTACATTCTGGTAGAGGTCATCACTCAATATTCTGATTATTGAAGTTTTCTGTGTCGCAGAAATAACTGTATTTGCTTGTCAATTGCATCAGAATGAACTCTCATATCACATCATTAACAATGTCCATATCTGAGTTTTTGTCATTTATAAGTGTTCTGATGTTCTTATAAAACATGTTTCATCTTCAAGGAGATTCATAAAAAGGACTTTTAGGACAAATACAGGTATTCGATATCTTTAAGATCATAAAACTGAAATGGGTAAGAATTTCCAGAACTAAAACCTGCATTCAAACTAAATAAGAATTAGTAACATAGGACTAAATGAATTGAGAAATATGGTTATAGTTTTTGTGATTCTTGTTTAAAATATTGCTGATTCTCTAATGTTCTTCTAGATTAAGGAAACTTTCTCTTAAGATATCTATGACTTAGAAAAATATGATATAATATTCCTTTGTGAACACATTGAGGAATTTAACTTTTCTCTCTACCCGAATCCTCTGAAATTCAAAAAGTCTCAGTAAGTATTCTTTCTTCCATGGCAATCATAATCATTTGCATAAGTTCAATAAGAATCTGTTCTCCTTGTAACCAGACACCATTGGAAACATTGGTTATTACCAAGGCTTTAACTGGAATGTCATATTTGAGAGAGACATGCATAGACGCAGATATGACTAGACAGCTTTAAAAAATTGAGGTTGACTTTATGAAACCTGGAGCCATAAAGCCCCTTAGAAATGTTGGCCTGATACCTTGCTTACAGAGTTCCCAGCAGCCTTACCAGGTGAGTAAAGAATGTCACTTCCTGGCAGGTGCAGGAATCTCAGGACACTTTGGGGACCTCCAGAAGAGGAATTCACCCAAATCTACAGGTATTGCAGGCATGTTTAATGGCAACTATTTGGCTTGGCTTCTGGCCTTGAGAGGCTACTAAAAGTTCAATCTAGATTCCTTATGAAAAGTTCCAGCAAAGACGATTTTGAATGATCTATATGGCCAATTGCTATTCTTGCTATGTAAATAGTCTTGTTATGTAAATAATTAGGTCATGTCTGTTAAAATTGGTCTTGTTTTTCAAACGAATTAGTCTTGATTTGGCTATCTCTGGAATTAGGGGTGATTATAGAGAGAAAGAATTATGTTTCAATAACACACCTTTGTGGATGTTAAATTGAAGTTCTGATTGTCTTTGATTGCTATTTGCCTAAGCTAGACAACTTGAGGTAAACTTCAGAGAAATTGCCACAATAGCTCATGTATAGACAATCTTCATGCTTGTTATTCTGTGGGGATAATGACAAGACCTCAGGGGCATATGATTATTTGAACAGCTGGAAAATGGGATTGATTCCCAACAATTGTATGACTCAACTAGCAACTTGACCAATTCTGTATGGCTGGAATGACAATATCATTCCCTAAAAGCCACAGTGTACCCCACACCATGGGGTTAACTATGAACTTGGGGAGATAATGGATGATGCCACTTTCCTTATGACTGGATTGGATGATGCACTTGGGGATGCCCTTATCTCCTGAGACAAGTCTTCTCCCACTTGCCAGTGATTTGTCTTAATTAGGATATTGTTAAGGCTAGACCTCAAAGAGGGCTTCTTGATGGTTTTATCCCTTGGCCATATTTGTCCTAGGAACTACCTCTATTGATATAAAACTGCAAATAGAGGCTTTAGCCAAGCATACAACAGCCCTCCTGGTGGAAGAAGCCTCAAACCTTATTATGGGACAGTCCCTGACAGTGATGACTCCACATCAGGTCCACAGTGTCTTAGAGACCAAAAGCCACCAATGGATGACAGGAGGCTGACTCATTAAATACCAGGCTATGCTCTTAGATACACCTGAAATAATACTTAAAACATGTCAGCTACTCTTATGCCCAGGCCCAACCATCGTATTTCCATGTTAGAACATGACTGCTCAGAGATTATTGATCTTGTTTATTCTAGCAGACCAAATTTAAAAGATTCCCCTATTGAACATGCAGGTGACAGTTGATTTACTGATGGCAGTGGTTTCATGGAAAAGGGGAAAAGAAAAGCTGGGTATGCTATAAGTCAGTCTAATTCAGACCGTGGAGGCCAAAGCCCTCCCAGCACATGTGTCTGCCCAAAAAGCAGCGTTAATAATGCTTGCTCATGCTTTACGATTAGCAAAGGGCCTCGAAATTAATATCTATACTAACTCTAGGGGCGCCTGGGCGGCACAGTCGTTAAGTGTCTGCCTTCGGCTCAGGGCGTGATCCCGGCGTTATGGGATCGAGCCCCACATCAGGCTCCTCTGCTAGAAGCCTGCTTCTTCCTCTCCCACTCCCCCTGCTTGTGTTCCCTCTCTCGCTGGCTGTCTCTCTGTCACATAAATAAGTAAAATCTTAAAAAAAAATACTAACTCTAAATATGCCTTCCTAGTCCTACAGGCCCATGGAGCAATTTGGAAGGAAGGGGAATTATTATCAAGCCATAATTTCCCAATCAAATATGGGCCTGAAATTATGACTCTTCTTGAGGCTATACACCTACCTAAGGAGGTAGCTGTAATTCCCCTCAAAGGACATCAAAAGGATATGACCTTAGAATCTAAAGGCAACAATTTGGCAGGCCGTGCAGCCAAGCAGGCAGTACAAAATAAACAAATATTAAGTCCTAATACCAGTCTTAACTCCAATAAAGTCCATAACTCCTGTCTATTCAGACCAAGAAGTTCACATAGCTCAGAAACGAGGATATTCACAAAATGCACAGGACTGGCTTCTTAACCTTTATACCCACAAATAACCAATGAAAGGTAATACAGGGTTTACAACAGGCTACCCATTTGGGTAAGAAGGCCCTGGAACAAATGGTTAAAAACACCTGTGATGGAATTAGCTTAACCACTACCATTAAACAGGTCTGCAATCACGTGTTGTCTGTGCACAAGCAAATCCAGAGGGTGCGACTGGCCCAGGCCCTCTTTTAGGGCCAGTCCAAAGGCGGAGGACATATCCTGGAGAGGACTGGCAAGTAGATTTTATGCAAATGCCACATTGTAAAGCCTATAAGTACTTGTTTATGTAAACACCTTTACTGGATGGATAGAGACCTTTCCTTATAAAACAGAAAAGACCACTGAGGTGACAAAAACTTTGCTAAGAGAAATTGTCCATAGATTTGGACTCCCTCGGTCCCTGTAAAGTGACAATGGACCATCTTTTACTGCACAAATAACTCAGCAAATAGCTCAGGCCTTAAAAATTACTATTTACATTGGGCCTGGCATCCACAATCTTTTGGAAAGGTGGCCCTCCAAAACCAAATAGCCTTTGATATCCTGATTGCCATTCAAGGAGGTCCAGAATTAGATGGCTGGCTCCTAATGGGACCCAATGGCTATATGGCTCTGTCTCGTGGCCATGGCTTCCTCCAGGCTGGATAGGCCACTGTACTCTTGGGCTTTGCCTGGGTGCATAGGAACATTATTAAAACCATTACGAACTCAGCCAACCTTCCAAATTTAAAACAACGGCAGAGATGTTCTGTGTTTCATTGGTATGACCACCTAGCATCCATCTTTGTTCCCTATTTGGTACTGGAGAATGTCGTTTGGCACACAGAAGCTCTTAATAAGTACATAGTCAAAGCCCTAAATGACACTCAGAATAGCATTTCCCTATTAAATACTGAAGTAACACAAATGCGTAAAGCTGTTTTACAAACTAGAATAGCATTAGATGTTTTAACTGCTGCACAAGGTGGAAGTTGTGCTATCATAAAAAGAGAATGCTGGGTATACATTCCAGATTATCACAAAAACATTTCTGGGTTTCTAATGACATGAATATTCAAATTGGCACTTTAAACGACCCCACTCTTTCCTTAAATGATTGGTTGAACTCCTGGACTGAAGAGGATTTTTGTCAACTACCAAAGGGCTTTTATTGGGGCTTCTTTTTTCTTTTTGTTATTCTAATTATGTTTTGCTGTTTTCTCCCATGTCTCTCCACCTGGTGCCAAGACTCCTTTACTGCCATAACCTCAAGCTAACAGATGCTCCTTTCCACTTCGGAAGATCCATACATGTGGTCTCCCTTGAATTCAGCTACCTCTGCCTTTCATAACTCCTATACATTATGCCCCCAACTGACCAGTGTTGACCCACAGGTAGGGACATGTCCACACCCCTATTCATCAGGAAGAAGTTATAGAAGATAACACCTTCCACCCTTAGCAACCTCAAAGATTTAAGGGTCAAAATTATTCCGGGGGGGATGATGTGGGAAACAAAGGCAAAAGAAAATTTAAATTTCCTTACTACTTACAGCCCATTGACAAGTCCTTGAAACAGGCAGAGTGACGACCTTCCTCTGGGAGCTCAGCTGCCTCAATGTTGACACTTTGGAAATCTTAGCCCGACACCGCCCCCCCCCCCCCCCGCCCAGGATCCTGTGAGTCTACTTTAAACATATAGAAATTCCTTTGGAAACTTTATCTCTACCCCCCAAGATATATGTTAGCCATCATCCTCCAAGCATATGGCCCACTCAAATACATCTGAAGGGTCTTGTGACTGAGTTTTTACTAAACAGTAATAAATGACCTTTTCCAACAATAGCTAGTTCACTCAGGGTTCTGGAAACCTTGTTTCCAAAATACCTTGGAGGTTCGTGCTGTCCCTAACCCCGCCCCCCATTTTAAAAGTACACAATTGGCCACTTCTCACCACCCCAGTGCAGCTCTTTCTGTGCATGGGTCCAGTCCCTGTGCTTTAATAAAACCACCTTTTCGCACTGAAGATATTCTCAAGAATTCTTTCTTGACCATTTGCTTGAACCCCAATATTTCCATATCACAAGAGACCCAAAGCTTTAGCTAAAGCTGTTAAGGTGCATATAAGATTTTTCCTTTTGTCTTGTTCTATGTCCTAAGAGCTTGGCTTTGTGACCAATGAGAATATTCTCTTTGGTCTCCATCATCTGGAGGGTGTACTTACCAGGGTACACCTTGGTGGCCAGTCGAAAAGACTGGGGGAATCTAACTCTGACTCTCTCTCTCCCCCACCTTTCATCCTAGGCCTGGCGACCTCTCAGTGGTGTTCCTCATGAGAAGTTCTAGACCATAGGAACCTTTGTCTTCTCAACCTTCATTGCTTATGACAGATTAGCGGTCTGTGACTGGAGGTGTCTTATGATTTCATGGGAGACCAGAGACACCATTTTCAGTACACCATCCTTACTGCCTGTGCAGTGAAGACCTTTTCTTGCTTAGACTAATCTTGGGAGTAAACTTTCGGATACGGGGGCTGCATCATCTATGCCTTCTTTGAATGCCTCTTGTGTCTTTGGTTAAGCCATTAAAAGGCTTATAGCTTTGAGTTGCTATTAATAGACCCTACTCCTCAATGGCCAGATGACAGATCCTTTAAATTGGCTATATTTAAAAGAAAAATATTCTTTATAGAATTCTCAATTGTCTTATTAGTGTAACAGCTGGCCTTAGGGATTCCTTTGATAAAATAATAGAAATTAGATTTAAGACAAAAATAAATGTCCACATCCAATGCAAATTTTCCTAAAATCTGCCTGTTTCAACTTCCCTTTCCCTACAAAGTGCACAGGGAGCATCCAGCCTATTCTCTAGGTTCAAAGTATGCAAGTTGCTTATGTAAATGCTGAATGCCAGGAAATTAACTTAATAAAAGCACCCAAGATTGGCAGTGAGGCTGGCTTTGTTTCTACCTCCCGGGGCTCTATAATCAGGATCTGCCAGCTTTAGGCATTCCTGTGCCATGTCCTTTACAGGTATGTCCTCGATCTCTCACTGGAGAAAAATTCTTTCGCCTGGACAGCAGCAGACCTTTTAAATTACAAAGGCTTTTTTTTTCCCTCCAGAAAATCCTAACAAATTTAGAGAGGAATTAGTTGATGACTATTCATAACCTCCCTTCCCAGAGGAAACAGAACCAAAATTTCTCTGAGGCCCTCCTACAAATGATCTCAAAAGGCTAATATTCTAGGACTAATAGAAGCAAGGTTTAATTGTGTACCCAGAAAAGAGGCTTTTGTTGAAATGCTTTATACAGACTTTACAAAGGCATAGGTCTTTTGATTCTCATTTTACTTAAAAATCCCCCTGATATAAAGAAGCAAATTTAGTTTAAAAAGCAGGCCAGTCCCTTGATATTCAGGCTGTAATCCAGTTCTTTGGGAGAATTAGAAACAACTGTCTTTGTCTTACAAATCTCTCAAAACCAGAAATGCAACTCTAAAAATAAAAGTCAAAGCCCACCCATTTTTACTAATCCCCAAAACTCACCTATTCCTCTCAATATGTTGGTAGATATAAATACAATATCAGAACAAAATTCCCTGTACTTAAAAAAAAAAAAGGTAAATTTTTGATAGCAATTACCCTGAAATTTGAGGGGAAAAAACATTTTTATTTCTCTGTCCCTTGAAATTATAAATATTATCATGTCTTTGAAAGGTAAATACAGCCCACCATCACCTGAGGCTGAAGGAAAGAAGGGAGGGAGGAAGGCTTTTTATAATAAAAACGGCTAAAATGGCTCTCGTGGTCAGACTCCAGCACCTCTGATAATAAGCAGATATGCTCCCAATCTCCACCTCCGAGAGAACTTGGACACTTATTCTGTGCTTTTGTGATGTAAATCTCCTTCCCCCATCTTCCTTAGGACCTAAGGGCCATTCTTTGAAATACAAATTTAAAGAGAGTTTTTCATCAGGGAAAAAAAAAATCGAGGGAGGTATTTAAAAATTGGGTCTTTCTGTCCTCTTCACAAATATTAGCAAAAATAAAAGCTCTAAGATTTTGTTTCTATCTGAGTGTGTGACCATATATGTTGTAAATATGAGGCATTTTCTCTACTTCCAGGTGGTATTGCTTAAATTAATTTGCTAAAGAGCTCTTTTAGTTGGTTTGAAGTCAAGCATTTGTAAAACTTGGGCATTCTAAAACTCAGGAAGAGAAACTAACCCAAATGTTTTTCTTGTTTACATGATCCGGGAAAATATTCAGTATTAAAAAGCTAATAGAAGTTGTTAGTTTAATTAAAATAGACATATATTTAGAGTTATCAGCATTAAATGTAAAACTTTTATTCTGCCTATATTTACTGAAAGTCAAGTATGTTCATGCTATATCTCCGTTGCAAAATTCGCCAAAAGAAAAAAAATTTCAAATAATCATTGACTTTATCTAATGCCTCATGATGCTTTGTGGGTAATCTAAACACAATTATTAAGAACAAGTAAATTAAATAGATGTAAATAAGATAAAAGCTTTGTAGGTAAACTTTTAAATAGCTTCCAAAATCTTTCATAACCTGAAACTTTATAAAGTTTTGCTAAGTTAAATGATACATTGTTAAATTTGTTGAATATCTAGATCATTTCCAAACAAGATAAAACAATGAAACATTAAGTACTGAACATTGGTTTATTTACTTTTGTTTAATTACAGAGAAACTAACGATAAATTCAGGTCTGCTAGTAAACATGATTTGTGCTTTATTGAATGGTTGTACTATGAAAAAGCACACATTTCTGGAAATTATAAAATGTATTTATAAATTTGCCAACCTAAAGAATACTGGTGTAACAGTTCACAAATTGCTTACTACTTAGTTTTCATTAGAAATTACGGTTTCTAAGAGAAAAATTTTAATAAATGTAATTAAGGCTACTGAAAATAATAAAGAAAATAATTTTGTATGCAAGGAAAGTAAGATGTGTGTCTGGGGATTAAAAAAAGAAGAAGAAGAAGAAGCATGAGGAATGGGAACACATTTTTGTTGAGGGAAAAGAGAGTAATTTTGTCCTAAATAGAGGCTGGTTATTTAAGGAGGGAAAACTTAGGACAAAATCCGAATGCAAAAATGTTGCAGAAGGTTTATGGAAAAGGAATCTGGAAAGGAATTTTATGTGTGGTTAGTACTGGCTAAGATTAGAGTCAATTTAAGCAAGTAAATGAGTTTTAATATTAAAAATACACTGAGGCAAAATTAAAATTTTGTCTCTCTCTTTGGTAAAAGGACAAAGTTTTCTTGAACTATTGGTCTGCTCTTAATAAGAAGTTGCAAACAAAAGTTTTTCTTCACCTTTAAATTTATCTACCTGGAAAACAAGCACTCTGTGTTTTGCCAAAATAATTTCCTACATTTATCAAGTCCGATTACTTAAGGAAACGGAGTTTTAATATTTAAAAGGTTAAATATTGCTTACAACGATTTAACCTTCTGTATTTGCCTTTGAAATCTTTTTTGTCTATTTGGTTAAATACATAATTAAAAATTGTTTCATAATAATTTATGATCCCAAAAGGAAATTCTAAAATGATATCTTTTGACCACACTCTAACTGACGTGTTCCAGAGCACTCCTGGAACATTTCAAAGATTTTGTGAGAAATTAAATGAAGTAGGCTTATTTGGCATGTTAAATTACATGGGAAGTATTGTCAAATAAGGGATAGTAAACCCTATTGGGTTATATTTATGCAGATATTTTATTAAACTAAGTGTTCTAAAAATTGTACGACACTCTTAGAAATCTGATGTCCTGGTATGTTCTTACCTTGGAGTGTTGTGTGTCACAAATAACCAAGTTTCTTTGTCAATTGCATTGCAATGAGGTCTAATCAGATCTTTAACTGTGGTCACTTGTAAGTCTTGTCATTTACAGTTACTGTTTTACTTCAGTGCTGTTACAAATGTGTTTTATCTTAAGTGACACTGAGAAAAAAACTCTGAGTACAGGTTTCTGATCATCTTAAGATCACAAAATTGAACTAGGTAAGAATTTCTAAAACCAGTGGAAAAACTGGATTCAAAGAATTAACAACTTGGGACTGCATGAAGAGGATGATTATCATTTTTATGACTTTTTGTTTAAAACATTGCTGATATTTTTAAATGTTGTGGTTTTCCAGATTTCAGGAAACTTTTTCTTAAGTTGACTGACTTATATCAATGTGATAAATTATACATTTGTAAGCAGAATTGAAACATTTATCTTTTCCTCCCTACCTTGTCCCTCCAGAATTTAAAAACCCTCAGTGAGTATTCTTATATTTTCATGGCAATATATTTATTTGCATAAGTTCAATAAGAAACTGTTCTCCTTATAACAAGATATAATTGGAAACATTGGTTGTATTACCAAGACTTTGACTAGAATTTCATATTTTAAGGAGACATACATAGACTCAGATATGACCAGACTGCTTTAAGGAACTAAGGCTGACTTTATGGAGCCAACAAAGTCCCTTGGATATATTAGCCTGGTACCTTGCTTTCAGAGTTCCCAGCAGCCTATGTGGTGAGTAAAATCATTTCGTGGCAGGTATAGGAACCTCAGGACATTTTGGGAACCTCAAGAAGAGAGTAACCCAAATCCACAAGTATTGCAGGCAAAATCTCATGGCAAGTATTTGACTAGGCCTCTGGCCTCAAAAGACTGTTTATTAAGAATTCAATCTAGATATACCTTATGAAAACTTTTAGCAAAGCAGGTTTTTAATTTTTTTTTATTTATTTAAGTAATCTCTACACCCCACATGGGACTTGAACCCATGACCCTGAGATCAAGAGTTGCACAGTCTTCCAACTGAGCCAGCCAGGTGCCCCAAAGCAGGTTTTTAAAAAGCTTCTATGGCCAACTGCTATTCTTGTTGCACTTATGTAAATAATCAGGCCAAGTATTTTTTGTTTGTTTGCTTGCTTGTTTTTGAAACCAGACTTATTTTGCAAACAAATTATTAATTTGGCTATATCGGTAGAAATGACGGTGATTATAGAGAAAAAATAGGTTTCAACAACAGACCTGAGTAAATATTAGATTCTAGACTAGATCCTGATTTCTTCTAGTGTCCTCCAATGCCTGGCTACAACCCTCCAAACTAATGTTTTTTATTTTTCTCTCACTTACTGAGTTGGATTCATTTGAGAACTAAAATGCCCTTTTTCCTGAAGCCCTGCAAACTAAGTATGAACAACTTGATGTAAACCTCAGAGAAATCACCATGACAGCTCACATATAGGCAATCTTCATGGGCAAAAATATCATCAAAGACATTCAAACCACAAACCAGAAAAATCTGTCACTGGCTGCTTTCACACTATCTGAAGATGCTTCAAGCTGGACATCTAGAAATTTTCTCTATTGTCTACCCTTCAGAGCTCAGAAACTGGCTTATAACTTGAGCCAATCATTAACCATTGTTTTTCTTTTGTTTCCATAGAAATGCCTCTTATTTAATACCTCAGTGCTTGAACCATAGACCTAACTTTGAGGACACACCTGAAATACCATCTCCTGGAATGAGTTTAACTAAATTGAACTATTGGCAGGACTGGTTCAATGAGCAGAGACAATCTACCAGCTCAACTTTTAATGTGTGAAATGCCAGGGAAGTTTCAGAGGAGGGAACTACAGACTGCCCCAAGATGGGCCACTTTGGCGTGAACATTATTTTGAGTTAAAAGCAGTCAAAAGCCAGCAGATTCAGGAAAAGCTCTTTATCTCCCCCCAGCTGCCTGCTTATACCAGGAAGAGAGCTATAGAGGAGATTCCTCTGTACCTAAAAAACTTATCTGCATGATAGGGCAATCTCTGTTTTTCAAACACCTCCTTTCACCCTCCTGTTAATGCTTCCCCCCATCCCTTGTACCCTCAGACCCCTAACCCCTCTCCTTAGCTCATATAAGCCTCATGTTGCCTCAATGTCTTTGAAATTCCATGTCTGTGTGGATTCTCCATATGTACAAAACTAAACATGATTTTCTCCCATTAATCTGTCTTTTCTCAATTCGATGATTAGTCCAGCTAGAACAAATTTGAAGAGCAGAGGAAATTCTTCCTGCCCTCCACAGCCTCCACCATAGACTTTGATCATATCACTAGTAGCTCTTTATACATTTTGTTTACTTCCTGGTCTGTCTTCTTCCTGGACATAGAAAGCATTTTATTTGCTTTACATTTGTAGGACCTGACCCATAGTAAGTACTAAATAAATGTTAGCAGGTGAAATCTCACCTCAGCCACCATATGGCATTCATGTCCCTTTTCCTCCTTCCTACTTAAGGCCCTTTTGGGGGCTGTCTGTGGCCAGGCTGCTGGGTTTCATTGTGTGAAGGTGGATGAGGCAGTCTGACCTCTGCTATCAATGGCCATGGTCAAGAATGTTTTGTGAATACCTAAGGCCCAGTTTCCCAGTGTTCCCAGAGCTCTGTGCCACTTCTGGGATTGCCAGATAAAACACAGAATGCCCAGTTAAACCCAAATTTCAGATAAACAAGGAATACTGTTTTAGTATAAGTATATCCCACTCAGTTGTAGGAAATTTTACCACCCCAAGATATGTCTTTTTGGCACATTGATTATTCTAAGTTGGTTATTTTTAATAAATTGAAGGCACAAGAGAAGCTCTGAAAACCAAGTAGAAGTTACCTTTTTGTAAGAGACATTTACATGTATAAGGGGAAAATCTCCATTTGTAAGGGTGTATCCCTCAGTATCAGGAGGAAGGAGGTGACTCTAATTCCCTAGAAAACGTTATCAATGGAGAAAGCAGGGACTTAAATCTGAATAACAACCTTACACTTGAGTACTGTGCTTTTCCTGGTAACTTCCCATAGCTGACTCCCTACCCACATTTTTTGTCTTTAGCTGGAGATGGTATTTCAGGGGTAGCATCAGCCTTTTCAGGAAGTTAGTTTTCCTGGGTCTCTCCCATGTATATAGGAGGCATACATGTTATTTAACTTTTTTATTTACTTTCTCCTGTTAATCTTGCTTATGTCAATTTGATTCTTAGATCAGCTAGAAGAACCTTAAAAGGCATAGGAAAAGTTTTCCTCCCTAACACAATAGTTGAGATTATACATAGCCCCAAAATGTACTTGCTGTTTATATATATCCATGGTTCAGATATATTTGTTGACTATATATATCTTAAAAAACGTATTCTGCAATTCAAATTTAACTGGGTGTCCTGTATTTCTATTTGCTAATCTGGCAAACCTGCTTCTCACCGAAGGGATGTGGTTTCTCTCTAATGTTGAAGGCACGGGCACCCTAAAGAAACACACCCAGCTGAAGCTGCCATGCCACCTTGATGTGCTTCCTGAAAGCTGGACTGAATGACCAAGAAAATACACAAGATCGGCCAAAGACCAAATGTGTGAGCCATGTGGTGGCCTTGCTGGAGTCAGCCACCTCAGCTGTGTGGGCCTCTCCCACTGCTCCTCTCATGTTACCAGTGTTTTACCAAAGTTGCCAGGGAGTAACTTTTTCACTTACTGTAGGTGGGCCCTATCTCTTCTCCATGCTCAGATGCAAATCCATGGGAGTTAGGCCAAAGGAAAAACCTGAAAAACTGCAACTACAGCATGTTTAGAATTGTCTCTACCCCACTCCCACTGAGGGGTAGGGATCAGACCACACTCCCGGCCTCATCAGGTACCTTTTCTTTCCCAAGAGGCTCTTGACTCTCCCACACAAATGGATTCTAGGTAGTCTGCCCCAACAGTCTCCCAGCCACAGACCATATGTGACAGGTGAGGACAGGACAGCATACACAGCACAGTTTAGCCCATCTCTAGTTCATTTTCCCAATCTTGAGATTACACTAGTTAGAGAAGATGAGCAAAATCTGTCCATTAGGAGTGGGGTCATGCAGAAGGATTGACGAAGAACTTCTCCCCCATACTTCGTTAGGTATACAGGAGAGGAAAAAGAAAGGAGGGACTTCGGAGGAACCTGTGTTATTAGATAATAAAGTAGTGGTTGTGTCCATAGCCTAGAACAGATTTTGGCAGCCATGGTGCAGACTGAGTTCCTCAAAAATCAGACCTGAGAAACTGGATTGGGATGGGTGGGAAAAGTAGAGAAAGGGAGAATTTTATGCATTCTAATATGCTAAGATCCTTTCCTGTCTCAGCATGTTGGCGGTGTTTTCCCAGGGAAGGGAGAATCTCCAAAACAAAAGGGTTCACCCACCTTTTACTCTGAGGTCTTCCCACTCTTCCCCTGGTAAGATTAGTTTCCAAAAAGAAGAGACCACTTAACAAAGCTACTAAACAGTCCCGAAAAGCGCCACGGAAATGACAGGTGCACCTTTCATGACCCACATCTTATGCCAAATGCATGGAAATTCCTCTTTGGCTGCCTTTCCTCACAGTTTTGCCACCCACTGTTTGTCCTATCTGATCTGGCCCATCCCTCATAGTCCCTTTCCCATTCAACGTCCTGCTTTTCTCACCTCGTTGCTTCTTGACCCACTTATTCAGGTGAGAATGATCAAATCAGAATTTCTGGCTGGGCTGGGACATGTACCTCCAGCTGAGAGGGACCCACTCTGAATTTTTTAAGACTGCCAGGTTGTGTTTAGGTATTTCACTGAAAGCCTGCTCTAAAGTGTGCATGGTTGATGCATTACAAAGGAGGGCCTGCATGAAGGAGTGGAGGGAACAACTAGCTTTGTTGCCATGGCAGTGAAAGGAACTTTACTTGAATAGTGAAAATATGACTCAAAACAATTGCTAGGTGAAAGATTCATATTTCCTTTTGTCTTTCTTATTTATTTTTTTTACTATGTTGAGAACCACTAGAAGAGGAGTAGGGAGTGGGGCTGAAGGTTCTAACCGGAATGCTGAATCCCAGTGATGTCCCTGGATTTAAGAAGGCTGCAGAAAGATAGCAATTTTCTCATTGCTGCAGCACCTCAGAAACACTAAAACAGCAAAGTTCACTGATTGCCTATTTTGGAGCAGGGCTAGGGGGAGATGGAGAGAGACAAAGATAAAAAGATCCAGTCCCCATACTCCAGGAGCTTACAGGCTAATGAGAAAAGCAGGCATGAAGATATGAACGTACTGTGGATCGATGTTTATTACATAATCTGGTCAAAGTGGCACCCCCGAGATCCTCTTGGGGGTAAAAAGGTCCATTATTTTCATAATCACATTAAGACATTATTTGCCTTTTTTCTTATTCTTCCACGGGTTTTCTAGAAGCTACAGGATGTGTGATAATACAAAGCATAATACATGTATACTTACATATTCTTGAGTTGAAAAAAAGTTCTCAGTCTTGGATGACTGGCTGGCTCAGTCGGTAGAGCACAGAACACTTGATCTCAGGGTCGTGAGTTCAAGCCCCATGTTAGGCGTAGAACTTACTTCAAAAAAATTCTCAGTCCTAATTTCTTGTAAAGGAACCTCCACTTATTTTTTTCAAAAAAAATTTTCAGTAGTCTCTACACCCAACATGGGGCTTGAACTCACAACCCCAAGATCAAGAGTTGCATGCTCCACCAACTGAGCCAGCCAGGATCCCCCCCGCCCCCCGGTCTCAATTTCTAATACATCAATATCAATAGTTAAAGCCACATATAGGCGCACTTCATTTTATGGCATTTTGCTTTATTGTGCTTTGCAAATATTGTGTTTTTTATAAGTTCAAGGTTTATAGCAACCCTGTATCAAGCAAGTCTATCAACAACATTGCTCACTTTTTGTCTCTGTGTTATACTTGGATAATTCTCACAATATTTCAAACTTTTTCATTATTATCTTTGTTACGGTCTGTGATCAGTGATCTTTGACATTACTATTGTAATTGTTTTGGGGCTCCACAAACTGTGCCCACGTAAGATGGCAAAATTAATCAATAAACAGTGTTCCAACTCCTCACCAACTGGCCATTCCCTCATCTCTCTCCTCCCCCTCAGGCCTCCCTATTCCCTGAGACACAACAACATTGAAATTAGGCCAACTAATCACCCTATAAGCTTCTAAGCGCTCCAGTGAAGGGAAGAGGCACACATCTCTCACTTTAAATCATAAGCTAGATAAAATGATTAACCTGAGTGAAGAAGGCGTGCCGAGAGCCGAGCTAGGCTGAAAGCTAGTGCTCCTGTGCCAGCTGGCCCAGTTGTGAGTTCAAGGGAAAAGTTCCCAAAGGAAATTAACAATGCTGATTTAGCAAACGCCCAAATGATAAGGAAGTGAAAGGGCCTTATTACTGATATGAAGAACCCTTGAGTGGTCTGGATAGAAGTTCAAATAGCCATGACCTTCCCTTAAACCAAAGCCTGATCTAGAGCAAGGCCCTAAGTCTCTTCAATTCTATGAAGGCTGAGAGGTGAGTAAGCGGCAGGAGCAGAGGTTGGTTCCTAAAGTTTAAGGACAGAAGCCGTCTCCATAACCTAAAACTGCAAGGTGAAGCAGCAAGTTATCCAGAAGATTGAGCTAAGATCATCACCGAAGGTGGCTACACTAAAAAACAGATTTTCTTTTTCTTTTTCTTTCTTTTCTTTTTCTTTCTTTCTTTCTTTCTTTCTTTCTTTCTTTCTTTCTTTCTTTCTTTCTTTCTTCTTTTTTTGACAGAGAGACAGCCAGCGAGAGAGGGAACACAAGCAGGCGGAGTGGGAGAGGAAGAAGCAGGCTCCCAGAGGAGGAGCCTGATGCGGGGCTCGATCCTGGAACTCCAGGATCACGCCCTGAGATGAAGGCAGATGCTTAATGACTGAGCCACCCAGGCGCCCCTAAACAACAGGTTTTCTATTTAGACAAAACAGCTTGCTTTTGGAAGAAGATGCCATCTAGGACTTTCACAGCTAGAGAGGAAAAGTCAACGCCTGGCTTCAAAGCTTCAAAGGATAAGCTAACTCTCTTGTTAAGGCCTAATGCAGCTGGTGACTTTAAGTTGAAGCCAATGCTCATGTACCATTCTGAAAATCCTGGGGTCCTTAAGAATTATGCTAAATCTACTCTGCCTGTGATCTAGCGATAGAACAACAAAGCCTGGATGACAGCACATCCATTTACAGAATATTTTAAGTCCACTGTTGAAACCTACTGCTCAGAAAAAAAAAATTTTTTTTTTCAAAATATTACTGTTGATTGACAATGCACCTGGTCACCAAAGGGGATCTTATGGAGAGTGTAATTAGATTAATGTTATTTTCATGCTTGCTAACACAATATCCATTCTGCAGTCCATGGATCAGGACTAATTTTAACTTTCAAGTGTTTTTACCTAAGAAGTACATTTCAGGGCACCTGGGTGGTTAAGCATTTGCCTTCAGCTTAGGTCATGATCTTAGGGTCCTGGAATCAAGCCCCACAACGGGCTCCCTGCTCAGCAGGGAACCTGATTCTCCCTCTCCCTTGGCCCCTCCCCCCACCCATGCTGTCTCTGTCTCTCTTTCTCTCTCCCCTCCAAATAAATAAATAAAATCTTATTTAAAAAAAAAGAAATACATTTCATAAAGTTATAGCTGCCATAGATAGTGATTCCTCTGATGAATCTGGGCAAAGTAAATTGAAAGCCTCCTGGAAAGAACTCATCATTCTAGTGCCATTAAAAACATTCATGATTTATGAAAAGAGGTTCAAATAGTAAAATTAACAGGAATTTGGAAGAAGGTGATTCTGACTCTCTGGGATGACTTTGAGGGGTTCAAGACTTTAGTGGAGGAAGTAACTGCAGATGTGGTGGAAATAGCAAGAGAACTAGAATTAGCAGTGGAGCCTGAAGATATGGGTGAATTGTTTCAATCTCAGGAGAATACTTAATGGACGAGGAGTTGCTTGTTATGGGAGAGCAAACAAAGTGGTTTCCTAAGAAGTAATCTATTCCTGTTGAAGGTGCTGTGAAGATTTTTGAAATAACAGAAGATTTTGAATACTGCATAAACTTAGTTGATAAAGTGGCAGCAGGGTTTGAGAGACTTGACTCCAATTTTTGAAAGAAGTTCTACTGTGGGTAAAATGCCATCAGACAGTATTGTATACTGCAGAGAAATCATTCATGAAAAAAGGAGTCAATCAACGTGACAAACTTTACTGTTGTCTTATTTTTAGAAATTGCCACAGCCACCCAACCATCAGCAACCACCACCCTGATCCCTTGGTAGCCGTCAGTATTGAGGGAAGACCCTCCACCAGCAAAAAGATGAAAACTAGCTAAAAACTCAGAGGATGGTTAGCATTTTTTAGCAATAGAGTATTTTTTTAAATTAAAGCATAGATATTTTCAAGACATAATGCTATTTCACACTAAACAGATTACAGTATAGTGTAAACATAGTTTTCACATGCACAGGGAAACCAAAAACTTCATTGGACTCACTTTATTGTGATATTTGCTGTATGATGGGGGTCTGGAACTGAACCTACACTATCTCCAAAGTATGCCTCTAGGCAAAAATGGAGAGCCTCAATACTTTTTAAGAATGTGTAGGGATCCTAAGATCAAAAATTTTGAGACTTAATATATCATCTACCATCACACAGTGTCCTCATTTCTCATAAATCCATTTTACTGGTTAAAAATTATTTCACCTATTTCATGAAAATTACTTTATTGAATGCTTTCTCTGTATCCTTATTTTCTAGCACAATAATGATTAAAAATGTCTGTGTTTTTTTATGTGCCTGTTTGTGTCTAAATGGGTCTTCCAAGCAGCACAATGTGGACTTCAATTTTTAGTTCAGCCAACAATCAGCGATAGTCGATGCATTTGTTTTATGTTCCACCACCTGCAGTTCATCTTACTTATTGTTATTTTTGCTTTCTTTAAATGTATGCTTTCTGTAGTGCACCTTCAAGTCTTTTTTTTAATGAGATAATAAACTTCCCTCTTCTGTCCATTTTTCTACCACTTCAGCAGCATCAGATTTTAAAGTAACTTTTCATTGTTTTCTATAATTTTGCTATTAATAGGATAGTACTAAGAAAATAAAACTTGAAATTTCCTTCCCTCTGGAGATGAAAATGTTACAAGTCTGTAACGTGTCTTGGCAGCATAAAACCCTTTACAAAATTATGCATATATATCTTGCAGTTCTGTCAGGATGTAATGTAATTTCCCGCTTGAATTTTCTTTATATATATTTTTTCTATTTTGTCTTCCATAAACCTTGAGCTCTAGCTAGCCCTCAACTGTTGTCAAATCTTCATTGTTTTCTGGAAGTGAAATTCACAGCTGTGAGCCTTTGTTGACAAATTATTTCATCTCCTCTGGGTCTTAAATTATTTTCCCTTACTCTGAAGTGAAAACTCAGTGAGTGTTTCCATATACTGTACTTAGGGTCATAACTCAATTTCTTTTAATCTTGTGTGAACCCCCAATCCCCGCCCTCAACCCACATTCCTCCTCCCAAAACACAGGTACCCATTCTTATCCTAACATTTCAATGGTTTTCTCGACTCTTGATAATTTGCAGAATTCTGTATTTGCTCTGCGATGGGGGAATTTTTATGGTTGGTTAGTTGGTTTGAAGTTGAAAAACTTAACAAGAATATATCTTAAATTCTTTTCCTGACGACTGTTCCTTACTGAATTCTTGTAACAAACATTCTGAAGTGGTTATTTCTATATTTCTGTGATACATTCTAAATTATTAGGCATTTCCCCCTCTGACCCTTTGATTGTTACTAGATCAATCTTCAGCTGGATGTGGGCTTTGGGGGCTAATTTTGCTTCAACGGTGCTAGTCATTTTTGCTTCTGGACCAGATCTCCTCTTCCTAACATCTTCACGTGTCTTGTTCCTCTATAGCATTTACAAGACCCAGTTTAATAGCTTAGTGCCTTTTTTTTTTTTTGGCACTCATTATTTCTTCTTTATTTGCTGTTAAAGTAATAAGTGTACGTTCCGTTGCACTTGCCTGAGAGTCTTGAACTGGTCTTGGGTTTCCCGCCATCTGGGTTCTGGCTGGCTTGCATTCTCCTTTGATGTTGTAATACTTGTTCATTGAACTTGAGTGTGGGGCTTATAGGGCTTGTTTGCTTTTTTTCCCCCCAAGATGTGCACATTTTTTTCTTAAGCTTATTTTTCTGTTTTGTGCTGTTATTTTTAATTGCTTCCGACTGGGAGGTGGGGCCAAGAGTGAGATTTGGCTTGAATTTGGCTTGAATTTGCTATTACTCACATTTCCACAGAAACCCCGCACACACTTTCTCTCTGCCTTTGACATACCACTTTTGAAAGGCCGTTGATTCTTGGCATAAATGGTGTTAAGAAGAAGATGGGCTCTGGGTAGGGATGTTCAGGAATCCAGTCCTGTACAGTCATGAGCTTGGCCATCTGGAAGTCTCTTCTTGCTCAATGAAATGGAGTAAACATTGTCCATTATGAAATCCACCACACAGGCTGCCAGGGACGAATGGGATCCCACCCAAAGCCAATCGCTGCTCTGACAGGGAAATTGGCTAGCACTGCCTGAGACTACTCCAGCCTCCCCCGTCCCTGATGTCACAATTCAGAGGCTGCTGCCTGCCTAGGAGGTTGTAGAAAGCTCTGTAGGTTCTCTCTGTGTGTCCTACAGGGCTCCTCGGGCCAGGTCTCTGTCTGATGGCTTTTATGAAAAAATATCTCCCCCCCATTCTGGGGTTCTTCTTGGCCTACTACTACTATTCCACGAATGAGGAATTCAGACCAGGTAAGTACCAATGTATCTAATTTTGGAGGAATAGATAAAAAAAAAAAACCACAGGGGTGGCTGGAATGTTTCTGAGGATCAAGATGAGTTCCTGATCCCCAAAGTTGCTGAACAAGAGGAACCCTGAGGTGGGACTGTATTCCTGTGTCTTCCAGACATGGGCTCTGGGTAATAGTGATGTGGGGAGGGGTAATCATGTAGCCAACAGATTGCCAAATAGTCCATGCTTTATTTGGCACCCTTAATGGAAAGCAATTTCAGATTCCCTACAAAAATGAGGGTAATTCCAAAATTTACAGCACAGCCAGATAATGGGGCTCTAAGGAGAGACTGATAAGTGGGAGACAAGAAAGGACTCTGGAGTTGATGACTAAATAGAAGTGAGGGAAAATCCCTGGAATCTCTATGAGCACATGTGTTTTGATGATTTTTTGAGTTTTATTTCAATTGAGTAAAATTGGATAGTCCAGAAATGTCTGGAACTCCAGTGTCTTAGCTGAAGCTTCTGTCTATGGACATTTTTAAGAAGGACAGCAAGAAGGCTTGTTTTGAGCAGTCAAGCTGAGCCTCCTTTTCAGAGCATATTTATGAAAGACTTGAACTGTTCCATCATTGATGTATGCAGTTTGAGAAAAGTTGGTCTGGGCTCATAGCCTTTAGCCATTGAGATAAGGTTCCCCGCATCCAGAGTGGAAGGAAGATTGCTGCTGAGTTGGGCATGGCCCTCACTTTCTTTTGGGTTTCACAGAGATGCTCCAAGGGAAGAAAGTGATTGTCACAGGGGCCAGCAAGGGCATTGGAGAACAGATGGCCTATCATCTGGCGAAGATGGGAGCCCATGTGGTGGTGACAGCAAGGTCTAAAGAAACTCTAGAGAAGGTGAGAGCTCTGTGCCCACAGACACATGTACTCCTTATGTCACATACACACGCCAACATACAGAAGCTGGCACATCCAGACATAGACGCAAACACACACACACACACACAGGTTCAAGCACCCCCAGGAATATAAAGATAATGCACTTAAGTATTCATTCCTATGCACACACACATCTCTATCTATCATCTATCTATCTATCTATCTATCTATCTATCTATCTATCTATCTATCCTCATAGACATGCCTATGCACACTCATTTAGACATGGAATCATGGATGTATAGATATGTGCTCGGACACCAAAATTCCAGTACCTACTCATGAATTCATATTCTCATCCCCATTCAGACTCTCAGACTCATGCTTTCTCATATACTCACACTTACAAACCCAAGGATGCAAACATTCACAAACTTAGGGCTACTCACATGGAAACTAGCATCCATACCAACAATGAATTCAGATACTTCTATTCACAGAAACTCATAAGCACAAGTCATGAACTTAAACCCCAGCACTGTGATAATTTCGTTATTTATACCCTACCTGAAATACTTCAGACAGAGGACAAAGATCGTGGCAGGTTGCCTTTAGCAACACACACGTTCACTGAACTCATGCTCATGCACTCATGTCTCTACCGTTCGTATCAAAACAGGGTTGTGAGCAACTTCTCATTTAAACCCCCATGACTTCAGAGATTGCCCCCAAAGTCTGCAGCCAAGACCGACACCATTGCTGTTGTGTCCCTACAGGTGGTATCCCACTGCCTGGAGCTTGGAGCACCTTCAGCACACTACATTGCTGGCTCCATGGAGAATATGACCTTCGCAGAGCAATTTGTTGCCCAAGCTGGAAAGCTCATGGGTGAGGCCGCTTCTCCTCCCTCTTCTTCTGGACTCTGCTCTAAGGGTCACCGGGGAGCTCTGGGGAGGGGGAGAACGAGAAGAAAGGTATTGCCCCAGATGGTTTCTCTCAACACAGCCATCTCTTGCAGGGGGACTAGACATGCTCATTCTCAACCACATCACCAACAGTCCTATGAATCTATTTAGTGGTGATATCCACCTCGTGCGCAGAAGCATGGAAGTCAACTTCCTCAGCTACGTGGTCCTGAGTGTTGCCGCCTTGCCCATGCTGAAGCAGAGTGATGGAAGCATTGTTGTCGTCTCCTCGATGGCTGGTGAGTGGGGCAGGGACCAGTATGGAAGGCAGGAGTGGGAAACGTGCCAGGGATGGTGTTGGGGGCTCTGCAGTGAATGTGAAGTTTTATCAGTTTCCATGCAGAGAAGTAACACAATAGATTAGAATTTTAAGCGTTCACAGTGAAAAATCAATCAATCTTCCCAGTGATATTAAGCAAAAGCCGATTCACCGCTTGCCCCTGTACATGAAGAGGCAGGCATAGGAATGTGAGGCTTGGGTGTGTCAACTCAATGAGAAGCACGCATGATGAGGCAAAGAGACACTGTTAAGAACAAATGGGACCATAAGAAATAAGGGACTATTCAAGGTAGATGGGCTGCAAGTTCCTGGAAGGAACGGAGAAAGAGCAGTAATTCACAGTGCCCATGAGAAACTTGGTGGTTTGTGATCTACAAATGGAAGTCTAAAGGGACATCCCTGATCCTAAGGGAGAGACCTGGTCACGATGGATAAAAATGATTTTGCTTCTGCCATGACCAAAAGCTATAGGCCGGTGAAGTTAGTTGATGCAACGGTAGAACTGAGAAATAGAATATTTTAACATACAGGTGCCTGATGCGTGGGTTAGGCTAAGGCAAACTGAAATGAAGAACAGAAACAAATACACTATATTAGCCGATCTGCCTAAATTGGGAGTGGTCTCCAAAATCTGAACTCATTACCTTAAAAGTCCTATTGAAACACCAACAGGATAGGGAGAGAGTGTATACAGAGAAATATTCATGAAGAGAACACTGTGTGATCAAGAAAGGTCGTTGACTTTTTGGATGGTGGTAGTATCACAAGTTATCACCAATAAAGAGCTAGAGAGTTTCCAGCTTGGGGGATTCGTTTTGTCATGGGTCCAGGACAGAAGTCCCACACCTATTTGTTGATTAGTCAGAAGGATGTGGCAAACGCCAGGATTAAAGTCTGCAATCTAAATGTGGTTCCTGGCAATGTAAAAACAAATAACCTGAAGACTTTGTAATTCTTAAGTATTTCAAAACCATTATGAGCTATTACTGTAACCAAGAACACCATCTATGTTGTAAAGAATTCTATTTCCTGGACAGGAAAGGCCTGCATAGCGATGGGATAAAAGGGCAGTGTGTCTGTGCTACCCGCCAAATGGAGTGATTGATATGCATCCCTGCGCTTCCCAGACAACACAGACTCCCCACCCCTCCCAGACACAGCCTCTCTCCAGGCTGAAAGGAAGGGAGAGCTTCCGGATGCATACTGAGTGGGAGGGTGCTGGGCACATCCCCAATCCATCCAAGCGCATTGGCCAAAACCCTCACATCAGTCATGGTGTAGGTGGCTTTAATGATTTAAGTTGATTAAATAATATATCCACTCTAGGCAAAGAGTGTGCTTCATCTTTGGCTAGAGAAATTTAACTTTCTATAATGTACACAGTGTCTTAACGTTGTCAGGAGGAACAAGAATTACTGTAGAAGTCCAAGGACAGGATGAAAGTCTGATAACCTCTGCTTCCACACATCTTCTACACCTACCAAAAGTCACTTCGTAATGTGTGTGGGCTCAGAGATGGAAATTTAGTTGAACTACTATCCTTCACATCTGCTCTTTGTACAGCCCAAAGAGTTCAGCCTGTTTGCTTTGAAACATGTCTGTGAACTTGCAAAGTACAGACAATGCTTTCTCTCCCTAACTGAAGCATTTTTCTGTTCCATGCTATATTTTTTTAAACATCCAGCAAACACATTCATTAATCCCTCCTCCTTAAGATCTGAATTCCACAAATGTGGGATGCTAATCCTCAAATTGATCCTAAGGTCAGCCAAGGAGTATTGGGATGGATTTTTAATCATTCCTTCCAGGGAATGCATTAAGCCATTTATTGAATTATGGTGATAAGCAATTATTATTATCCCCAGTGCATTTCCAGGTATTGCATTACATAGAAATCCTATACTTTGAATACATTCTTTAAAGCCTCAGCTTTAAATACGCTTCAGCATCGAGACACTATTGCTGCCTCTGGGAATTTCCTTACGGTCCACATCTACCCACCATTAAACACCGTTTGGGGCACCTACAGATCAAGTTTCTATGTATATATAATATCTATCATTGATTAGTCTCCCCTCCTTCCACTATGTGCTAGTTTGGCTACGAGTTCAGCTACTCTAACAAACACCCACATTTACACTGGCTGACACAAATCCAAATCTATTCTTCTCTCATAAAACAGCCTGGAGTAAGCGGTCCAAGGCTGATAATGGTAGTTCTGTCCCATGAAGTTGTCCAGGAACCTCTCTGTCTCAGAGCCACCATCCCTGGGGCATTATCCTCACCAGTAAGTCCAGGATGGTTCATTATTAGCACGTCAGAATTCCAGCTACAGAAAATGGAAAAAGAAGGATACAACCTGGAAGTTGTAGCCTCCTCTTCTGCCATGGTTGGCAGCCACTGTGGTCTTTCTTCAAAGTGGATTTGTGTCCAACTGAAAACCAGGGGTTCTAGTTCTACAAAAGACACTGATATTGATAAACAACTAGGAGTGTCTCCCCCATCACCCATGCCAAGATACACATAAGATCAGAAGGTGGTAGTCCCTCCAGGCCACCTCATGTTCCTACTGCATGCCACACACTCCCACTCCAGACTTGATCTCTCCAGACTCGAGGTCTGTCATGAAAACAAAAGCCCTTCCATCAGGCAGCAAGCAGTACGGGACACAGTGGGGCAGGTGGAAGCACAGAAAGAGAATGCTTAGATGATATTTGTGAAACAAACAGAGACAGAGATATTACTACTCCAATATGACTGGAAAAGAAATCACTGAATTGGGCAAAGAACAGTTGAAAACATCTGGAAAAAGTTTATCGGCCATTAATCAAAATGGGTCTTCTTGACTTAGGTTCAATTTTCAAAAAGTAAAGGTCACTGCACTTTCATACCCCTTGGCTCTGTGAACCCTGTAACTATGGCCCGTCCCATCAGTCACACGCATGACAGCCAGAATCCAACTTCTAAGGCTGCCGCTCTGCCCATCCTTTACTGCCCCTTGGGACTCATGGACAAATCCTGCGATCCTCCTGCCCCCTTCTCCTCTCAGGGACCTCACTTCCCACGAAGTCCTTGTCAGTTCTCACCAGACCCTTTCCTCTTCCTTTTATCCAATACATTTTGGAAAATTACCTTTAAAATTCCACTTCCTCCCCCCCTCTCTTTTTTGGCTTTATTGGTGATACAAATACTACTTACAACAATTATAGTACAAAGGCTAACCTCACTGGGCCAGCATTAAGTGTAGGGATATTGGTTTTTCTGTATCAAGAAAAATGTTAAGACATATTTTGAAGTGCAACTGCACATAATAAAATTCTGGGTTTCTTTAAATATTCAAAATGAAAAACTAAAGGAATAAGAGAACCCTGCCAATAGCCTCTGATGCTCAGACCTCTCTTTGAGAGCTCCTTAAGTGTCTCTGGTTACCTATTCATTATTTTCCAAGTAAATCCTCTTTTGAAAAGATTAACTTTCTGTATGTACTTTTTAAAGTCTTATTCAAATGTATTCCTTTTCTGGTTTACTCATTTCCAGCATTGCTTCATATATTTTTTTACACAGATGTATAATATTTCAGGCATATTATGAGATGACTAGCCAGGGGAAAATACCTCATAAGACAATGCTCTTGTGGGAAAACTCAAACCAATGTATGAAGTCACTTGTTGGACCTTAACCTGTTTGTGGGTTAAGGGCTGCCTGTGTGGTCTAAACCTACTTCAAGAATTCAACATTACAAAGAGGGAGGAAAAAAAATAAACCAGGTTTCTCAACTACACATATCAACTAACAGGATTTGGAATACCCATAACTGTGTTTTGCATCAAGACAAGAATATATGGATGTTAATCTCATCCCTGCCTTCAGCTCTCCATACCCACTTTTTCCTGAAAGGCAGACAGTGCCTCAATGTATGGATATACCTTGGAGTGTGGTGGGGAGAGGAGGGCCAGCGTCAAGGTCTTGGATGCAAGGGGGCCTAGGAACTAGAGTAGGAAGGCGTGATTTATCCCTCACCCAATTGTTTTATATTTTTCTAAGATGAATCTTTACCCTTAAATCCAATTGCCTCAGAAATAATTTCCAGGAACTACACTTTCCAAGGTGAGTGGAAGTGTTTATACGTGTGAATAGAGGTATTTATGTGGGCAGGAGCCAGGTGCTGCTGCAGCCTTCGACTATTTTGAAGAGAATGGGGGAGACGGGGTGTCAGGGGGAGATGAGGTATGCACATTTGTAGATATGTCATCTACAGGGTCTGGACAAAGGCCAAAAAAGAGATTCAAGTGAGAATCAACAACTTGGACATAAAAATTTCAGGAGCCATGGTTGCCTAGATTCAAGAGGTTGTGTTTGGGCAAACCTGAAGGATTGAGACAGAACCTGGACTCATCTTTGGGTTCACTGTGGTACCAGCCCTGAAAAAGGGGCAAGTAGAGATTTGCAAGGGGGGAAGGTGACTCCCTGCTGAAGACAGTAACAATTTAGTACAGATTGAGAACAAGATAATGCTATCCATGACAACCATTGATCTACCTTTCACCCTTGAAAGGCCAGCTAGAGCTTAAGTCATCATGGCTACTTAACCCTGCTAGACTCTTGATTTTGTTCCAGTGCATTTCTTGGTGAAAATAGGAGTGTTCTACCATCATGTCTTTACATTTACTTACCAAGGAGTTTGAGAAGTCTTAGAACAAATACACTCTATTTGGAAATATACAAATAGAAAACTGGATCTTAAGAAAAGAAGAATATGGGGCGCCTGGGTGGCACAGCGGTTAAGCGTCTGCCTTCAGCTCAGGGCGTGATCCCGGCGTTACGGGATCGAGCCCCGCGTCAGGCTCCTCCGCTATGAGCCTGCTTCTTCCTCTCCCACTCCCCCTGCTTGTGTTCCCTCTCTCGCTGGCTGTCTCTATCTCTGTCAAATAAATAAATAAAATCTTAAAAAAAAAAAGAAAAGAAGAATATAAGACCTGTTGAATCACTGTGTTGTACACCTGAAACTATGTAACATTGTGTGTCAACTATACTTCAATAAACCCAAAAAAACCAAAAAGAGTATTTAAAAAGGCCAAAATTAGAGTCTACGCAGATGCACTGCTTGAGTTTCAAATTTGCCTCTTGAATTTTTAAAAAAATTTTATTTGTTTATTTGAGAGAAAGAGAGCATGAGTGGGGGTGGGCAGAGGGAGAGCGAGAAGCAAAGCAGACTCCCGCTGAGCAGGAAGCCCAAAACAGGACCCCGAGATCATGACCTGAGCTAAAGGCAGACACTTAACCAACTGAGCCACCCAAGTGCCCCATACCTCTTGAATTTTCTTAACAAAAAGAAAAAAAAGAGGCTCAGCATACAGATAAGATTATATTCAAAAGAAGAAGGTACTACAAGAAGCAAATAATATCTGAAATAAATTTCTCAGAAGACTGTAAAGTACATGCACAAAGTAATGAAAAGAGCAATGCCCCAACAACTTTCTTAAGTGTGTCCATATTTTAAAAACTACACACACACACACACACACACACATACACACACTCTATGAATATCTGAAAAAAGAAGAAAAGTATAAAACTGAAAGTAAAAATCATCCATAATCATGCCAATATTTTGGAGAATTTCTTTCCAGATATAGATAGAGACATAAAACAATTATTTTCCTAGTGCCAGACATTTAGGTTCCTTTCAACGTTTTGCTATTTTAAAAATCCTGTAATAAATGTCTTCTGTGTAAATGTGTGGCTGAGTTGATGATTATTTCCTTGATAAATTCCTAGTACTAGATTTACTGGGTGAAATTATAGAAACATTTTGAAGTCTTTTGGTACATGTTTCCAAACTGTTTTAGATACAAGGAATAATAAAAGACTAGACTTTTTAAATGTATAAAAATAAAAATGAATTTAGATGAATATGAGAATCCTGCCCCATTCCCACCCTGAGTATAGACATGAGGGTTCTTCTCATACCTACTTTGCAGAGTTCACAAAGTTTTTGGCAGTAGGTAAAAGAAAGTTTGTAGGTAAAAGAAAAAGTTGTTTAGTAGTCATAATTTTAATTTCTTTTTTTATTTGTGACAGTGGTGTTCTGTTTTTTATTACATTATATCTTATTTCCTACAGCAGCACATGGCATGTAGTGGATATTTAGTAAAGGCCAATAGTGAATTAATTACATTTTCATGTGTTTATGGGATGTTTATATTTTCTATTCTGTGAATTGTTTTCCCATGAGCCTGCCCATCAAGATGTTAGCAAAACTTTTCTAATAATAAATACACCTACTTGATTTCATATGCAGCTTCTTGTTGCAAATGTTGGCAAAGGCATACCTTTGAAACTCAGCTAAGTATAAAACTGATACAGTGAAAAGTGAATTTGACATGGTGTGAATATAGACGTTTAGACAGTTGGGTTTGACCCAAGGAGAATTCCTGTTGAAATAAGTACTGATTTCAATAAGTAGAAGTCCACTCAAGATATTTCAAGAGGAGGAAGGCCTGGGCAGAGAGAGCATAACTTTACATCTGAGAAATTTATTCTACATATAAATTTGCAAAAGTGTTTGCAAAATATATTCATTCATTTATTTAAAAAATATGAATCGCGGGTCCACTCTGAGCCACACACAGTGCCAGATGCCAGAGCTATGGCAGTGAACAAGGAAGGCAAGGTAAGGGGCATCATTGTGGAGCCCCCATTCCAGTGTAAACCATCGTTACATTGTTTATAGTTACTAAAAAACTGAAAGCAATCTGAATATCCACCACTAGTGACAGGTTTCTAAACTACAGTGAAATACTAGGTAAATTTTTATACATACTGACTATCAAAATCATAATGTTTGAAAGAAAAGTAATTTAGAGAACAGTATATATAGTATGAGCCCAACTGTGTTTAAAGAAAGGGGCTTTTACCTTTCATTTTATAGACCTCGGAACTGTTTATTGCACAATGAGCTTAGAATAATTAGAAAAATTAAAATCATTTTTTTTTAAATAAAAGTAAGGGACCAGGTTCTATATGGTAACCAGAACCAAAATATTTCTCCTCCCATGATGGCTGACTTGAGGGGAGGGAAGGCCAGAGGTTGTGCTCAGTCTCACAAGTGAACAAGCAGATTTAAGTGACTGAAACTTCTGCATTACCAAATTCAAACTACTAAGTGCCATGGTGGGAGTGGAGTGTTGATTTTTGTTGTTTTGTTTTGTTTGTTTGCCTACAAAATTGTCAATTGCTGAGAACTTTATTCCCCCCACAGAGTAGCTGTAAGCGGGACACTCTCATATACTCCTGGTGGGGAAGAGTATGGTTTTTTTTAAATCACTTTTAAGTGGTTTCCACCACTGATCTTTAAAAGTCTAGTGCCTCATTGTCCATTTTGTCTAAAGCAACTTGTCAGTAGGTATCAATAGCCTCAGACGTGCTTCCATCATTTCACTTAGCAGACATAATGTTGAGAATCTATCAAGATATAACTGTCAATCCAGTCACAGATGTATGCAGGAAAACATTTACCGCAGGATTTTTTTCAGCTTGTCTACCAATCGCAGGCAAAGCTACCAACACTGAGAATAGCCCACTGAAATGTGCCTGAATCAGCCATCACAGCCAACTGAAAGTTCAGGATCCAAGTAATGCACAGTCCATGTTATTATATGGGTTTTAAATTATTTGATATTTTCCCACAAAGTTGTCTGGTTCAGGAACTCCCATGTAATAGGTGCATAAAATAAATCTTTTATTTCTAGCATTAGAAAAGTAATTAACATTAAATAAATGTTAAACAATATTTAGAGAATATTATTTTTAAGGGGTGCCAGATCACTGGTCCACATTGGACATACATCTGTCTCAGTCTATCCCTGGGGAGGCCGCTGGGCTTATGGCAATTGTAGCTGATGGCAGGGCCCTGCCATACCTGCTTTACTCAGCACACCTGCTCCCCTTCTTCTCTCTCCATTAACCTCTGCTTCATTTGGCACCTGCTTCAACCTGGCTGCCACAGCCCTTTTCTCAGCCTAACAACTCTCAATATGCTTTAAACTTCTGCCCCATGGCCAGCTCTCCTGGTCTCTCAATCTCCCAATTCCAAATCCTCCCTCCCACCACCAGAAGAAGAGGTATCTAATTGTCTCAGCTGAATTTTATAAGTCAATCCCCCAAGTTACTCATGACTTGACCAGCCTGGAGACACAATTATTGACTCAGGGCTAATCAATGAGGCCACGGGGAGGACAGAGTTAGGAAAGAAGCAGGGTGAACAATGGTTGACTTGTCTGAGTCATTTGCATAGCCTTTAGATAATCTTCCTTAAAGACTGCTTCTGGCAGCCCAGGTTTTCCAATGTGAGCAGGACAGGACAGGTTTGTATCAGGGAGCAGAAGTGGCAGCCTGGCTCAGGATAGCAACGCTGAGATGAGGTGAGGAGGGCGTCCGTACAAGAGGCAGCAATGGTAGCCCGGTGTGAAGTTTCAGAGCTCAGGTGGGCCAAGAAGGGTGTCCGTGTGGCACCTGGCATGGAGTGCTAGAACTAAGAGGGGCGATGGGGACATCTGCAAAGGGTGCTGTCAAGGGGCAGCCCAACCTCGAGTGAAAAGGTTACCCATGTGCCCTGGTAGGAAGTGCCCAGGTGGGATGAGGAGGGCATCCACACAGAAGGCTCGGAAATAACTACAGAATAATTACGTACAAGGGACATTCATCAAATAAGTAATACATACTAAGGATGATGGATCTCGCTGTCAGTGTTACAAATTTGAATGAACCCTGTGATATTGGATTGGACCTGGAGGTGTCTATGAACCAATCATTCTTAATATCCATGAATAGATATGGTAATATAGATATGTATGTCTCTATATGCATGCATATATTCCCAGCTCTGTCTACTGAGAGGACCTGGGAGCACACTGAGTGTCCAGATCTTGGTTTCTAAATATCATTCTCCACTAAAAGGAGCCAAGTATTCTTGGAGAAATGGTTGATTCCAGGGCAGTGCCAGGAAAAGTTTAAGATGAACCTGAAAATCTTGTGCCAGTAATTTAAAAACTGCCCAAAGAATAATAGGGAGATGTTACTAGGACACAGAAACTTTTAAAAGGCTCCCACTAGCCAAACCTGGCACCATTGGGACATTCAAATAAATAATGATAATAACGGATTATAACCCATAAGATACAATAAAAATCCATGATGATATAAATAAATACATGAACAAATGGGGAGTGGAGAAGGCATTTCCATACAGTGGAAAGCTAAATGAGAAATATAGAAGGAGTGATGAAATTAGAAATAATTAGTAATAATTCAAAAAAATAATTAGTAATAATTCAGCCAGAAAGCATCAGTGGATGCCAAAACTAGTGGATAAAAGTTTAATAAGAAACATGGTATTTATACAGTCTTAAAGTACCACCCTACTCAACAACAGAAAAACAATGATTCAAAAATGAACAAAGGACTTGAACAGACATTTCTCCAAAGACGACACGCAAATGACGAATGGGTCTATGAAAAGATACTCAACATCACTACTTATCAGAGAAATGTAGACCCAAACCATAATGAGGTATCACCAACAACTGTTGGGGTGGTCATTATAAAAAATAAGAACAAAACAAAACAAAATAAAAACAAAAACAGAAAGTAACAAGATCTGGTGAGGATGTAGAGAGACTAGAACCTTCGTGTACTGTTGGTGGGAATGTTAAATGGTGCAGCCACTATGGAAACTAGTGTAGAGGTTCCTCAAAAAATTAAGAATAGAATTACCGTATGATCCAGAAATTATATTCCTTGGTATATACTCAAAAGAACTGAAAGCACACCTCAAAAAAAACCAATAACTTTATACTCCTATTTATAGATGCATTATTCATAATAGCTAAATCATGGAAGCAACCCAAGTGTCCATCAGCAGATGAGAGGATAAGCAAAACGTAGTATATACATATAATTCAGACTTAAAAAGAAAGAAAACTCTGATAAATGCTACAACATGGATGGACCTTGAGGACAAGTGAAATAAACCAGTCACAAAAAGGCAAATATTATATAATTACACTTGCATAAGATACTTAGAGTAGTCAAAATCATAGAGATAGAAAATAGATGGTGGTTGCCAGGGGCTAGGGGTATGGGGGAATGGGGAGCTATTGTTAATAGACACACAGTTTCAGTGTGGCAAGATGAAAAGAGCTCTAGAGATGGATGCTGGTAATGACTGGCAGAACAATATGAATGTGCTTAATACCATTGAACTGTACACTTAACATTGGTTAAGATAGTTGTTTTTTTCTAAGTACCATCCTACAAAATGTTGTAGGAGGTTGAATGGTGACCCTCAAAAAGATGTGTCTATGTCCCAACTCCCTGAACTTATATATGTGATGTTATTTGGAAAAAGGGTCATTGCAGCTGTAATTAAGGATTTTGAGATGAGATCATCCTGGATGACCTGGGTAGGCTCTAAATCCAATGGCAAATATCCTTGAAAGAGACAGAAGAGAAGACATGGACATAAGGAGAGAGCTGTGTAAAGAGAGAGGCAGAGTTTGGAGTGATATAGCTATGATGAATGCTGACAGCCACTAGAAGCTAGAGAAAGAAGGGAGGATTCTCTCTCCCCTAGAACCTTTGGAGGGCGTGCAGCCCAGCCAACACCTTGATTTCAGACTTCTGGTCTCCAGAACCATGAAAGAGTAAATTTCTGTTGTGGTAAGTCAGCCAGCTTGTAGTAACTTGATATGGCAGGTCTAGAAAATGAATAAAGTACTTTCCACATTTTTTTTTATTTTAAAGATTTTATTTATTTATTTGACAGAGATAGAGACAGCCAGCAAGAGAGGGAACACAAGCAGGGGGAGTGGGAGAGGAAGAAGCAGGCTCATAGCAGAGGAGCCCGATGTGGGGCTCGATCCCATAACGCTGGGATCACGCCCTGAGCCAAAGGCAGACGCTTAACCGCTGTGCCACCCAGGTGCCCCACTTTCCACATTTTGATAGTCGCATTGTGGTTATGTCCAAGGATGCCCCTCTGTGTAGGAAATGCACACTAACATATTCGGGGCGGTGGGACATTGGGTCAGCGATGATCTCCATTACAGCAATTATTCCCAAATGGTTCAGGAAGGGGAAGGGAGAGGTCCTTTGTACTATTCTTGCAACTCTTCTCTAAGCTTGAAATTATTTCAAAAGAAAAAAAATCCCCATCCTAGGGATCCAGTGACTTGGAAGAGGTATGAGGGCGGATTTTGTGGGACTTTCTCGTGAGTTCCTTGGAGATCCCCTGTAGGAGATGTGCTAATGTTTCCTCCAGCTCACCCCTTTTGGCTTCTTCCTCAGCTCCAAGGCTTTGATCAACCCATCCCCCTGGGCCCAGTCCACCCCACCATCCCTGGGCAGGTGACCCCAGGCCAGCTCCCCTCCATGGGCTCCACATTTGGTTTCTGAGAAGCCTGATGCTTACTGATATATTTAATCCCACATTGCACTTAACCAGTTCCCAAACTCCAGTGGACACTTGCAAAGGTCTCCAAATAATCTTAAAGCCTCTCTTATGACGGGAATGCAAATGCCTCCCTGACCCCCAGTGGATGAACACGTATGACAGTAACAACTCTCCTTTCTCCAAGCATAACTATTTAGGCTGGATGTGGGTGATTAGGTAATACTAGTGGAACTGGTGGGCCCAGCCTTCAACTGTGGGGGCTCTTGAAATCTACTCTCTTAGTCTCACCTTGGGAGATGTGTTTATGCTCAGATCAAAAGGAAGAGTCACATTTCATGGCCTTGTACATGCACAGGAAAGCTCTTGCCAAAGTCATCTTGCAAAACCTAGCTAACAGGTTTTATCTTACTTATCTCTGCTACATTTTGCACTGTTTCAACATCATATCCTCCTCTTTTGTGTTCAGCCAAAACACCCCTCCCCCCCCCCGCCCCCTGGTGTCATGTCCTCTGGCCACCCTGAATGCTTTGTCGCAGTTCTCTTCATGCCGAAGTCTTACCGTTGGTTTCCTTAAGATTCTTTCCCTCCTGAGCCCTCTTCTCTTCTCACTCAACATACTCTCCCTCGGCATTGCCATCCATTCCCATTGTTTCAATTACCACTGGATTGTGGGTTTTCTCACTACTTACAATGACACCTCAGGTTCTCCAATGCCTGGAGTAGAAACATGGATTTATCTTTAGAACCCAACTCAACCCAAACAACTCAAGAGGTTAGACCCTGCGGGGCCCAGCTCAGGAAATATTTTTAGGAAGAGCTGGATAAAAGGGGCAGGATCCAGGATGAGTTCCCAGCCTCGAAGCCACCAGGGCATGGTGAACCCCAAGTTGGGGCTTGCTCCGTAGAATATGTGGTGCATTTGCCTGGGGTCGCTCTGAAAGTCTGAAGGCAGGCAGAAATGAGTCTTTCCATCCTGCACGCTTTCTTCAGAGCTCTCAACTCAAGCAGTTTGAAATCTGCCTTTGAAATGGAAATACTGTAATTTCAAAATCTCAGCAGGGCAGTTGGGGATGGAGGGTGTGGAGTGGATGAACAAAAGCTCCGAGGCCTGCTTTTGACCTCTTCTTCTCAGCTAACAAGCTCCAGCGCACAGCTAAGCTGCCAGCCCTCTGGCTCTAGCTGTTCCTACAGTGGCGAAGTCCCAGCGTTTCTGGGACAGAGCTAATTGCAAACAGTATGTCCCATTCATCACCAAGTCTGCACTCTTACTTGTCAGACTCCATGTCCCATATTTTGCTTCAGAAAATATGATCACCAGAGCTCTGTTTCTCTACGGGCTAAAACTTCCCAGGAGAGAAATCAAGCTCACATACATCTACTCTGCTGTGATGGCTCCATTCTCCCCACGTAAACGAGACTCGACCTCGGGCAGAAGCACTCAGGCTTCTACCCCTTCACTTTCATGACAGTTTCATTCAAATTAGTACATTTATTTACTTGTTCATTTGACTTAATTAAGCTCATACTCCGGCATGTTTTCCAACTGGTAGTTGAACAAGTGAATCTTGTGGGCTGCAGTCGGAAAACAACTTTATTCTTTCCCGCAGACCCATTTATGGGTTTGCTCATCCCTGAACCTGGATGTGATGGCAGGCAGACGGCAACGCTCTAGGATAAGAAAAGATCCTCTGGCTGCCTCCAGTCTCAAGAAAGGTCTCCCTTCAGTAATTAAAATGTCCGGTCATGAGTTATTTCACTAAAGCTTCCCCCCTGACCAAGCTTGAGCCTACTGTAGGAAACAGGGGTAGGAAAGAGAGATGGGTTCAGCTTCTCCTCCTGTTCCCTATCTCCTCCTCACTTACCAGGATCCCTCTAGCCTCTCTTGTTTGAAAGAAGGGGGGGGGGCACAGGAAAGAACAGAGGTTCAGGAGGGGTAAGGCCTTACTTGGCTGGCACCAAGCTAATATACCACTGAACTCTGGTCACAGCAAATGTTCAAAGCTCATGCTCTCTGAGCTGGGAGGATGACCAAACCCGATTCTTGCATTGGGTGTTTTTGTGGGGTCTTCAGGAAGCCCCTGCTGGAACTCTGCTAGTTCTGGTGATGCGGGCAGCAGGCGCTCATGTGATGTATTTCCCTCTGGCCCTGGGAGTACAGTGGGAATACGGGCAGATACACTCACCACTTGGGGCTGTCCTTTGGGACAGGATTGGAAACGGCTCTGGAGAAGAAGGGATGAGCGCTAGGACAAAGCCCCTAGGGTGGCGGCAAACGGAGTGTGGGCTGGATGTCCAGCTTCCTACAGGAAGCCTTCCTTCCCTTGTGTATGACACAGTTTGCACCCGCTCTGTAGGGGCCTTGCCCGTAGTGAACAGAGCCTCTTAGGTGGGGTCAAACCCCAGTCCTTGGTGCCCCTCAAACTCCTCGGGACTAGCTCTCCATGAGGTGCCCTTGGAGCTTCTCTCACAAGAATGGACATGAGGGGGAAGGCCCACCCTTTCTCCTTGGAAGGTCACTGAGATGCAGCTCATTTCCTTTCCCTACTCCACGCCCTCTGGCCTCTCTGCTTTCAGGCCCTTTCTGCCCTCAGGATGGTTGAAGGTCTACATGTTACAAACACATTTTTGGTTTTGTGGTTTTTCGCGTTTTTGCTTATCTGTGTTACCACAAACGCTGTGGAAGGGCACAGGCAGTCTGGAACCTCCCTTCAGAAGATGGAGGCATTTGCCAGTTTGCTCTCAGTCTTTGAACCTCAGCTGAAACTAGAGCAGGAGAAGTCAATTTTTAACATCCTGTTACATGTTATTTATTCCATCTTGGCCAGGGCCCCTTTACTCATGGAACTTTTCTAAAAAATAAAAGTCTGGGTTTTTAGAGGGGTCTTGCTCTTTTCAGCTTTCTGAAACTTCTAAATATATTTTACATACAGCGGAATGCAGATGTTCCCTCACACAAGCCAATCAGCATTATATGGGGAAATGTTTAAGAACAGCTCTGTGAATAGAAAACAGACTTTAATGAAATGCACCCGGGTTGTTTTTGAAATAGTGAGCACCTAGGAGATTCTTCTTCCTTCTTTTCTCTTTTTTTCTGCTTTTTGATGTTTTAGCTTTTCTTTAGCGAGCCTAGACTTGTTCACAAAATCCTTTATCTGCAACTCCAAAATCCAAAAAGCTATGGGAAGGGCTGGGGGGCAGGGTGGGGGTGGGTGGGTGGGAGCTAGGAATACTAAGAACTTTTTTCCCCTGTAATTAATTCTCTATAGTTAATTTAACTTGAACTGAAGGGAAGCTACTTGAAGCTTTTATCTCAGTGTGAACTTTCAAATATTTTAGTGCAGAAATAATAATGTGTTTGCTTACAGCATGCCTCCCCAGGCCCTACTGGGGAGTGTTATGTAATATACAGTATAAACCCCAGACCACCTCCTAAAATCCAAAAATAATTCTGAATTCCTTAACACATCTGGCCCTATGGGTTTTGGACAAGTGCTTATATTAGCCTATACTTTTGAAGAGGAGAAAATACAAAGAACTGTGTTACTATTTTTCTTGTTCTACTAGCTTCTCATTGTAACTAACTCATCCCCACCTCCAGTCTTTGTACAAGCCATTCCCGTGCGTCCCAGGCCCTTCTGTACCTTCTCTCATCAATGCAGAGTTCACAGTCTCCCTCCTGAAGGTGAAGTTTGAAGTTTCCTAGGTTAGTCCAATATCTGTCTTCACCTAAATATCAAGTTTAGATTTGGGACGAATGGTTTCCCAGGTCACACTAGTTTGGAGTTTAAAGAGACACAATAACTCATAATTTAGTGATAGCTCACCCAGCTGCTGTCATAAGACTTCGGTGCCTTCCAAAGACCTTCCCTCCCCCCTTCTGGGAGTTCCTAGATCAGGTTCAATGAGTTTAAATCACCATGCATCTCCTGCTCCCACAACCCTCAAACCCACCATAAATATGTTTTATGGATGAAGACCTTCTTTCCTACTGAACCCTTCAACACAGCCCTCTACCCCAGAATACAGACTAGAAAACTCTGGGAAGGGAATAGACTCAAATCGGCAGTTTCTCTCCATATTTGTTTTTTTTTTTTTAAGACTTTATTATTTTTAAGTAATCTCTACACCCAACATGGGTCTTAAAATTATAACCCCAAGATCAAGAGTTGTGTGCTCTACCAACTTAGCCAGTCAGGTGCCGCATCTCTCCATATTTGAATCTGAGAATTACTGGTTTAAAGGTTTGCAGATCAATGGCAGGTCACAAAATTTAAGTGATAATGAATGTCAATGACAGATGCAGTGTATCTCACGCATGGTTTTCATAGCAAAGGTTAAAGAGTTTTCAACAGTCTTTGTCCAGTCTTGACCCTTCCCTAATAATTCAGTATTTTTCTTCACCATTTAAAAATATTTTTTTAGGGGTGCTTGGGTGGCTCAGTTGGTTAAGCATCTGCCTTCAGCTTGGGTCAACACGGGATCCCAGTGTCCTGGGATCGGGCCCCGCATCAGGCTCCCTGCTCAGTGGGGCATCTGCTTCTCCCTCTCCCTTTGCCTCTCTCCCCACTTGTGCTCTCCCTCTCTCTCTCTCAAATAAATACACAAAGTCTTTAAAAATATATTTTTAAACCATGCATCTATCTGGTGAATTTTTCCAGAAGTTTTCTGCCATGTCCGGCTATTTCTCTACCTCTCTCTTCTCTTCCTCTTTCTTTCTCTCTTCTCTCACCCTCCTCTCTGGAACAACAAACAAACAAACAAACAAACAAAATACCACCAACAACAAAAATCTCTCCCTTTCTTCTGCAAAACAATTCGAGATCTTCTTTGTGCTTTGAACATAACCTAAGGCATAATTAAAGATAGAAAGTGGAATACACTAAGTTTCCTTAGTAGGACAAAAATCACTGCTATAGGAGTTCAGACTATGGTTCACATGGTCTCTTGCTTCTGCATCCCTGTTGCTACCTGGACAGACACATAAAATACCACAGTCAATATCTTTATTATCATCTAGAAGGGCACAGTGAGCTGAAATGTCAACCTGGGACCTGTGAATGTGACCTTATATGAAAAAAGGTCTTTACAGATGTAATAAAGGTAAGGATCTCAAAATGAGCTCTGGGTTATATAGGTGGGCCTAAATCCAATGGCAGGTATCCTAATAAGAAAAGTAAGACACAGACAAAATTGGAGAAGGCCACGTGAAGAAGGAGGCAGAGACTGGAGTGATGCATTGATAAGCCAAGGAACACCTAAGATTGGCAGCAGACATCAGAAGCTTGCAGAGGCAAGGAAGGATTCTCCACTTGAGCCTTTGGAGAGAACATAGCCCTGCTGATACCTTGGTTTTGGCCCTGCTGATACCTTGGTTTTGGACTTGTAGTCTCCAGAAATATGAGAGAATAAATTTTGTCCCCTCAAGCCACCAAGTCTGTGGTAATTTGTTATGGCAGGCCTAGAAAACTAACACAAAGGGACTAGTAGTGACTAGCCCAATGGGTAGCCTAGTCTGTCAGCTTAGAAGTGAAAATAATACTGTTATTCATAAATTTTGCCTATTTGGGGGCTTAATTGTCAAGCAGAGAGAATCTTTACTAATTCAGGAATGGCTGGATTTAACACATGACTTCTGAAAAATACTCAGATAAGGAACAGTGGCTTCTGACTGAGTGATGTATAGAATGGTTGAATCACCATACTGGACACCTGAAACTAATATAACACGGCACGTTAGCTATACTGGAATTAAAATAAGATTAAAAAAAAAAAGAACAGTGGCTTCTATTGAGAAAATATCCCCTACTCCTTGAAATTGTGGGCCACTAGAGTCAAATTTGAACCCTGATTTGACTCCCAGTTCTCCTACTCATTAACTATGTGACTTTAGGCAATTATTTAGCCTTGACCCTAGCACATAAGCGCTAAGTAAATGTTAGCTCCTATTTAGCTCCAATTTTTGTGATTATTTTGTTTTTCTGCTCCAGATGGCTGCTTGTCTGTTTGCTTCTCCTTTTCCATGGCTGGAAATGGTTACCTAAGTCCCAACCTTACATGACTTTTTAGTTTAAAATCCAACAGCTGCTAGTTGGAGTCCTTGCATCACTTATTTCAATATCTTGAAAGAGACCACGATCTATGTTCAAGCCATTGTGCATATTAGCTATCACTCGCCTGACCTTCTACGGCTGAGAAGGCAAAATCTTTTTTTTTTTTTAAGATTTTATTTATTTATTCGACAGAGATAGAGACAGCCAGCGAGAGAGGGAACACAAGCAGGGGGAGTGGGAGAGGAAGAAGCAGACTCCCAGCAGGAGGGCCTGATGTGGGGCTCGATCCCAGAACGCTGGGATCACGCCCTGAGCCAAAGGCAGACGCTTAACTGCTGTGCCACCCAGGCGTCCCAGAAGGCAAAATCTTGAAGGATATGTATGTAAGAAGGCAATGGTGAGCATTTCCAGAACTCTGAAGCCCTTTTAAATTTTATACATTTGAACCTACTTATATATTCTTTCATAATCTATGCCTTTGATTTCATGCTTTAAAAAGTGTCTCTTACCTTGATATCATATATTGACCCTCATTTTGTTATTGTACTTTCCACATATACTTTGGATTTTTTTGTTAGAAGGGCACTTTTCTCCAAGTAGCCTATTTGTCGCAACATAATCTTTTGAATAGCTCATAGTTTTCTCACCAATTTGAAACATGAATACTAATAACGATCGCATTTACTAAATACTTTTTATGTGCCAGAGTTTGTGCTAAGTATACTACAAGGATTATTTCAGCTTAGCAGTATTATTATCCACATATGACAGCTATGAAATGGCATACTTGGGATTCACACTCAGGTCATCTAATTGTAGAACTCATACTTTTAACCACTATGCTACTCTTACAAATAATTTGGGTCTATTTTTAGCTTAACAATAGAAAACATTTTTGACATTACTGGAAGTCCAGATTTAAGGTTGACTTGGCTCAAGCTCAACGTCCTCATGATTCTCTTGGCTCTGCTCCCTTCCATGTGTGACTTCATCCCCAGGCTGGTAGTGAGATAGCTGCAGCTACTCTAGCCCCCATATCTACGCACAAAAATGTCCAGTAGAAGAGAAACAAAATGGCTACTTTAAGAAACTCTCCCAGAAGAATAAAGAATTTTCTCAGATTCTCCAACAAAATTCTCCTCAAGACATTGGTCCAAAATGGAGCACATGCTCATTCCTGTGTCAATTATGGGCCAGGAGATTAGATTAAATCAATTATACAAACCCAGACCTAGCGTTAGAGATAGTATCAACTCTCCTTTGGAACACGGGCAGCACAAAAGTAAGAAGGACTATCTATAAGGATTAGGTTCAGCTCTTTAATGCAGAAAAGTTAAAATAGCAGTAGATTAAATAAGTTAAAAGATAAATCAATCTGGAGGTAGGCAGTACCCTGGAGGTAGGGCTAGAATGGAGGCTCCATGGTCACACAGTTTCCCTCCTCTCTCAATGCTCTGTCATTCTCAACATGTGTCTTCTACTTCATGGTCCTAGACAATTCTGGAGCCACAACCATCATATCCACCTTCAGGCACCAAGAAGGAGGAAGGAGTGGAAGGGAGAGACTGATTTCTTCTTTTAAGGACATATCCCAGAAATCACATGATACATTTCTGTTTACAACCCATTGGACAGCACTTAGTCATTTGGCAACATCTGGCTCAAAGAAGCTGAGAAATGTGGACTTTATCCCAGATAATTATTTGCCCAGACACACATCAGAGATTCCACTACTAAAGAAGAGCAAAAGATATATTGAGAGCGTGCTAGCAGTCTCCACAACAGGTGGGAACATGAATTCAACTGGAGTTCGGTTAAAGAGAAGGAAATTTGAGCATAACCTAAGGCATAATTAAAGACAGAAAGTGGGATACACTAAGTTTCCTTAGTAGGACAAAAATCACTGCTATAGGAGTTCGGACTATGGTTCACATGGTCTCTTGTTTCTGCAAGAGAGAGGTAGAGAAATTTAGGCAACCAACAATGTGTCCTGAAGCCCTGATGGAGTCTTTGGTCCTGTCCTAGACTAGTCAACAACCCAGTGGTATCAGATACTCTGGTTGGACATCGTGTGCCACACACACCCATTCCTGGAACTTGACTGTAGAGTCAATCCAAGCCAAAACTCATGATTGAGAATGGAGTAGGAGTGGTTCCCTAAAGAGATTTGTTTGTGTTTTTTTGAAGAGTTAATACATTAAGAACTGAAGTTCAGATCAAAGATATTAAGCTTTTGTTCCAAATTGTTTTCTAGTTTATCATCTACCCTTTACCTTTATAGTGATGTTATTATAGCTATTGCTTTCACATATGGAAGTTTTACATTTTATATAATCAAATATTTCTTGCCTTTACATATTTTTTTCTACTTTTCTGTTAGAATGATCTTTAATAATGGAGGATATGATGAATATTCACCTATATTATCTTCTTTCCTGATTGAATGATTTTTTATCAGTCAGAAGATGCATTCTGCTGCACATATAACAAAAACTCCACTTACAATCACTTAACACTAAATAGTGCTTTTCTCAGGTAATAAGTTCAGGGTTGGTTTGGTGGACTTACTAGATCTTCAAGAATCCAAGCTCATTCCACATTTCTGTGCTATAATCCTTAATATGTAGCTTTTCCTCAAGTTCACAAATGACCACTGCAATTCTAGGCATCACATCTGAAGTACATTTAGGATGAAAGAAGAGAGGCAAAATGTAAAAACTGCATGCCACCTGAATCCACCTATTTCATCAGGAAATTAATATCTTTCCTGGACACCCCCTCTGTTAGATTTCTCATCGGCCAGAACTAGATCGCTTGGCCACACAAAAGAGCAAGGGAATCCTGAGGAAATAAATATTTTTATCTGAACACACTGCTGTCTTGAGAAAAAGTCAGATTCTATTATTAAAAAGGAGGAAATGGATATTGAGTAGACAACGATGTCTGCCATACTTTACATCTAGAATTTTTTGGATATATAATATAGAACAAGGAGCTACTAATTTTTTCCAATGAGTTAACCAACTTTCCCAGCATCTTTATTGAATAAGTCATTCTTTTTTCATTGATTTGGCAAGAAAATTCATTTAAGAACTTACAGAGTTTCCAATTCCAATAATAGCAGAGGGATACCTAACAGATCATCTTGCCCCAGATCAAATTTTGGACAAAATATTGAAAACAACCATTGAAAGCACTGGAGAGAAAAAGCAAAAGCTGACAAAAACTGGAGAGTTGTTGCTACTTGAAAAGAGGAAAGGGGGAGCTGACACTAGGTGAGTTTCCCAATTTTATAGCCTATGCCTAAGGGTAGGCCACAATCAACACCGTATCTGGGATAGACATCTGGCATCTTACTACCTTGAAGAACCAGAAAGAAGAGTTTAGGGTTTCTGTAGCAGCCAGAAAGTGGAGGGGAACATCCTGGAAAGGAAAGAGCCACAGTGGAAGAGTACCAAATTTCATACATAAACTCCTCCAAAATCTGTTTGTCCCCTGAATTACACATGGGTAGTGTAGATACCAAAAAGCCCAGAATAAATAATTCAACAGAGATTTTAGCTGGAACTTACTGCAAGAGACACAGGGTTTCAGCCAAATTAAATGCCCACCTGAAAAAAAACAAAAACAAAAATCAATACTCTTTGGAGGAATATGACAGAATCCAGAGACTCTATAATGTATCACTCAAAATATCAAGAATACATTGCAAAATTACTCCACATACAAAAATAGGAAATATGACTGATACTCAGGAGGAAAGGCAATCAATGGAGATCAATCCTTAAATGACCCATATTTTAGAGTTAGTAGACAAGAATTTTAAAGTAGCTGTTATAACTCTTTACTCAGCAAGGAGTCTGAGGTCTCAGGCGCCTTCTAATCCCTCCCCTTGGAAAAGGGATGATGAATAGGTCACCCTATTAGGCATATGTTTACATGTCCTCCTCCAAACTGGCTGAGAATTAACCAGGGTGATGAAAGTAAGAAAAGCAGTTTTAAGCAGAAAAGCAAAGACAGGGATTTTCATTTCCTTTGTATAGAAAGAAAATCAATAATAGGTTGCTGTGTTGGCAGAGAGCTCTTGCCAAACGCTTGCATCTCTGCTGTCTTGGGTCAGGGGTAGCAGAGTTAGCGGCTGTGGGATTACATGACTCTTTTGTAGTCCCACTTATTTACCACCCTTACTAAAATCTAACCAATCTTTCTTCAGTGACGCCTTTCCTGCAGCCCACCCCACCTCCCACCCCAGTCTCTTCAAGGGAAGTTTCTTTGATACCGTAATAATCTTTTTTTCTTTCAGAAATGCAACACGGCATGATAATCTCTATAAGAGTAAAGAGAAACTATGCCTCAAAGGGTAAAAGGATTCCACAGGGGTTACAAATCCTACTACAGATAAAGCAAAGATCATCTCTGTAGAAGCTAAAATGGGTCACCTTCTTAACCCATTTCCTTATTATTTAGGGAAAATGACTAGTCCACTTATTGCGCCCTATTCTGCAAGCAAGTTTGCCCTGGATGGGTTTTTCTCCTCTATCAGGATGGAACATTCAATGACCAAGGTCAATGTGTCGATTACTCTCTGTATCCTCGGCCTCATAAACACAGGTAAGGTGAAGAGAGTGGAATAAACAGCCTGCATATGATTGCCTGCCTTACCATTATGGGTAAAGATGGTGTTGAACACCTTGACTTCTGTGTCATGCACTAAAAGCCAGCGAGAGCACCAGTCTCCACTTAGTGAAGCACTTCCATCACTAGTGGAGCCTTTGACTATTATTCTTTGACACTTCTTTCCATTCTGACACCAGACTCATCTGTGTTCTAAGTGACACCAGACTCATCACTTAACTCTAATCTGAACACTTCACATCCTCAGGAACTCTCAGTGGCCATTACTTTCCTCTTTGAGGCTTATCAAGTCCAAGTTTGTTATTCTTAATACCATCACCAGTAATAAGACATATTGATATCATGAACCTTCTTTTTTTTGGTAAGTAATCTCTACACCCAATATGGGGCTCAAACTTACAACCCCAAGATCAAGAGTTGCTTGCTCTATTGACTGAGCCAGTCAGGTGACCCTCATAAACCCTTTGATATGATGCACTGAGGACACGATGTCATTTTTGTGATATTCTTGCCAAAAATGCATAGCCTCACTCCAATCATGAGAGAAAAATAGACAGAGGCACCTGGCTGGCTCAGTCGGTAGAGCATGAGACTTGATCTCAGGGTTGTAAGTGTGAGTCCCACGTTGGGCACACAGATTACTTAAAAATAAAATCTTTTTTTTTTTAAAAAAAGAGAGAAAAATGGACAAACCCAAACTGACATTCTACAAAACAATTGATCAATACTCTTCAAAAGTGTCAAGGCCATGAGGGACAAGGAAAGAATGAAGAACTGTCACAGATTGGAGAGAAAATAAGAAGAAATGACTACTAAGCGTAATCCTGGCTAAGACCCTGGAACATAAAAAGCATGTTAGTGAAAAAAATAAGGTCTGTGTTTTAGTTAGTAAAATTGGCCTAATTATATTGTACCTTGATAACTGTACAGTGCTTATGTGCGATGTTATAATTAGGGGAAGCAGGGTGAAGGCTACAAGGGAATACTCTGCACAATTTTTACAACTTTTCTGCTAAGTTCAAATGCAAGTTTACCTAGAATAGGTACAATAAGAAAACTTTATTTAGAGAGTAACTGAGTAAACTTAGTAGTAGTTACAGAACAAGAGAGAAAGAAAGACACAGTGAAACAAGGATAGAAAGAGAAAAAGCTGTACCACAAGGACATGGAAATTTGGAAGAGATGAAGTAACTTCCCTTCCAAAATGAAAGTGGTTCGTGTTGACAGAAAGCAAAGGCCTGGATTCTTGTCCATCTCTTCCTTTTACGAATTAGTAAATCGTTATCACACAGCACTCGGCTTTGCCGACTGACACTTTCCATTAGCTATTGGGTCTTGATATAACTTCTATCCTCATTCTGCTCCCCCATGTTATTCCCTCACCCCAACCAAAACACTCGAGAGAGAAGCACGATTTAAATCTCTCAATCACTTCTAACTGCCCCCCACCCAATCTTCATCCGGGAAGACAGGACCCACATTAACTCCAAGCCTCCCTTTGCACAGCAGGCCCTAAATGTACCTGGTCTTCTGAGAGGGCCGGTGGGCCTTGTAGAGCAGGCACCGGCAAACGGCCCCTAATAGCTAAGCTGTTACTGTCTGTAGACTTTCCGTCTTGTAGACTCTACTGGCCTTGGATAACCCCGCTCTTCTCTCATCATTCTGCAGACACAGCCATGAAGGCCGTTTCGGGGATACTCAACATAGAAGCATCTCCAAAGGAAGAATGTGCCCTGGAGATCATCAAAGGGGGAGCTCTGCGTCAAGAGGAAGTGTACTATGACAACTCGATCTGGACAAATCTCCTGCTGCGAAATCCAGGGAGGAAGCTCTTGGAATTCTTGTCCTTAAGACGTTATAGTTTGGACAAGTTTATAAAAAACTAAACACTTCCTTAAGGTGGGGCATGGTAAGGGAGCTTTGTGACTGTTCTTCCCGATATTTATCTGAGCTCCATCCATGAAGGCATCTCTGAGGAGAGACAAATGGGTTTCCCAAGAGAGTTGGAAGTCACACATCACATTTCACAATCTGAAGGTGTTCCTCTAACACTTGCACAGTGGAAACATAATTATAATGAAGGTCATGAATCACTGCAACCCACAGTTGTGAAATTGATAGTAACCATAGGTATAACTAAAAGGTAGTTCTATCAAATTTACCTCGTATATAATATTATGATTAATACAATATTAATTATAATAAAGGTCATATCAATGTTGTAAATTCATGATTAGTAGCTCTAAATTCAGTTCATTCACTATGGTCCTTTAAAACCATAACCTCTACAAGCGAAAATTTTCAGTGTTCATTTCGTCTTTTGTGGTCTGGACCTTTTCTCCTTTCTTGAGTTGAAGAAATCACCCTACTCTTCATTTAATGGACATCGTGTCCATACCATATCGTGTATTTCAGATAGTCTTTATGCTATTTTATATTGCTCCTCTGGGAAGGACAGCTGGGTGTATATAAATCACTAGGGCAAACCCATGGGAGTGGAAGTCCCTGGGAACTCGAGCCACAGAACCTCCACATGTTTATTGCCCTCAGACTGCAGCTCCGCGTTATGTGTGAACTCTCAACTGTGTCTTAGAAGTCTGGAGAGCAGGGAATGGAGTTCCATCCTGCCACTTACTCATTTCGTCATTTATTCATTCAACAAACATTTATCAAACACTTGCCAGGCATCACCTGACTACGACCAAACAGGTAACAGAAATCAGCTATATTAACAACTCAGCAAAGCCCCGTATTGGTCAGGTCCCCAACAGGTAAGAGATGGCAAAGTAGATAATTTTAGTAGGCTTTAATAAAAAGGGGCTTGTTTACAAAAGTGTGGACAAGGTTATAGGGCAGTCACAAGGGATAAGGTAGTATCTTGGGGCTAGTCCCACCTTAGGGACAAAAAGAACGGTTATGAGAATCCAGAGGTAGAAACTGTTTGGAGAGCATCACAGAACAGGAGCTGTGATACTTAGTTACAGGATGCCACCAGGCCAGCTAGGACCACGCGGGAGGGATCTGGGAGAATAAACAACCCAGCCTTACTCTCTTCCCTCCCTCCAATTTCTTGCTAATATTATCTATTAGCTATACAGAGGCGCAAGGGAGAAGACTGATATAAACCACACAGGTCCGCTTCCTCATGGACAGCAGGGTAGGAAAGAATGGAGAGTGTTCTGGAGGGACAGATGGGATATATCCAGCATGAACGCCACATCCCCAAATGCAGGGTTTCCATGGTAAGAGATACTAGGACACAAGACATGGGCCTGGACCCATAAGGGAAATTTCCTTTCCGCATTGCTTAATCTAAATGACCAGGCAGCAGAACAGACTGGAATCCACTGAGCCTCCCAACCACATGGACAAGGAGCTAGATCTGAGGGTGAATATGGGTGGGCTTTTCTTAGAAAGAGATTCTTTCCAGACTGTGCTCAGCGCAAGGAAGTAGGAAAGATCTGGCTGCACCTGTGTGCAAGAAAATAGACCAAAATGTGAAGTCAGATTTCTGACCATACAGCACAACATGCATGCACACTAGTGCCGAGTCAGAGAAGGTCATGAAGTGTCTGGACGTGCGTGATAAACCGTTGTGCCAGTCCCAGAATCCGGGGCTTCTGCATGCATCACAAATGGCGCAAGAAGCCAGGTTTGTCGTGGACGAGGGCAGGAGGCTGATCAGGAGCAAAGGAGATAAATGCTGAGACAGGAGCATGAGCAGATGACAAATTTACAGCCAGAGTCAGCTTCAGATTAGTTTTGCCTTCAGCCTGAACTTTCAGGGTTCTCTTTAGGCTTAAAGACACATTAAGACTTCAGCCTATGTTTAGTATAAATCATCTGCTCCCTGATTCTGTTCATTTATGGGGAAAGCAAGAAAAAGTACGTAACAGTATTTATGTAACTAATAAACGAAACCTTTGGTCTTTCCAAGGGTGTGTTGGTAAATGTTTAACGACTGGCTCTCCAGAAAAAGAGAGAGGAAAAAAAGAAACACTCCCCGATTTGTAACATTAGCCTGCTTCCTTGATATAAATACTCTCACCTGGTTGATTTCGAGCCACTGGGTCCCATCGCTGAATGTGTAATAGAAGAGAAATGCACCATCAGCTCTCTCAAACCCGTACAGCCTGATCAACACACCGCCCTGTCTTTCTCATTCCACATTCTTGACAGAATTAGTTATTCTTAAAGGCCCAGCTCAATGCCTCTCTCCTCCTCCAAGGACTTGAAAGTTAACAGGACAGCTTCCTTCTACCATTGCTGGCGAGGCTGGGGCAACATGGGCTCCCAAAGACAGGGGATGCTCACATTCTTGAACTCTCAGGGGGTCAGCATTTTGCATTAAGTCAACAGCCTTAAATGTGTGCAAGTCCCGAAATCGACCTCCATGTTCACCAGCACTGCATTCCCCTGGGAATAACAGAAAAACCCACTGACGGTGGCTCAATCAAGTAGAAATTACTTTTCCTCCCCTAACAAAAAGTCTAGGAGCGGCACACCAAGGCCTCAGGGAGCCAGGCTCCTTCTGTCTTTCTACTCAACTATCCATCCTCCTCCTTGTCACCGTGGAGTCGCAAGATAGCAGCTCTAGTTCTGTCATGCTGTGTTTCAGGGAAGGAAAAGGGGAAGGGGCAGGGCAAAAGATGCAGGCCAGCAAATCTGCCCCCTGATAAAGAGCAAACCGGGAAGCCCCAGCCAAGGACTTCAGCTCCCTCCTGTGGCCCAGAGTCATGTCGCGTGACCACGCCTCCCTTCAAGAGAGATTGAGAAATGGAGCTTTCAGCTGAGCGCATGCTCACCCCAACAAAATTGGGGTTCTGTGAGGCAACCGGAAGTGTTTGTCACAAATGTAAATCATGACAGAAACAAAGAAATACAGCAGAAGGACGCCGTTCCTGAGATGCCAGTTTCCTGACCATAGTGACAGGATCCAGTCCCACTGACCACCTGCAAGGTCTAATTTAGTCCCAGCTCTCCCCATGCTGAAGAACATCTCTCCCAATTTCACTGTGAGAAACTATGATTCCCTCTCCTCAGTTAAGAGTGTATGGAAGACCCTAGATAAGAGGTAGCAGGGAGCCCCGAGGTGTCCGAGGTGTCAGTGACTCATTCCATCTGCTGTTCCCGGAGAGTTCCCTCTTTGGGACAGTTCATTCCCACCTCACCACCTCATCTGTTCACACAGGCTGGGCCTTTCTCCTTGGCTGGACTGCTCTAGGCCAGCGTCGCAAACCCACCCCCAGAGTCCATGGCAAGCTTCAAAGATTCTCCAGAGAGTAGCTGCCAAACTTTTGATCACATACTTCATTACTAAAAAATGATTAGGCGTATAGATTTCTAACAGATCTACGGTTGCTATTTATATAATATATGCACACAATATTTATTAACATAAAGCATAGACAAAAATAGAAATCTTGAAAAGATAAGATAAAAAATAAGTAGAAATTGCAACATCTCCCCATATCCAGTAGCTCTTCTGACGCTGCAGAGCAGGGCTCCGAAGCCGTGTTAGAGAAAGAAGCCAGCATGTGTGATGCTTCTAGCCATCAGCGGGCCTCCGTGGTTCAGGGTGAGCCCCCATTCCCCTCTCAGGGGGCCACATGTAGGACAGAATCCATCGCCCCCCCCACCCCCGCATTGCCTGCTGTCCATGGAATTTGCCAAAGATCCACACTCTTCTTCATTATTGCCCAGTCTACAGCACTAGGGAACATATGCTAACCAAGTCCCGGAAGCAGCCCTTAATTTCTGGGGGAAAGTATGTAAACCAAACTAATTTGCAGTATTAAGGGAACAGAAAAACACATTGCCCACCTTGATATCATGTCTCACCACGTCTCCAGCAACTCTGCTTCGCTGTCAACATCTCAGCACTCTTAGATCTCCATCCCACGCCAAAGGGTCACTAGGTCATGCAGAATGCTCAGGAAAATCAAAATATCCCTTACATGCTAGGTCCTGCCCCCTCAGCAATCCTTCACCTAACTTCACTTAGTTGTTAAACTTAGAAGTTTTCTAGTGAGGCTTAGAATGTGTCTAAATTCTCTGTTTTTTAAAGAGGGGGTGAGGGGAGCAGGAATGGGAACAGAGCCAGTGTGAAAAGAAAAGGCAGAAGAGAAAAGAGAGAATTTTCAAGAAGGTCCAACAGGACTGAGGACACCAATGCCCACAGGCAAAAAAAAAAAAAAAAAACAACCAAAAAAAACGGCAGGAGGAGAATTAAGTCTGCACACATCTAGAACACATGGGGTGAGGACAGGAACCTAGAGCAAATGTAAAGCCGCAGGTGTGTGTGTGGTGGGGGGGGTGAGTTCTTAAAAAATAGGAAAGTTCCAGATGAGCAGCCTGCTCTGCTTGAGTTTCAGAGGCTGTGGAGAAAGGAGTTTCTGGGAGGAGGATAAAGAAACGACAGCCCAAGGGGAGGGCACACTGGCATGTCGCATGACCAGCAACCAGACAGAGGATTTCAAAAGACCGCCGGTGAGAGCTGAAGTCTGAAAGACCACAAAGCCGTTGGTGTCCGGGTCTCTCTGTGCTGTGATTGGCTGCCCTGGGACTGTTGGGTTGGCGTCCTTCCGGGCCTTACACCGTCCTTGAACAGTCCTGTGGCACCCTGAACTCCGGTTAACCGAGGGCACGAAAAGCCAGGCCACCCCAAGACCAAAGAGCCAGGCCACCCTAACCAAAGACTTTTCCTTTTCACAAGCCTCCATTTTTGCCGTCGAGGGGGACAGCGCCACCCAGTGGCTGACTGTTGGTGGTGTACCGCACTTCACCACAATTTCTTCCCCCCAGTTCGCGCCCACGTCCTGGGACAGCTACCACCACCTCGTCACTGCGGGCCTTCTCATGAATCACCGCTTAGGGCAGATAAACACACCTTACCGGAGGCGGGGCGGGACTCAAGCATCTGGTGGGGCCGCCCGGCCCTAGCAGCGAGGCTAGGCCCTAAACCATTGGCTTTAACTAGATCTGTTCAATAGCGACAGCTAGTGGTCACCCTTAAAAGCAAGGTGCTGTGAGTCTCCTAGGGAAAGAAATGTCAAGGTGAAATGGGGAAATCGAGGCAGATTCTTGGATGCCACTGGAGGCTTGCATATACCCAAAGCCATCGCTGAGAAAAATGGTACAAAGAAAACCCAAATTCTTTAGAGTGATGTCCAAGGACCTTGGCTACCTCCGTGGCCACATCTCAGGCCACCTGTCCTGCTTTTGATTCCCCAAGGACAAGGAATTGCTGGTCCTCTGAAGGCACCCTTTTGTCTCCACTGGGCCTTTGCCCATGCTATCTCCTCTGCCCCAAATGCTCTTTACTCTCCCTATTGTCTGATTAACTCCTACCTGTCCTTTAAGACCCAGCTCTGCCATGACCTCCTCTGGGACAAGGGTCTTCCCTGCCACCAAGGCCTATCCTCAATGCTGGGATGGGTGCTCTCCCACCCCTAGTCCTTGCCTCTATAATTTCTGTATCTGTCAATCACTTTAGTTCACTAGGCTTTAAATTTACCTTTAAAAATGTCTTATATAATTACTTGAAGGTATTTTTCTTTTACTCATTGTTGCATCCCTAATACCAAACACAGATCTTGGTGTGTGTATAAGGTGTTTGATTCATGTTTGAGAAATAAAGGACTCCTAGACCCTAATACTGGGAAAGGCTTAATATGGGGACAAAACAACTTTTCATTTGAATGAAAAGTTCATTTCGAGGAAAAGGTGTAGATGGATCTAAAAGTCATTTCATCAGATTCCAGCCCATTATTCCTCTCCCCACACCACCCCCTGTTTTTGCCTGTCTACAAACAGCCCGTAGCGGTGCAGCAGTTGGGAGAGCCCCTCACCTCTCAGCAGTTCCCTGGACCTTGCCATCGCCAGCAGTGCCCTAAACCCTGGCTCTGTTCCTTCCTGCCCACTTCCTGCAAAACTTCCTAAGCAGAACTAAACTGCTTCTTCTTGACACTGTGCTGGCGTACCCACTCCTGGATTTTATCCTAAAGGTATCAGTTCAAAAGAAGAAAAACACAGAATTGTCTGCCTGAAGATACTCATTTGCACATTATTTGTAAAAGTTAAAAATTAGAAATGACAAAAATCTCCATATAAATAAAAAGAAATTCCTCTATATAATCTCCAGATGAATCAAATAATCAATTACATCGTGCAAAAATGAAGAAGAGTCTCACCACCTTGGGACGATTTGTTTTTAGTAAACATAGGACTTACTATGTTCAGGCACTATTCTGTTGCATAAATATGAACTCATTTATATCCTCAAGACAGCCCAAGAGGGCTATTGTGTTCCCATCATTTATTTCAGAACACACTTGCTTCGGTCTGATATAAAATGAAAGTTAAATGGCCTCCAAGACACTTATTTGAAGGAACACTGAGACGCACGTCAAATGTTTTTCTTCCATATACAGGTGTGTGATACATATTTGTAAAAGAACATAGTCAGTTGACTTGAGTTGGGTAAGTTGAAAAGCTTAACGTATTTTAACGTTTGCCATCATTCCATGGGTGGAGAAGTTCCTGAAGTTTATTAATTTTTCAAAGTGATGATTTTAAATGTTTTTTAACCTCTGGATATACTCATGAAATGGTCTCAGATAAAACACACTATTGCACTGAAACTACTTCATTTTCATACAACTGCAGGTCCGATCGAGGGTCTGTTTCATCATAACCACTAATAAGTCACAAGGACAGATGCTCCAAAATGCAGGTGTTACTATGACGGTAGTGACAGCTGGAATTTATTGAGCACATCATAAGTGTTCTACCATGAATCCTAAAATAATCACCTCGAGTAGGTATGATGATCATTGCCCGTCTTACAGGGGCGGAACCAGAGATGCAAAGACGTCAAGTAATTTACTAAACTGAAACAGGAAGTCAATGGTAAAGCCAGGCTTCCAACCCAGGCAGCCCTCCTTCCGAGTGCTCCTGCGAGGCTGCGGCTCAGGCAGTATGCTTCAGAGCAGGTGACAGATGTGATATACAAAGTAATCCTGTTAGAAGGTTGACAGTTATCACAGCTCTGAATTAATAACTGCAGTTAGAGAAAATTATGATAACTCAGACTCATTTTTCTTATGGCTATTAAATTGTATTTACCAGGGGTTAATAATTACCCTGAGCAATGTCAGCTAGACATGGCTACTATTCGATAATAAGGAAATTATTAAACAGATTGTGGTACATTATGAAAGATCATGACGACACTAAAAGGTAAAAATACGAGAAAAAGCAAAAAATCTGAAAAAAATTATAGTATCAAGTGGAAAAACAAGCACATAGTTGTAGGTTCACTACACTTGAAATATGTAAGAAAAAAAAAGGTGTGCATATAGACAAAAACTAGAAGGGAATGTGAAAAATATGAAACTAATTCGTGTTTAGGGAGTAGGATTAAAGTGTTTATTTTTCTACTTTAAAACTTATTTAAACAAAAATTAAAAAGGGGCATCTGGGTGGCTCAGTTGGTTAAGCATCCAACTCGATCTCAGCTCAGGTCTTGATCTCAGGGTTGTGAGTTTGAGCCCCACATTGGGCTACAAGCTGGGTGTGGAACCTACTTTAAAAAATACATAAATACAGGGGCGCCTGGGTGGCACAGCGGTTAAGCGTCTGCCTTCGGCTCAGGGCGTGATCCCGGCGTTCTGGGATCGAGCCCCACATCAGGCTCCTCCGCTATGAGCCTGCTTCTTCCTCTCCCACTCCCCCTGCTTGTGTTCCCTCTCTCGCTGGCTGTCTCTGTCTCTGTCAAATAAATAAATAAAAAATCTAAAAAAAATAAAAAATAAAAATAAAAAATAAATAAAAATAAAAAAATAAAAAATACATAAATACAAACAAAAAATACAAATTATTTTAATGTTATATTATAATTTTTACAAAGCTGAAAAAAGAAAATCTGAATGCTTTCTGACCCATCTCTCCATCAATCTGCCTTATTAGTCTTCAAAGCATGCCCCTAAAATGCTCTCTGTACAGCAGGCCGACAGCAATCTGTCAGTTCTTTGGTGAGATCAGTTATGGTTCAGTTTTACTGCATCAATTTAAATATTCTCTGTTACGAACAATAGATTGTTCTTAGTATAAAATAGATCAGAAAGGAAGGGTGCCTGGCTGGCTCAGTCGGTAGAGCATGCGACTATTGATCTCAGGGTCATGAGTTCAAGCCCCCTGCTGGGTATAGAGATTACTTAAAAAATAAAAAATTTAAAAAGGTAAGTAAAGTAAGTATAGAAATGTATAAAATGTACAGAAAAAGCTCTGGAGGATATTTCAGTTTGGAATATGAGGCCATCTGTGAAATAACTGGGATAGTTTAACCAAGGCTGTGGCAAGAAATGACAGTTTAAACCAGGAAGGAAAATTGCCAGTTTCAGAAAGAAGATAAAACCATTAAATGAGCTAATTTCACTAGGGAGCAGATATCTCCAGAATTAGAGTGTTAGTGAGTACAGTTAATGGTGCTTAGGCTCTCAGAATTCTTGGCGGAAAATGAAGGTAATCATCTTACCTTTCACGTGATCATCGGTGTGGTAGCCCATTGAGTGTGTCCTAAAAAGGACTTTGATCTCCATACACATTTCTTTCTGATTTTTAATGGAGTCCAAATAGTTGGTCCATAGGAATTCCTGTTATAATCTTTATACTCTAGTGCCCTAAAGTACCAGAACCCTCTCACTCATCCATGCCAATAAAAATTTATTATTCTGCCATGTTGGACTCCCCAACCTCTCTATCCTCTGCTCATTCTCATCTCCATATGTCAGGCTCCGGGATCTTGAGCTCTTGTCTCTCATCCTGCGGGAATGTGGTTTGCCTTCAGTTCTAGTGAGAATCCATCCTCTGTGCTTTTCCCTGCCCACTCCTTGTCCTTTTACTTCTCAGAGAATGGGGGAAGTAGTAGGCACCGAAGAGGATTGTGACATACTTCCCACAGCTATTTAAAAGTCTCATTATACCCCTTACATGTGTCACGCCTTAGAATTCATAGAAGCCGTACTGAGTGGACCGCTCAGACAGGGTTTATTGCACACGGTTACAAAGCTACTTATTAGTTAACTTGTCCTAATGCAGTTCCCTCTCCACCTTCTTATCCTGAACTTCTTGTGAATTTCCTGACAATATCATTTGCAATAGTTTCTTTTTAATGCACAGAGATCAGTTCTTTCTAGTTTTTTCCCAAATTTCCTAGTCAATTGGAAATTTTTTTTTTATGAGATTCTGTCTGCTATTGTTCCTATCATTCCTTAGCCACCTACCCATTACCTTTTCACACCACCTCCCCCTCATTGCTTCAGAAAGGAGCAAATTTGGAGCTGGCCTCATTCCAGAATTCTGAAAAAGATACCAGGTACTTTAGAAGAGCAGAAACTCTTTACAACTCTTTAGGACTGGGAAGAAGTAACCAGAGGAAAGAGAAAACCTTTACACAGAGAGCTACTCGATATACATGAAAACCTATACTGGGAACGTCTCTTCTAGGTCAAAAAGGTATTTTCCTCCTCAGAGAAAACTGCAAGGTTTGGATGTGACCCAGAGTCCCATCCTTGTCTACTTTTAGAAAGGGATCCGGATTTGAAACCAACTGAAAGCTCACACCGATCCACTAGCCAGAGACAGGGTAGCTGGGGTGCCCAAAGATGGGAGGAGCTCCTGTACCCAGCCCCAGAGGCCTCCAGGGCTCAGGGGCCCACTCAGATTGTGCCCAAGCGCAAGAGAGAGGAACTGGGGTGAGCAAGCACTGTGGCTTTGTCTGTTTCCTGTTTCAGTAAGGCTGCTGTGCAAAAAGAAAGACAGTGCTAAGAAGGGAAATGCTAACGGGGCCCAGAGCCATGGATTGAGAGCTTGCACTTTACTCAGCTGCTGTCCTGCCCCATCTGAGACCAGAGCCACGGTCTGCCAAGAGCTGGAATGCTTTCCTGAGCTGTTTGGTTTGGAGCCTGGGACCCAAGGTAACTGAGGAGGAGGACGTTTTTGTGTCCAGTTTGGGGGCCTCCGACTCTGGGGTGGGGAAGATGATCTGTCATCTAAGCTTCCTTAGGCTCAAGGGGAAGACACAGAAGTAGATGGGTTAGTTTAAGAGTGTTCGGGGTGGGGTAAGCAAGAAAGCGTCCTGCGCTGGGTCCCAGAGGCACTAGCCATGGCCCAGGGGTCTAGCTTCGAACGCTCCTCTGCTCTGTCCATTAGAGTAGATTAGGAGTGAGTCAGGTCCCAGCTACCCAGTGATGGGCATGAAGTAAATGACTTTTGACGGTTGCCTTCACAGTAGGAGTCCCCAAAACAACAAGCTGCCTGTCCACAGCTTAGGTGTAGGCCCTTCTCTCGGCTACACTGGGAGCTCTGCACTGGACGGCCAGACCTATGCAGGAAGCCATCCACTGCACACACGGGCAGGAAGTAGGAGCAGACTTGGAAAGGTGGCGACTAACCACTGTCAGGTGAGGGCAGCACCCTGACCTCTCCTTGTGGCAGGATGCCCTAAGCCCATCTCACCTCCTCCCCAAGCTCCACATGGGGCCTGTCATGCTGCCAGATGCCAGAAGGCCTGGGCAGTGGTCCAGTGACCTCTCTTTGAACCACACAGAGACCAGTTCCCTTTTCGTTTGCAGCCCGTCCCTGTCAGTCAGCCATCCCACATGGCTTCTTGTGTTTAAGCAAATCACAACAGTCAAGACATCCCTGAAAGCTGCGTGTGAGTCCACTCAGCTGTGTGCACCGAATCCTTATGGGGGTGGGGTTGGGGGTCCGGGAATGCTGCCTTCTGTAAGGAGCCATCTGTACTGCGAGTCCCTGCTTGGGTAACAGGTCCCAGGGTCTGCCCCTCGGAAGCAGAGTGAGGCTGCCCCGCATGTCCGCAGCCTGGCAGAGTCCAGGGAGACCTTCTCTCAGGCTCCGGCTCCTCCCCCACAGTCCTTTCCTCCTCACGGCAGGAAGGTGGGAAGATTCTCCATAATCACAGGCTTTGCCTCCTCTACAAAGCCCTCAGATTACCTGGAGCCAAACAGGGAGGGGACCTGGCAGTCCATGTTTTAATGGTGGGATGCAGATAGGCTAGACACCGATTCTCCACCCCACCTCTTCTTTGCCTTTCTGCTGGGCCTAGTTGAGACGGCAGTTGTGTCCAGATCACAGAGAAGTCCTTTTTCCTCGTAGCCCACACCCAGAGGTCAGATGAACCAGAGGGGTAAATATGATTTCAACCCGAGGCTGCATCCCCTCCACATAGTAAACAGCACCCCTTCAAAGAGAAGAGGGTGGGGGACAGAAGGATGAGGCATTCTTGATCCTGGGGTGCTAGTCTAGCTGGAGGCCTTGGTCTTACAGCACCAAGGCTTTAAGAGCCAAGATCAGCAAGACCGGGGTAAGAATAATCCTAGCTCAGCATTGTAAAAAGCTAATGTTTATTGTGTGTTATGTGCCAGATGCTTGATGGGCATTTTTTCCTTTAATTCTTATAACCTTACAAGGGAGGTTGTGGTCCTCTTTTATTAATGAAAAAACTAAGACTTAGAGATGCTTAATAGCTTGTCCACAGCACAGAGGTAGTAGATGACAGAGTCAGGATATGAACCCATGCAGCCAGGAGCCAGGGCTCTCCCCCATCTAAGGCAGAATAGCCAGGGGCTATGGCTTAGGCTACTACAAGGGTAGATTCTGGACATGGAGCTCACCTGCACATAATCCTGAGTCTCCTCCATTCAGTCATTTATAACTCAACATGAATGGGCCTTCTGGATGCTGTTCTGTTTTTAAATAACAGAAGTGGCAGGTGGGATGTCAGGGAACCCTATAGAGTAGGAATGAGGAGAAAAGCCTAAAGAAAGGGGAGAGCTATCCAGGAATGTGATGAGAGCACAAGCATTGACACCTCACAGTTCTGCTTGGGGTCTGCACTGCCCAAGAGCAGAGCATGCCCCTCCAAGCCTTGAGAGTCAGGCATTTGAGAGCATGACCTTGTAAGATGCCTCTCCTGGAGTGAGACTGCCCTACCCAAGAATGACCCCAGGGAATGAGTGGTATGACCAGAGACGGAATAAGAATCCTGCAGAGAATTCTGGACTGAGCCAGATGGGAAGCAAAGTTCCAATGAAAGGACGGAGAGGCTGCTACCTGTTGAGTCTGTTTGGCCTATAAATAAACTCAAGGGGCCAGAGCTGGTAATTGCCTGCTGGTCAGTGAAGCTGAGATGCCCTCTGACCTATCCAGAACTTGGTTCCGCAGGCAGTGAGTAATGACATCATGGGACAGAGAGGATAAGCAGAAGCTGGAAGGGGGAGTCCCTCTTCCTTCATCATCCAGTGGGCTTGACTCCAGTGATCAGTGGAAGCAGGGCACAGAATTTCCAGTGCTCAGAATCTGCTCAGCCAAGTCCAGCCCCAACTCAGCCAAGCTACCAGAGGGTTCTAAGAGAATAAACAAATTTGCAGAAGGTAGGTGAGGGAGAGTGAGAAAGAGAGAGAAGGGCAGAGAGAAGGAAGAAGAGGTTAAAGTTTTGGGTTCTGTGAATGGCAGGTAAGACTGTAAAGAGGCAACAAGTATGGCTTCTACACCAAGTCTGGTTCCCTGGGGACTTGCGGTGACTGTTTGCATTTGTTTCATTTTTGTTTATAATAACCTTATTGAGGTATCCTTCGTGTGGTTGCTGGTTTTGATGGTATGATCTCTGTTTGGGTTAAGGAGAGCAGACCTGGCAGCATTCTTAGCCCTAACAGGGAGGAGATTCTAAAACATGGAACCTTCAGCCTGGGGAGTTATTGAGCTGGAAGCTCTGAAATGGGTTTCTGTGAACACTGGGAAGATGGCAGGTACTCAGCCAATCCTGGTTTGAGTTGATGTGCTCCCGAGGGTCAGAGCCCAGTGCTGGGCCAGGAGTGGATAGCAACGGACCAATGTCAGGACTCCATGACTGGAGGAGTTAGCAAGGTTTCCCTCCTAAACCATGCCCAGGACCAGGCTCAGAAGCTAGTTACTAAGGGCCAAGAAGACAGTAGTGGGTGGTGGTCACAGGACTGGACCCAATTTGGGGGGTCTGGTTATCCCTCCAGGCCTTGAAAAGAGTCACTCACCTGTTTTAGCATCAACTTGGGCCAAGAGAGCAGTGAAGATGCTGGCTTTCCGTTTAGATTGGAGAACAGGGAGCCAATTTACCTGGTTTTCTAGAAGTCTCTGGAAAATGAACATATCCCTATCTGCCATCTAAAAGGCTATATGCTCATGACAATTTTCATCAATTATTTCTCAGGTTTTCCTGACTTAGAGGCAGGGTGAGGTCAAGGAAGGTCAAGGAAGAAATGGTAGCCAAAGAGATCTTTCCACTTTGCAGAGGAGGAAACATAGGCCAGAGGAAAACAAAAGTTAGTGTAGAGCCTGGACCCAGGAGTCCTGACTCCCCAGTTCAACACCATCACCTCGTCAGTTTTCAACCCACACGTATGAGACGCTGTGCTATTTCTGCCCCCTGGTCCAGGGAGATAGTCATTTTTCTGCCCATCTCCTGACCCCTCCCCTTCTCCTCCCTCTTGGCATTTGGCAGACCCAGGCAGCTATTCCAGGAACTGGAAGCCAAGCACAACAGGTGCTCAGGAGTTCATCATGATCAGCCCGGACCCCGGGCCTTCCCCTGGCTTGGCCCGGTGGGCTGAGAGCTATGAGGCCAAGTGTGAGCGCCGGCAGGAGACCCGTGAGAGCCGCCGCTGCCGCCCCAATGTGACCACTTGCCGCCAGGTGGGGAAGGCACTGAGGATCCAGCAGAGAGAGCAGCTCCAGAGAGCGCGACAACGGGAGTTGTTCAGGAGGAGGAACCTGGAGGTGGAGGAGAAAGGCAAGATCCAGAGCCCCAGGGCCAAGGAGCGAGGTCCTTCCAGGAGGCCAGGCCAGCCAACTGACCTCAAGGAACCCTTGTCTTGGGCCCACAGGATCTCTTCCACTCGGCAGCAGGTGGGTCATGTCAGGGGACACGCTGCTCTGGACAGGGGCAGGGGTACTATGCCACGTGGGTGGGCTCAGACTCACTAAAAAGCAATCTAAATTAAGTTCCTGCTTCCTCAGTAATATAGTTTCTCCCTTAGCCACTTACTCAGAGATTTTTGTTGTTTGGGGCTTTTTTGTTTGCTCAGCTATTTTTTTGTTTGTTTGTTTGTTTTGCACTTGCTTTTAAGGAAGAACAAAGAATTTTAAACAATTCCATTGCTAATTCCTAGTTATCAGTTCATATTTGGGCAGTCTCTACATACATCATTCCACAGATATTTATGGAGTGCTTACTGTATGCCAGGTACACAGGCCCATCTTCTTGGTGCCCCCTCTCAGGAACACACACACACACAAAGCCCCCCCCCCTTTCGTCTTCTGTGAGGCTGTTGCACCCACCTACCTTTTCTCTTTCACTTGGACCCTTCCATTTGTACTAAATTCATTCAGCGAAGGTTTTATCCGGTCCAGTAAGCTTTCCCTGGCTTCTCTAGGCCATCTCTGCTCTCTGTGGTCCTTAGGAGGTTATAAATCCTCTCAGATGGTGTAATGACACTTAGAGAACCCATCGTTCCAGCCTGGGAAGGAGCAGTGCTGGCAGGAATCAGGGTGTGCTGAGATGACCTAAGGCAGCAGACCAGCCGTGTCTTCCCACCCACGTTGTGAGCACGTTGACAGCAGGGACCGTCCGCTGTATTCCCTGGAAGTCTCTGGCCTCATACCCAGACTAGAAGTTCGGTCAGGGCTTCTTAACTAGAGGACCCGTCATCCACAGCAGAGGGTGCTGTTCAGAAAAACGATCCTTGAGCTCGATCGTGAAATAAAACTGGGTACTTTCTATGGCAAGAAGGTTTCTGAATGCTTTTTGTTTAAAAAAATTTTTTTTAAGGAGAAAAAGAACAAAAACACATTTAACTAAAGAATTTCACCTAAGCCTATCGGTTATTGAAGTTTTACTGGGATCGAGTCAGTCTGCAGCATTGGCTGCCACAGGCATCCCCTAGCCTTTTGGTGTTCTGTTAACAACCGTAGAAGTTTTGAGTGTGTATGAAGAAAATGTAAACACAGAGCGGACTAGATTGTGACAACTGCTACTACACCCCTTCTTACACATCCCTGCTCTACTGCTCTTCACACAAAACCTCGGCAGCATTCCAGCCAGCGCTGAGAGGGAGGAAGCCCCCTCTCGAATATGGAAGGGACCTGAGACCATCGACGTCACACAGACTAAAGATGTTTACAGGAGATGGAGACCTGGTAGAAAAGGCAGAGTCTGACCCCAGACGCCCTCACTCTCAGACCAGTTCTCTTGCCACATCACTATGCTGGCAGTGTAAGTGGCTGAAACCACACAAGGTAGACCAGGGATTCTAGAGAAAGTCAGGAGAGACAAGCCCAGCTCCCCCTTTGCCTGGCCTGGGGAGGACCATTCCCACCAGCCAGGAAGAGGGAGTGTGGAAGCAGGGAGAACTTTGTAGTTCTCAAGGTTTGAAAGGCTTACTTTGGTTTTCTGGACCGGAAATGTTATCACTGGTTCATCTTTCTGCAGTCAGCTGCAGAATCGCACTCTAACAGGCTTTCAGCATCCTCCACTTGCTTTCCAGGTGTCAGGGACCAGCTCTGAGGTCTTTCCAACCCAGAGTCACCCTCCCTCAGGCACGTGGAGGGATCTGGCTGACCGCCCCTCCCAGGCTGGGGAACTTTCACCAAAGGACTCTCCCACCAAAAAGCCACCCCGACACCACCGTGGTAAGAGCAGAGCCTCCCTCCCTCACTGGGGCTTGCAGAGAATCTTGCCAGCAGACTCAGCTTGCCGGCAGTGGGGAGTCCCTGTCCCTTCCCACTTCCTCCTCCATGGATTCTGAATCACCTTATCCTCTATCGCTCAGGCACTCAGACAAAGGCAGAAGCAGCCCAGCCAACAATTAAGAATGATGCCAGTCAGCAAACCAAGTGAGTACCTTCCATGTTCCTGCCCCCCCATCCATTCCTCTCTTCTAAGCATTGCTTGAACCCTCACCCTGTCTGTGGAGAAGGAACACAAGGAACTTCCATATGCATGTCAATTGAGAGAAAGGAAGACCTGCCCCACCCTATTGGCTCTTCAGAAGAGCTCAGACAGGGAATTGACTCACCACCTCCCGATGGGCTCATTTCTCAGATCCATTGTCATTTCTGTTGTTATTTCTTCTCTTCCCAGTTGCGGAGTTGCCGTTCTAGATAAGGTAAGAAAATCCTCACTTTGAAGGGGTTGACTCAGATGGTATCTCAGCTCCCCCAAGCTCTGACATTCTGGAATTCCATGGTAAACACAGCTAGGATGGAGGGGCACCTCTTCCTGGACACAGACTCAGGGACCTGGAAGGATTCTGTCTGAGCCAAGGAAGAACATTCACTTGACACAAGCCAGTCCTGGCTCAGGTTCTGTGTTCCAGGATTTCAGGGGACCTAGAGTCTTCTTGAACACCTTTTTTCTTTCTCTCTAGGAAATCATCCAGCTTTCAGAGTACCTCAAAGTAAGTAACATGTGAACTCTCCCTTCAGCTCCTTCCCCCATCGACTCCATCCTCTTCCAGGTTAATCATACCTTCTTGCGTTTTGCCCCCCAGGAGGCCCTACAAAGGGAGCTGGTTCTAAAACAGAAAATGGTGATTCTCCAAGACCTACTGTCCACTCTGATAAGGGCCTCGGACAGCTCTTGGAAGGTAAGGGAATGAAATCTTTGTTGGAACAAAGCTCATGGGCTTCTATTCTTCTTTCCATACTATTCCAGCAAGAGAAGAGGTTTCTCACTACTGAAGAGGTGAGGTAGGAAGTGCTAAGACCTAGAGGTCAGATGTGTCACAGTAAATATAAGGGAAAGCTCAGCTAAATCCAGAGTCATTTGCTGGGGTCGTGCTACTCCACACCCAGGGAAGACCCAGAACCAAAACTGGCAAGAACTCCCATTTCTCCATTTGTTGGAAGAAGAGAAGGAAGATCCCAATACATTTGCTATTACTGACTGTGGTAAATGTCAACTTTTTTTGTACGGGATTCACTCCAATATTAACTGTAAGCCATCATACTCCTACTATTCAGCTTAGACATCAATGAACAAGTGAGAAGAGATTTTAGAGATCATGTAGTCTAAGTTTTCTCATTTCACCAGTGAGGAAACTGAGTGTCAGAGAGGTCAAGTGACTTGCCCAAAGTCACATTGCTAGTTAGAGGCAGAACTGGAACTAAAATTCAGACCTCTTTATTTTAGTCCATTCGTTCCACAAGTATTCATAGATCATGTTCTCTGTACTGAGCACTGGAAATCATGACATTAATTAGTCAGGGTTCCTGCTTTTAGAGAGCTTGTGGTTTCATCAGGGAGACAGATGCCTAAACAATGCAGAGACCGGAGAAATGAAATAAGAGAAATGTTTTCAGGATATAATAGTACACAAGACGGAGGGAATGACTCTAAAGAAGAGAACAACAGGGAAATATTTATAGTTACATAAGTATTTTCCAGACTAATGTAGAAGCAGGAACTATATTCTAGGCTGGGGGTACAGCACAGGTAAAGACCTAGAGGTGTGATATAGTCTAATGCAGTGGGTTTGCAACCTTTCAATCTCAGGACTGCTTTATACTCTTTAAAAAGTTTATTGAAAACCCCAAAGAACTTTTTATATTTACCATATTAGGATTTACCATATTAGAAACAAAAACAGGAATCTTAAAATGTGTATACATTTTAAAATAACAATGGTAAACTCATTACACATGAACCTAAATCACCTATTTTTATGAAAAATAAGTATATTTTTCCAAAAACAGGGAGGGATGTAGCATTGTTTTACACTTTGGCAAATCTTTTCAAAGTCTGAGGAGAAGACTGCTAGATTCTCCCATTTCCACCCACTGTAATACGTTGTTTTGGTGGAAGCATAGGAAGGAAAATCCGGCCTCAAACAGATACGTAGCTGGGAAAGGAAAGACCTCATAGAACTTGTGAAAGGTTCTCAGGGACTCTTCGAGGACCCCACAGTGGAACCCCCTAGACTATGCTATTCAGGGAGCTACGCCACTCGAGCATAAAGCACCGGTACAAAGAGAACGCACAACCTCGCAGGCCTCCATGAACATCTTACCCTGCAGCACAGATGGCTTGTATGTGGACAGAGAGATGGGCTGCGAGGGTGTGGAACAAACAGAGAAGTTTACAGTGATGTAAGAGAGACTTCCCCAGCTCAGTCCTCCTTCCTCACGCGTCATCGTTCTGGGATTAATGTCTATGTTCAGGGCTCCTGATTGTCAAGGAAGTCGTTTTCATCAGCAGAGCCGGAGCCTGGGACAGACAGCTGTGCGTGCCAGGTGGTTTCCGGTGCTGAACTAATTTGAGATCATCTCACTCATTTATTCGAGAGACATTTGATAAGTTCCAACTATGTGCTGAGCCCCGTGCCACAGGGACAAAAAGAAGTAGGGCTCTTGCTCTTGAGGAGCTCACATATCAGCCAAAAGAGAGAAGCGTGTAGTAAATAACCCCCATGCGATGTGATAAAGCCGTAACAGTGGTTTCTAAAACGGGACACGGAGGAAAGAGAAGGAAAGTTATTCTGCCTGAAGTGGAACAGAGTAGGCTCCAAAGGAAAGGGACCACTTGAGCTGGGTCTGGAAGGAGGCATCGTTTACCCGTTACAGCGGTAGGAATGGTGATGGGGAAGAAAAAAAAACAGAAAGGAAAGGGTGTTTAAGGTAAAGGAATCAGAATGATCATAGGCCTCTGTGTAATAAGCCATTGGGCATAGCGGAGTGTGGCTGAAACGAAGGGATCGTGGCAGACGAGTTCCAAAGACAAGACCAGGAAGGGCTTCGGGCAGGTCTCTGGAATTATGAAGCTTAAACTTTTCCCGTTGGACAGGGGATCTCAAACTTAAACGATGCAGAGACTCTTTCCTAAATGAAAGGTGTATGTATCGCAGATCCACGAGAATACATGCTACCCCTAGTTTGAGAAACCCTGCTCCAGGCATTCGGCAGGGAAGCAATGGGAGGACACGGTTTTCGGGTTTAAAGGCGTGTACTCAGCAGTGTTGGGCTCATCCTCACCAGGAGTCGTGCTCACGACGGCAGCATACACGCTAAAACAGTTGCGCAAGTGAGCCCAAAAGGATCAGATCTGTGTTTTGAAATGTTCTCTGACAACAATGAGGACCATGGCTCCGGGTGGTGTGGAAGTGGCCAAAGCCGTGGTAACTTATATCCCAGCTAAGGCGCACTCAGAACACAAGTCATGGCAGGCTTGGCAGGAACGGGAAACATTTCCAAGGTCACCTCTGGCGGCAGTTTCACTCCCCAATGGGCACACAAGCCGAAGTTCCTCTGGTTGTGGTTTCCTCCCTCCCTTCTTCCCACCCCTCCCTATACTCACCCTTCTTTTCTTCCTCCTCCCCACCAACCCCCCAGTTTCCTGTTTTTCACAAAAATAGATTTTTCATTAAGAGTTCTTGCTTCCCCCAAAACAAATTAATCCAACCCTCCACCCCTGCCATGGAAGCCTCAACTTCAATGGAAGGACAGCCCCAGACTGTGGTATTGGGAAAACTAACTGGAAGAATGTGACCAAAACGGGGACTGATATTCAGCCCAGTTCAGGCCTTCATTTTTTCCATTTGGCCCCTATGATTCGAATCTCAAAGTTCACATGCGGGGGAGCTCACCACAAACTCTGCAAGAACCCCAAGAATGAGCTCCCTCCATTGCCTCCCCCTTAAAGCTGACTCTGGGCCTATTGGAGGTGATGGGCCTAGGGCACTGCCGACACTCCAGAGCTGGGTCCAACCTTCAGAACAGAAACAATTCGGGCAGAAGAGAAAGCAAGCTGTCAGTGTTGGGCAATACAAAACAGGAGCAGGGCACACTTGGGTTTTAAGTTCTGCAAAGTGGAAACGAGATCTTGAGATGACAGCACAGCAGGGGATTGGCTGCGAGCCCTAGGCAAGCTCTGCTAGAACAGAGATGAACTGTGGGCTGGCGCTTCTGCGGTGAGGTGGTAGTGTTTCTGGAGAACAGATCAGAGCCTGGGGAAAGCCAAGCAGAAGCAGGAGCTGAAGCCCTCAGACCAGCACCAGGTGTGTATGGCCTCCGTCTTGCTCCCTTTTCCAACCGGGGGTACTGTGCTCTCTGAGCCCTGGGCTCTCGGGGGACAATTCCCCAAAAAAACGTCCACAGTTGGCCTGTAAAGAGTCTTTCTTTCCACATACTTACCACAGGGCTTTATGGGGGAGGGGCAGGGACGGGGTGGGGGGGAGCTGGGGCTCAGACCAAGAAACTACATGCCCCATTTGCAACAACTCGGCTACGACTGTCTTCCCTGCCTCAGGGAGTCTGGGAAGGTGGAGCTATGGGCGAGAGATTTTTTCAAGCCCCAGCCTTGGGTGGTCCTTCAGCCCCACTGCAGGGGCTCACCTGAACTGTCTTCTATTCCATCGTCAATGGAAAAGTACTCTGGGGTATGGCTAAGATACAAAAAAACAGTTGAGAGAGGCAAAATATTAGATTAAAACCATAGTAAGGAAAAGAGAGGAGCCACCCAAAAAGGGTAGGAGACGGGGGAAAAATGTAATGAGATGGCTTTGGGCATGACTGTTTTCTTCTCGAAGTACAGCAAGATAAACCTTTAAACTCAGTGGGTTTGATTACATTCTGCCATAGCAAGAGTTTAGGCACAAGGACAATGCAGAGATCTGAACCAGGAAATGGGGGTACAGGAGTTGATTTCGGGACCCGTGGATTGACAGTGAACAGGCCGCTCAGGGGAATGCAGCCCTTCTACCAGTTAGGCCAGAATAGTGAAAGTCTTTGTCCATCTCTTTTATCTGTCCCTAAGCCCTGTGGCTCCTGGAGATGCAAAATCCTGGACTCTCAGCTCTCACACGAGACATTATGAAAAGCATTAATAGCAGGAGGCACTTTGAAAAATTATTTTTGGCAAAGCTTTTTGCTTTTGCAAAGCCCAGCTGAGTAATACAGGAAGCAGAAAGGGTGGGGGCGCCCCCTGGCTCCTAGGGTTAGAAGAATCAGCCAAACAAGATCAAAACAGGAGCTGTGAGATACCACTTCCTGCCTCCCCCAGGTGCCCTGAAACTCACTGAAGGGGACAGACCTCAAAACAGAATCCCCTCCTTTGCACCAGGCCATTGTAGACCAGAAACATGATGAGGGTTCCAAACACCCAAGCCGCCTGACTGAGAGGGGATATGGCATCTCAGGCCTGGAGAGAAATGTCATTTCTAAACCTGGCAAGTGTCTTACAGGGCCTGGTTGGAAAAAGTCAGAGAAAGAATATGAAAATCGGTTCTTGCTAGAGACCCACGGCCTTTCCTCTGGGAAATTGGCTCTCATCGATGGCACCCTCCCCTCTCCCCAGCCCCCTCATACACACAATCTTAAGTCAGACTCAGGGCTGGAAGAACAAAACCCTGCCCTGGGAAAAAGGGAGACCACTACAGGTGGAGGAAAGAACAAAGCAGCAAGGAGGTTGTTAGCTACTCAGCTGAAAGACTGAAAAACTGAGAAACAGATAAAGCTCTAACAGTCTGCCTTTCTCCACCTTCACTCTTAAGATTAGTGTCTCTCTTGGAATGTCCAAAATGGCATGAAACCGACCCTGCTTATGAAGACATAGAACATGGCTTTCTGGGAAGCCCTTTTACCACCACCACCACTCCCCACATACACACACTCTGCCTTAATATCTCTCCTCCATTTCCTGCTTTCTTGAAGAATTTCTCATCTTTTTTTAAAAAAGATTATTTATTGATTTATTTATGTGAGAGAGGGCACTTATGAAAGAGAGTGTGAGCAGGGGGAGGAGGAAGGGCAGAGGGAGAAGCAGACTCCCCACTAAGCAGGGAGCCAGATGCAGGGCTCAATCCCAGGACCCTGAGATCGTGACCTGAGCCGAAGGCAGATGCTCAACCAACTGAGCCACCCAGGCGCCCCACTCTCATCGAGTCCAGTGTGTGTGTGTGTGTGTGTGTGTGTGTGTGTGCACGCACACGAGTGCGTGCATGTGTGTGTGTGTGTTGGGGGAATGCCTGCGGGAGGCGAGGAGGGGAGGTATTAGTTTGTTAGGGCTGTGCCATAACAAAATACCATGGTCTAGGCGGCTGAACCAACAGAAATTTCTTTTCTCACAATTCTGGAAGCTTCAAGTCTAAAATCAAGGCATTAAACAGGGTTGGTTTCTCCTGAGGCCTCTCTCCTTGGCTTGCAGATGGCTATCTTCTCCTGTGTCTTCACATGGTGTTCTGTTCTCTTCTTGTGAGGACACCAGTCATATTGGATTAGAGCCCACCCTAACGACATCATTTTAACTTATCTCTTTTTTTTAAGAATGGGAAAGAGAGAGCGAGGGGGAGGAGAGGGGCAGAAAGAGGGAGACAGAGAATCTCAGGCTGACTCTATGCTGAGTAGGCAACCTGACTCGGGGCTTGATCCCACAACCCCAAGATCATGACCTGAGCCAAAATCAAGAGCCAGACACTCAACAGACTGAGCCACCCAGGTGCCCCTTAACTTAATTATCTCTTTAAGGACCTTATCTCCAAATACAGTCACATTCTGAGGTGCTGGGAGTAGGGATGTTAACATATAAATTTGGTGGGGAGGCCTTGGAGGGGGAGGACAGAATTCAGCCCATGACAGGGGGTAAGGAAGGGAATGTGGGGACTCCTTTAGTCTTACTGGCCTATACTTTAGAATAAAGGTTCATATACAAGACTGAGAGAAGGTGAGGAATATAGAAGTGCCTAGACAGACAAGGGAGAGTGGTAAGGAGGAAAGAAAAAGAGAGAAGATTTCCTTCAAGTAAACTCCTACAATGATATCCTGAACCACCGGATAGAGAACCTCAAGGTACAGAGAGGACTTGGGGCCAGTCTGATTCCTCCTTCTCCTGAGCCAGAGAAAGAAGAAAAGATCCTCTTCTACTCAAACATCCTTTGTCATCTTTCCTCCTCCCTACCTCCTGAAAGAGTTCATTTCCACAAACATTGCTTGAGCACAGACCATGTTCCAGGCAGTAAGCTGGAAAAACAGAAGAAAACTCTGCATGCTATATTTTGGCCCAAACTCATTAACTCATCCCATTTGCTCTAGGGCCAGCTTAACGAAGACATATTGAAGGGCAAACTGAGATCTTTAGAAAACCAGCTGCACACCTGCACCCAGGTAAGCATTCTGGAAGACACTTCCAGCCCAGGAATCTAGAATTAAAGGAGAATGCTTGAACCTCTATCCTACTCTCTAGAAATGACATCTGATAGAGATGAATGCACCCATTCCTACTCACTCAGTTCTTGCTTTGCCGTTTTCATTTTGGTCCCCAACCCACCCTCTTCTCCTTTTTTCCTCATGTTCTTCCCTTCGCATCCTGAGAAGGAACCCCAGCATCAAGTACTTTGCCAGGCCCAGGGGAACCTTAGAAATACCTGGAAGTGTAGGGAGAGGCCCTAGGTAGAGTCTCACCAGATAGACCTTCATAGGTCCCAATCTTTGAACACATAAATTGGATATTATAATAAAAACTTGCAAAATGATTTCCATTCCGTGGGCAACTTTAGTCTAGTAGCAATCCCTGGGGGAAAGTAAAAGGCTACGACTCTTGGCTTTTTTATGGCATTGTTATCCGTCTTCACTAAACTCTCGATTGGCCTGATCTTGGATTACAAGAGATAGAAAGAAATCAGCTTCACACTTGAAAAGTGGTGGATTTCTGACAAGTGGTGAGATGTCGGATAAAAGAATGAGGTGAAGCATGTAGAGTTCGGGAGGTAAGGTAGACCTGGCTGCACGGTTGGGGTCTTATGGGGAACAGAGTTTATATACAGGTTTGCTGATCCACAACTTTTATTTTTTCAGTATGGCCTGTTTTGTCAGACTCTTATGAACTAAATAATGCCAACCAGGCTCATAAAATACTGACATGTACTCTGGAATGCCAGTCTATTCATTTTCAATGGGGGGTAAAGCTGGCCAGCATGAGTAAGTCCCCTAACTGGGATATACCCATGTATGACCTCAGCCAGCCTGGATCTGGCTTCTAAAGAAAATTCCAAGAACATAAGACCCACTCACATTTAAATCCAAATTTTCAGATGATTCCAAAGCTAAATGGAAATGATTTCATATTGATCCTTATTCAGTGGGATAACCCAGAGTTGACAGTAAAAGTTGCCTGACTTCCCCAGAATCACAGGGCAAAAAGACGAAAGGGATAGGGAAGGGAAGACCCTAAGTGAATTTGCAAAGCTGCTCTTTTCTTAACTCCTGAAGCCAAGACAATCTTTTTAATGCAAATGTATTAATTTGAAAACATTGACAGTACTAGGGATTGCTCAGATCTCTGAAGCTACAAATATTAAAAAAAAAAAAAAAGCATGCTTTCTACCTTGAAGGAGTTTACAATCCCATAAGGGACACAGATGAGTCAATAGAGTGGGAAGATAGAGACTTACAGAGGCTACTATGTGAACACTAAGAAAAGCTACCTTTCTGGGGGATAGGGGTGATTGGTCAAGATTTATCCGAATTTACATGATCCTTGGACTGAACCTTGACCATGAGTAGAAGTTAACCAGGTGAAAAGGGTAGGTGAGGATCCGCTAGGCAGAAGCTATGTGGAAAAAGGCAAAGGCCAAAATGCACAATGCTTAGGGCATCTGCAAGCAGCTCAGTGTGAGTGGAAGCAGCATCGAATCAAAGTTTGAGCTTATAAGTAGGAGCCATGCCAAGGAATTTGTACCCAATCCTTAGTCACCGAGAGATTTAAACAGGGAGTGACATGATCAGATTTACAACCCTCTAGCTTCAAGGCTTGAAGATAGAGAAAATATTGCATTGACCCATGTAATAGTATTATTGGAGTCTGAACTAAGGAAGTGACAGGAAGTATGGAGAAGAGACAGATATGAGTCGTTAAAAAGGTTGATTTGACAATGCTCGATGAACAACTGATCAGTGGGAGAAAGTGAGAGAAATCAAGGATGACTCCCTGGTCTCAGGCTTGGGAGACTGAGTGGGTGATGATGCTGGTCACTGAGGTAAGAAGCCCAGGAGAAAGGAGCAGGTTGAGAAAGATGACTTGGCTTTGGAAATGTTGAATTTGAAGTGCCCTTGGAAGGCCTGGGGGAGGGCCAACATGGCTAGAGCATTGTGTTAACCCCGCTTACCTCCCTCATCACCTGGGACCCTCTCCTTGCCCACCTCGAGCCTGGAAGACAGTCCACCAGATTACTGGTATCTCTGCTCTGGGAGCAAGGAGCAAATTCTTTTCCTTTCTGTATCCCAGCTCGGGGATTGGCACACAGAAGCTCAATATGTGTCTGTTGAATTGCACCAAATTTACAGAAATACTCCCCTTGGGGAATGAAAAAGGTGTTACTGGAGATGGAAGACCAGAAAAACAGCTATGAGCAGAAGGCCAAGGAGTCACTGCAGAAAGTGCTGGAGGAGAAAATGAGCGCAGAGCAGCAACTGCAGAGCACACAGGTGCAGGGATGCTGCGTAATCCTTGGGGCTGGGACCCTGGGGTGGCTCTGGGCAGCATGGGAGCCAGCTGCACAACTCCGTGGAACCCCCAAGGCACCCTCCTCTTGTCTGAACACCCCCTCAGCGGTCCCTGGCTCTGGCCGAGCAGAAGTGTGAAGAGTGGAGGAGCCAGTACGAAGCTCTGAAGGAGGCCTGGAGGAACCTGGGGACCCAGCACAGAGAGCTGGAGAGCCAACTCCATGTGCTTCAGTCCAAACTGCAGGTACCAGGCCCTGGGGTGGTGAGAAAAGGCTTGTGGGATGGGGGCAGTGACAGCAGTGAGGAGAGAAGCTGCCACTGGGATGGGGGTTCCAAAGGCAGCCTGAGAGCATCTGGCTTTTAGTTCCTCACTCACTGCCCACTTTGTACCTGACTTGCTGTTTGGGCCCTGAAATCTAATTCATCAGCCTACTGTCATACTCCAACGACTCTCCGCACCCCAATCCAGCAGAGCATTCAGCTCAGAAATGCCCACTACTGGCACAGAACAAGCCTCACTAACTTACTTAGAGGTTGAGTATTGACTAACATCGTGCCAAGGTGATTTTTAAGCAATTATAGACCCTTGGCATTCTCAAGGGTTCCATCATTTCCAATCGGTGTTACCTTGTCAAAGTTAACTAATCTCCTAAGCCTCAGGTTTCTCATCTCCAAAAGGATGCTAATAGTAGTATCTACATCATAGGATTGTTGTAGGATTGCGGTAATCTATTACAAAGCAGTAGCAAAATTCCCTCAGGGCACAGAGAAGCCTCCATACATATTAGCTATTTCTCATCATAGATTTTATTTACTTGGTTTGAAATTTTGAGGACCCACACCAAAAATTTACCTTTATCATTTTACTGAAGCAGGCACCTGAGAAACCAAATTCGTAAGACGGGGTGTGTGAGTCTTATCAAAGGAGTGAACCCAGCTGGCCATGACCCAATACCCTACAGCCACATCTCTCATGAAGGCCTTTTTCTTTTGAACCTTAATTTTTTGAGAAAAATGACCCTACCAAAGGAAAAAAAAATTGACAGTGTTAGAACGAGAAGTAAAGACAATGTGAAGACACCTTAAAAAGTGATGATTTGGTATTCTTTCATTTGGGCCTGACTCAAATGAGTTCCTTGTGAAATATCAAAAAGTCTGATCCAATGTGAGGAATAGAACAGAGGGAAGAAACAAAAAAATCCCAGTTTCCATTTCCCTAATACTCCTTCTGTCTCTGAAATTCTAGTTTTCCTCTTCCATGGGATCTGTTTCCAATCTCTGTCCCAGCACTGACCTGCTTCTGTGTCGGGCCCCCTCCTTACAGGGAGCAGACAGTAGAGACCTACAGATGAACCAGGCTCTGCGACTTCTGGAGAATGAGCACCAGGAACTGCAGGCCAAGATTGAACACCTGCAGGGGGACAGAGACCTGTACAGCTCGGATACCCAGCACCTACAAGGTACTGTTCTCGGAGGCCTCTGGCTGAGCGAGCTCCAGAAAGGAGGCCGGGTGGAGGAGAAGGTCTCAGTCCTTGGTTGGCTTTGTGATTTCATTTTACCTCGAGGGAAAGGCAGGGCTGTTTTAATCATGGAGGCCTGAAGATGAATTGTGCTGCGCTAGTGGGTCTGGTAGTATTGGCCGGCTTTTCCAGCCAGTCCCTCGGAGCCAGGTCACAGCAGTTCCACTTCAGTCACCCGTGCAAGGCTGCATTTCTAATTTGGAAGGGAAAGGTCAGTTGAAACAACAAGGCCCAGTGAAGGTCCCATCACTGCCTCTGTGTCAGCTGAGACGATAAAATCACGGGCAAATGCAACTCTTGATTCAACCTGATGTTGTTGAGGCCAATGACATCCCAGGTCCTCGGGATCTGGTTTACCTCTCCAGATTGGGGACGAGTAGAAGAGGAACCTCAACTTGGCACACATCAGAGGCCATAGACAAGACAGCACCTACGACTAACTCCCCTTCTCGGGTGTCGGGTTCATTAAGTCTTAGGTTCATCTATTTCGGTTTGCATTATTTCATTTTCAGATCAACTGAAGAGGTCAGAGGAGGAGAAACTGGCCCTGGTGGCCAAAGTACAGCAGCTGCAGAGTAAGTTCCCTTTCCAGATTCTCAAAGTACAACAGCTGGCTCTTTGGTGTTCCTGGGGCTCCTGCCCCGCAAAAGGCATGCAAAGGAGGGGCCTGAAGCCCAGTCTTTGACATATCCTACCTCTGTGCGTTTTCAGACCTTCTTGGAAAGTGAGGTCATTTAACAGCTCTTCACAAGTTAATATTGGCTTGCTTTTTTTTCCTTTTCTACTTTTCTCCTTCCGTGCCAATGATAACCACCCAAATTTTCCCCAGAATTGCCATTTCCCCCAGATTTTCAGATTTTAAAAAACGCTGGGTTTTCTAAGGCAATTATTTTATATATTGACATTCATTACATAATGAGTATGTTCTATAGACTTCTGTCATTAGGAATGGTTCAGAAAAATCAGCTCACACTGCATGTGCTTTAGTCCACTTCAAAACTACCTGTTGGGGCCAAACAGGAAAAGGGACTTTTCAGAAAAAAGGAAGCAATGGCCAAAAAGCTGGAGAACCTGATTCGATTAATAGCTCTATTAATCACCTTAACCTCTGACACCCCAACAGAGAAGTTCCATGCAATGAATATTAAGGGTAAGGCAGCCCAGCAGATGCCGAGCACCCATAGGGCAGGAGCTGAATGGGCAAGGAGTCACTTCAAAAATCATGCCTTTATGTATTCCCCTACCAAGTGCCAGGCACCTCAGACACACACACTGAGGATACAGTGCCGAACAGAAGTGACACAGCTCCTTCCCTAATGAAGCTTACATTCTAAGTAAGCTCCACAATAAAGTATGGAGCTTTTAGGAACAATTAAGTATGTGTCAGGTAGTAATAACTGCCATGGAGAAAAATAAAGCAGGTTAAAGGGGAACAGTTGCTATTTCATACAGGGTCATCTGGGGAAGTCTTTCTTCTAAGGTAACAGTTAAGCAGAGGCTGAAAGGTAAAGACATGGTAGGAAGAGATAAGAGGATGATGTATTCATTCACAAAATACCACACACTGGGTGACTTAAAAAACAGAAATTTATTTTGTTCTGGAGGCTATAAGTCCAAGATCAAGGTGTCGGCAGGGCTGATTTCTTCTGAGGGTTTTGAGGAAAGGATGTGTTCCAGGCCACTTTCCTTGGCTTGTAGATGGCCTTCTTCTCCCTATGTTTCTTCAGATGTCTTCTAACTAGTTCTGTGTTGAAATTTCTCCTTATAAGGACACCAGTCATATGAGATTAGGGCCCGCTCTAACATCCCAAAATACTTGATTACCTCTGTAAAGAACCTATCTCCAAATAAGGTCACATTCTGAGGTACTAGGGGTTAGGAAGTCCTATGAGTTTGCGGGGGAAGGACACAATTCAACCAATAACAAGACGGGAACATCTTGAATAATTAAGGTTTGAAGCAAAGTTCTGAAAAGACAGTTTGCAGTAGATATGCTAGTTTAGACAAGTTCTTTGTGTTTTCCCACAGGTCTGCTCCAGAATCAATCCTTACAGCTTCAAGAACAGGAGAAACTCTTAACAAAGAAAGGTCAGCAAATTTACTTCCACAAATTCTAAGCTAGTCGTCTTTCCTTGCCTGTCTAGAGGCAGGGGATGGACTACATGAACTCTTGGAGTCCCATGCAGTTCTAAGAGTCTGTTAGGTCAGGGATCCAGGGGAGCTTTTTAAGGACTGAGAACACTTTAACCAGTTAGTGCCTATCCTGAGAGGTATATAAACTGTGAAAAGAATTTCTACTCTCTCTGAAAACATATGTCTGTGTTGAACATTTCAATAAATTGATTTTGAACTCAGGGTTTAATGTCAATTTTTATACTTGACTTTCCAAGTCACATCCAATTCCCCAAGTCCACACCATGTTGCATGCAACAACCACCTCACTGCTAGCCCTCAAGAGTCTGCTGCCTTAGCTCCCTTAGAAGAATTCATCATGTGTGTGGGGTTAGAGGGGGGAAGTTCCTCACTTATGCAGTCCATGTGGTCTTTTCTCATCACAATCACCATGTAAAAGATAAGGCAGAAATTATGATACCCACATAGTATGGGTAAGAAAATGAAAGTCTGCGGTCATAAGAATTAAGGACACAGCTAGGACAACAATCCAGAATTTCTGACTCCTAGTTCAGTGCTCTCTTCACCAAGACTAAGACTGCCATGTGGCTCAGAAGCCATCTCTAACCACAGGAAGATGAATTCTAGGAGAGGACGGCCATTCTCATGTCTGAAATGAGGCCAGAAGGGAGAAGGGGTTAGTTATATTGAAGCATCCAGCAAACCTACTAGAAATACCACAAAAGAAAATGGATTAGTAAGTATTCTCTAGAAATATCTGCCACTAAACAGGACTAGGGATACAAAGAAAAGTAAGATGCCAACCTTGCCCTCAAGGGGCTCAAAGTCCAGCTCCGTGTCAAGACTGAGCAGGGTCCCAATGGGAGGAAGTGAGAGAATTCTACTCTATGCAGTCTCATCAGGGACAGGTCCTCCCTTGTTCCCTCTCCTCCCTTCCCCTCACTCCAGGCTTCTCTCAGTGATAGGGCCCTCCCTCAGAGGTGTGGACCTCACCATCACTGAGAATTTGGCTGCTTTTTTAGATCAGGCTTTGCCTGTGTGGAGCCCAAAGCCCTCCCATAATGAAGTGGAACCTGAGGGTACAGGGAAGGAGAAAGAATGGGATTTCAGAGACCAGCTGCAAAAGAAGACTTTGCAGCTCCAGGCCAAGGAAAAGGAGGTGAGACGGTGACCTCAAGATAGTGAGGGGATCATCCCACAATGGTAGGGAAAACTGCTGGGAGGCAGCCAGAGAGCAAAGATTTCAAAGTTTAAATCATGACTGGATGCCAGCAGGTATTCATCTGCCTTTATAAAATGTCTTTGCTTTTGGGATGATTTGTCAATCTTTTCCCTTCTTCATTTATACCAACTGCTATTCAAGGTCTTATTAAATAGTTACCTTTTGTAAAGTCAACCTAAACTCAAACACATTTAATAAACATATTTACCCCTCAAACTTTGTCCTAGAGTTATCTTAAAACTTTATATATATATATATATATATATATATATATATATATATATATATATATATAGTGTCTTTTAAATAACAGAACTCTTTCCGTCTACCGACTTGGAAACATACATATCCCCAGAAGCATTCACATGCAACTCAACTAGGTCCTGGTGAAGACGCTACACTAAGATCACTCCCAGGTCTTTTGTGCTAAAGAACTTCATTTTTTGAAGTTTACAAAGCATTTGTAAATGCCCCCATTTACAAAGCACTTGCACATACACAATCACATGAGAGCACTGACATGTATAATATGTAATATTATAATATACATTATAATCAATCATTTAAATGAACACATTCCAGAGAAACTAGGTGAGACAATCAAAAGGCAAACTGAACTTCTGAGAAAAGCTGGGAAGAGAGGATGGTGGTAAAAATTCCAAGCAAATGAAGGGGTAATTCACATGGGGCCCTTGCTCTGACCTGGGCTCTGTCCCAGAAGGAACTGGTGGTGATGACGTTGGTGGTATTCTCCCCCCCAGTGCAGAGAACTGCATTCGGAGTTAGACAACCTCAGTGATGAGTATCTCTCCTGCCTGCGTAAGCTGCAGCACTGTCGAGAAGAGCTGAACCAGAGCCATGAGCCGCCTCCCAGAGTAAGAGGGTCTATCCTCCCTTATCGCCCTGGATGATGGTGGGATGGTTCCTCCTTTGGCCAGATCTTGCAGATAGAGTTTATCAGCCTGTGCCAACATCTGGCCAGACTGTTCCATTCAACTTGGTTTATATACTTGACAGCATAGCCAGTGTCAGCAAACACTGGCTCATGCATGCAAGCCTAATTTTTATGGAACTCTTGAGCCTGAAGGGAAAGACTTACTATTAGCTAAAGCATGAAGTGGTACTCTTTTAGCCTATTATGAGCTAGTGGCAAGAGTGATGAGAGTAAAAGTACTAAGGGATATGAACAGAGAATAATATAACTTTGCTGAGTTATTTTCCATCCTTGATTATTCTTATCAGTATTTAAGTATCTGGCCCATGCTGGGTATGGTTCCCTGAGCTAGTAATCCTGGCTTAGGAGCCAGTGACCAGCAGTAAAGTGGTTTTATCCCAAGGAAGGGACCAAGTAAGAGAGACAGTGATATAAAAAGCTTGTTCTCTTCTACTGACCCAAGGTTTTCCACTGGGCTAGGAGGGGAAGAAGGAAGATTATTTTTGCCTGTACCTTCTCCAAACAACCCATGGCCTCTTTCTCTCCCCCACCCCCTCCTCACAGAGGCAATGTGGGCGATGGCTCTCGATGCTGATGGTAATGATTGCTATAGCACTGGCGGTGTTCCTGGCCAACAAGGACAGCCTGATGATCTGAATCACGTGTGGCAGCTGCTTGGGTGAAAATCTGAAGCAAGAAATTCAATAAAAAACTCAGAAGGTTGACATACTTTAAAGTGTGGGTTTCTCCACCTGAGATTTCTGACTTTGTTATTATTTTTTTAACCTACTGTAAAATAAACAAACTTCACCTAATAGTCTCTGTTCCTCAGAACTCTTAGTTTACCCCTGAATGACATGTCACATCACAAACATAAGACATTTGAGCACCCTAGTCACCTCCTTAGTCCAATTCAGTTGGTGGTATATAAACACGCAGTAAAACCTACCTAGCGCTCCACTTTCTGGCAGGGACTACCCACGAGGCCAGGTATATTTACAGCTACCACACAAGAGTATACTACTCGTCCTCCACCACCCTTTTCCACAATCTCTTTTCTCCTATCTCCTATCCAGTGAAAAATCAACAGATATCTCAGCAAAGTCAAGAGGACTCCCTAGTACAAAAATGGCAAATATGTACGATCAATGCCACCACCACCTATTCTCATGCCCGCTGTGATGTGGACAACTGATTCCAGCATTTTCCCCTAGTGGTCTCAAGACGCTCTGAATTGGTACTTGAGATGCCATCCCTGAGCTAGAGCTGATCATTTACTGAGTACCCTCTACACGAGAGAAGAGTTAAAGTCAGAGAGCCACTGCTGGCAGCGTGACTACCTCAGAGGAGATGCTCAGGTCAGCAAAGTCATTCTGAGTCCTACATCGAGTTCTAAGGTCTTTCTCCCAAGTATTTAGAATCTCCCTCAGGGCTGGCAATAAGCTCTCTGGGACACTAAAGGAATAGAGCAAGACTGGGGCATGACCACGCAGCCATGAGATCCGGGCAGTGAATACCCGTAGTGGGGTCAGGGCTAAGCAGTTGTCATCTCCCTGGTTCAGATGAAAGGTATATGGAACAGGATAGCCCAGGAGGATCCCAAACACGGTACACAGATTCCAGTCTGAGGAACGAAGTCTGCTGCAGGAGACTGCCAGGGATAGGTCCTTCTGCAGCCCTTGCAAATGCGTGATGATCTCAGCCATTAGGGCCTTCAAATGCTGAAGCTGGTCCAGGGAGCAAATACAAGGGTGAGGTTGGGAGCTGGAAACATCCACAAAGGCTATGGTACCAAGCAGTCCCTGCTCCAAGTGCTGACATACGTGCTCAGGACTGACAATCAAGCTGTTTTCTCCAATCTCAAGGATGTGAAGTCCCTGGGTCAGGAAGCCCAGGCCCTGCAGTTCCTCCACATAGCTCTGGAGCTCTGATGCCCCTGCACAATTGTAATCATACAGCAGAGCTGGCTTCAGTCCCCGGGCTACAGCCAACACCTCTCCAGCTAGGTGAAGGCAAACGGCTTGGGGTGGGCACCGTCTCCTTCCCATGCCCAGGGTCTGCCGAGCAGCTGCCACCAGTAACTGAGGACTCGGTGCTGACATGGGATCTGGAAGCAACGTCAAGCAAGGCCTCCTTACCTAGCTACAGTTCCTTCCCCTGGGCCGCATCTCTGAGCTCCAGACACTTGAGCAAGGGCCTAAAAACAAAGCAGTAGCAGGAGATTATTAACACCAGTCAGTGACATACCAAGAAACCTGCCAACAACATTCCCCTAAGTTTTACAGCATCTTCCAAAGATCTTTGTGTCCCTCCCTCTGCTTTGAAATGCTAACCCAGATCAGACAAGATGGGATCGTCAATGCTGCCTGATTTTTATGGTTGACTTAGTCTCCCTTAGTCCTAAATTCATGTGTCTTTCAGGTTTTATGGCTAAGCTTTCATTCTCTCTGATTTCTTCTAAATTTTACCAAACTACTTTCGCAGATTCGAACCTTAAGAGTTTGGGGCAGAGTAGTGGCAGAGCTGTCTTTGGCAAAATTCCGGGCATTTTACCTAAAACTGCCCTTCTGAGGCAGAGTTCTAGGTTCCAAACGCCCCTTTCCACTGCCAACGTCCCCTTACCTTCCCGCCAAAAGCTGTAAGAATAGCGATCTGATTAATATACACTAGAATACGGACCTACAACCACTGCACCCTGGGACGTAAAAATAATAAATACAATCTGTTATAACTGCAGGACGGCTGTATTTTACTTTTGCCGGCCCGCCTTTCCCTTCTGGCCGACATCCACGGACCTTCGGAAGATGGGCTCACTCCAATCCCCACACCCAGTGCTGAGCATATTATAGTGATTTGTTAAATGAGTCAGAGGTCTGTCTCACACACACATACTTTCTGCTTTCACATCCGCTGCAGGTTCGCGGGCTCAGAAGCGCCTTCACGTTTCCTGTTGGTTGCCGAGAAGACGCCGAAACCCGTACGCTCCGCCGCTACACGAAATCCCTCCTAACGCGCGGAGCTTCAGGTCGGCGAAACCGACCTAGTGCGCATGTCCAACACAAGCTCTCCACCCATTCCCCCCCCCCCCCCGCTTCCCGTGACGTCATCCAGTCCGCCCGCGCGCCTTGCGTTAGGACCTCCCGCCAGGTTGTGCCGGAAGTGTGGACTCCTGCAGTCCGGCCCTTTCCGGCCAAACAGAAGCCGGCCCGACCCGTCTGCGTAGGGACGGGGAGGGGCGGAAGTGCCCGAAAGAAGGCGGGACCTGGCAAAACTAGGCTGCCGCTGCCCTCACGTGGCTTCGCGTCGTGTTACTACGTCTGGGAAGCCGGAGAAGTGCACACAGCGCGAAAACACCTTTTGTTTTCACCCAGTGCACCATGCAATGCGCAACTAATGAGTCATCGAACTTTACATCGGAAACCGGGGATGTACTGTATGGTGACTAACATAATATAATAAAAAAACATAAAAAAAAAAAAACCTTTGTTTTGTGTCTGGGAAAATGCAATTTCTTCTCCAAACGAAGCTTATCTCGAGACAAGCGACATGTTTTGCAGAGTGTCCTCACCTGTGAGTGGACCAACAAAGTTAGTTGTCTGTTTACTTTGATCTGCCTAAATCTTAAATTTGAGAGGCTGAATTCTTAGAAGTGGGTGCACAAGTGCTGTCCTGTCCAAGATTTGTCATCTCTAAGTAGGGTGTGAAGGGCATGAGCATTATTCACTCGGAATAAATGTGTGCCAGGCATGCTTCTAGGCACTGGCGGTATTACAACATACAGAATAGACAAAAACCCCACCTTCAGGGTGCTCAAGTTCGAGGAAATCAGTTTTCTGACTTCACGTGAGAAATGAGCAGAGACAGGCTTTTCAATCAGGCCAGTAGGAAGAAAGTGTTATTTCACTGAAGGGTTAACACCTCTGAACTGCCAGCTATAGGGTAAGAATTTCTTGAGAAAGCTCATCTTCTGAGGAAGTGGCCCAAATTTATTGCTACGTGGGCAGGACAGGCAAAGGGAACTGTGGGCTCCTACACTGGAGGTTTCACTCCTGGCTCTACCTTGGTGGTATCTTCAAAAGGTGAAAACAGACAAGTATGGAGTAAAGATAGGGCCAGCCCGGAAGCAGGATCAGCGTGTGGGAGCTCCCAGGCTAACACTGGTCCTTAGCTCAGAGGGAGTCAGAAGCAGAGACTAGAAACTAATTTTAGGATTTTTTCGTTCCCCGTATTTATTTTTATTTTCCCATGGTCATTAGCAGCAAATCTGTGAAATGAAAGACTTATTGAGTTCATTCATTTATTCTAACAAATACAGTTGGACCCTTGAATAACGCAGGTGTTGGGGGGTGCCCCACACAGTAGAAACTCTGAACATAACTTTTAACTCCCCCAAAACTTTACTAATAGCCTACTATTGACCAGAAGCCTTTTCAATAATATAAACAGTACATATTTTTGTTATAGCAACATTATATACGGTATTCTTACAATAATCTAGAGAAAAAGAAAATGCTAAAAAAATCATAAGAAAATACATTTACAGTACTGTACTATATCAAAAAACAATCTGAGGATAAGTGGGCCTGCGCAGTTCAAACCTGTGTTGTTCAAGGATCAGTTCTATTTGAGAATATAGTATGTACCAGGCACTGGCAACAGAGTCCAAGACAAACAGTCCCAACCTTCAGCGAGTTTGTAGTCAACTAGGACACAGATGCTGAGCAATTACAAGGGAATTGATTATTCTGAAAAAGGAAGTATAGGATGATATGGGAACATATACATATAACCAGAGACCTAATTATATGGGGAAGGAACAAGCCCAGATCCAAAATTGCCCTCCCAATTTACCTATAGTGTTTTAACTTTGAGCTAATCCAGTTTGGTGGGGTGGACAGAGAACAAAAAGAAGAGCTAGTGACACCATCTAATTCTCCTTCCACTCTTAAGCAAGGTAGAGGCAAGAACGTAGACCACACAGAGAGTGTGTGGTATAGTCACCAAAGGAGGTAACACTCTCCAAGAAAGAAAGGGAACCTGGTATCTATCTATCCATCAGGACCAGAGAGGGGGCACTGAGGGAGATGAGTGAACAGCACTGCATGCACTCACCCAGCATACTTTTTTTTTTTTTAAAGATGTAGTTATTATTTGAGAGAGAGAGAGAGAAAATGAGTGAGTGTGGGGGGGAAGAGGAAGAAAGAGAATCTCAAGCAGACTCCCCACTAAGCGTGGAGCCCAACATGGGGCTCAGTCTCATCACCCTGAGGTCATGACCTGAGCCAAAATCAGGAGTCTGACACTTAACCACTGAGCCACCCGGGCGCTCCTCTCCCAGCATTCTGAAAACAATAAAAAACATGGAAGAAACTGGGCTCTCTAGTTAAGACTACATAAAACCACTCATCCATTCCTGTGGCATCTTTATAAACTTTTTATTATGGTCACATACTATACTTTGATCCATATTGACCCTTCAGAACACAATCCTCATCACCTTCTGCCAGCTCGTATTATCTGGACCCCCGTACAGATGGAAAGCCTGGCTGTTAGCCTCTCACAGCATAAGGGAAAAGGACCACCCAGATCTAGCAGTTGTCCCCCCAATTTACCTACAGTGGGTTCTTTTTAACTTTGAGCTGTGCAGTTACACACAGAGTTAGCCAGACACCAAAACGAAATCCTTCACGTTACCCCCTCAGCAAAATGACCAAAAAACCACAAAGTTTCTATACCTTGCATGTTTCCTGGTCTCTAGAAACGCAACTCCTGCTCACAGCTGAGCACCTGACATTTACTCGGATTTCTTTTGGTCATACTTCCGTAACAGCAGATCCCACTTCATCCCTTAGAGACCCTAAAACCACAGCTTCGGCATTCTAAATAAGTCCCACTGCCACCTGTAACTGAATTGAGCTTACGGCTTCTGAAGCTACCTGATATTTTGGCTAGCTCAACTTCAGTAGCGAGTAGGGGATGGCCAACTTTAAGCGTAGCACATTAGACATGGGTTTTCTTATAACTGCCTGGCACAGAGAGGCATCAGTATTCAAGAGCATTAGGGGCCTGCTACCAGAGATTAACATCTTGCTTTCCATTTAGGTCTTGGAGTTTAAATTATACTTTTTTTTTTTCTTTTAAGATGGGGGGGTAGGGCAAAAAGATCAGAGACAGAGCAAAAGTTAAGAGATAAGACCAGTCTGTGGCAGCCATAGCTACAATGTTCTACACCACTCTTCACCTGAGTAGTCCACACCCAGCTACCTCCACAAAAAGGGAGACAAGCAGATTTGAGCCAGATGAGCCTTCTGCAGAAGAGCACTGCCCCAACCTCCTTCACCCTGAATACCCCATTTTTTCACTGCAAAACATCCAAATGATAGTAAGACTGTAAAAGTTTCCGAACAAGAAGGAACCGCCCCTTTTTTAGTCAGTTTATCCTAGATGCCCAGCTCACTCCCAGCTCTTCCTCAAAGAAGAAAAAAGAAAAAGAGCTCTGTCCTGTCTGAAAGGTACCACTGAGTCATATACTCCCATCTACCACACATACGGTGTTATTTGAGTGGTGGCAAGGTAAACACCTGACAATCAACTCTGCAGAGTCCCTAGGCCTTCTGTTGACAGATTCCCTTTAGGAGCTCAGTTTATGAGCTTTTACTCCACAGACCAGGTGACTTTCAGACTTTGGCACCTATTTCTATTTAGATATCAAGCTTGTTTCCTAGGCAACCAGCCAGCTCCCCTCCCTCTCACTTACCCCGTCAGGGAGCCAGCTTACTATACTAGCAGAACAGGTCAAACGGAGATCAATCTTGGACAAATCAGTGCTTGAGGGAACTTTAATGAAAGCAAGAAAAAAATGCGGTGCAAGAACAATGCAGAGGGGTTCTGTTCCAGGCAGTTTTGCCTTGTACAAGTAGAATGAAGTCATCAGGTCAGAGTTTTAACTGGCATTATTTCAAGCATTGTTCCAACCCCTTCGTTTTACAATAATGAATCTGAACCCTACAGGTTAAATGACTTGGTGGCTCAAGGTCACACCACTGAAGCAGAGCTGCAGCTAGAACGCTGGTGTCCAAAGTCCCAGGCCAAATCTCCCTCTACTATATTACACTAACATTGGGAGGTTTAAAAAAAGAAAGGGGGAATACAAAGGGTGATTTTTTTCCATAAATTAAATCAACTTGAAAAGCCAGGCATATGTGGAGAATCAGAGGCCACTAACATTGTTAGAAAGAGGAGGTTTAAAAGCTGGTTAAATCTGAATAATAAAAAATACCGGTATGTACAATATTGTAAAAAAGATGGCATTCGTGACTACTGGGCTGGCAGGGCAGGGGGCAGTTGCATGCTGGGGGTGGGCTGCATGGGCTGCCAGCTCTCTTGGGTTTGGAGGATGCGGTACAGCTGCTTCAGTTGAGCAACGATGTTATCTTTGATGTCTGGAGTTGAGATCTGCAGGCGGACACTGCCACTGTCAAAGGACCGTGTAAAATCACCAGAAAACATCTCGTAGATCATCCGAGCGACCACTGGAATGACCTGTTCAGGACACAGAGCACACAGGTATTCACTGAAGAGAAGGGATTTTTAAATAGCAGAAGGGACTCAAGATGATAGAAAAAACTAGTGAGGCCCCAGGGAAGCCCCCAACCCTTATGTCTAGATACAGGGTATGCCTTCTTCTCTCTGGACCATCCTGCTAAGTTTCACTCTAGAATTTGGTTCAAATGAAGGCAGAGAACCTATATGTTTCATTGCATCACATGCCTAAATAAACAGCTGCTTATTTAGTAAGACTTACCCACATTTCATCTGTTGACTATCTTTTCTACAAGTCCAGGGACCAAACCCAAGAGGTCTTGCTGCCACTTACTAAAGTAAGGTTACATTCTTAAAAGCAACTCAAAAGGTTTTTCTAAAAGAACTGGAAAGGATCATATCCTGTTAGGTTTCAGAAAGACTCTAATGTCAGTAAGAGAATGCAAGATAAGGTCTTCACTAAGCCAGTCATCCACTTTGAGGACCCTGTGTGCTCCAGTTTGGTCCTACTTTGATAGGACCTACTTGATTCTTACAATATACAAAGCTTGAGTCCGCTGTTCTATCTGATGGGATTAAAAGGCACACATGCTGATGGATCTTTGCTCAGCACAACCCTAGTCCTAGGGGCTAAAGCACTGGTAAACAGGCAAAGAGTTGTTGATACAGCTTTATAGCCTCACCTGAACCAAGATGAGTTTCCTTTCCAGGGGTTTCCCATCTGGCCATTCTTCCCCAAAGCATAAGTAGATCTCAAATGGTGGCTGCTTCTCTATCTGTCCTTTCTGGTGGGCAATGAGATCTGCAGAGGGTGGAAGAGCAAGTCTGGTGTACTGGGCCATTCCATATCCACTCAGTAAATACCATCTTCTGTGCTGTCCAGTATAGTGGTCACTAGCCACATGTGGCTATTACATTTAAATTAATTAAAATTAAATAGTTCCTTAGTCATATGAGTCACAATTATGTGCTTAATTGCCCCATGTGGTCTATTGTGGACAACACAAATAAAGAACACTTTTATCATGTCAGAGGGTTCTACTGGATATCACTGAACTAGACCTGGGGTTCAAATTATATTATAAAATCCACAGCTCAGTGCTCTCCCTAAATTTGTCTGCTTGAATTTGCCACCCAGATATTTCCCAAATGAGAAGAATGTTTTGCTGATTATGATGAAGCCAACTTCCAAAGTTAAGGTGGCACTGGTGGCATTTGGCGGTAATGACAAGGCTGTCTCCCTCTTCTATCACTAAAGGAGCCATAACCAACCTAAAAATAGTTTCCAAGTACATAGCTTTGGAGTGGAATGCCCTTCTTTGTTGCCCAGGCCACTTTCATTTCCAGAACTAAGGTTCTCTTCTACCTTCACTTCCTCCAGGAGTTTTTTGTTAAGATCTTTGCAGATCCAGGAAAGCGGGTAGGGAAGGTGGAAAACCTACTTCTGGGGAGAAATTCCCAACCACCCACCTTCTGAAAAAGACTTACCACTAAGGAATGTTTCCAGGCAAAATAGTTTGACCTTCTTTTGTCTCTCAATCAGGTTGGGGGCAACAAGCGATGGGGCACATGGCCCAGACCAGTACACCTTGCACTGGCACAGCCTGATGGCATAAATGGCATGACCGCTGACCTCCAGGATCAGTCCTCTGTCCATGACGTCTAGCAGCTTACTGGTGAACAGCTTCTGCTTCTCATTGGTGATATGCTCTGGACCAGGGAACTTGACCTGCTCCAGGCTGACAGGACCAAAGAGCTCCTCTTGGTCAGGCATGGGACCCAGGTCCCCATAGAAGAGCCGGCAGCCCTGGGGGTTGCTCACGGTCATGGTCTGCCCATATTCCTTTCCACGGTACTGAAACTTGATGTCCAGGTCAGTCACTACAAGGTGAGAGAGGACAGTGAGAGTTCTGCTTTAATGCTCTGCCTGTCTATTCCCGAGACTCATGCAAGTCCATCAAGATCAAGCCACCTTTCAACCAGCATTCAGGAAGGTCACTACCAGTTACCCTTCCTGCAACAAAGGAAGACATCAACCTATCCTGTAATATTCACTCAAAAGGCTGCCTTAGAAGCAGACAGCTCAAGGTCCATGTATACTATCTCTGTTTAATCATTACACCCTAAGGGCTAGAATTTCTCCAAGCAAACTTCTGGGTCCGGTCTCCTCATTTATACTGACTGAGTCTTCACATCAGTAGGCATCGGAAGCAGCTAAAAACTAACGTATCTGGTTTGTGTCTCATTTTTGGCTCATTTTTTAAAGAAATCAGAAGAATAAGAAAAAATACCAAGCCATCTTGTCTTTCTGAAAATTACACACATGCACACACTCTGTGGATTTGTTCTAATAATTTACCATAAAAGGACACAGCTCATGGCAAAGTAAATTTTCACTCATCAAGCCTCAATTGAACCCTATAGGTCTTATGAAAGCTATTAGCCTTTTGGACAAAATACCAGCACTCACATCCCCCCCCTCCACCCCATCCCTACTACCACCATGTAGAGTGTGAAAGGGAGATGGGACAGTGACATTGATTCTTCATTGAGATCAATTTGTGTTCAATTCAGAGAGATTTTCTCTCTTCCAAAAGCCCCTCAAAATCCAAAACCTTCTTGATCAAATCCATGGCCATTAATCTTCCTATTCCTCAACTGCCCTTATGCCCAGATCCCCTAGCCAAACTGATTAACCCAGGCTTTCCACCCACCTAAGAGGTGAGTAACCTTGAGCTGCAACTGATCAGAGCATCCCCATGGGCAGGTAGATATGAACTAATGTTTCTTTACTTCTAACCTGATGACTCATTGGCCAGCCAGGAACCAGACACAGAGGCTGCCTATAGGACAGGTAGCTATTCTATACATGGCAAAGAAATGGAGGCAGAAGATGGGGCAGGGAAGGGACTATAATAGGAGCTGAAGACCCAGCTAGAAAGATCCCACTTACTTGGGAGAGAGCTGATCCACAGCTCTGGAGAGCTATAGAAGGGCTGTATAGGTGCCTGGGGTACATCTATTTCCAGAGGTTCAGTTTTGGGCCACACTGCTTCAGGGCTGCAGTTGCCCACACTGGCTGGTGCCATGGGAGAACCTAGAACAGAAAGATGTGCGTGAGCAGGCAGGGGCACCACGTATGTACATCACCTAGCTTGGGGCTTTAAAACCTAACAAGGTCAACAGACAAGAATCAAACACTAGACTATGACTCAGTGTGGCAGCCCATCAATGATTCCCACAACTAACACAATAAGATATAAAGTTCCCCTGCTTCTACTTCCTAATCATATTAGTTCTCCCATAAACTCATAGTTCTGAAAATGTGCATTTTGCTGAAGATTACCAGACATGTGAGTTTTCTCTGGGGTTATATTAGAATAAGCAATAATAAAAGGTTCCCTGTCACAGATTTTCACCCCAGCAATTACAAAGTTGGTTGTCTTCTATAAAATGAACTCAATTGAATTAGCTGATTAGCTCTGAGTGTCTAGAAATTCCATTAAAAACAAACAAATACTTTCACATGCACAAAACATCTGGAAGGATACCCAAAAATCTGAAAGCATCAGTTTCTTCCAGGGAAACCAAAGGGGGGGTTCAGAGACAAAAAGGTAGGAAAACCTTTCAACTGATTACCTTTTTGTACCATTATGAATTTTAAACCATGTAAGACCAATATTTATTCAAAAGTATCCAATTAAAGCTTTTAAGAAAGAAAATGAAATACCCATCCTATTTTCTTGCTATTCTCAAAGTTGGTTCACTCCAAAGTCTACAGATTTCTCTTCCTAGCCTCACCTCTTAGGCATCTATTCTTCAACAATTCTTCTTCCTCTGCCCCAACAGCTCTGAAATCATAGAAGTTAATGTTTCTTTGACCCTTCATGCAAAAGCCTGGTTAAATCTACGTACCCATTTTACTTTTTTGGTTTTTTTTATTTTTAAAGATTTATTTATTTGAGAAAGAGCAAGTGCACAAATGGGGGGAGGGGCAAAGGGAGAGAGAGAGTGAACCCTCAAGCAGAACCCCCTGAGCAGGGAGCCCAACTTGGGGCTCAATCCCAGGACCCTGAGATCATGACATGAGTTGAAATCAAGAGTCGGACACCCAACTGACTGAGCCACCCGAGTACCCCTACTTTTTAAATAGATATCCCACATCTTCCCAAAAAGGATCCAAAGCAACCCATAATATAAGGCCACACAACATTCACTTGAGTAAAACATGAACAGAAATTGGAAATCAGGATCCTGGAAATAGGTCGCATCCTTTTAAGGGGTGAAAATACCAGAATGAGTCAGCCAAGGATTTGGGAAAGGATCTCATATTTCCAGATATCCAACTCAAATCACTAAATGGGAATGTAGCATGTGGCAATATAGACCTGAAGGAGCTCAATGATATTTTTCTTTTAGTTTTTTAAATTTTCAATGACATTTTTCTTAACTCATCACTTGGTTGTAAAGATATAAATGGCAGGTTAAGTGAAGGAGGGCAAGTGGACAGATAATAAGAGTCATTTCCTGATTCTCAAAGGTAAGGGAAATGACCTAAAGTAGGGGACTCCAAAATCCCAAAGGAATCATCTTGATAAATCTTCTAAGTGGCACAAGTTCTTATTTGACCCATAGCAGCCAGATGGAACTAGAAACGCAGTGACGACCTTCTCAACTAGGAGCATTTCAGTGGGCAGATCGAGTGAAGATGCTGAAGAGCACTTCACCTTGTGTTTGAGCACCCTCAGAATGTGCACTGGACAGTCAGTACCTGCTCTGTCCCAGTGACCTTCCAGCCTCTCAACTCATTTTTCCTGGGAGGCTGAATTCAAAGAGTTCATAGAAGAAGCAAGAAGTCTCTTGCAGATAAATTCTACCAAAGCCTAGTATTAAGAGGTGTAGAAACCACAAGTTTCCCATGATCTAGCCTTAGCAGGGCAGACTCTGTTAAGAAAGTGACACAAAATTTATACCAAGGGAAACAGTGGAAGAGTTTACCAATAATTTGTCAAAATAATATCTACACGTGGCCCCGAGGAAATCAGTGAAATTTATAACAACTGACTTGTATGTGGGATTGAGAATGAGTTTGTTTAATTTCTCTGAATTATCTCTTAGATTCAGAAGACGTTCTCTATGCCTGGAAGCCGCCCACTGGGATAACTGGGCCAGCAGAGTTCCCTCGTCTGTGACCCCTACCTGCTAGTAGACCAGCAGCTTGGCCGCAGGGCCTTGTCACTGCTCCCAGTGCAGTAGGGGCTGAGGGGTCACTCAGTAGTTGCCAAGTCAAAGCCCGTTCCATCCTCTTCAATCTTCTCTACCACCTACCACCCCCACTCACCATTGATGTTCAGGAAGGGGAAGGTGTCCTGGATGGGAACATGGTGTTGTGACTGATCAAGCTCATCTTCCTCATCTTCTTCATCTACGTCATTATCCTTCTCATCCCAAGGAGCAGATCCAGTGGATCCTAACCAAGAAACGGACAGAGAAGCCTGCGAGTGAGCCACTAGTGTTGCACTGTCATCCTTGCAGCTGATCCACTGTACAGGCTAGGTACTATTACTGGTAGTACAGAGGCTCCCCTGGGTTCAGTGTGCACCCCTAATGCCCTAGCCCAAAAGAGTGGTAACCTCTGGCTCTACCTCCTCCTACTGAGCTCTAATGTAAGCTCTCTTCCCTTCCCCTACCCAGGAGCTGCAGACCCTATCCCCTTCCCTAGAAATTTCTTAATTCCTACTTTAAACGTCTTGCTACACTTTAGCATCCCTTTTAAGGACTCAAGGACACCAACTTCTCCCCTTTGTAAGCTTAATGTGAGGGCAGCCCTTCCCTCTTGGCAGGGCCTCACTAGATCCATTGGAGGACAAGTCTAAGTTATCTGGCTCTTGGTATTTGCTAAGCATGGGGTAAATAGGAGGATCAGGTGGTATTCTCTTAGAAAAAGTACCCTACAAATTAAATAATCACTCATCCAACATTTACAAAGGGAACTTAATAGCTTTTAAATGTCATGTCAATTGGGTCCTACAATAGTCTTTGAGGTAGGCAGGAAAGATGAGAGCCCAGATTTTACCACTGAAGAAACTGAGGCTCAAAGGTCAAATGACTTGATTCCATGTCCGACAAGGAGCAAAGTGATAAGAGCCAGGTTTGGAACTCAAACCTCCTAAGTTTTAAGTCCTCCATTTTTGAAACCACCCGACCTCTCCGCTCAGTGTTGAGTCCCAAGGGAAGCTCTTTCTACAGTAGGACTCTATACTCCCTCTACTTTCTCATGCTTTAAACAGTCGGGCTAGTAACTATTCCCCTAAGTGAACAAGAAGATTTTGCTGACTTTATATCTTTGGGTCTCTGGGTCCTTCCTAGGGAAAGGCTTTCTTGCTTTGTAACTAAACTTTGTAAGCAATGTTCAAGTCAATTCTCTCTTTAAGAGTCCAGCCCAGAACCTGGCTTACTGTCCACCTGTTCCGCCAGCAGCTGGGGCTCACCTGGGTTAATGATCGATCCCTGAGGCTGGGGGATGTCACACACTTGATATATCTTCACTGGGTTCATAGGTACTTCCTTGGTGCCATCGTACATCAGGTTGAATTCCCTGCTCTTGTTGAGAGCACAGCGGAGCTGGGCCTTCCATTTAGCTGGGTCAGGGTCATCCACCCCTTCCTGGTACTTCCCTGTCTCCACAGCCCAGGCCTGAGGAACAGGAAACCGCAGTGAATGCCTGCTGTTGCCCAGGAACACTGCCAAGTGTGCTCACCCTCTCTCATATACACATGCACATGACATCCCCCTTTTCTGCATCAAACACAATGTCCTGAAGAAAGCATTGAAGTCTGAGATGATGTTAGCAGTGGGGGAGAGTGGATATCCCGTGAGCATCTGCCTGACTGCCCTGCCATCCCAACCCCACTTACAGAGCCTGCAGCAGGAAGCACCACCCTCAGGACCAGGCCAGGCAGGGCCCGAGGGAAATTAACCCATATGCAAACACGATCTTTCTGAGAGGAGGAGCCTTATCTCAACTGTTGGTGCCAGCACCACCTGTCAAGAGTGGCTATAATAAGGGTTGAAAATAAAGAAAAGTCTGGAAAAAAGACAGTTCACCCTTGAACAATACAGGGGTCAGGAATACTGACCCCCTGTACTGTCAAAAATCCACATATTTTTGACTCCCCAAAACTTAACTATCTTACTGTTAACAGTTGATTAACACATATTTTGTATATTATAGACTACATTCTTACAATAAAGTAAGCCAGAGAAAAGAAAATTCTATTAGGAAAATCATAAGGAAGAGAAAATATAATTTATATTACTGTATTTATTGAAAAAAAAATCTGCACATAAGTGGACTGGTGCAGGGGTGCCTGGCTGGCTCAGTCAGAAAAGCATGCAGCTCTTGATCTCCAGATTGTGAGTTCAGGTATAGAGATTATTTAAATAAATAAATAAACTTAAAATAAATAAATAAGTAGACCTGTGTAGTTTCAACTCATGTTGCCCAGGCGTCCACTGTATACACCAAAATGCTAAGGGTAACTTTGGATAGCAGGATTTCAGGTAAAATTTTTTTTGGCTTGTTTTTCACATTAATTACTTACATAATAAGACAAAGGGAGACGGCATGTGATATGAAGAGTTTGGCCTTGGCGTTCCCTCCCCCTACATTCTTCAATCTGATGCATAAATAATTGTAGAAAACACGTGCCTGGAGGAGGGCAAGGCAGCATAGTCTGGGAGTTCAACTGGAGGTGGAGGGCCTCATTCAGCTGGCCCCATGTCCGAGGAAACCCCATCCCCTGCCCTTCCCTAGTTCCTCAAAGTCCCACTTCATTGGAAATACTTCGCTGCAAACACCAGCGGCTGGCGGCATGAGCTAAAACCACTTTGGCTCCTCCTCTCTGGTTTTCAGTTTCTGGGTCCAAAGGCATGTATGTTTCTGCTCACGGGATATCCACTCTCCCCCACTGCTAACATCATCTCAGACTTCAATGCTTTCTTCAGGACGTTGTGTTTGATGCAGAAAAGGGGGATGTCATTAGCAGAGTCCTCGAGACCAGGAAGTATACCCCAGCTTGTTCAAGCAGACAGGGCATGTGTCCAGTCCCGACTCCCTGCCTCTGCTTCTGACCTCAAGCTGAAATGGAAATTTTCTGCCCCATCCTTTGAGATCTCTATCTCCCTCAGTCACTCCCCCCCCACCCCCAGAGCCTGATGATCATGAGGAAGCGTCTTCCAATACAAATTTAAATCCTTCTCTTCTAGAGAAGGGCCATATGCACCCCAATGTTCATAGCAGCATTGTCCACAACAGCTAAATTGTGGAAGGAACCGAGATGCCCTTCAATAGACGAATGGATAAAGAAGATGTAGTCCATATATACAATGGAATATTACTCAGCCATCAGAAAGAACGACTACCCAACATTTGCAGCAACATGGACAGGACTGGAGGAAATTATGCTAAGTGAAATAAGTCAAGCAGAGAAAGACAATTATCATATGGTTTCACTCATTTGTGGAACATAAGGAATAGCAGGGAGATTGGTAGAAGGAAGGGAAGAGTGAAGGGGAGGTAAACAGAAGGGGGAATGAACCACGAGAGACTATGGACTCTGGGAAACAAACTGAGGGCTTCAGAGGGGAGGAGGGTGGGGGATTGGGCTAGGCCGGTGATGGGTGTTAAGGAGGGCACGTACTTCATGGAGCACTGGGTGTTATACGCAAACAATGAATCATGGAACACTACATCAAAAACTAATGATGTACTGTATGGTGACTAACATAATAAAAAATCAAAAAAAAAAAATCCTTCTCTTCTAATTCAGGCTCACTTCTTAGACTTGGGGGCACCTGCATTCATTTTGCAGTACAGAATGAAGAGGTCAGACAAAGTGGTGCTGCCCGAGGTGGCTGTGCTGGCACCATTCCATCCAGCTCCCTACAGGGGATTTCAATGTCATTGGTCTGCAGTATCTGAAAAGCACATATCCAGTTGTGCCTGGTGGTACCTGACTGCTACCTCACCACATTTTCCCTTCCGTTTATTTGATCCCCTGTGCCCACTCCCACGCTGGCCCCACCCAGCTGGCTTGGGCTGTGCTGACTTTGGCACAGGTCGACATATTTCTGTGGCTCCCTAAATCCCTGCCCCTCCGTGGAGAGCAGCCAGACTAAGCCAGAACCACAGCCCCAGCCTTCTTGCTCACAACACAGCCATTCCTTCTCAGGGCCTACTCCGATGGTGCAGCAGAGGGTGGTACCCACCACTTGGCAATCACTGCGATTTATGAACGTGACTTACTCAAACCCATTCTGAGTCTTGCTTCTGACACTCAGGTCACTATGCAGGTCCCTTCTTCTCTTCCAGAAATGGAAGTAACCGCTGCATTTTAATGGCAATTCATGAGTCCCTCCCCACACATTATTTCACTCAATTCTCACGACAATCCTGCGAGTCAGGCAAGACTGGTTTCATCCCCATTTTAATGAATGGGAAGCTGAAGCCCAAAGAGATGATATGACTTGCTCAAGAGCATACATGCAATTGATAGTAGTAGGATTTGAAACCAGCTCTTCTAATTCCTGGTCAGAAAGGGGTATATGGTAATGGGGGAGCAGAGAGGCTCGGGTTCAAATCCTGACCACACCCCTTATTGGCTGCATGATTTCGGCAAGTTATTTGGCTCCTCGGAGACTCGGCCTCTGCATCTACAACATGAGAGTAATACCTCCCTTACAGAGTTGCTGAGAATTAAATGAGATAATGGACATGGGATACAGAGCAGGCACCCATTTAATGCTACTGCCCCCCCTTCCTGCCCCCACATATCCTGCCCAAGGCTTGTCAGAGCTTGAGATCTGTGAAAGCACCCTCACTCTTCACCTGACTTCCACGGCCCTCCTGCAGCATTCTGCAACCAGAGATACAGATATAAATAAGACAAGCTTCCTGCAGCCACCTTTTTCTCAAGCCCTACGCATGCAGATAACTCTCATGAGTGAGGCTTTCAGGAATCAGCCCCAGCCACCAGCGGCAAATCCAGATTCAGACCAAGGCCATGACCAGAGGCTAGCTGGGCTAGGGCTGGGCTGGTTTACAGACGTTTTCCCTAGCACTTTTTAAATTAAAAGTGCTCATTTACTTTCTTTCTAAGTACTCTCAGGCCAATTTTCCCTCTACCTCTTGTATCAATATCTGATATAACCGAGTTGGGTGGGAAACACCTCTAGGACGGCTCTCCTTGGAGGGGTGAGCCAACCTCTTCTGATCCAATCTCAGCAAGAGCCCAGGGCATCAGTCTTGAGAGACCCAGGGTAGGGACTGGATTTCATTATGACTTCCAGCTTATAAAGGGAAAGAGGGCTAAACTCACTTCTCCGTGTCTCAGGGATGCAGAAACGAAAGCAACTCATGAGATGGAAGGCTGACCAGCACAGAGACGTTGGTCTGAAGCAGAGGCACAGGGGCCAGAGTTAAAAACCACATAACACCCCTCCCCATGACCAGCTTCTCACCTACTTCTGTCTTCGGCCAAGCTTTGGCTTCACTACATTTTGTAAAATGCCATGTGATTAAATCTTTTTTTTTTTTAAAGATTTTATTTATTTATTTGACAGAGATAGAGACAGCCAGCGAGAGAGGGAACACAAGCAGGGGGTGTGGGAGCGGAAGAAGCAGGCTCCCAGCAGAAGAGCCTGATGTGGGGCTCGATCCCAGAACGCCAGGATCACGCCCTGAGCCAAAGGCAGACGCTTAACGACTACGCCACCCAGGCGCCCCCATGCGATTAAATCTTGCTTTAAGTAAATAATTCTCACATCAGAGCTCTTTTTTATTTAAGAAAACATACTTGTGGAATAAAAACTTGTACTAAATGACTATTAATTTTTAAGCAGAGGTTATGGATGGGGCAAGATATTTTAATATCAAAAGAAAACCTTGCAGAGGGCCCTCTACACCCACTGTACAGGCAATGTTAGGAGCCTGCTAACACTCAGTAGTTCTGTCCTGGTCTGGAGAGTCATTCCCAGGCCCAAGCACCTCTCTTCATAGCAAGAGCCCTGAGTGAATGAAGAGCAAGAGTCATTTGCTGACCCTTGGGAGCTTCTGGAACAACCACACCAATACAGTCATTTGCAGTTTAGCCAACTGCACCTGGGATCTTTGGGGATGTGAGTTGAGTACCTGCAACCAATGGGAAAGAATAAACAGCCTCATAGACATGCCCTAGCAAGAGAAATTACTATGCCTAAGTTTGGGTACCCCCTTCATAAACATTCTCTCTGATGCATCAGCATTTTGGATCTAGCGTATTCCTCATGCCAAAATAGAAAACAGAACAAAACAACAACAACCAAAAAACCCAGAGAGCCCCGACAGAACTGGAAAACATTTTAAGTCAGATGGTGGAAGAAGTCCTTTACCTTGAAAATGGTATTTTCCTCCTCTTGTTGGGGGCTATGCCGGGTGGCATGTTTCCAGGGAATCTGGAAGCGTTTGGAGTCCCTGTGTAGCCAGATGAGCCCGGGGTACAGGCCACTATCCACCTGGGCCACCAGCCAGGGCTTCAGCCGAACTCTGCGGGGGTGGAGGGCCATGATCTGGGGGATTGGGGGGGAGGGTAAAGAGTAGGGAGAGCAGGAGAATTAGGCCAGCTTCTGGGAACTTTTCCCAGCCACTGTTCCCGTATGATAGAGCTACAGTTTCATTAGATTACAGCAAAGAAACTAAATATGGGAATAAACTGTGCCAGGTGGGGAAGAAAAGAAAAGAGGTTAAAAGGTTCTTTTGATTCTTATTCCCAAGCCATTTATACTTCATGTTCTAGCCAAATCAGACTTATCATGTAAGTAGATCACATTTCTTCTGTTTAAATCCTGAAGCAGGAAAAAAAAAAAAAAAGATGACGTCATCCCTGCTGGAACACAGTTCTTCCTGAAGAACCAAGGGCTTTGGAAGAGAAGTGAAATTGCTCTTTTCAATCTCATCTCAGGAGACGGGAGAAAAAAAAGTTATGGAAACAGCAAAGATAGGGGCAAGAATTTGAAGCACACTTTCTTTTTAGACAAGACAACCAAAGGTGATCGAGAATATTTTAGTAAGAAATGACGCCATCGTGGTGAGAGAGGAGGAGGCAAGGGGTGGGTCCTGGTTCCAAAGTCCTCACTTACAGAGATGAGCAGGCAGTGTATCCGCGGGGATCCGAAGAGCTGGGCCTCGAGTCAGCGTTCCTTTCTCTGGGCCAGCCAAAGACTCTGTACCAAGAAAAACGGGTCTTGAGTTGGTTATCCACAGGACAATCCAGTGGCTGGAAGGAGACTTGGGAACATGGGAGACAAAGGCTCGAAGGACCCTTCTTGCACCTGAGTCTAGAAAAGTCCAGGAGCCCAAGAATAATCAAACGCTATAGCTCCTCACCCTAGACTGCTAAAAACAATCATAAGACAAGCTCTGCTCATAAGGCCTCCTCCGCCTGGGTCTGTTTACCTCCCCCCAGAGGCTACAGCGAACTCATTGGTTGCACGAGCCGGCCTGGGTAAAGTCTGCAATTGATTCTCATAAAAATACACGCGCATAGCAGATAACATCTGGCAACAGCCAGCACTCACAGCAGGAAACAGAGGCCTGCCCAGACTGGGTGCCTTTAGGAAAAACTGGTCATTAGAGAATTGTTTGCCTGGGATGTTGTGTTTAGATTTTTTTTGGTGTGATCCTTTTACTTTGTTTTTACTTAAGATGAGGCCTGCAAAATCTCATCTGCTCAACAAATACGTGTTTATCAGCTACTGCGTGTCCAGCACTATGTCGTTGAGAAAGCACATCGTTTTCCATCAGACTCCCCGAAGAAATCCACACTGGAACTGCTCAAGCCCCACAATGGCCTGAGGAAAGGAAGATAAATAAGTCACCTTCCCACCCAGGAAGGTCCCCACCTGGATCACGCTTCAGAAACCAAACCAGTTGAGTCAGCTGAAGGCTCCCACTCAGAGGAGCTTAGCTGAGGGGGTGGCCCCTAACACCACTTCCTTCCCCAGCCAGACTCCCAACAAACAGGGAAAACCCAAACCCAACTCAGCTTCTGGCACTTTAAGAGCAAGGCAGAACCTGCTCTCACCTGAGCCTTCTGACCCAATTAACAAGTCCTGCAACTGAAACCTTCCCCCTGGGAGCACAGCTCACAGTGGGCAGGTGAGGTTGGCATGCACTATTCAACTGTCCCCCCACCTCACCCCCACCCCTATGTTCTGGCCTTGTTTAGGTTGTTTTGTAGGGCAGCAAGTCAAGCCATCAAACCAGGGGGAAAACATATACCTTATAAGGAGGGGAGAATGCATACTCTCCTAAGGGCAAGTTCTACCTTCTTCTTCTCAGTCCCAGCCTACTGCAAAGGGGATGGAGCAAGGGAAGAGTGAATAGGGAAATGGGCAGCACATAGGTCAGCCTCGTCAGGGACTTTTGAGAATTTCTATTGCAGTACCTGTAAGTCTGTGTCTACGCTTGCCAAACATGTGAGATCCAGTTCTTGACGGACCACAGACTTTGAAGAAAAGGGCTTATCTTAGTTGATCGACAGCTCATCAAGAAAAAATTAAAGCAACCAAGGCAACACAGGGAACTGCACATAGTGATAGGGAAGGAGAAGCAATCTCATAGAGATTGATCGTTAAGATCTAGAGTCTTGGGTTCTCAGCAATCTCTCAAGATGGCACTACACATGAGCAACCCCGCCCTAGCCTGCCTTCCTCCATGCCCCACCTGCACCGCTGCTAACCCTCTCCAACCTCCCGAAAGTCTGCCAAGATCTCCCCTATCTGCCACCCAGTAACTAGGGCTCTAAAAACTGGCAGAGAGGGAAAAGTTGGAAGCAACCAAAATAACAGAGGAAAATGGCTAATTACATATTCATAGGCTGCCCTATTAAGCAACCATTAACCACGGGGTGTCTGAAGAATTTTTATTGGATTTAGGGAAATGTTTACAACATGAAGTTAAGGGAGAAAATACAGCATACAGTGTTGATTCAGTAGTGGTATCTCCATCCTGTAACAGAGCGTGCACTTGCCTTGCAATAAAAGGAATAAAAAAAGGAAAAGCAATAATACACCAGTGTAACAAGACATCCATAATGGTGACCTGGTGATAGGATTATGGGTGAATTTTATACTTGTCTATATACTTTTGTATATGATTCACATTTTCCTACAATATGTTTCAATTTATAATAAAATGAAAAAACAAAACCAAAACCAAAAACGGGGCTCCTGGGTGGCTCAGTCGGTTAAGCATCTGCCTTCAGCTCAGGTCATGATCCCAGGGTCCTGGGATCGAGCCCCACATAGGGCTCTCTGCTCAGTGGGAAGCCTGCTTCTCCCTTTGCCTGCTGCTCCCCCTGCTTGTGCTCGCTCACACACTCTCTCTCTCAGTCAAATAAACAAACAAATTTTTTTTAAAAAGGAAAAAAACCCTACAAGTAGTATTTTTTTAAACACAGGAAGCTAAGATCTTTCTTGGCCATTGGAAGGTATAAAAGATGATGACCTTCAGCTGCTGAGACCATGATACCAACGATACTTTATACCTACATAGGCTTCACAGTATTTTACATGCACTTTTATTTAACATGTTTGATTTCATCCTCATGATCTGGAAGTAGTACTATTGTCATCCCCATTTTATAGCTGGGTTAACTGAGACACAGAAAAGTGCTTCATCTGGGGCTGGGACCCAACACTCCTGAGTCGGAGTACGCCATAGTACTGAATCCTGCCCCAATACCCTGCCTTCCAAGTCCCTCCTTCTGCACACTCACAGTGTAAACCAAAATATTGACAAGATCCCAGCAGCATGAAGGGCCAAGGATGTGGTTAGGGAGGAGACTCCATGATATCCACCCCCAAATACACCTAAATCAGAGTTCTTTTTCAAAACACTCACATCACCCAAATCTCAATGCCCACAGAAACTTAGCCTAGCTGAACTCAGCCCTGGTATCTCTAGCTGCCATCACAGTGAAATTCAAGGCCTGTGTCTCCAACAGGTATTTACCCCGCCAAAGAACAAAGATGCTAACCCATCCTCTCCCCTCACACTGGGCATTGAGCAGGGATACTTTCAACCCCCCCAAGGTGCTGACTGTCCTCTCTCACACACCCATTCCAGGGAGCAGGTCCTCTATAAACACCCCCACTGCCACCTCTGCAGCCCCTGCCCAGACTAGTTTCCAGGGGCACCACTACCTCAAAGCCAAGGTTTGGAGATTGGGCTGCCAATGGTTTGGCTTAGAGTAAAACACACTTGCCAGGTAGTCCTGCTTTTTCCCCTCCCTTGGAGGGAACTAAAGGCCATCTTGCAAGTTCCCCAATCTTTCCTCCATTTAGTTTAGCCCTGCTTACGGGTAAATTCTATGCCTCTCGCCATAATTCCCATGCCCTTCCTCCCTGCTGGATTGGAGTTGGGGGCTGGTGAGAGGGAGCTACAGGGTACTGGGTGCTTCTGTCAGGCATTATGCACACATCTAACCCTAAACTACTCTCCTGGGTCAGCACCAGCCTTCACCAACTCCTACTCAAGCACCTTCTCCCTCTCCCTTCCCTGGATTCCACTTTTGACATCCACTAGGAAAGCAGGGTTAGGACAGAGACGACCCTTTTACTACAAAGCAGGCTCCCTGTAAAGAGTGGCACCCCAGGCCTCCTTTCCAGTCAGGCCTGGGAGACTTTCCCCATTATTCCACACCCACCCTCCATCCCCTTCAGGCGAAGAGGGCCTCACCCCCCCCGGAGCAACCACACCCAGCGCCACCCTCCCGAACACCAAGCTTGGCTACTTGGAGATCCATGGGTGTCTCCGAGGCCCCAGATAGGGGCCTGACTGCTAAACAAATTCAAGGAGAAAAAACAAACTGGCTAGAGCTCCTGGCCGCCCTATCGCCGTTTCCCCAAACACCCACCAGGACCAAAGGCCCGCGGCCTGGGAAATCCCCTTTGGGACACAGGGGCCAGCGGCCCAGCGAGCTGGTAAGACCGGAGGGGTGGAGGCGCCGCCGCTCTATCCTATGGTGGGTGGGCAGGGGCCGAGAGCGGCACACTCCGGTAGGGCAGGGGGGGAAAGAGAATAGAGAGAAGTGTGGGCTCGGGAGGGGCCCCGCGCTCCGGGGCCAGGACCGCCCAGAAGCTACCTAAAGCAGGGCGACAGGCACCCAGCCCCAGAAGGTCTCCCCAAACAAACAGATGTTCTCAAGCAAGGTTCATAACCGCACAAACTCAGGGGCGGGTGTGTCCCCAACCCCCCACCCCCTTCCAAAGCTAATGTTCAGAAGTTAGCGACTCACCTTTTCTCAATCCGGCGACCAGAAGCAGACGTCCCTCCGAACCACGTCCCCAGTTAAGATCACCCACCGCCACCGCTTTCCTTGACCGGCTGGGCAAGCAACACCGGGCTTTGCGCAGGTAGAGTCTTCGAGCTCCGCTCCCAGTCCCGCACTAGCCCTTACCTGCCCGACTCAGGTGCGCCGAACTCACGTCAGCGCCTCGCCCTGCGACGCCGCAGCCCCCTCTGCCGTCCGGCCACGCCTCCCAGGTATGGCCACGCCCCCTCGCGTTCAGGATTGGCGGGTTACGAGAAATAGGATACTGTGTTCCCGGGCGCCCCAGCGCCGCCCAGCCCCTCTCCCACCTCACTCTCCGGCTTCTAACCCCGGCACAGAAAATTCCCAGACTCGCGTCCGGACCTCATACCTCGGGGCTGGTGGTCTTGGAAACACGGAGGTCAGATCTAAAGTGGAGAAGGTGCCTCCCCTTTCCTCTTGTCCCATAGTTACCCTGTGGTTTGGAGACAGTTTACCACAAATAAGGGTTGAAGAGATTCTGGGCTGGCCCTATTACCTGTGGGCCTGCGTAAGTGAGTGGCATATGGAGAAGGGACTCAGGACACTTAGTGGAATTCTGCCTTTATTCTGCCTCTGACCTGAGTAACTGTAAGTTACTTGGCTTCTTGGTTTCACTTTTCTCGTCTTTTCAAGGAGAATAATATTTGCTGCCTTTTCCAGTCACTATCTGGTAATGATTAAAAGCATGGGCCCCGGAGCTATTAGGATTCAAACCCCAACTCCATCAGTTACTACAGACTTGGAAAAGTTTCTTAAGCTCTCTGGGCCTCAGTTTCTTATTCATACAACAAGGTTAATAATAGTACCCACCTCAAATGGGTGTTGTGGGCGTTCAATAAATTGTTTCCTAAAAAGCATTTGAAGCAGTACTTTGGCACTTACTGAGGGATACATAAATACTTGAAATTTTTGTGTAAGGATAAGAAGTATATACACCTCACAGAATGAGGCGACATCTCCTGTTATTACCTGAAATTCAGGGCCGATATGTCCCCTAACAGGTGTTTGATGAGAGTCCCCTCTCCTTTCCCACCAGAGTGAACCCCAGTCCTTACAGAGTACATGCTTACAGTGAGCTCTGTACCAGTTCATGAGACCCTGAGGCACTGAGCTGGCACAGGTAGGAAGGGGCTTAAGCAAGATACTTAGGTTTTGGAGTTTAAAGCAATGAGTCAGAGACCATGAAGGAGTAGCGTTATGGCTGAATTGTGTCCCTCCCTAAATTTGGATGTTGAAGTCCTACAGCCCCCAATACCTCAGAATGTGACCTTAGTTGGACATAGAGTCTTGAGAGAGGTGATCCAGCTAAAATGAGGTCATTAGGGTGAGCCCTAATCAACTAGGGTGTCCTTATTAAAGGACTGGTGTCCTTTTTAAAAAAAAGGGAAATTTGGACAAAGAGGCAGACAGACACAGAGGGAAGATGATGTGAAGAGACACAGGGAAAAGACAACCATCTACAAGCCAAGGAGAGAGGCCTGGAACAGACCCTTCCCTCAGAGCCCTCAGAAGGATCCAACCTTATTGACACCTTGATTTTGGACTTCCAGGCTGCAGAATTGTGAAACAAGACATTTCTGTTGCTTAAGCTACCCACACTGTGGCACTTAGTTCCATTGGCCCCAGCAGACTAATACAGATGTGTTGGAGAACTCCAGATTGGTAATCATGTGGACCTGATTCCTGGTGCCAGTTCAGCTTAGGGACATATCCAGCAAATGGGAAGATAGCAAGTCCCCAAGCCTGACTTAGGCAGCTTCTGGCTCAGCCACTGCTGGTGGGGAACATCAACACAGCCTGCTCTTTACTATGATGAGCTCACTGGACAAGCAGCATCTCCTATTTGGCTCAGGGCTTGGCTCTTGAGACCAAGCAAACCGTCCACTGCAGGTATGTGTGAGGGGTGGGGGGAAGACTACCAGGAAAGCGTTATTTTAAGGGGAGCCAAAAGCCCTATGTCATACAAACAGGAGCCCACACACAGGCATTCATGTGTGCACTGGCAGAAATCCTCATAACTAAGGTGATTTCTTAAAGATTTTCTTTAGAAGACACATACTTTAAAATCAGAAAATCCAAGCCCTTCTAATCCTCTAGTCTGAGGGCAAAACTGACTTAGAGATGTTTGTTGGACCCACACAGTATTTCAAACACCAGTAGATTTCACATAAGCATCCAGATTTTCAGTATCTCTTGAAGAGTCAAATGCTGCGGACAGCCTGGCTCAGCAGTTCCATCCGACACCAGCTGCTCATTTAGACGGAATCCACGTGTTAAATCCAGGACACCCCCACCCTATTGGGTTCACTCATTTACTTTAATTACCTGACCCTGTAGGCATATGAGTTTGCAACTTCTAGTCCATATTCCCCCTTTTCATAGAGGAGAAAACTGAGGTCCAAGGAGGTCAAGTGATTTGCTCCAGGTCATGTAGCAAATTAGACACAAAGCCAAGACTAGCACCCAAACCCTTCCACTTGGGCTCTGCTCAGCATCCCAACCAGAGTCTATTCTGACTGGTGCTGCACTGGTTGTTAATTTTCTTTTTTTTTTTTTTAAGATTTTATTTATTTATTTGACAGAGAGAGACAGCGAGAGAGGGAACACAAGCAAGGGGAGTGTGAGAGGGAGAAGCAGGCTTTCCACCGAGCAGGGAGTCTGATGTGGGGCTCGATCCCAGGACCCTGGGATCATGACCTGAGCTGAAGGCAGACGCTTAACGGCTGAGCCGCCCAGGCACCCCTGTTAATTTTTTTTTTAATCACCCATGTATCTAGGCACTGTTGATACTATGGTGAAGAAAACAAAGTCCCAACTCTGGGGTCACTCTACTGAAGAGTCGACGAAAGGAGATGAAGCAGGAGGAGTTAAGGTGGAGATCAGGAAGAAATTCCGGGCTCTTCAAATGACGAGATCTGGCAATAGGCCACCCTGAAGTCTTCTTTTGCTTGAGATACAAGCTCATCTGCTTGGTCTGGGGAATAAGAACGTCTTGTGAGCCCCTCCAAAGGCTCGGGAGAAATCAGTTCTGTGTTCTCAAAAGAGCATTCTTAAGATTCAGAGATCCCCAATGTGGCGTGGGCCTGTGATATTCCCATTGTTTTGCCTTCCATCCCCGATCAGGTAAGGCATTGCTGACTCACTTGTGAGTCTGAGTTTCAGGCAGTGAGATGTGCATTTCAACACAGGGGCATTGATTTATGGCTACAAGGAATCTGGGAATTCCTCTCTCCTGCTTCCAGGCAGCTCCTACTTTGTGAGGACGGGTCTCTTTCACCACCCACAGGCTTTAATCTCTACAGTATCAATCATATGACAATAAAGCTATGTGACCCAAATCCCACTTGTCTTGGCAGTCAGAGGGTGTGGCAACTGGGACTGCTCCCAGTGGTTCAGTACAGTGGAGAACTTAGTGTCCCTCGTGTCAGTAATAGCACTAGACTGGGCTCCTTGTTGGTGGGGCTGTGGAAGAGGCTGAACAGTCCGATTCTGTGCTCTCTCAGAGGAACTCAGACCCCATCCAGCCTTCTAGAAGGCATTTTGGAGCCCATCATGACTGCCGTAAATCCTACCTTGATTTAAATCTGGCTCCATCCATGTGTTTCAAGGTCCTGGGGCTATAGATGAGCTTAACGCTTTGCCGACACTGCAGCCTGAACTGTTGCTCTTCCTCTGTCCCCTTCTCCCCTATAAAGGCATCCCAGAGTGTGGCCCAAATTTGAGGCTCATTGAGATTTCTACAGTGAAAGGGGCAGCAGAAATAAATTGATAAATGGATCTCACTTTCCACCCAGGCAATGAAACCGACTTCAGTTTGGGACTTTAGGTGAATTCCCCACTGAAGTGTTTAGAATTATTACTTTCTGACTCTCTTTTTATCCTTGAACCCAGCACTAGAAAGTGTTCTCAAAGAAGCAGCTTTCTTTATCCCAAACTTGGATCTATAGGGAGGAGGCAGAGGGGGGAAGACAAGGCCCAGTAAATCTCTTAGAAGTAAGCTGTCTCCCTGGGGTCCTCCCATCATTCTTTCTCCCCTTCAGTGCAAATCCCAGAGTCCACTTCCACCTGCCCTGGCGAAAGAAGCTTCCATTGGCCCTGCAGACAAAAGAGCTAAATAAGAAACCACCATGAATGTGAAGACTCACAGTGCTGATTTTAAATATGTGGCCCTGTCAGGACAGAGCGGTGTCCCGATTTTGACTCCCTGGTCAGCACCAAACAATATATCCTGTGATTATATGCTGCTGTCAAAGGAGATTGTGGATATGAAAGCTTTCCAAAATTGGTCAAGTGCGGATGGGAGGGATCATCTCTGCGGTTATCTGCTCTTTGTTTTCTTGTGTAAATCATTCTCTGGCCCTAGTTAAGTCCTTGAGGGCAGCAAGGCACAGGCCAGACAGGAACTCTTGTGAGCCAGAAGCTGCTAGCACAGGTCAGGCTCAGGGTAAGCTACGTGAGCACTGGACATGTGTTGACTTCAGAAAAATGAATTATACAGAATCTTATGGAGGACAGCGTGGTTAAGACATTGGACTTCTGTCCAGTAGGACTGATTGACCAAGTGTGTTTATCTCTTTTCCCTCCTCCGATCATTCTAGTACAACCACAAGGTTAAGAGAGGACAAAAAGCATGGGAAGGGGGATGAGAAGGGATGAAAGATTCCAACAGAAATATTAGGAGATGAAATATTATTTCAACAAAAATAGGGAGTAGGGACAGCTGATGTTTTGGTTATAAAGCTTTCAGTGCTCTTTAATTTTTAAAGCAGATAAATGTAATATTTAAGAAAGATATTATCATCACAGACTTTCAAAGACAAAAGAAAAAGCACATGGGAGCCTGGAGACTTGAGTATTAGACCTTTCTTTGGCATTCCGTGACTGCCAAGCTTGTTGCTGCTACTATCTGAGCCTGAGCCCCTCATTGGAAGGAGCTAAACAAATTCTGCAATCACCTTCCAGTTCTAACAATTCCTAGTTCAGTGATTAAATTCCAGAGGCAACACCAATGGCCTCAGAAAACCAACCTATGCTTTGGAATTTGTCAAAACTTGTCTCGAATTTCCCTTTTCTTGGTTTCTAGCTGTGTGAACTAGCTGGACCTCAGCTTACTCATCTCCTGCATGAGGATACTGGCTGTTTCACCGGACGGGCAAGAAGAACAAATTAAATAAATAAAACAATAAAAGGCCGATGCAAATGTTATTTTTCTCCACCGTCCTTAGGCAAGGATCTGGCGCAGTTCTGGGCACCAGGCATTCGCTTAATATAAACCTGGAGAATTCAGAAATGAGCTACTATATATTTATTCTTGGGGCAGGGAGGATAGGAAGCAAAACATTTCATTTCTGCTGATTGGATTAGGAGCCAGGTCCAAGTGTAGATCTCAGAGCCTAGGGAATAATTCCTTTGAGGAGATGTAGCTAGGGAAAGGGCGGACGAGGGAGGTTATAAATGTGAGGTTCTTTGACCAAGCAGCCACCCCACCTTGCACCCCACCACCCCTCCAGTGTGGAACTTTCTCTTAACACAGTCCACACACCCAGCCTCAACCTAGATCAGCCTCCTATCCATTACTCGGTGGTTCTGCAGGAAAGCTGAAGATGACATCCACAGGGATTTCCTTGAGCTCCAAGGGGAGCTCTTGAGGGGCTCTGGACTGGCACACTCATTTCCACACTACCAGCTCCCTTCCACGCTAATTTCTCCACATCGCCTAAAGCTTTAGTTGTATAGTATTCAAACATGTCATTCGATCTGGTCCCTGCCCCTAGAAACTTACAACCTGAGCCCCACCTCAATTCCTACAGCCTGAACCCCCATTTGTCTGAGCTAAGCCGAGGCCTGAAAGATGACTGCATGCCATGGAGTGTTAGCCCAATAAGGAAGGAAGGGAAGATGTACCATAAATGTAAGAGTTCAGTGTTGAGCTCATGTAACTCCTAGCCAAGGGAACCCCAGAGTCAAGAGCAGAAAATGTTCAGGTCTTCCCTAAGATTGACTCAGACCAGAGGCCTGAGGCAATCCCACATGAAAAACGCAAGCATCATCCCTTCATTCATCAATCAGTAAATATTTATTGAGCACCTACTATATGCCGGACAAATTCCCTGCCCTCATGAAACTTAACCGCCCCCTATTGTCTTCTTCTATTGGTACTGAAGCCCTGTTTAAACTTTCACTTATATGTCCTTCTACTATTGTGACTACCTCCTCTCCACCAGCTTCCAGGCCCATTCTAATCTATCCTACAGCCCTCTGTGAGCTCTAATCCATTCATTCTTCTGCTCAAAAACATTCTGTGATGTCCCAAGGTTTATTGAATCGAGAAACTATATTCACTTATCCGACAGATGTTTAGTGTGTATCTGTTATGTGCCAGGCTCTGTTCTAGGTTCTGGGGGATACAGCAGTGAGCAAGACAGAAAAGAACTTCTGCTCTCATAGTGCTTATACTTTAGTGGGGGAGACAGACAATAACCAAGACAAATAAGCGAAACAAGTAAAGCATGTTAGTTGGTGATAAGTTCCAAGAAGAACAATAAATCAACAGGGATTAAGAAGGGGAGGGGACAGGGGGCGCCTGGGTAGCGCAGTCGTTAAGGCGTCTGCCTTCGGCTCAGGGCGTGATCCTGGCTATCCGGGATCGAGTCCCACATCAGGCTCTTCCTCTGTGAGCCTGCTTCTTCCTCTCCCACTCCCCCTGCTGTGTTCCCTCTCTCGCTGGCTGTCTCTCTGTCACATAAATAAATAAAATCTTTAAAAAAAAAAAAAAAAAAAAGAAGGGGAGGGGACAGGGGAGAAGTGAAATTTCACATAGACTACCAGGGAGAAGATGACATTTGAGTAGAGATCTAAGAAAGTGATGGATGGAGCCCTGTAGATAGCAGAGGGAAGATTGTTCCAGAAGGAGGGGCTGGCAAGTGAAAAGGACCTGAGGTGAGCACATGCTTGCCCATTAAAGGACGGGCAGGGAGGTCAGAATGAAGTTCAGTGGCTGGAAGAGTGAGGAGCAGGGGGAGAGTGTTAGGATATGAGGTCTGAGAGATAATGACTTTAGCTTTTATTGTGAGGGAGACAGGGAGCCACTAGGAGCTTTAGAGTAAGAGCAACATGGGCTGACTTACTTTGCACCATCACTCTGCTGCTGTGTTTAAGATAGAAAGAAGGGAGGGAAAGGCCAAGCAGGGAGACTGGTTGGAAGACCCCTGTCTCACCCTAGCCTGCTTTTCCAACCACATCTCCTACCCTACAACCCTAGTAGACTCTTCCCAGAACACCCACTGTGGCTGCTGGCCTCCTATTCTTGATAAAGTTGCTTCCGCTTGCAATATTAATAATAATACAACTGGAATAATAGCTGCTACTTACTAACCATCCATAACTCCAGTCAAATGGGGTTTTTTTTGAAGTATTATCTAATTTCACTCACAGACATTATTTCATTTAATGTTGATATTTTGTCCCTATGTATTGGGATCGCTGAGGCTTTTTATGAATTGTCACCAATTGGAAGGTCCCTGGGCCCAACCATAAGATAGAGAACAATTGCTCCTCCTTGGGTCTCAAAGGGAGCTATTCCATCTTTGAGGGTCTCCAGCCCATGTGACTCTCTGGGCATTTCCTCACCGGAAGTCTGAACAAATGGGGAGAGAAATGTTGAAGATGACCCTAAAAGATCAGTATCAATTTTTTGGATAGAAAAACTCAAATGACATTTTGGGCAAAGAACATAACATCGCAAATGTTCAGAGGTACCACGTGGGAAGTTCAGGAAACTGCAGTTTGCTGGACGATTAGGGCCCAGCACAAAGTAAGTGTTCAATACATATTTATTCAATGCATACATATGGGGTAGTAATTAGCATTCCTACCTACACTTTAGGAAACTGAGGCTCACAGAAGATAATAGATCACACAGGAAGTGACCATACTCTGGTTCAAGATCAAATCTCTGAACTTGAAATGAGACAAAATGACTCACAAGACAGATGGATTAAGAGTAGAAACGGCTCTTCACCTGATCCTTACACACCCCCATCCCAAGGCTATTCCCACGTGTTACCAAAGTCTTGTGTGAGGCTCCGCCTGGTTTTAACTCCCCTGGGATACTTCTGATCCCACTCTGTGGGACTGTTTTTTCCCTTATTTTGTTCAGACCTAGGAATTAGAGATGAGGCAGCCCACACACCACCTGTCCCTCCCCAGCACAGTGACATCTGCATAGCGTGGAGCTGTTAGAAGCAGCAGTTTCTCCTGGGCCGTTCAGATCCAAGGAAGGACCCACCAGGCCTTCACTGGCCAGGCGCCTGGCTGACAAATCCCTTAGCGTAGCCAAGTAGCTGCCCTGGTTCACTGGTTACAAAACATTATCTGCAGAGCTAGGCATGACTGCTGCATAAATAGAAATGGAAGGAGGAAGGAAAATAGTAGAACCAGTGAGTGGGGATTTGGGGAGATAAAATACTAGTCTTCGAGGCTTCTAAAATAAGATGCAGGATTTCTAATAAGAGCTACTCAGTTGACGTAAAATCAATCCTTGCTTCTGCTGTTTCTTTCTCTAGTCAGACTTAGTTAGTCAATCAATAAACATTTATCGTTCAGTGTTCAACATACTTCCGTAACTGCAGGTAATGGTTTAAATGATGCCCATGAACTGAGTGTGTCACACTTCATTCATATAGTCTTGCACTTTTAATTCATGAAGAAAGGATAAAGAAAGAAACATTAGCATGTTTTACCCACCATCACAAGTCACAGGAGAAAGTTGCTCTTCCTCAGTACAATTCTAAGAGTAATTTACTAATATTAACTTTTCTGGAATCTTTCCAGCATCTTGTACTTTGAAGGAAGGGTCATGGTTCTGTGCCCTGCCCTCTGTCCAGGAATCCCCCTGCAGCGTTGCCGGCCAGCCAGCCAGGTTCATCTTGCCCACATCCATTTTCCTTAAATGGCTCTGTGTTCAGATACGTAGGGAGACTTTTTAAAATTTGATTTGTAGAAGAGTCTCTTCCCCAAGGTCACTCAGCTGGTCCATGGTGAGTGGGAAGCTGACCCCGCCCCACCTGACTGACTCCGTGCCCTTTCCATTTGGTCATGAGGGGGAACCAAAGCTTGGGAATGTTAATCTTGCCCACAGGCCCGAAGTAATATCCCAGGATGTAGATGTGTGGGACCATCTGTCTGTCCTGGGGGCGTGAAGAAGGCAGCATGCTCTGTCCTTGACCCTGACTGACTGAGCCCAGGGGCTGGATCTGGAGCTTCAGGGGCCTGGGAACCTCTCTCAGTGTGTCCGTGGCTGGAGGCCCTGAGAGTTTCGCTCTGTCTCAGAGCAAGCATGGCCACCTCCCAGTTACTATTCTGTGCTGTGGCAAGTGCCAGCTTGTCTTCCCTTCCCGCCCAGCCCAGGAACCCAGCGGCATTTCTCCGTCAGGCCCAGACCCGTCCTGGCAGCCTGGATTCCACTGCCGAGCCTGCAAGCTCCTCTCAGCCCAGGGACCATCTCTCTCTGGTTTTCGTCACAGAGGAATTTCTCTATTCCAGCAGTTTGGGGAGATACAAGTGGACAGCTGCAGATGTCTCCCTTGAACTACAGAGCGGTGGGGTGCAGGTCAGGGTGCAGAGAAGGAACGATGGGAGGGAGCGATGGGAAGCTTTAGACATTCCACTCCTGAGGCTGTTTCATCCCCAAATCCAAGGTAAATAAAGGAGTTGGGGAGGCTGGACTGCACCCAGCAGCCCAGCCCTGAGTTCTAGCCCTGACAGCTGAAAGGAGGACTTTCTGGCATTCCCACACGGGGGTGGGAAAGAGGCTGGGTCTGGGCAGGTCTGAAGAGCCCTTGTTCCCTGTGGCCCCAGGAGGGAACACGCCCCAATTTGCTGACCTCTCTGGTAGCAGTCTATTACGTAGGAAGCCCAGCCTCTGATTGCTCACAGGCCGTGTGTGGGTGTGTGCAAGCAAATTGTGTAGTGCATTTGTGTGTTTATTGTTTATCTGAAATTCAGATTTATCAGGGTGTTCCAATATAGGGGGTCAGGGTTCAGGAGAACCAGAGAGAGGCTGATGCTTCCATCCCTCTGCCCCTCCAATTTCAGTGAGGTGAGGGCCAGTTTCTGGAACATACCCCTGCTTTGACCTGCTCCCCACCTGAAAGCCAGAGAATTCCTTGGGCATTGGCTTTCCAGGCCAGCGCTGGTGCCCCAGCCCACATAGCTAGGGCCCCTCCACCGTCAGTTCTGAAACTCCAAAGACTTTCATGTCAAGTATTAATGTCCCATCCTGGAGCCCCTTTGAAGATGAAAAGCCCTCCTGAGAAGTGAAGGGCTCTGTTGTTGTAATTAACATAATTACAAGCAATTTTCCCCATAGCCCTGTAGAAAAGTAGGGGACTTCAGTTCTTGCAAGAAATACCTACCTCGCTTTCCCAGGAGTCAGCCAACCTCTTCTCATCCAACCTTAAGGTAGATGTCCCTGCCAGCCCCGGTCTCCGTTCCCACCCACCTTGACTTAGACATGGTTTTGGTTTTACCTTTTCAGATGATTCAGCACCAGGACAAGGCATCCAGCTCTCTGGCCACAGGAACTACTACCACCCTCTCCTGGGACATGTCTGTGCCTACTTTCCTGGGTTGAAAACACCTGGCAAATGGTAAAGCCTCCAGCTACCATTTCTACCCTAGCCCTGCACGGGACAGAAGGGATGCCAGCTGCTGCAGTTTCACCTCTCGACCCAAATGCCCTGCAAACTCTACCCCGATTTCAAGAATCAGTTGCTGCTGTGCAGAGTGACCATGTGGGAAGACACGTAAGCATTTCCCTCTGGAGGGAGCTGGTCACACAGTGGTAGCCAGAGCAGCTAAAGGTCATGCCCAGAGGCCCTGTACAGAGTCTTGTTGTCTTCATTATTTCTAGGATTGCATCCTTCTGCCGTTCCCAGGGAGGTGATCTACTGTTCTACAGAAAGAGAGAGCCACAGCATTTCCTTCACTAAAGGTTTAGCATAGAGGAGATGCTCAGCATTACTGATTGTGCCAAATAATGCTTGTCGTAGGCCAAAGAAGCATCTCTCTCTCTCTCTCTCTCTGGATTCCCAGGGCTCTAAACAGCTTTGGGGTTTCCTGGCATACCTATAGTATGACTCATATCTGGCCTGTTATATGATTGTCAAAACTTACAGAAATGTCTGACGTGGTTACTGTTGACAGTGTAGACTGCCCAACTGCCCACGCTGTCCAAGAGTTCAAGAATTTTAGACTGCAGACCGATGGTGGCTGATTAATAAGATGTTATAAAATTTCCCTGTCCCCCCAAATCTGTCTTCAGTACCTTGGTATTGGTCTTACCCTAGGTTCTCTTAGGAAATCACAACAAAGGAGAGTCCTGGATCTCAGAAGATGTCCTCAGGACCTGGTCTTTACAGCCTGCTCCTTTCCCCACATACACGCATGCACACACATGCACGCACACACACACATATGCAAGTATGCATCTGGAAGCATCAGAGCCAAGTCCTCCTCACCCTTCCTGTTTCATTCAGTTTCATTTAATAAGAACTTACGCTTAGAGAGTAAATAATGCTCAACGACTATAACAGCTCATATTGTTATTGTTCTAGTCTCTCTGAGATTCAGAGTTACCCAACATGCCAGATGAACTTAGGATGCCCTGACAGAGGCTCAGTGACAGACAGTTGTGATTAGGCTGTTGAAATGACCTTCACCATAAGATGGGAGGATCTGGACGGGTGTCCAAGGGTCTTGAGCCCATCAGAGGGGAGATCTCACTCTGGAAACAGCATGGGGCTGATGCTGGAGCCTCCTTCCGACCCTCCCAGCTTTACACTGTGGGAGTGTCTGGGGAAATGCCTGTCAGCAGAAGGAGTGTTCCAGTGGGAGCTAGTTCTGGCTTGGCAGCCTGAGGCTGAGTATAACAAATTGGGGGAGCCAACGGAAGGGTAAGGGAGGGAAGGGGAGAATGTCTGTTCTTACCCCCAGAACACAGCCAGGCTTCAGAAGTGATTGCTTCATGTGAGTATAACCAGGACTGACTCTTCGGACATTATTGAGAGATTTGGCCAAAACAGGGGGAAGTGTGTATTTCCGGCTAATGTATGCATGTAGAAGCTTGAAGTCTTAGTCCTTTTGGGGCATTATAACAGAATACCATAAACTGGGTGGCTTATAAACAACAGAAGTTTGTTTCTTGCAGTTCCGAGGCTGGGAAGTTCAAGATCATGGTGTTGGCAGATAGGGAGTTTGATGACAGCCTGCTTCGCGGTTCTTAAAAGGCCATCTTCTTGCTGTGTCCTCGCATGGTGGAAGGCATGAGGGAGCTCTCTGAGTCCCTTTTATAAGGACACACATTCATGAGAGCTCCCCCTTTATGACCTAATCACTTCTGAGAGGCCCCACTTCCAAATACTATTACTTTGGGGGTTAGGATTTCAACATATGATTTTGGGGGGACACACATACTCAGTCCAGTGTATTCAGCATCATTGGGATTCCTATATTAAAAGAAACTCATTCCTTTTTTTTTAAAGATTTTATTTATTTATTCGACAGAGATAGAGACAGCCAGCGAGAGAGGGAACACAAGCAGGAGGAGTGGGAGAGGAAGAAGCAGTCTCATAGCGGAGGAGCCTGATGTGGGGCTCGATCCCATAACGCCGGGATCACGCCCTGAGCCGAAGGCAGACGCTTAACCACTGTGCCACCCAGGAGCCCCAAGAAACTCATTCCTTTTAGCTAAAGGCTGAAGCACAGGGATAACTTTGAAGAATGAGTATTCTTCAAGTAATATGCTCTACTTAGGAACAAATGTATCTTCCCTAAGAGGAAAGGGTAGAGTTTTCTTTGTTTTAAAATCAAGAATACATAGTTCTCTGACTTTCTTTTCTTTTAATGATTTTCAAGGTCCTTTTGTTTTCTGCAGAGCAAAGACTAATTTCAGGGTATATTCTTGGGTGGTTGAAAAAAATTTCCTCCTTGGATCCCAGCTGCCAATGCTCAACGCTTACCCAGACTACCCTCCTCTCCCTTTCCACTAGGACCTGCCTTGTCCCAAGTCACCACCATCCATACCAGCCACCAAAGGGACAACTGTTACAGTTACTTTAGGACTGGAGGACACAGTGATCCAAACCGTCATCTGGCTCCCAAATCCCTAGCCCTGTCTTCAGGCAGAGCTGGAGAAGCTACCAGTTTGCAGAATAAGGGTAGTATAGTCCACGGTGCTCCACACTGAGCTCCAAACAGCTCTGCGATCTGCCCTTGCGGAATTTTCAGTTCACGACTTCATAATAAACTCATGAAAGGACGTCTTCAGTTACAAATTTCATGTCTAAAGTTTTCAGTTCGAACCAGGATGAATGCATAGAGAAGAAAGCAAGGAGAAATAAAATGCACAAGAAGATGCAAGAAATCTTATTCGGGAGAAATGTATGGCTGTTAAATCTCAAAAAGGCTGATGTTCACTGGGGCTTCCCTAGTTGAAGAAAAAATCTGGCCCACCAAATGGAAGGTAAATTATCGCCCAAGGAGAAACAGATCACTGAAGCCTACCGCACCAGATGTGATAGGCTCCCTGGTTTGGCCAGCGGCTTGGGGGCTACACTGGGGAGTGGTATGGTGATAGTCAAATGTGGGAGAGCGTAAGAGCAGCTGCTGTTAATTTGAGCTAATAGGCGATTGTGCATTCGATTTCATTCAAGATGGTAATTCCTCATTTTTCAAAAAGTGGGACCACAATCTATACCCACAACCTATACTTCTTCTCTCCAAAAGAAAAAAATTCTCATAAATGGTCACATAGACTGGTTGGTGGTGCTTAGAAGAGTCACGATTTTCTTGGGCAACACGACACGTAAAAGACAAATGAGGAAGAAATGCATCACCTTTAAGTCAGGCCATCGCAAGCTGGATTAACCCCCCCCCCTTTCTGCTCTCTCAGTGCATGGCTCATACGTTCATTAAAGAATTGATCATGTTGTGATGTCATGGAGAATCATGGGCTTCTGGTGCTGCCCTTTCCCTCTGGACTGTAGGCTCCCAGAGCTGAGGGCATTTGATTCTTTCGTATGAATGCCTTTGGCACTCAATATACGCCCGGAGCACAGTGGTGCACAGTCAGGGATTACTCAACAAGCAAATACCTTCCTGGTCCTAGACTGGACCCAGTAGCACATATGAAGTGTAACCTCACTTAGTACATAATGTATGACCAAAATTTGAATCTGGATCCATCTGAGTCCAGTACTCTCTTGTCTTAGCCTTTTTGTAAACCTATCTTTCCTGAGAAGGATCAGTCAGTAAGTGGAAGAAAATAGTCGCTTTCCTGCTCCCCCAATGTCTGCTCCTTCTCAGTCACCTTGCTGGTTCTTCCTCAACCCCCCAGCCTCCTAAATCTTCGGGGCCCCGGGGTTCAGTTCTCAGGCCTCCCCTCTGTATTTATACTAGGTGATCTCATCGTGTCTTATTCATGCTGACCACTCCCAGATGTGCCTGGCTCTCCTGGCATCCTGGACCTCTTCCCTGAAGCCAGACATGCACGCATCTCTGACTACCTCTTGGATCTCTTCCCTTGGGTGTCTAATAAAGTTCCCAAGCACAGGTGAATCAAATAATCTTTTTTGTTAGGCAGATGGATGCAGGATCTCTGAGGCCAGAAAGGGAGAACAGAAGAAGTTAACAGCTGTGGGGCGCAAGTCCCTGAAGTTGGCCCATGGGATGCCCTGGTGTTGTAACCATGCCCTGCACAGGGACCAGCATGGAGGGTATGGATTTCGTAAATTGAATTCACCATAGTCTCTACTATGATCACTCTATCAGGGTCTCTTGAGATGCTAGTTTCAAAAATGTTGAGAAGTGGAAGGAAGCATTTGATAAAAATATGAAAAAGTCTCCAAAATCCTGGTGGGCAGCATGGGTAGCAACCTAACTGTTCAGGGGAGCCATTGAAAAGGAGATTGAATAGCCTTGTCCCATCATTAGGATTTCTCTAAAGTCCACACCTGATCATGTAACCCCCAGGCCCCAAATCCTTTAGCAGCTTCTTACCTCATGTGGGGTTGGGCCTGAACCCCCCCCAGCAAGGTACACAAAGCCTTCAATGGACGGTCTTCTCACCTGTTGGCCTCTCCACCACTCCTCTCTCACCCATCCACCCCAGAAACATGGACTTGCCATTTTCCAAACACATCTTTACCCTTTGCTCATGTTACTACCTCTCCGTGGAATGATCTTTCCCTTCTGTTCACTCGGGAAACCCTGACTTGCCATATCCTCTGTGCAGCTCCCCATGACCCTCTCCCTCCTCTCCAAAGAAGAGTGAGTTTCTTTATCCTCTGGGTTCCCAGAACCCCTTGTGCATCCTTCTAATACGGGTCTTATTTTATTTTATTCTTTTAAAGTTTATTTATTTAAGTAATCTCTACATCCAACATGGGGCTCGAACTCATGACCTGGAGATCAAGAGTCACATGCTCTTTCCACTGAGCCAGCCAGGCGCTGCCAAATAGAGATTTTAGCCCATGACAGTGTAATTATTTATTACTTGCTTTGCTTCCCCAATTAGACTATGAGGGCTTCAAGGGAAAATTCTGAGGTTGGAGCTTTTAAATTCGTTGAATGCCTCGCGTCATGCCTGGAACACAGTGTTTAGTAAATGTTTGATAAATGAATGCATGCATGCTGAGCCCTGCCCCAAAATATGAAAAGTAGAGTATGGTTATACCAGTATTCCACTGGAGGGAGGGATGGAAAGCTTTGTCCCCACTAGCACAGCATTTTAGGCTCCATCTCAATTAGATTAGTATAATTGGATAAAATATTTCATTTTTAGGCTTGACCTAACATACACCAATCTCTAATAAACCTGAAGGAAACGTATTTATTAAAAGTCACTATATGTCAGGCTCTGGGTTTGACAGTGGGTACTTCTCATGAGTCCAGATGAACAGAAAGGGTAGAAACTATATATACTAATATTTTACTTTTCAATGTTATGTGGAGTGCACTGAAGTGCATTACGAAGCTTTTCTTTTCTCAGAGTCTCATTTTCTAAAACGTGCTCCACCTTGAAAATTTATTGCCCCATACACAGTAAATACCGCGGAATCCGATGACTACACAGCTTTCTAATTTCCTGCTGTCCTATATCTCTCATATCCTGTCTTGAACACACACACACACACACACACACACACACACACACACACACACACATGCTGTTCATGAAGTCAGCTGAAACAACTCCTACTGCCAAAGATCTAGAATCTAGATCAATTTGGAATTCAATCCTCATGTTCAATGAATGTGACTGACTGACAAATGCTCAAGGGCAGCAGTTCCCCCCACACCCCACCCCACCCACCCCTCCCCAAAACAACCGTCCGGACTGCTTCCTTGGCATTAGCATTTATGGGTTGGGCATTTATCATGGTGCATTGCAATAATCTGCATACTTGTCCATACTAAACAAGACTGCAAACTCCCTTAAGAAGCCAGCCTGGGTCTTATTCTTTCTCCTAGCCTCAGCTGCTAGCGTAGCACCTGGCACACGGTGTTTAGTATATGCATTTTTTAATGAATAAATAAACTCATTTCATTATAAGGGCAGTGAGATACTGATTTCTACCAGCAGTCTCAGGGAGGGGCTGGATTGCTCTGGGGTGTATAGAGACACGTGTGTATACATGTGATGAGGGAGCTGGTCTTGGGTATAGGAAACTGTCTGATTTAAGACCGCTGGAGGAGAGGAGACAAATGTGTGCGTGTGCATATAAGAACCTTCCCCAGAACCCTCCCAAATCAGTAGCTGAGGAGTCTGAACTTTAATTATTAGAAAGGCATACCTTTAGATTACATATGGCTCCCTGTCAACGTATCTTGAACCCATGTGACCTTGTTGTTATATAAGTTATCACATTAGTTTCAGAACTCAAATATCTCCAGTATCTGATCTGTATCCTCAAGTTGTACACCCTCACCACCCTCCTCAAACCTCCCCCTCTTCTGAGAATCTGAGATAGACTCCTGATAACTTTCTGTAGTTTGCATTAGAAAGTGGTTTGTTTATTCATCTTTTCAAACATATAGCTATACATCAAATAAGCTCTTTTAAACCATATACACCCTAGTATTTGCAAGGGATGAAAGTGCATCAATTTGTAGAACTCCATGAGTTCATCATGATACTAAAAACAAAATAAAAAACTTGATTAATCACCACTAGAATATAGTGAATTGACTCCTTGTGTTGAAAATGTGTAAATAAAGGGAGAGAATCAAGCATTTATTCTGCCTTTCCTATATAAACTGTACCACTGGGTATCCCAACTTTAGATAAGGGAGAAGTTTGTCTTCATAGGAACAGTTCAGCAAGTGAGTGAAGAAGAAATGATAGAAATAGGAGATCACCCCATGCGACACAATTAGAATGCAACCTTTAGTGAATTAATGAATTTAGACATTAAGCACCAGTGGCTGGTAGCATCACAAATAAAAGACAATCAGACATTATACGCCTCCTGTAGGAAGTACAAAATACCTATTATGATGAAATCTGTTCAAAGTTCTAGATCCAGCAGCCTATTCATAAGAGATATAGAAAAGAGCAGAAGACATTACACCATCAAAGTGTAAAGAAAACAAAGACGACATTTATGAAACAATGAGAAATTTGAACACCAATTAGATACATGATGTTATTAAATAACATGATTTTTTGGGTGAAATAATGCCACCGTGGCTATTTCCAAGAAAGAATACTTATCTTGTTGAAATGCTCACTAAAATATGTACAGATGAAATCATATGATGTCTGGGATTTGCTTCGGAAATAATGCAGGGCTGGTGGAGGTCAGGGGCAATGGGAGGGTGTATTCATGAAACAAGATGGCCTTGTGCTGGCAATTGCTGAAGCTGAGTAATGGGTACATGGGAGTGCATTATACTATCTTGTCTACTTCTGTATTCCTTGACATTTTCTAAAGAAAAACTTTTTCTCTTTTAAATTATTAACACTTCCTTATTATTCTGATACTCTTGTCCTAAGGGATAGCCATTTCTCTCCCATCTTTTGAGATCATTATCCTAGGGAATCTCCAGGGAATTGCAACTATCCTGGGGAAAGTTACATTAATTCATTAATATCTCTGCACACTAGTTACAAGATTATTTCCTGGGCCATCTTTACTCCTGAAAATACTGAGTGCCTGAGGATAAAAGTAGAAGAAAACCTTGGAGGAGGGAAAAGTAAGGGCTGGGTGTGAGAAGAAGAAAGGAAGAACAAATTTGGCCTTAATTATGATTTTCCCAGGACCTTCACTAGTTGGTTCATGCATCTTCTTTGTGTGGGTTTTACTAAGAGAACTTTCAGGGGAGGCATGAAAAAAATGTTTAAATTCTGGATTCTCAGGTCAAAATTTTACAGAGTTCCCTTTTGTGTTGTTAAGGGCTAATATAAGTATTTCTTAGGAGAAGAAGGACTCCTTTTTCATTGTCTAGTGAGCCAATGGTGAGACTGCTGGGGTGGGGCTAGACACGGTTTTGCCTGAGCCTGAGAACTGTCTAGACCTGTCCACAAGACTACAAGGATGTGGAAACCAGGAGAGAGTAAGGAGTCATCTCAAGTGCTCAAGAGTATAGCTTTTTATAGAAGATCTCTGGAAGAATACCAAGAAACTGGTTGCCTCTGGGGAGAGAAGCTGGAGCACTTGGGACAGGGTGGGAGGGAAAAAAAAGTATGACTTTATTGTTACAGCCAGATTATACTGTGGTTAGTGCCTTAAAATATATGATGGCATTTTGCAAACAGCCTTCTGTTGACATAAGTGTACCTTTTATCTTGAAATTAGACGGAAGACAGATGTGTGTTTGTGTATGGTTTCCTTGGCTGGGCCAGGTGCTGACACCACCGGCTATTTGCATGTTTTCTTGATAGTCCTTCCCCTGCATTCCCTACCCCACCCCAAGCTCCCAGAATCTAATTAGGAGCACTAGATGGTCACTAGAACCAACAAGAACAGGATTCTAGTAGTTCTAGTGTAACTTCTCCATGGGTGACATGGCACTGGTCAAAGCTCAAATCTTCCCACAGAAGCACCCCTAATAGCAGAACCAAGGGAACACTCTCTTTGAAGGCTTCTGTTTTACCTTAAACGTTCAGATGAATTCTGCAGTCTATGATTTAGCACTTTGTTTTTACAGAACACGAAATTACGTTATTATTAGGGGAAAAAAAGTTGCTGTGTTTATCCCATGGATTCAAGCAGCCTCGCACACCTGTGCACGTCTCTGAAGTACTGAGTCTGGTTTTGTTTTGTGCTTTCTCCTCTTTATATGTTGAGATTATTATTTCTGGACATTAAAATTCACCAATTTTAAATGTACAGTTTAATTTTGATAATTAACTGCCACCATCAAAACCTAGAGCGGCCACATCACTTTAAAAAGTTTTTCCATCCCCCTTTGCCCAAGTGCAGTTTTGAAATACTTAATTTCATTTTATGGCATTCTCTAACATTGACTCTGGGTGATTTGGGGAAAGTCACTTTCCTTCTTTGGTTGAGTTTCTGCTCCTGTAACACGATGAATGTAGGAGTAGATTTGTTTCTAGGGGCTCTTCCATTACTTTCAGTAAATGGGGTCGGGGGTGGAGGGCGGTTATCTTAACCTTGTGTCCTAGTTCTTGATACAGCACACGCAGGTGGCCAACCCTAGTGGGTAAAAGCCTGTGGTCGCATCAAATTTCCCCATCCTCTCTTGCTAGTGTGTAACATTTCCTTTCTTTCTTTCTTTTTCTTTTTTTTTTTTTTTTAAAGATTTTATTTATTTATTTGACAGAGATAGAGACAGCCAGCGAGAGAGGGAACACAAGCAGGGGGAGCGGGAGAGGAAGAAGCAGGCTCATAGCGGAGGAGCCTGATGTGGGGCTCGATCCCATAACGCTGGGATCACGCCCTGAGCCGAAGGCAGGCACTTAACCGCTGTGCCACCCAGGCGCCCCTCCTTTCTTTCTTTCTTTTTTCTTTCTTTCTTTCTTTCTTTCTTTCTTTCTTTCTTTCTTTCTTTCTTTCTTTCTTTCTTTCTTTCTTTCTTTCTTTCTTTCTCTTCCTTCCTTCCTTCCTTCCTTCCTTCCTTCTTTTCTTCCTGCTTTTCTTTTCTTCTTCTTCTTCTTCTTCTTCTTCTTCTTCTTCTTCTTCTTCTTCTTCTTCTTCTTCTTCTCTTTTTAGTGTGCAATGTTTTCTAAGCATCGTCAGTTTCCTCCTCTGCATTATTGGGTATTGGGCTTATGAACAGGACCTCTTTGTGTGTACACTGCTATGACAATGAAGTGAGATGTGCCGGTACCCTTACAAATTGGTTGGTATTTTTATTATAGCACAACAGAAAGCCAAGCATTCAACCATCTCCGCTACCACACGTTTACTTGGGAGGATACCCAAGACCCAAACGGAAGCACAAAGTACGTCCACCCATCTACGCAGCCCGGCAGCCCCCTGCCCGCCGACGTTCTAGACCTCAGAAAACCAATAGGCACGCGTGCATGCGCTTCCAAAGTGCTTCACTAGAGGGCAGAATCGAGACCAGGAAGTTCTAACGCCTGTCGTACAGGTACGACGTAAAACGGCTCTGCTTTCTGGCAACCTGCTTCCGATCCCGCGTGTGTGAGTTAACGAGACAACTTCCTGGTGGGAAACGCGTGTTTTGAAGGTGGACGACAGTGACGTTTTTGCTATGGGCAAACGCGGGAGCCGGAGCCAGAGCCAGCTGCTCACCACCCTGACTAAGAAGCAAAAGAAGCATCTTCGGGATTTCGGCGAGGAGCATCCCTTCTATGACAAGTATGGAGGGGCCGGGACCAGCGGTGCCCGTGGTTTTTCCCGAGTTGGGCCCGCCGGTCTCCCTGGGGATCTGGACAGGACTGCTCCCCATTCTTCCCGCGCTTTCCCAGCGCGCTCGGCTTGGGAGGGTGCCGGTGGCATCCCGCCGGTGATGGGGTTCTTCGTGGGTCCTCTGCTTTTGTTGAGCCCTTAGCTTTAAAAAGCTAGACCGCACGCCTCCTGTGGGGGTGGGGTGCTGGTTTTTGTACCGTTAGAGGTTTTCTAAGATTGTTTTTGGGTTTTTTGTGTGTTTTTAAAGAATTGTCTGGGCCCCCTAAACATCGCTGTTCTTTCCAGTTACAATGAGGAAACCGGTGTATCGGTAACTGTGAGTTCCTCTCTAAGTGTCCAGACTCTCAGTTATGGTCGTCGTGCTCACCTGCCACTCCACTTTGGGGCATTATAATGAAGAAATGTGCTAGAAAAGGTCTTTTATTTGTTAAATTGATACTTCTTCCGAGGAGAGCCAGTTAACTCTGTTTGTCAAGTGACCTCGTTAAACTTGCCATTCATCAGTTATTATCGGTTTGTTATATTCTTAAAATCCCCGTCCCAGTGCATATGTGGCTTTTACATGACTATAGCTATAATGTATTTATAGTGGTATACTCTGCGTTTTTCATGTAAAGTTATCATTAGACTTTTTACTAACTGCTCCATGCTGGTAGTTAGAGTTTAACATTACCTGTTTCTTCTCAGGGTTTCTGGAAAGGAGGCAAAACCACAGATTTATCAACTGGTAATGCTTTATATCTTTTTTTTTTTTAATAATAATTGGTTCTTGGTTGTTGATTTTAAGACTATATATAATGATAATAAAGCCTGGCTACATTCCCACTCCTTTCGATTTTAGATGTAAGCTGTTATTTTAGTAGTATTGCTTAGTGTTGAATGCAGATGTGTGTTATAATGCCATTGTGATAACTAATATAGTAACCAGAGTTTGAAACTTTCCTGAGAGATTAGCCTATTAGAACCTGTCAAGGAGGCTTACCAGAGGGCTCTTGGTAAATCCTAAGGAGTATCTTGTTTACTTAACATAAAAGGAGCCACAAACAGTGCACACTGAACAAATTCCTAACTCATTACAACAAACTAAAATAAACCCTACATTCTTTTGTTGTATTGTAATTTTCCTGCTGCTTCTTTCAGCATGCCAAATATCTGACAATAGATTAGATCTCCTTATAACCTAAAGGTCTATTTTTGGTCCATTTTCTTCCCATATAGAACATTAGCAGTTCAAAGAAGATGAAAAGATTCTAGAATCAGCTAAACTAGCTTTTTTGTTTGTTTGTTTTCTTGAGAGAGAGAGAGAGTGTACATGCACGTGTGGGGTGGGGAGGGGGAGAGAGAATTTTAAGCAGGCTTCACACCCAGCACAGAGCCCAACCTGGGGCTGGATCCCACAACCCTGAGATCATGACCTGAGTCAAAATCAAGAGTCAGACACTTAACTGACTGAGCCACTCAAGCATCCCTATTAGACTAGTTTTTTAAAATAACTTTGTTGCTGGGCATCATTGAATAGATAAGACTGCATATTTACAGAAAAGCTAATTTTTATTTATGAAAGTCTGAACCAGTTATATTTTTGTTTTTTTAAAAGATTTTATTTATTTATTTATTTACAGAGAGAGAGACAGCCAGTGAGAGAGGGAACACAAGCTGGGGGAGTGGGAGAGGAAGAAGCAGGCTCCCAGCAGAGCAGGGAGCCCGATGCTGGGCTTGATCCCAGGACCCTGGGATCACGCCCTGAGCCGAAGGCAGACGCTTAACGACTGAGCCACCCATGTGCCCCATGAACCAGTTATATTTTTGGCCTAATGAAAATCATAAGGTAGAAACAAGAATAGTATGTTTCTGTTTTAAAATTTTCCAGGGCGCCTGGTGGCTCAGTCGGTTTAGCATCTGTCTTCGGCTCAGGTCAGGATCTGGAATTCAGGTCCTGGAATCAAGCCCCATGTAGGGCTCCCTGCTCAGTGGGGAGTCTGCTTCTCCCTCTCCCTCTACCACTCCTCCCACTCATGCTCTCTCTTTCTCTCTCTCTCTCAAATAAATAAATAAAATCTTTAAAAAGAAATAAAATTCCCCATTTTCCTTTTAGTCAGAGAGTTCAGATACTTCAAGTTCTGAAAGTGAAGCAGAGAGTGAACCAGAACAATTTTCTGGGTACCACAAGCTACTTGCCACATTAAAGAATGCTTCAGAAGAAGATGAGGAGGAGGAGGAGGAAGAGGAAGAGGAAGAGGAAGAAGACAGTGCTGTAGATGAAGTGGAAATGAACGGTGAAGATAGCGATAGTGACGTCAGTGTGGAGAAAGAGACAACAGGAGAGTCTACCAAAGTGCAGGAGAGTAAGTGTCTTTGGTGTGGGCTCATCACCTTTGTCAGGGCAGATTGCCCCATGAGCACGGTGCCCTATACTGTGTGAGTTGGATGGAAGCACATGGATCCAAAGCAGAGCTCTTAACCTTGCTGGTTCAATGATATCCTTGAGAATCTGATGAAAACACAGGACCCTATGGCCAGAAAAATGCAGAAGTAATATTTTTGCTTATGATTTCCAGGACTTCATCAATCCTAGGTAAAGATCCCTTGATTCAGAGGAAAGGGAACATAATGCTGTTTTTGCGTTATACAGTCTTAATTAAAGAGATCATCGTCCTTTCCTTAGAGAAACCCAGGTTTAATGGAATACAGACAAAATATACAAAAATTTTAAAGCAGCAGATTTGTACGGAATAGCTAGTTATAAGGCATTGAAGAGATGCTAAGTGATTGCACGCTGTCAGAGTAAATGAGGGAGGGCTTCAGGGAACCTCTAAGATTGAAAGCTTAAAGGAATTATATCTCACTCGGACTTCTAGGTGACTTTTTTCTTTTAACTTTGAAACTAACGTTATGGAGGTATGATTTACAGGCAATAAAGTCTACCCGTTTTAAGTATACAATTCAATGAGTTTGACACATACGTCTTTGTTACTATCACCAAAATAAAAATTCAGAACATTTCCAATACTTCCAGAAGGTGTCTTTTTGTCCTTTTATAGTGAGTTTCCCCCCTCTGGCATGAGGCAACCACTGACCTGCTTTCTTTCACTAAAGATGAGTTTTGCCTAGTCTAGAAATTCATATAAATGGAAGCATACAGTATGTACCCTTTTGCATCTGGCTTCTTTGGCTCCTCCTGTTTTTTATGACTAATCCATGTTGTTCATATATTAGTAATTTGTGACTTTGTATTGCTGGAGTCATATTTCATTTTCAGTGTGTCTAAGTAACTTTTTATGACTCACTATTGTAATGCCTGTTTTCCTTGCAGCTGTGTTTTTTCTCTATACTTTAAGGTGTCATACATCATTCTTAGTATTTTAATTCATCAGTTTTACTGGTCTAAGAGTTCATTGCCTCAGACTTAGGGGTTTTTTTTGTTTTTTATTTTTATTTCCTGTTTTGGATTTTTAGAAATGAAAAGTTTGGGTTTTTTTCTTTAATTATAAAAGTGATATACACTTACTATAACGATTTAATAGGGTAGTATAGTTAACCTGTATCTCCACCACCTTGCGATGAACATCTTTAACATTTCGTATAACCCCCCATTACTTTCTTATGGATACGTGTGTGAGTACAAGTATGTACGTATATTTATGTATGTGTGTGTGCATAATGATCTCATACACTTCTGTAACTTACTTTTTTTGGTAGTATACCACAGATCTTTTCCATGTGAGTAATCATGGATTCATCTTCTTAATTATACGGTATTTCATTGTAAATGATATGTGGTAATTTAGTTAGTAATCCATTGATAGAAAAGGATGAAATCAATTTTTCCAGTTATTTCTTGTCATAATCAGTGCTGCTTTGAACATCTTTACATGTACCTCTTAGTGTACTTTGTCTAGTTATCATCTTAAAATAAGTTTGTAGAAGTGGAACTGGGTCAGCCATCAGGCTTAATGTTGAAACTTAAGTCTTCCACCTGAATTTGCTTAAAAATAAATAATAGCAATGAACATCAGTGTTGGTTTAGGCTAAGGAATTAAATTCTACTTGTCCATAGAAGTGTAATTACATTTATGCATAAATAATTTTACAAAATGTTTCTCCAAATCACAGGTACGGTTTTACCTGCTGACCCTGAAGGAAAAGGTGGGGATGGGCCAGTTAGCACATCACAGGAATCCCTCGAGGAGTTTACAGATGCAAAACACGAGTCACTCTTCAGCCTGGAAACCAATTTTCTTGAAGAGGACAGTGGAGGCACATGTTCTCTGAAAGTATCACAAGGTCAGAGCAGTGTGTGGTGTTGGAATTCACCAGATGCTTGGTGTGGGGGCTTGTGTGCTAATACGTGTTAAATCTCCTATTCCTGGAATGAACAGCAATCGAAACAGTTTAGCAGCTATATCTAGAGCTGGGAAGACATATTTCTCAAAGGTATTTTGTGGTTTTTCAGGGATTAGGCTATGCTGGGAGTCAGGAGGCTATTTAGTAGGACAAACGGCCGAAGAGTGATAGTACGGAAGGCCAGTTCCCCAGACTTCATATTTTCACAGTTGCGGTCAGGGGAAGACTACTGGTTTTTTCTCCAAGCAGCAAAGGAAGAGAAAGGAGAAAAATACTTTGTGCTTTTCTTTCTATCCTTCACTTGCTCTTTGTTATTGGAGCAGGAATTTTTCCAGATTTGTAAGACTCAGGACTGACTAATCTCCTTGGTCCTCATTACCAGGGAGCACCCTTGAAGCCAAAAAGCTCTGTTCTGTCTCTCTAGTCTCTCTCTGCCTCTTGGTCATGCCTCTCTCCTAGGGGCAGTGACTTGTAGGCGTAGGCAGGTCTCTGCTCCCTCTCTCAGGTCCACTTTCTCAGCCTGTGCCTGGAGGCCAAGTCAGGTTGGGCTCATTCTGTATTCTGACTACCATTTTTGGCCCCGTTGCCCTTCTTCAACCCAGCTCTACCGTTAATGAAGCTGAAATTTTAATCCTTATCTGGCTCAGTTGGTTCTTTTGGCTATTGTGCTGGAGAAGGAGAAGTAGCAGGTAGGATTTGGGCACCACCCCATTGCAAACCATCAAAACTTTAATAACCTTGGAGGAGGGGTGCTTGGGTGGCTCAGGGTTAAGTATCTGACTCTTGATTTCTGCTCAGGTCATGATCTCAGGGTTGTGAGATCAAGCCCCGTGTCAGGCTGTGCTCCTGTGCATGGAGCCTGCTTAAGATTCTCTCCCTCTTCCTCTGCCCCGCCATACCCCTCATGCTTGCTCACTCACTCTCCCTCTCTCCCTCCCTCTCTAAAAAATAAATAAATAAAAAATAAAAACCTTGGAAGAGACATTAGGGAGCTTGATTATCCTAAAATTTCTCTGCTGGTTTTGCCTATACAGGTATGTCAGCACCTAGAATTCTTATGTCCTATTGTTCACTCTCAGGTGTTAGTATAAAGTGCACTGCATTGAAGTGTTACCATTTGGATCCTTGCATGGGTCATTTAACTTTAACTGCTTCTTAATGAGCGGGACTGGAAGGGAGGGTTGGGTGGCCAGCTCGGAGGACTGAAGATAACCCTGAGTGTAGGTACTACCATTTGGATCATTTGTTCACCCCAGTTGAGTATTGAGCATTTCTATGTGTCCTGCACTACAAGAGAAATCAGGCATGGAACCTGCTCTCAGGGGTCTTACACTGTTGCAGTGGGTGGGTGGGGGACTGTGGAGGGCCCCAAGGATGGCCTCTTAGTAGAGCCAGCACTGTGCCTGGCAGAGTAGCTCCAGGGAAATATTTATTGTGAGTCAGGAGATAACATTAAATTGATAGTATTTGGACATACAAAAACGAGGTGAAGGGAAGGGTAGAATTTTTAATTGAAGGAAGGAAACCCACAGAAGCAGAAGAATTTGAGGGCCATATAATTAAAAAATTACGTTGGAGAGGTAGACTGGACGTGTACACCCTAGCGTACCCCAAATTTCAAACTGAGAAGTTTCTTCAAGGGTTTTGAGCTGAGAAGTAATGTGATAAGAGAAAAGCTTTAGGAAAAGGAACCTGTTAGAAACTTTCGAGCTGGGAGAGAGGACGCGGAAAGTAGATGGGAGAAAGGATGAGTTAATATTGTGAAAAGGAGTGTGTCATTTAGAGGGATGACCAAAAAATATCTGTTGTTTCCTCCTAAGTGATCTGGCATTCTTGATTTCTGAATTAGATCCATTTCTACAACATGTGAACAAAGAACTGAAAGAAAAAGAAATTCAGGCTGTTGCCACAAATCCCAAAACTACTCACCAGCTAAAAGTAAGTATTGCTTGGTCATCCCCGTTACATACGAAAGGAAGCTCCAAGTAAAGCAGTGGCCTTGGGTTTTGGCAGTCTCCTCGAGTGTATGATATACCCCAGCGGCGGGGGAGCTGATAGTGGAGTGTAGCATAGGAAGGCCAGAAGAGCCTAGTGGGGCACAGGTGTAGCTAGAAAAGGCTCTGGGAAGCTGGAGTGTGGGAGCCAGGGAAGAATGGCTTTGGAGACAGGTACACCAGGGCTTAGACCAGCATCTGAGAGGCGCTGTTACATAACCCCAGGCAAGTTAATCTACTTTTTTGCTATTCACTGTTCTCATCTGTTAGAGGGGGCCAGTAATGCTTACCTCAGAATGAAGTAATTTAGTTTACCGACTGGTACATAGAAAGTATTGAGTAAAACAGTAGCTACTGCTGCTCTTGGTTTGTGTGAAATATCTGAGGTAGATTCACAGCTAAGTTACTCAGATGTGGAGCAGTTTTTGCTTCTTTGTGTTTTTTGTTTTTTTAAGAGTTGGTCATCCTTTTTTAATTGAAATTTTTATTAAAATAATAATTATAGCTGCATTTTTTAAGAAGTAACACAAAGACATCCCTTATGCCCTTTGCCCAGTTTCCCCCCAGTGGTAGCATCTTGGCAAAACTATGCTGCAGTATCAGGGCCAGGAAACTGACATTGACACACCCTTCTGTCTTATTCAGCTTTCCTCGGTTTTGCTCCTACTCTTTTGTGTGTGTGTTTAGTTCTGTACTGTTGTATCAGGTGGAGGTTCCCCTTATCCACCACCAAAGTCATAATTCCTTGGAGATCCACCCCCAGTTCTTGGGGCAAAGCAGTAATTCATTTATTTTTATTGCTGAGATCATCCTTTTTTCCCCCCTGAGATCAGCAATTTTGTTACAATGCAAAAATTCCCAAACTGGTATTTCACAAAAGTAATGCTTTATGATTTTAATAGCTGTAGCTCAAAAAAATTTATTCCATGCCCAAGTAAATTTGGAAAACTTGAGGTTAAATACAGTAGAATAGAGCTCTTGTCATAGGACTCATCAGAACCTTTTGTATCTAGGGGCGCCTTCGTGGCACAGCGGTTAAGCGTCTGCCTTCGGCTCAGGGCGTGATCCCGGCGTTCTGGGATCAAGCCCCACATCGGGCTCCTCCGCTATGAGCCTGCTTCTTCCTCTCCCACTCCCCCTGCTTGTGTTCCCTCTCTCGCTGGCTGTCTCTCTGTCGAATAAATAAATAAAATCTTTAAAAAAAAAAAAACAAAAAAAACCCTTTTGTATCTAATAAACATTGTGACTCTCCCTGAGGGGGATTAGTTTTTGTGATGTTTACCAAAGTTATTGACCGTGGAGCCCTTTTTTTTTCTAGAATGAATTTTGATTTCCTAGAACATATTCCACAGAGTAGTTTGGGACACACTGACCTAGTGAAGAGCTCGGGTTGGAAGTCAGAAACCTTGGGCTCTAGCTCTCAGCTCTATTCTCTCCTGGGTCAAGTTTGTCTGAATCCTATAATCTCTCTGAACCTCTGCTTTCCTAAACTGTAAGACAAGCATAGTGTCCACCTTGCAGGGTTGTTGCTAAGGGTTAAATGAGGTGATCTGGTAAATCAGAGGGAGCTTGGCAAATTAGAGAATACTGTGTGAACATAATGTATGATAATGCATTTCTAACTGAGATCTTGATCTGTCTCTTTCTAGTGGCCCGTATTGGGCCAGCTTGTCTTTTCATCCAAGTTTCAAAAGTTGGAAACATTTAAACCCTCAAAGGACGTTGATTTAAAGTCACTTCATCTCCAGAAGCCTCTGGAATCCACCTGGACCAAGACCAACAGCCAGTTCCTCTCTGGTCCCCCAAAATCAAGTGGCCCCTTCACACCCCTCCAGAAAGAGCTCTTCTTAATTATGAATTCTTACCGGGACCTGTTCTATCCAGAAAGGACCGCCCTGAAGAATGGGGAGGAGATCCGCCATGTGTACTGCTTACATGTAATAAACCATGTCCTCAAAGCCAATGCCCAGGTGCTTGGTAACAATAGCAGACGCCGCAGCCAGAAACTTGGGGTGGGTGACGATGATGACTTCAGAGACCAAGGGCTAACAAGGCCCAAGGTGAGTGGCAGCAGGAGAGCTTTGTCCTCCAGAAGGAGGCTGCAAGGCACTGCCATATAGGTGCCTGGCACTTAGCAGGTACTCGGGTATTTTAATGATACAAATACTGGAATAATGAATGGGTCCAAGAGTGAGCACCTTAGATGGGCCAGGCAGGGTCAGAGCAGTGCAGCAGACAGCTCAGCGGACTGTTTCTAACCATGGAGTTAAGTGGAAACTTGTGAATCAGAGGTACCTCTGTGATAATTCTCCTTAAAGATAACTCTGAACATACATAAATGACACTCCCTTGCAAATCTCTTCTTTGTGATTGTCAGAAATGGATGGAACTTTAGCAAGCCTTTTATCCAATCCCTAAATATTGTAGCTATGGACAGAGATCCAGATCTGTAGAGGACCTTGCTAAAGAGCCCCAGCGAAGGAGGAGCAGAGATGGGATTAGAACCAAGGAATCTCTTTCCTGAGCCACACACATAAGTAAACCTTGGAAAACAGAAATTCCTGTTTTTCCATTGTACAGTTACTACTGCTTAAAGTGATGATTACATTTATTTGGGTTTATAAGCCTAAGTTCCAGTGGGTTTGGAGCTTTGGTAGAAAATGTATTTTTTAATTGTGTCCACATTATTCATGTTACGTGGCTACATCTTGTGTTGTCCATTCCCCGCACCCCCTTAGCCTGTATCCCTCCATATTGAAGAAGTCTCATCTTTTTAGGTTGTTTTACTGAGTTTCATAGGATCCTAGGGTTTAGTACTGATGTGCCTCTTAGACATTTCTTGGTCCAGCCCCCTGTATGATAGCTGGGGAAGCTGAAGCCTAGATACTTCGTGTTGTAGCTGGGACAGTAACTTGGCCTTCTTCAGTCTTGGGCCCTCAGTGCTGCACTCTACCAGGCTCACTCACTGCACCTCTCCGGCTGTACTGGTTCTGTTTCTGGGAAACTATCTCAGAGTCTTGAATATAAGGATTGTAAGTTTATCTGTTTCCATTTAGAGTTGTAGAAGAACATGAGTCCGATTACCCATGAAGCACATTTAGAATTTGATCAGTTGTGGAATCTGGCAGGGGTTGTTTACATTGTCCATATTTACAGAAGGGTAGGTAGAAATTCATCATTTGTTAAGCATATCCTGTTTTCGTTCTCACCAGTAACTTTAAGCATTTTTGGAATTGTTTGGAAAACTGAGCCCTACATTTCCCATTGAGGTATTATTTTATTTCAGAAATGCTTTCTCATCATTTCTGAAAAATGTACTAGGGAACATACAAGAAAAGTAGTGATGCATTAATCCTTTTCCTTACTGGCTTTATTTGTTTTCTATTTATTACACCCAATTCCTTTTTTTAATTTTTTGTTTTATTTAAAAAATTTTTTTTCCTAATTCATTTATTTATTCAGCATATTTTTATCCCTTGGGGCTTATGCATAGAAATACTAAGTTCTGTGGGAGACAGAAATGAGTAACATTCTTTGCCAGTTGTATATCTGTATTGGATTTGTGCTAGTGGACACCTGTTAAAGGCATTGACCTAATCTTGAAAGATAATGTCCACATTCTGGTTGAGGGTTGCCTCCCGTGGGGCCATGAGATTAAAGTCCATAGGACACGGTGCTGTAGGTATGAGAGGTACTCAGGTTCTAGTACTGAGCCAGGTCCTGTGTAAAGCGGGTGACCGAGATGTGAGCCCTTCCAGGGCCTGCCACTCTACAGAGGGTTCTTTAGCTCCACGTTCTCAGGCTGACCTGCAACTGCCGGTCCTTGCCCTGGTCCCACCAAGGCTGCCGTGGCTTCCTCCACAGGTGCTGATAGTGGTGCCCTTCCGGGAAGCTGCTCTGCGAGTGGTTCAGCTCTTCATCAGCCTCCTCGAGAGTGACAGCAAGAAGAAAATAATTGTGAGCAACAAAAAGAGGTTTAAGGGAGAGTATGGCTCAGATCCTGAGGAGAGACCACCCAACCTGAAGAGGCCTGAGGATTACGAAGCCGTGTTTATCGGCAACATCGATGACCACTTTCGGATCGGTAATTCCTTCTCGTCAGAACTCAAACCCTGAGGGACCTACGGTGTGAGGTTCGCGTGGCCAGAGGCTAGAAGCCTGGAGTTAGGCATTCTCTCAGTGGGGTGAGATGTCCTCCTACCAGGACTGGGGTGCATTTGTGAGATCTTGTCTGCCAGGGGCAAGAGTCTTCTTTGGCTAACGGGGTGGACACTTGGCTCAGGGTGGAGTGCCTCTGAAGCGGTGTGTAGAGACATGCACATTTACAGCAGAAATGTCTCGGCACACCCATAGCTAGGAGTTGATTCTACAGGGGGAGTTGGAAGTGATAGGCTGAGTGGGCCACTCTGGGGAGGCTGAATAAACCGAGCGTCTATGAGTAATGGACTTCCCTCCTACCGGCCACGTAGAGTGCCTGCCCCCCGAATTGTTTCCACTCACGACTTACCGACTGCTACCCAACTTGGTACATCTTTGCTTATCTCTCATTCACCTCCCGTATACTTGGTTGGGTGATTATTGATAGAGTAAAGTTCTTGGGAAAATGTCTTTTAGTCACATAAGCTCATTTGAAAAACAGTTATTAAGCATCTACTGTGTGCCAGGTACTGCTAAGAAGCTGAGGATATAGAAATAAAAGTTATGCTTCCTTCTGTTAAGGAAATCCAGCCTAATGGGAAAATAGTACAGAATGCTAAGTGCTGAGCAGAGGATGCAGTGGATGTTCTGGGAGCGTTTAAAGCAATTTCTGTACTCAAAACGGGCATAGGATAGTTGGGGAAGGCGTCCTGGTGGAGGTGCCATTTATAGAAAGTTGAGACCTGATTAGGATTTAGTGTGTTACAAAGAGGGGTGGTCAGAGTAGAGGAAAAGGGTTCAGACAGGAAACTGCACATGCAGAGGCATCAGGGTGAATAAGCTGAGCGTGACCTAAGATCTATATAGGCTCTGGCATGCCTGGAGTGTCAGGTGCGAGGGGACGAGATTAGATGTTTAGTTTTAAACGTGCAGGTGTCCTGCAAGCTGCTGATATGTCAGTTTTGGGCTCAGGAAAGAGATGTGGGCTAGAAACACAGATCTTTGTGGAGGTGGTTTTACAGCCGTGGTTAGTGAATAAATTTACCTATTTATTACCCATAAACTTACATAGGGTGTGAGTAGAACTTAGAGCTGAATCAGGGACTTGTGGAAGAGCTGTTTGGCTCTGAGAAGATAGATATGGGCCAGGTCAGGGATAGAAACAGAAGTGAGTGTTAAAGAAATGGAAACCACCAGTGAGGAAAAGAACATTTTGAGGAGGATGTGTTCAATATATTGCTTTATGCATTTGTGAGTGTCCTTGAATTGGTGACCTTGGCAAGAGTCCTTTCAGTGGAGTCCTGAGAATCAGGCCAGATTGCGATGCACTGAGGAATGAATGGGAGATTTCTAAGCAGAGACCACTCTCTGGAGAAGTTTGAGCCAAAAGGAAGAGAATGAGAGCTAGACAGGACCATAGAGGCAAGGGGGGAGATGATTATTTTAGGAGAGAAAACAACTGGAGCACAGTCATGTGCTAAGGGGACAGATGTGATGGTACAACATGCATGGTGAGCGGGTGGAAGCTAATGCCTGGGTGGGAACTAATGAACGGATGTGTACTTGGCTGTTTTGTGTAGGAGTGGCAGTACTTCAGAGGAGCGTCCGACTCTATGCCCCCTTTTACTCCTCCGACATCCTCATTGCCTCCCCGCTGGGCTTGAGGACCATCATTGGTGCAGAAGGAGAAAAGAAGAGAGATTTTGACTTTTTGTCTTCTATCGAGCTTCTCATCATTGATCAAGCTGACATTTACCTGATGCAGAACTGGGAGCATGTCCTGGTAATGGTGGCCATTCCCATTTAGAATGACAACATTCACGTTTAGAGAAGCAGCTCAGTAATTTAAGTCTTAAAAGGGTTATTTAAGTCCAAATGAGTACTCAGTTTGGAAATGGAAATATTTCAAATCTTCCAGTTTGAAAAAGCCTTTTATCCCCTCTTCTAACCCACAGTTTGGCAATAATCATGCAGAGAAGTAAAAATTCTTACCAATATTTTCAAATCTCCAGAAAAGATTTCTTCCCCTTTAAGGTCACCTCTCCTAATAGACCACTTTAGTGTAGCTGGTTGGTAGATTGGTTCCTCCTGACCAGGAATGTCTTTACCTAGTATAATTCCTCCCATAGTTTATGCTTATTTTCCTTTGTTTGGCCTTCAGTGGAAATGGGAAAACCGCTCAAGATTTCTTAATGTGTGATCTTGTCTTACAGAGAAATGTAGGATGTCCTTACCCTCCTACTGTATCTTGTGCTGTAATTTTTTCCTCCTTCCCCACATACTCTGCAGTGTTGTCCATTTTAGGATTGAACAACTGTGCTTTGGAACAATCCTTATCACAGAACCATAGGTTTAGTTTTTTTAAGGCATTTGAGAACTCACTTCTACAGTTCCAGGGCTTATAGGGACCCAGGAAGGTTGGGGCAAATAAAGGGGGTATTTTAATTTATAAAGTGTGGAATAAATTTATAATACTTGTTATCCTTTAATATATATTTCAAAGTGAAAATATAATTAGAAAAGCCATGTTGATGGTTGAGTCACGTTCTGTAATTTGAGGGAAAGGCATGTGTAGTGGGTCTGGGGCTAGCCAAATGTTTTGGGAACCAGGTCACTGAAGAACAACAGCTCTGTTTTCCATGTCATTTCCCTTCTTGTCCAAGTCTGAGACTGAGGAACCCATAGAGTGACTAGGGTGGCATTTCAGAAGTTCCTTTCAATGTAGGTACCATCTTGATCCTTTTTGAAAGGTCCAAGAGGTAGCCAATTTTAGTTTACCTTTCTGTTGGGGGTGTTCACCTAACTGGGCAATTCACCCCCATCTGAGTCTTGATTTTCTGGTGTGATTCGGAATTTGGCTGTACATACTCCATGGGGGTAATAAGATGACAGACTAGTAAAATGCTTGGCAGTGCCCAACGGGTATATCGTCAGTAAAAATTAACGGTAGTGCTGTTTCTGCTCAAAGCATTTGATGAACCACATGAACCTACTGCCCTTGGATTCACACGGGGTGGACTTCTCTCGAGTGAGGATGTGGAGCCTCAATAATTGGTCTAAGTACTATCGCCAGACACTGCTTTTTGGGGCCCTGCAGGATGCCCAGATCAACTCTGTGTTCAGCAAGTACTGCGTCAATCTTCAAGGCCAGGTGCGCTCTCTCCTTGTTTCTCTGGATCTCCGTGAAGCATTGTGTACTGTTTGGGTCATGAGGCATAAGGCGAGGATGGCATTTGATCAGCGGTGGGGGCGGCTCGCTTCCTAATGCTCTCATTGACTCCTGGCAGGTGGCTGTAAGGAACGTCCCAATGACAGGCTCCATCAGCCATGTCCTAGTGCAGCTTCCGCATGTCTTCCAGAGGATGGAAGCTGAAAACCTAGCTTCCGTGATTGATGCCAGGTACCTATCCCTCCCTAGTCCCATTGGACACCTGGGGGTCACGGAGAGGGATTTAGCTTCGTGGGATTTAGCTTCGGCATACAAATTTAGAATTGGATTCCATGTTGATTTTACTACTATTTACCAAATGATATGAGATCATTGAACCTAATCATCACTGACAGAAGAGGAAACCAACCTAGAGAGGTCCTAGTTTGTTAGTGGCAGCATTAGTACTGTAAATCGGGTTCTTTCCACAGGATCGTGGCATTTCTTAATTACATTACACTACTTAATGCTGCTAAGTGTTCCATGTCAACAACTTAATTGTAAGCCCTTCAGGGCAAGAACTAATGCCCAGCAGCAAACACTGAAACCTTTAAATATTCAACTGTAAGCTCTTCACCTTTTGCCTCCCGCAAACACCAAGATTCCAGTATTTCTAATTCTTTCTGTATTTTCCCTGTCTCTTTGTGTTTTGTTGGGGGACCCATGGTAGGAGAAAGATGCTTTGCGTATGGGAGGTGTTCAGTAATTATTTGTTGATTGATCGACCATGGAATGAATGAATGAATGAATGAATGGTGTGCTTATCTACATCTAGAATAATTCTCTGGGATACACTGACATCACATCTATTTTTTTTTTGCAGTGAATTACGTAATCTCTTTGATGGCATAAGCCAGGTTGGCCCCTTTGGGGGAGGTAGAAGGAGATTGTGACTTGCCCAGGGTAATCTAGTTAGTGGTGACATTGTGAGCTAATTTCTAAATCGTTGACTTTGCCCTTTGCTTTTCCACATCAGGTTTAATTTTTTTGTGAACAAGATTTTGCCTCAGTATCGTGACGCCGTCATGTCTCACACACTCATCTATGTCCCTTCCTACTTCGACTTTGTGCGTCTCCGGAATTACTTCAAGAAGGAGGAGCTGAATTTCACCCACATCTGCGAGTACACCCAGAAGTCTGGTATCTCCAGGGCCAGACACTTCTTCCTTCAAGGAGAGAAGCAGTTCTTACTTCTCACAGAGCGCTTCCATTTCTACAAAAGGTAAAGTAGCACTGGGTTTGGAGTGTCCTCTCTGCAGGTGAGAACGCAGTGCGATTCACGGCCTGCTTCTGAGCGCATGGCAGTCTTTGCGGTGCGATAAGGTCCTCTTTACTCTCCTTTCTGTGGAGAAGCCGGCGGGTTTTGGAACTGGATAGACTCTTCTTGGTTGAGTGGTCTCTCCCCAGAATGGGTATTGTTGGAAAAGGTAGAGACAAGTGAGTGTGTGTGGTGTCACCTGTGTGTAGATCTGGAGCGCCCCCACACTTGGGATACCTCCTGGAGCTGTGGTTGTACACCTCAAGAAAGATGTTCCTAGGTTGAACGCTCCAGGGGAGGCACAGCCGAAGTGAAGCTAGGAGGGAGAGGGAACCGTCCTGGAAGCACAGACAAGATAGCAGGGGCCTCATGGTCTGTGGAGCTGGAGGCTGAGCACCCGGTCCGTGTTCAGAGTTACGGTGTGCCTGGAGCAGGTGCACACACGCTTCCGCTCGAGGAGACCGCGACTGAGGGGCCCCTTGTGTGCGGGAGGCAGAAGGTGAGGGGCTTAGAGTTGAATATTTAATGATTTCAGTGTTTGCTTAGCTTCCCCATTACGTGATTTGACAAAACAAATTGGATTTGCTTTTTAGAAAAAAATTCTAATTAGAGCGTTAGTAAACTTGAGCCTTCTGTTACTGTTTGCAGCCACTTGTGCTTCCAGAAGTCAGGTATTTTATTATTTTGCCAAGTCTGTCTCTGCTGCCAAATGAAAAAGCCTTTTTTAAGCCCTTGTCTATAGAGAGATGGAAATTGCATCCTATTATCTTTTCCTTCCAGATGTGCAATAATGTTCAGTGAATTGATGTTTTCCTTTACTGTTTAACTCTCAGTCTATATACTACTGAGGGGCATGTTTTCTCAGAGAGCCCCAAACACAGTAGCCGGAAATCTTTGAGGCTTTGGCGCGTATTCGATGATGCATGTTGGCATTGCTTTGCCTTTTAGTTTATGCTGATGTTAGGATGTGCTCTCCAGACATGCTCTTGTTTACCAAGATGGGAAGGGAGGAGTCCAGCAGCCTGCCAGGGCAGAGGAGGCTGCCATGACATGACCTCTTTGAGTGTTCTGCTGACTGGGTGATCTGTGAGTGGAGAGATGAGAGATGGCTGCACTTGTGTTCCCTGGGCTCCGTTCTTGGCCACCTACACGGGGCTGTTTGGCCGAAGAGTGTTAATGAAGGCCTGCTTGTTGGCGTCATTATTTGCTTTGTTCCAGTAAGTTGTTTTCATTCATGTTGAAAAGTGATATTTTGGGGGAGTTTGCACTCAGCAGGTCTTAAGAGCCCTTCGTTTTCTATCAGCTTGACACATGAAAGCAAGCCTTTTAAGTGAAGTGGTTGGATTGGAAAACTTCCCAGTGTGATTGTTTATAGCAAGTATGAATTAGGCTGGGATGAAGACTGCTCTCAAAGAGCAGCTCTTCAGTGAGGGGGCATGGTGTCTCAAGTAGGCAGGACAGTCCCCTGTCTTACACCACTGTTGTGTACTGAACTGTTGTGCCTCCAAATCACTATAAAGACAAACCTACATGTACCGCTTGCTTTATACCCTGGGCCAGGTTAATTGGTATATTCTGTGTTTAAGATGAATAGAAATAATGTGCTTCAGTGTTCGGCGACTGCTAATTATCTCAGGGTTTCCAACTTGGATTTTTTTGCTTGAGAGGTCACCAAGGTGACGATCGGTGCTTTTATCTGAAATGCCTTTGTGATTTGATTTTACCTTGGGAAAGGTACATGTATGTTAAACTTTAGTATCCAGCTCTGAAATTCGTTATATTCTCTGTGGAAGTGGGCAGTGTTAGAAATATCACGGCTCATTTGTGAGCTAGCAAAACATTTTCAACTGAAGATTAGTCGTTTTTTGTGGCATCGGGGGATGAAACCAGTAGAATTAGGATAGGACAGGCCTTTGGTCATGATGGCCTGCCTGAGGATGGGATGCTTCACAGCCCTTTCCCTGAGCATTGTCACTGGGTTGCCACAGCAGGGAGGGTTCTCAACCAGGGCGCAAGTCAGAAACTTTGGAGGTGGGATTTATGGGGTTGGGACAGGCTGCTGGCGTGTTCCTGAGTACCCCCGGCCCTACAGAAGTATTCCAATTCTGAAGGTAGCAGACCATCTTTATAGACAATGTGGAGGAGCTAGCCTTTCAAGTCAGTTGTGGGTGCCTCACTTATCTTTCACAGTTGGCGGGTGAGGTAGGTGTTTGGCAAGTCCTTTGTCCTTAGTTTAAGGACATCCAGCTGTTTGGTCATATTTGTATTTTGGGTTTCTTTTTTTTAAGATTTTATTTTTTGAGAGAGAGAGAGTGCGAGCGAGGAGAGGAGCAGAGGGAGAGGGACAAGCAGACTGTGCTGTGCATGGAGTCCGACAGGGGGCTTGATCCCAGCACCCTGGAGATCATGACCTGAGCTGAAAGCTAGAGTCAGACACTCAGCCAACTGAGCCACCCAGGCGCCCCTCGGTCATATTTGTAGGGGTCACTGAAGACCCAAAGGCTATACCAAGGGAGGAAGAAGGTAGAGGAAGGGATGCTGACGACTGGAGAATCAGCACTAACTGCCCCTCCAAAGAAGCCTTCACCACGTTCACTGTTACTAGGAGATACCTCGTCTCTGTTGTGGAAGAATTGAGACAGATTTTCTTGGTTTTTAAATATAACACTTACTGGAATTGGTTTTGTTGTTTTGTTTTATAAGTACTCTGATTCTAAGAGTATTGTACAATTATTGTAGAGAACTTGGAAAATCTAGGTTAAAAAAAAGAAAATGGAATTTCATTGCTCTGATATTAATACCCGTTTCAGTGTATTTCTTTCCCTTTTTAATGTGAAAAATATGTGCACATGTACATACGTGCGTGCACACACACGGGCTTTTTTTAAAGGTACTGAATTGGGACCACACTATACTTACTGGGATTTTTTTCTTTTACATGTTTTAAGTGCTTACTGAAAAACAATTTTAATATGTTAACACTTTGGCATATATAGTTGTATATCATGGGTCCATTTTTAAGTTGATCTGTATAGCTCTGTCACATCCTCCCTTCCCCAGCTCTTTAGTTGGAAGATTTCATTTCGAAGGAAATTTTAAGACTGATACTGAACATCTGTAACTCCTTTCACTTGGACTTCACCAGCTGTTAGCACTTTGCCACATTTGCACGCACCCCTGTTCTCTTTCTTTCCTTCTCTCTGTCCATCTTATTTTTCCTTCCTGTGAACCATTTGTAAATAAACTGCAGGAGGCTTCATGCCAATGAACCCCTAAATCTTTCAGCATGTAGTTCCTAACTTTTAACCACAATATTATTATCATATTGCTTGTTATTACTATAGTAATATCATCTGATATATATAGTCTGTATTCAGATTTTCCTAGTTGTCCCTACATTGACCATTATAGCTGTTTCATCCCCTAGTGCAGGATTCAGTTAAGGGTCAGACATTACATTTGGTTAATGTTTCTGTAGTCTATCTTAATAGTTCTCAGCTGGGGATAGTTTTCCTGGAGACATTTTTGGTTGTCAAAACTGAGGGTTATTCTAGTGGTCTAGTGGTTCTTGTGGGTTGAGGTGAGCATGCTTCTAGATATCCTGGAGCACACAGGATAGCCCCACAACAGAGAATTATCTGGCTCAATATGTCAGTAGTGCCGAGGTTAAGAAACCTTGACCTAGAATAATTTTCTTGCTTTTTTTTTTTCTTTGACATTTTTTTTAAGAGTCCAATCCAGTTTCCTCTAGAATGTCCCAGAGTCTGGGCTGTCTAATTGTTTTTTGTTTTTTGGGTTTTTTTTTTTAGATCAGTGGTTCCCAAACTTTGCTGTACATTAGAATCCCCTTGGGGAGCTTTTAAAGATCCAAATACCCAGGTCATATCCCAATGCCAATTAAATTCCTGTGTGTGGGGGTGGGGACGAAGCATGGATACTTCATACACACAAACAGGTAATTTAGAGTATAGCAAAGTTGGGAATCACTGACTTAGATTAAATATCTTTGGTAAGAACTCTACATAGAGGATATTGTATACTTTCCACTGCATCTTGGCACATAATGTTGGTTTATATCATATTTGGTGTTGCTAAATGTAATCACTTGGTCAAGGTGGGTCTACTAGGTCTTTCCATTGTTAAGGTACCTTTTCTATTTAATTAATAAGTAATCTATGAGGTATGTATTGCATTCTTTTTAATGGCTACATAGTATTATGTTGTATGGACATATAATTAGCGCAGTTTCATTTTAATGGGTATATAGATAAAATTTTTCTGCTATTATATACAATAATGCCAAGAACATCCATATGCATAGTTGATGGCATAGGTGCCGAGTTATTTCATTAGGGTAAGTGTGGAGAAGAAAACCTGTTAGCTCAAAATCTGTATACAATGAAAAATTCATTATCCATTGCTGCTTATTTGCTCCCTACCAACTTCTCCATATCTTGTCCCCCTCTCCCCAAAATACACACACATGATAATTTGTACTCCACTGGCCTATTTGTGCAAAATCCCACTTGTTGCCAGTGACTTGATAGCCAAAATGATACCTCAGTGTTTTAATGTCTTTTTCTTGTGTTTTCGTGTTTTTTTTATGATCGTCTGTTGAATGTGGAGGCTGAGATAAGTAGTGCTTACACCCAAGCACACCTCTTACTCTGTCAGGCCACTAGTGTAGGAGTTATGAATCTAGGTAGGATTTGTTATTACTGTGGCTAACTTTCCATGCTTCACGGACTTCCAATTCCTCTAGCACACAGTGGTTTAGAGTGGGGTCTGGGGTGCCAGAGGGTCTTTTGTTAGTGTCCTCATCTTTTCTCAGCTTTCACCAGCCCTGTACCCCTGTGCCAGAGGAGGGGTCTCTCCCCATACTAGCTCCTCCCCCAGCAGTAGGCTGCTCTTGATCGTTACTCCATGTGAGGCTTGAGGTGGGGTTGGGGTTCTCCTGATGCAGCTTGCTTTTAGGCAGGCCCTGTTCGTTCTGGGCTGTGGAGGTGGGGCCTTCTCAGCATTCCTATAGCACATGCCATGGCAGCCGAACCCTACCTTGTATCTGTAAGGGGTCTTGGCAGGAGTTTCCTGCTTCTCCCACGGTAGTGGCTAACCTCTGCTTATGTCTGAGCAAGGTCTTGGACTGGGTGGATTTTGTGCTCTTTCCCCAGGAACAGTCTGCTGTTGCTTTCTACTGGGTGTGAGTCTTACGATGGGGAAGGATGGGGTGGGGCTTTACTGCCCCAGATGGCTCTACAACTCCCCCCCCCCAACAGTTGACCTTTGCCCCTCTCTCATCAATTCAGGGTTTTGCTTCGTATAGATATGGATCTGGGAAGTGAGAGGTTTCACCAAAGCAGACCGGTCTCTCTCAGGTCTTCTGCCTTGCCTCCCATCTTTCTCCAGGACTCTCAGTGGAGGCTTGTGGAAAAGAACCCATGAGTGAGTGTGAGCTAAAGGAGTGTCCACAAATCCCAGGGATTCTGAACTGTCACGTAGGCCCACACTTGCCCTTTAAGAATTTGTTAGAAGTGTAGCGGTTTTCCTGCTACCCACTTTCTTGGCAGCTGCCCTCTTCCTCCTGTGCTCCTTCACGAGTGAAGTCGTTCGTGTGCCCTGTCTGTCTGCAGAGGGCTTTGTTACTCTTCGGAGTTCAGTGAGTGGTAGGCTGGCTCTTGAGATCTGGTTACACGTCTCTTCCACGCTCCTGAGCTCAGCAACATGATATTGGTAGCTTGAAATTGGCCACGGTGGGAGTATTTACACCACAGAAATGGGCAGTCGCTTCAAATCAGCACCCTCTCTTCCCCACTGAGAACCAGTTATTAAACATAAACTGGTGCGCCCTTGAATCAATTCTCTTGGTTGCCTTGTGACATCAGCTGTCTGGACTCAAGAAAAGCAATGCTTTTGTAGGTTATCTGGCTTTTTCTTGTTAGTGTGGAAGCAATATGCTTTTGAGTTTACTGTATACTAAGCAGAAGTAGAACTGTATGTTTATTTTTGTTAACTAGTGAGATAGAACAGTTTATTCAAGTCATTAGCCATTAGAATTTCTTCTTTATGATAATATTAAAGGTGAACCAAGTGGTGGATTGCAATTATAGTTTGGAAGACGAGGTTCGTCAGAAGTCAGGGTGATCCAAGAGATAAGAAGACAAGGAAAGCTCATCCCCTGTGAATGAAATCAAATTCCTGAGGGAGTCTAACATCAGCAGTATAGGAGAGAGCTTTAACAGGGAAAATCAGAGCCTTGTCAACTATAACGTCTTTTGTTATGGGGCCCCAGAGGGAATAATTGACCTCGACCCGAACCATACGGCGAGTCCCTAGGGTCTCCACCCCCCACCACCACTGTGCAGCACTGCAGCAGGGAAAGAAGTGCATAAGCTGTTGAAACTAATTGCTTTTCCATAATGCCTCATGGGTCCTCAGGCAGGATTTTGTAAATGGATGAACTTGGGACATCTGCCGTGGAGTTAACATGTCTGCAGAGTGACAGGAAAAGACTGATGGGAGCGCATTTACAGTTTATGCAGTTTATTTTGCATACTGGGTCTGACCTCCTTTCCAGTATAGAACATTCTGTTTTGCCTGATTATATTAAGGGTCATGTTAAGTTGTTAAGTGTTTGCTTTTTAAGTTTTCTGTAACAGATCTTCAGTCCTAGTCTACCTCAGTCTACCCAGAGTAGGCTCAAGAAATGATACAATTTATTTTATCATGATCTTAAGCCAAACTTTAGGAATTCACGTGTGTTGTCACAAAATAAGTCCTTCCAACTCAAATTAAAATAACCTTTGGTCCGTTGGTTGTGTGTGCCGCTATCGTCTTCCTTGAGCATGGAGCAGCAAGAGTGAGCTTCTGCCCCTGTCCAACTCTTAGGTAGCTTTTCCATACATTTTCTCAAGTAGATATAGCCTCTCTTTCCCCTTCCAATAGGTATACCATTAAAGGGATCAGGAACCTGATTTTCTATGAACTGCCAACGTATCCCCACTTCTACAGTGAAGTCTGTAACATGCTGAAAGCCACCAGCAGAGGAGAGGAAGCCACGTGGACTTGCACTGTCCTCTACTCCAAGTATGACGCCCAGAGGCTGGCTGCCGTGGTTGGTGTGGAACGGGCTGCACAGATGCTACAGTCCAAGAAGAACGTCCACCTCTTTATCACCGGAGAGAGATGAAAATTTGTTGGACAGGACATGGTGTTGGCAGGATGCATTATGCTCTCTTCTGTGCCACTTGGACCCAGTTCTGATCACTTGTACGAGAGAAGGACTGCTACAAGGAAGGAGCACCAGGCAGCAGCATACTGGATAATTCTTTTCAGGTCGTGTGTCCCTGAAAAGTTAAATGTAAACCAAATTTTGGTCACATCTTTCAGAGATCAGGAGGGAGCTGTTAGAATTCCAAGAGGTTGATACAAGGAAAAACTTTTACCTGAAACTCTTTGTAAGCCATAAATTCTTCTATTGTTATTTTATTCTCTCATTTATTGCATTTGGTAAATTCTTTCAGATTTACCTATTTCCGTGTGACGCTTTCTTAAAGTAAGGCGTACGTGTCATTGCATGAGAACTGGTTATGAGAAATTGGAATACTTCTTGCTGCTGAATATCATCTTAATATTGGATCACGCAGGTTTTGCAAAACTATTATTTTTCTCCAGCCAAACTTTTTTTAAACCTTAAACATTCTATTTTAATTCAAGCTAGAAGAGTACATACTTAAAATCACATTATTTAAAATAACATTAATCTCTGCTCTGTTTCAAGAGTTTTGTGAACCTTTGTGTTGTAATAGCCATCGTAATATCATTGTCTTCATTTATTACTCTAGTCAATTTTGTAAGTCACGTAACAGCTAAAATGACAGGGGAGTTTCACTTTTAAAAACATTTTTATCTTGAAATATTCCCAGAAAAATTAAAAATACCGAACCTGAACCATTTGAAAATAAATTGCTGACTTGATGGGCCTTATCACTCGGAAAGATTACCCCTGAATTTAGTGTGTATTGCCTATAGATAAGGACCTTTTTCTGTGTAACCAAATAGGAAATCCGAACATTGCAGTTAATATCTATTGCCATCTAATCCTCGGACCCCTTTTTCCAAATGTCCCAATAATGTCTTCTATAGCAGAAGGATACAATTCAGAATTACATACTGCCTTGAATTGTCACATCTTTGTAGCATTCTTTATTCTGGAAGAGTGCTCCAGCTTTTTGCCAGCTTTCTTAACTTTGACACTTTTGAAGGTAACAGGCTGTTTATTTTAGATAATGTTTCCCTTTGATTAGGTTTAGTTTATGCGTCGTTGGCGGGAACACTGAGGCACCACTGTGTCCTCACTGCATCTCCTCAGGGGGCACACACTGTCCACTTGCCCCATCACTGATGATGCTCAGTGACCACTGGTTTTTCTTTTGTTTTTGTTTAATTTTTTTTGAAGATTTTATTTTTAAGTAATCTCTACATCCAGTGTGGGGCTCGAACTCACAACCCCCATATCAAGAGGTGCGTGCTCTAGTGACTGAGCCAGCCACTTGTTAAACGTACAGTGTTTGCCAGGCTTTTCCAGTATGGAGTTCCTCTTTTCCTCTTTATTAATTTATGTCAGTATGGACTTGTAGTTTCACCTTCTGTTTAGTGGGTTATAAGGCATTACTGTCAGTGTGGACATGTATACACACATACCATCTAAATTTTATTTCTGTATCCATGTACTGAAACCATGAATTCACACCACACCTCTGATTCCAGTCTGACACCACAGGATGCCTTCTAGTTTTCTCCCTCTTTGTAGTTGTAACGAGACATGTGGCTCCCATTATCCTCAGTGGAACGACCCATAATTGGTACAGATGTTCTTTTACTTGGACACACTTAAAATTGCTTATCAAAAAAGTAAAATCATTTTTGGGGTAGTCTTCCTGCTGAATATTTTTTTTTTATTTTTTATTTTTTAATTTTTTTGAAGAGTTAGAGACAGCCAGAGAGAGAGGGAACACAAGCAGGGGGAGTGGGAGAGGAAGAAGCAGGCTCCTAGCAGAGGAGCCTGATGTGGGGCTCGATCCCAGAACGCCGGGATCACGCCCTGAGCCGAAGGCAGACACTTAACGACTGCGCTACCCAGGCGCCCCTTCCTGCTGAATATTTAAATAGGTATTTTCATTTCTCTCTTTACTCAACATGGAACTATTCATTCCATATACAGCTGGGTTCCTAAAGTTCTGAAAATTGAGGTGACAGTCAAGCTGGCCGAACCCATGCTACAAATGACTTTTTATATTCATCGAGTATCCCGTGGTTATCGGCCACATGTGCTCTTGTTTACCATAGAGCCTGTATGTAATGAGAAAAATGAGTTCACTTGCCTAGTTCAAAGATAGGAGGAAGAAGGGGACCCCCTCTTCTGTTTCCATGTTCATTACCCTGTGCATTGTAGCTGATTTCATGGCTTTCATGATCACTGTTCACAAGACTCTCAGATTTCTAACTCCTCTGGATCTCTACACACATGTGAACCTGGATTTCAAGTCTATGATGTGGCCTCAGGAATCTATTGTATTTAGCATCCCTAGTGATTTTAGTGCTGGCATGTAGCCAGCCAAATGCTTCTCACCTGTAAGAACGCTGAGGATTTCAAGTGTGAACAAAGTACTGCTTTTGTTCCTGGCTCAGCACCCGAAAAAGAAGGTAAGCCTCAGCAGTTGGCCCTGGCTCCTGAGTTGATTGCAAAAAGTTGATTCTCTGGAATGGTTTCATTACAAGGATGCCTTAACATCTGGCCTCTCATATACACAAAATAAGGGAAAGAAGAGAGTCTATTGGACTATGAATAATAATGCCTGAGCTGGCATTATTACTATCTTGATATTCCTTTTTTTTTTTTAAGATTTTATTTATTTGTCAGAGAGAGCAAGCAAGCACAAGCAGGGGGAGCAGCAGGCAGAGGGAGAAGCAGACTCCCTGCTGAGCAAGGAGCCTGATGTGGGACTCGATCCGAGGACCCTGGGATCATGATCTGAGCTGAAGGCAGACGCTTAACCGACTGAGCCACCCAGGCGTCCCTATCTTGGTATTTCTTAGCAAGACTCATTTGCAGTAAGCACGTGCCTATCTGGTACCTATAGAAAATTGATAAAAGAATGGTCTTAATCCTGAGAAGAGGTGGAATTGTAAGATAGGGAAAGGAACTTACCCCGAAAATAAGATTTAAAAGTTTTCCTTCACCATAGTAATAACAACTAGCTTAGCACTTTTTTTTTTTTGAGGGGAAAAAAAGCTTTGAATCACGAATGCTTCGTACAGCTGGCTGCACCATGTGCAATATTCAAAAAACAAGAACTAGCTAATCATAGAGAACCAGCAGCTAAACAGCCCTCCACTGGCTTCCAAAGGGCTTATAATTGGTGCAGATGGCCCCGGCGGGATAGGGAGTGTGTCCCTGCTGACTCCTTGCACCCCAGAGGGCCAGAGGGGGCTCAGGAAGGCTCTTGGCCCTGATTGCGCCCTCGTGGGAACAAGGAGCCAGGCTGCTGCGGGTGGAGGGGGAAGGCAGGTGCTGTGGGAGCCTGCTGGCCGCCTTCTGCCCAGCCTTCCCAAGGCCGCATGAGCAGATCTGGGCTGCAGAGTTTAGATTTGATGAGTCGAGGGCCTCAAGATGAGAAAAGGCCCGGGGTGAGAGAACAGGAGTTGGAAGTTCTTTATAATCATCTGAAGAGCTTCATTGTGGAAACTGCAGGTGGCTGTGAGGTGCCAGCAGCTTGCCAAGGAGGAGAGGAATGGAAATGCATCGACTTCACCTTTCAGGGGGCATCTCCAAGGCCGCAGCCTTCACAGCTAGCCTGCCCCTCCTCCCACCCCCTGTCCTTCCAGTCTCTTCCCCAATTTCTCTGTCTGTAAAGACTTATGGTAGTGATCTTTATTATCAGTTTTCTACTCCAGACTTCTCGTTTAAAAAAGCTTTTCTGGAAGCCTAGCTAAATAGAATTCTAAACAAATTTCAGTCAGCTTTTAGTTAAAGTCAGTGAGTTGGGAGTATGTACACAGATAATCTGAAGTTGATGTAGTCTTTGGAAGATGAAAGAGAGGAGAGCTCTCTCCTTTCCTCTGGGCCTGTCCCCTCCCTCTCTGGTGAACCCCACCATGTTCGGCTGACAGAGGAAAGTGTGTTTCTTTCTAAAAACTTACAGTTCTCGCTCCTATACCATATGCTCTAATCAGAGTTGCAATAAAATTCTCAGCATTTTCTGTCCTGTTTCTGAAACTGAACACGTGGTTCTGTGCCCTCAACCAGTTTGCTTTGTTTCTGTTTCCGTTCTGTGAGGACTGTGCTTTCTTCAGGTGTGAGAAGGAGTCGCCTCTGCTCGCCTTACATGTATTTCAGTGTAAATCCTGGGTTCCCTTTACCTCTGGCCACATCACCATTATTTTTGTGGGAGGTGAGGACACGAGAAAGAACAGAGCTCCAGGCTGGCCCTCTCAAGAGTGAGGGTCCTGTGCTCCACAAAGGAGTCAGGGCTTCTTAGCCCCCACTGCTGGTGGGCAGCTCTCCCCAGGTGTCACCCTCGCTGCTGGAACAAACAGCTGCACTTGCTTGTCCTCATGACAGCCCCTCGCACAGGCGAGGAATGACGCATTCCCAGGCTACTCCTGGCCATGCGAGCATGTCTTCAGTCTTGGGCCTCTGCAGCTGGCTGTGACCAGGTGGGACCTAGCTGTGGCTGACAGGGAAGGAAGGCAGTCTTGCCGCTTGGCTGATTTGGAAGCTGCACTGAATTCCTGCCCATCTGTTCCCCCAACTGAGCCAGGGCCAAAGCTGTCTACCTCTTGCCAACCCAGGGAATGACAGTAGACCAGTGTCCTGCAGCCCTTATCCTGCCTGCCCTCTGCAGCCCATCTCCTATTGCCAGTGGGACTCCCTGCAGAGAGATGGCCCTGGGCCCACAGCTGGTGTTTGCCCACAGATGTGCGTGGGTTTCTGCTTTTTGCATTCTCCATCATTTTTCAAAGCCAGCCCTGAGCGGGGTGCTGAGACTGACATCACCACTGACCTACTGGGACTCTGCATGGGTCCCTCTGCCCCTTTTCAGCCGCCTTCTCTTTATAAAAACTAGGGAAGAATCCCACTGTCCTGACAGAGGGGCAAGAGAGGAAGTGGAAGAGGCTGCTCTTTGCCCTGTAGTCACCTCCTGCTTCCTAGTAACAGGACTCTGAATTTTACTGGGGTGACAGAGTGGCCAGCTGAAACTACATTTCCCAGTCCCCCTTGCAGGTGTGGCCAGGGAGATGAGCACTAACCATTGCGCATTTGAGGAGAGCTCCTTTTTTTTTTTTTTTAAGATTTTTACTTATTTGTTAGAGCATGAGGACAGCATGAGCAGGGGGAGGGAGAAGCGGGCTCCCCGCTGAGCAGGGAAGCCCGCCACAGGATCATGACCTGAGCCAAAGGCAGACGCTTAACCAACTGAGCCACGCAGGTGCCCATGAGGAGAGCTCTTTAAGAGTGAGAGGAACACCCCTTTGCCTCCTGTTCTTCCCTTTTGCCACCTGGAACACAGAGGTGATGGCTGAAGCTCTCGAGGGTGGCGTTTTGCACAGAAGATGCTGGAGCAGATAGAGAGCGGCCCAGTGCTCTGATCGTATTCTGAAGGTGCCATACCAGTCCTACATGGGCTCCCTTTGCACTTTTAGGTGGAAACCTAAATCCCTCATTTGTTTAAGCCTCTGAGGCCAGGCCTCAATTATTAGCAATTCCTAACCGATACAGAGGACAAAAATGGGGTCACAGAGTGCTGAAGTCCAGAGACTTTGCCCCTTCTTTCTTCTGTTCCCTGCAGGGTCCAACATCGTGACTGTGCTTCAGGGTCGATGCCTGGCCATTGGTGACAGTGGGGAGTGAGCGCTGAGGTGCTTCTGTGTGCTATCACTGCCGTCGCCTGCAGTCCAGGACTGGATCCATAAGAATGAGGGAGGACAAGGGTCTTCTCATAGCATTGAGTGGAAACCGAGAGCAGCAGAAAAATAATTGGCGAGAAAACAGACTTCAGCTCCCTGAAAGCTGGGGACCACCTGCCTTTTATCTGTTCTGTGTTTCAAGGCCAATTAGGTAATGAATCCGGATCCCCGGTTCAGTGGGAACTCAGAGGTCTTGTGATCCAGTCTGCCACTTGACCCGTGTGTCGTCTGTCGATCTTCTCCGAGATGCGGTCAGCAGCCTCTGTGTGAATGCTTTCAAGGAAGAGGTACTGCTCACTGTGGCTTTTCTAATCAGCTCCAGTGAAAAAACAGAAGAGTCTGTGAAGCTTCCATCTGTCTGTCCTAGTTCAGGTTCTGTGGTTACACAGTACAAGCCTTTCTTCCACTTGTTAATCCTCTGTTAGAAGACATCTACCATGTCCTCTCCGAGGCTTCCTAGTTCCAAATCATTCTTCATTCCTTCAATGGTTTTTCTTTTTTTTGTCTTCTGAAAAGTGTAGTACTTTTGGTCTTACTAAAAGACATGTTCATTCAGCAAAAGTAGGTAAGACAGTGAAAAACAATACAAAATCAAAACTATACCTACTTGGGGGCGCCTGGGTAGCACAGCAGTTAAGCGTCTGCCTTCGGCTCAGGGCGTGATCCCGGCGTTATGGGATCGAGCCCCACATCAGGCTCCTCTGCTATGAACCTGCTTCTTCCTCTCCCACTCCCCCTGCTTGTGTTCCCTCTCTCGCTGGCTGTCTCTATCTCTGTCGAATAAATAAATAAAAAAAAAATCTTTAAAAAAAAAACAACTATACCTACTTGGTGACAATATCTTGGTATGTTTCCTCCTAGATTGTTTTCTGCATGAATAATCATAGCCAGCAGTTTCTATAGAGGGATCCTTGCACTGAAAGGGGTTTTATTTGTAATCTGCTTAGAACAGTGCCTGGCACATTATACTACAAGGTGACATTTTTTGGGGCACTTATTATGTGCCAAAACTCTTCTAAGCTCTTTTTGTGTATTAAATCAGTTAATTCTCATACACCTGTTTGAATTGTAGGCATCATCATTTTCCCTGTTTTTTTTTTTAAGAGTTTATTTTTTTATTTGACAGTGAGAGAGAGAGAGAGAAAGAGTATAAGCAGGGGGAGTGGCAGGGAGAGGGAGAGGCATGTTCCCACTGAGCAGAGAGCCCGACGTGGGGCTCAATCCCAGAACCCTGGGATCATGACCTGAGCCGAAGGCAGATGCTTAACCGGCTGAGCCACCCAGGCGCCCTTCCCTATTATTCTGTAAAGGAATTTGGAGTTTGGAGATGTGAAGTGACTTGCTTAGTAACGCAGCTAGGATTTGAACCCAAAACTTACGTTGTTTTTCACTACAGATCTTCCCTGACTTAGAATGGGGTTATGTCCTAGTGAACCCATCATAAGTTGTAAATACCATAAATTGAAAATGTGTTTAATACACCTAACCTACCAGATATCACAGCTTAGCCCCGCCTCCCTTAAATGTGCTCAGAACACTTATATTAGCCTACAGTTGGGCAAAATCACCTAACAGAAGGCCGGTTTTCTTTTTTTTCTTAAAGATTTTATTTATTTATTTGACAGAGGTAGAGACAGCCAGCGAGAGAGGGAACACAAGCAGGGGGAGTGGGAGAGGAAGAAGCAGGCTCCCTGCGGAGGAGCCTGATGTGGGGCTCGATCCCAGAACTCCGGGATCACGCCCTGAGCCGAAGGCAGACGCTTAACCGCTGTGCCACCCAGGCGCCCCAGAAGGCCGATTTTCTAATGAAGTGTTGGATGTCTCATGTAACTGAATACTGAAGAGCAGCGTGGTGGTGTGGGTACAGAATCGTCCTAAGCGTAGTGGTTTTTTACCGTCATGATCATGTGGCTGGCTGGCCACAGCCCAGCGTCACGACCAGGTATACCATAGATCAGTAGCTCAGGAAAAGATGGAAATTCAAAATCCGGTTTTTACTGAACGTGTATGGCTTTCACACCCATAGTAAATTTGAAAAATCATGAGTCAGACCATTGTAGGTCAGGGACTGTCTGTAGATAATTGCTTCTCTAAAGTGAAAAACAAGCACTCAGTAAACAGTAGCTATAATTACTATTACTCTTCTTAAAGGAGCGATCTCGTGAATTGTTGAGTTCTTAAAAAGACTGAGGGGAATATAATATTTTCTTGGGGGGAGGTTACCATAGACAAACACTAAGTTATTTTGTATGCCATCCTTCTGGATCACATGACATTCTAAAAGGGAATCTATGCTTCTGGATAGCTTAATGTCTCATATAGCAGAGGATTACTGAAGGCATATTTTTAACTTCTTAGCTGCTCTGTTTTTTTGGTCCACTGAGCTTTACACAGAGAAATTAAATTTTTAATATTAACTCAAATAAAAATTAAGATATATTTTCTTGAAACACACACCTATATGGAAAAGCAGCATAGCAGTGGTTAAAATCATGGGCACAGCAGCAAAGCTGCCTGGGTTTAAATCTTTGCTTTGCTACTTTACTTTTTTTTTTTTTTAAGTAGGCTCCACAGTGGACATGGAGCCCAGTGTGGGGCTTGAACTCACAACCCTGAGATCAAGACCTGTGCTGAGATCAAGAGGTGTACGCTTAACTGACTGAGCCACCCAGGTGCCCCTGCTTTGCTACTTTATTTTTATTTTTTTAATAATATTTTTATTATATTATTTTAAAATAATTTTTTAATTATATTATGTTAGTCACCATAGAGTACATCCCTAGTTTTTGATGTAAAGTTCCATGATTCATTACTTGCACATAACACCCAGTGCACCGTGCAATACGTGCCCTCCTTAATACCCACCACCAGTCTATCCCATTCCCCACCCTTCTCCCCTCTGAAGCCCTAAGTTTGTTTCCCAGAGTCCATAGTCTCTCATGCTTGATTCCCCCTTCTGTTTACCCCCCCTTCTTCTTCCCTTTCTTCTCCTACCGATCTTCCTGCTATTTCTTATGTTCCATAAATGAGTGAAACCATATGATAATTGTCTTTCTCTGCTTGACTTATTTCACTTAGCATAATCTCCTCCAGTCCCGTCCATGTTGCAGCAAATGTTGAGAAATCGTTCTTTTTGAAGATGGCTGATGCTTTGCTACTTTATAGCTGTGTGATTTTTGGCAAATTCTTTAAATTCTTGTGCCTCAGTTGCCAATCTGTAAAATGGGCATGATAATAGTAATACCTTTCTCTAGTTGTTATAATAACTAAGCTACTTAATTCATGCTGGGCACTTAGAACACTGCCTGGCACATGGTGCTCAGTCTTGTATTACAGACCTTCCCTTCCACATTACAAAGCTAAACAAAAACAAAGGAAAATCATGGGGCATCAGCTGTTATTTTAGATTATCCTTGCTTATAAGAATCATACTTTTCAAGTAAAGGAAGAAGAGATTTTGAGAGAGAGAATGCTTCAGAAGATAGCTGTGGACATTTCACTCTAATTTTCAGATCTTAAGGATAAAGCAGCTTGAATGTTTAGGAGTGATGAACACCAGGTGGCGCTGTAAACAAGTGCAGTAGCAGGCCCTTCCTCCTCCCTCTGGCTGCCTCTAGGTGGCTGCTGTCCTGTGCTGTGAGCTGCAGAGACCCAGAGACCCAGGTCTGTCTGTCCGTCTTTTTCTCTCTCTTTTTAAAAGATTTTATTTATTTATTTGACAAAGAGATAGAGAAAGTAGCACAAGTAGGCAGAGCAGCAGGCAGAGGGAGAGGGAGAAGCAGGCTCCCCGCTGAGCAGGGAGTCTGACGCGGGGCTCGATCCCAAGACCCTGGCTCCCCTTTACCACACTCTGGCAACACCTTTTCAGCAGTGAAGAGACTGGCCACAGACTTAGAATTCTGGGTGCTTGTCTGAACCCTCATCTTAGAGGGGCCAGAGTGTGCCTCCCAGAGAGGGAAGTTTTCCCTGCTGCGTACTTCCCGAGCCTGTTGTTCAGCCACCTCTCCCAGGCTTAGCCTGTCCCTCACTTCCTTCCTGGCACTGGCCATTACGGCACCTGCGCCAGAACAGATGTCGTCTTAACACTTCCTCCTCCTTCTTTGGTCTTCTCGGGAACAGTATTGCCACGTCAAATGACATCAGGAGGCCATGGGAAAAGCTAAGTGAATTACTATTGACTGAACACCTACAATGGGCCAGGAACTGACCTGGGTGCCTTATCCACACCATCTCATACAACCTTAAAGCTAGTATCTATCACCACTTTGGGGTGGGGGAAGAGATGCTCAGAGAATTTAGGTAGTTCTCCCAAAGTTAAACAGCAGTGAAACAGCCAAAGCCAACGTGTTGTTTCTGTCATCCCCGTGTGACTGGCTCCAGGCAGGAGAGAGGTCAGGGCCAGCCGCTGGGCTGGAGAGGAATCTGCACAGGGATCCCTCCATTTCCGTCTGGCCAGGTCTGGTCAGGTTTGTCAGTGCATTGCCTCCTGAGCACCGGCTCTCCCCTCTATTCCTTTCCCACAGTTTTACTTCATTCAGGCCTTATTACCCTTTTCCTGGTAGAGTCCAGACTTCTAACCTGATGCCTACGCTTTAATCCCAGCAATGAAGGCAGGTAGGAGGGGAAAACCTACATTTTCTAGCAGGCCCAAGAAGGCTTCCTGCAGGAGGCTGGATTTCTAGGAGCCTCTGGAATGAAGGCATTGTCCGTCAGAGGCACACGGTGGCTGAGCGAGTCTGCCGGCCCTCCCTGCTCCTGGGGAGCCCCACTGCCACCTGCATCACTCACTGCTCCGGCACCCCGATGGCAGGTTCGTGCTTTTTTGTTAGATACTCAGAGTCTGAATGCAGCTTCTTCCTGGAGTCCTACTCATTTCCCAGAAAGTAACCACTCCGCACCCTGGAACTGGAGTTTCTGACTTTTCCCATCCATCTCCACACGGGTGCAGAGGTGTCGGCAGGAGGGGGATGGATGTGTAGAAGCCGTCAGGGGGTTCTTCCCAGCCACTATGGGTGGGCGGGGAGAGTTCTCAGTTTTGTTCTATCTGTTATGAAACCTGAGGCAAAGACTAAATCTAGTTGTGCTGATTCAGCTCCCCTGGTGGGAAAAGCCGCTTGAGGCTCTTGGGTGTGGAAGGCAGTGTCACCCAGCAGCCATCATTCATAGCTGCCTTTGTCCCCCACAGGAATTTGAACTTAGAGGAAATGCCAGCCGAGTCCTGTCCTAGCTCCTTCCATGACAGAATTCCAGCTGTACCCTGATAAAAATAAGGCTCTGGGAGTGAAGGGAGTGTGGTAGTTTCCTTATGCTCATCAAAACAAAGCCGGGTGATGCTAATTTATGCTCTGTTTTTATGGCCATAGATGTTCCTGCAAATTCCCACCAAATTAACCCGTCCTATGTGTTCTCCTTCCTTGGGGAGCTTTTGGGGGAGGGTGAAGCAACCTTTTCCAGGAAGAGAACTTTGATGACTTTTCCTGGAGGTGGAGGATTTTTGAGGCCAGGGTTGAGGAGAAGAGGCAGAGGCGGCCAAAGGGGAAGAATTCTGAGGGCTTGTTTCTCCCAGACTGGGAAGGGTATTGCCAAGATCCCCCCCCCCCACTCCCTACCCGCCCCCCTGGCCCCGCAACCACCCCCTTGCCAAGCAAAGTATGAGAGCAATGCAACTGCCCCTTTAAGAATTCACATGAGTCTGGGAAATGAGCAGGTCAACAGACCAGAGTAGCCAAAGACCAGATCAGAAGGCCTTTCCCTAAACCTTGTGGACTCTATAAGACCCCCAGGATCTTTGCACAAATCTGGAAAGGGAGCCCTACCTGTGACTGAGATTTCTACTCAACTGAGGAAGGATGAGGTTCAGAGCAGATTAAATCTGTTGTAGAGAAATAAAATGAAATATGTTGCTTATGCTCCTAAATTTTATGGAACAGGATGTGTATCGGAATCAGAATATTGGTACAGCACCCCACACATCCCATACACTCACCCCACACACTCGTCCTAGGAATAAACAATAGGGCAGAACTGGGAAGCAAAACCCCAAGCAGGACTCGAGTAGCTTTATTCTCAACTTTCTAAAAGGAAGGAGGCATGAGTTGGAGGAAAAAGCGGGACCACATTCTAGAATGAGGAGTGTATTAGTTTGCTAGGGTTGCCGTAACAAAGCATCATAGACTAGGTCACTTGACCAGAAATTTATTTTCAATTCTGGAAGCTAAAAGTCCAAGATGAAGGTGTCAGCAGAGTTGGTTTCTTCTGAGGCCTCTCTCCTTGGCTTGCAGATGGCCGCCTTCCCTCTGTGTCTTCATGTGGTCTTTCCTCTATGTCTGTCTGTGTCCTCATCGCTTCTCACAAAGACATAAATCATAATCGGTTAGGGCCCGCCCTAGTGACCTCATTTTGCTTTAATTACTTCTTCAAAGGCCCTATCTCCAAATGAGCTACATTCTGAAGTACTGGGGGTTAGGACTTCACCATATGGATTGCAGCCACAATTCAGCCCATAGCAGGTAGCCATACACCCTTTTTGCTCAGACCTTAATCCAAATATGGATTCACCAGTGTATCAGGAGGGAGCCACACCTCCGGGAGGAACTGACTTCTGGAGGAATAAAAACAGGCCGCTGCAGGTACGGTTACTAGAAAGGAGATTGAGAATCCATCTTTTTTCAACATTCACTGTTGTTACTCCTCGCACTGGGCCATAAGACAAGGGTGCCACCTCATAAGGCAGCCCTGCTTGTCTCCACCCGCCCATTCCCACTGTCTCCGGAGGGCTGGGAAAAACATTCTGATGCTTTAGTTTTCCTAAATGTTTGTGGGGCAACTTTGCCAAAGGCTGCAAATATTTTGCAACATAAAAACACCCAAATCTCTTAGTAAGCAAATAATCTTCAAGAAACTACCTCGTTAGACCATTTAGTAGGAAAAGCTGGCCCTAGAAGGTTGGCCATAGGGTGGGGATGCTGGTCCACATAATAATAATTGTGTCTGCCCAGGGGCTAACTACATCTATGTATGGACCACGTCTACGTCCCGCAGAGGGCAGCACAGGCTCCCGTGGGCTCTGATGATGGGGCGTCCCAGTAGATGAGGAGTGATCGCCAGGAGGCATTCATTCTCCTGGTTTCTCCCTGCTCGGTGCGGGTGGACAGTGGCTGCATTCTCTCGTGCACCCTCTCCTACTGCACCCCACTCTCTGGATTCTCTTCCCTTGCCCATGGGGCATTCCACCCTGCTAGTTTCCACTAACTCTGCCTACACCTTTGTGAGTAGACACCTTTAATTAATCTCTCCTTAACAACTCATTTAAATGTGCCATCTGTTCCTCTCAGGACCCTGAACTTTCCTACGTGTTAGGCATTGTTATAAATCTGTTTTCTTAAAAAAACACAACTTTACTAAGATATAATGTATCTATCATACAATTCACTCATTTAAAGTATACAATTCAATTGTTGTGTTTTTTTTAAGATTGTATTTATTTATTTGACAGAGAGAGAGTGAGCACAAGCAGGGGGAGCGGCAGAGGGAGAGGGAGAAGTACACTCCTCACTGAGCAGGGAGCCCGGGTGTGGTGCTTGATCCCAGGACCCTAGGATCATGACCCTAGCCGAAGGCAATTGCTTAATTGACTGAGCCACCCAGGTGCCCCAACTCAATTGTTTTTAGAATATTCACAGCTATATGCAAATGTCACCGCAGTCAAATTTAGAACATTTTCATCACTTCAAAAGGAAACCCCATTTCCTTTGGCTATCAACGCCCTACCCCTGCCCTGCCCCTCACCCCTATCCACTAATGTATTTTCTACTGATTGCCTTATTCTGGACATTTCACATGGACAAATTCGTGTAGCATGTGGTCTTTTGGAACTGGCTTCTTTCATGTAGCATAATGTTTACAAGATTCGTCCACATTATAGCAATTATGAATACTTCATTCCTTTTTGTGGCTGAACAATATTCTAGGGCATGGGCATTCAGAGTTTTTCTTATCCATTCGTCAGTTGATCCATTCTACCTTTTGGCTGTTAGGAATAGTACTGCTGTGAATATGTAGGTACAAGTTTTTGTGTGGATCTATGTTTTCCTTTCTCCTGGAGTGGAACTGCTGAGTCATAGGGAAGCTATATTTAGCCATTTGAGGAACTGCCAGACTGTTTTCCAAAACAGCTGCACCATTTTGCATTTCTGCTGTAACATAATTGGAGGGTTCTGATTTCTTTACATCCTCACCAACACTTGTTATTATCTGAATTTTTTATGCTAGCCATCCTAGCGGGTGTGAAGGGGTATCTCATCAGGGTTATAATTTGCATTTCCTTGATGACTAATGGTGGCAGACATCTTTCAATGCGCCTCTTGGCTTGTATATCTTCTTTTATGCTCACAGCTACTTTGGGACTTAGGTGGGTTATTACCTCCATTTTACAGATGAGAAGAATAAGACACAGAGAGGTGAAGTGGATTACCTAACGTTTATAGCCGAGGAGGGTTAGGTGAGAACATGAACTCTAGGGTTGGTTTCCATGCTCCTAAATGCCGTACCACCTGCCTTTGCAGAAAACAGCAAGAGCATTTGGGGGCTAGCAGAGCAGTGAGGCAGAGTGGTCAAAAGACTTTCAAGAGAAGGAATATCTTCTACTCGCTTTTATTTTATTATTTTTAAAATTTTAGGTTTTTATTTTAATTTCAGTTAGTCAACATACAGTGTCACATTAGTTTCAGGTGTACAATATAGTGACTCACTTCCATACATCACCCTGTGCTCATCATAGCAAGTGTGCTCCTTAATCCCCTCACCTATTTCACCCATCCCCCCACCCACCTCCGTTCTGGGAACCATCAGTGCGTTCTCTGTAGTTAAGGGTCTGTTTTTCAGTTTGTCTCTCTCTCTCTTTTATTTTTTTCCCTTTGCTTGTTTATTTCTTAAATTCCACATATGAGTAAAAGCATGTGGTATTTGTCTTTGACTGACTTATTCCGCTTAGCTTTATGCCCTCCAGGTACATCCATGTTGTAGCAAATGGCAAGAATTCATTCTTTTTTATGGCTGAGTAATAGTCCATTGTGTATATTTTTACCACATCTTCTTTATCCATTCATCAGTTGATGGACACTTGGGCTGCTTCCGTATCTTGGCAATTGTAAATAATGCTGCTATAAACATCAGGGTGCATGTATCTCTTCGAATTAGAATTCTTGTATTCTTTGGTCAAATAGCCAGTCATGCAATTGCTAGATCATAAGGTAGTTCTATTTTTAGCCTTTTGAAGAACTCCATACTGTTTTCCACACTGGCTGCGCCAGCTTGCATTCCTACCAACAGGGCACGAAGGTTCCTTTTTCTCCACATCCTCATCAACACCTGGTGTTTCTTGTGTTTTTGATTTTAGCCATTCTGACAGGTGTGACGTGATGTCTCATTGTACAATGTTTTGATTTGCTTTTCCCTGATGATAAGTGATGATGAGCATCTTTTCATGTGTCCTCCGTATGTCTTCTTTGGAGAAATGTCTGTTCGTGTTTTCTGCCTATTTTTTGATTGGACTATTTGTTTTTTGGGTGTTGAGTTTTAAAAGTTCTTTATATATTTTGGATACTAACCCTTTATTGAATATGTCATTTGGAAATATCTTCTCCCATTCTGTAGGTTGTCTTTTAGTTTTGTTGGTTGTTTCCTTCGCTGTGCAAAAGCTGTTTATTTTGATGTAGTCCCAATTGTTTATTTTTGCTTTTGTTTCCCTTGCCTCAGGAGACCCTATCTAGAAAGAAGTTGCTATGGCTGATGTGACAGAAGTTACTGCCTGTGCTCTCCTCTAGGAGTTTTATGATTGTAGGTCTCCCATTTAGGTCTTTAATCCATTTTGAGTTTATTTTTGTGTGTGGTATAAGACAATGATCCAGTTTCATCTTTTGCATGTAGCTGTCCAGTTTTCCCAACACCATTTCTGCTATTCAGTTTTAAATTGTTTATATTGCTACATGTAAATCTCCTTCATCTCCGTGTTTGAACGGTTATTTTGTGGAAAGGGGATCAATTTCTTCCACGCTTGGGTTAAAGCCAGGGTGAAAAGAAAGGAACAGCCATAAGATATAGGGCAGAGAACAAGAACTCAGCAGGGGCAGAATGTTGGTGCCTGAGTGGAACAAGATCATGTTGATCCCCTAATAATTCACAGAAATCTGGAAGAGAGATCTAGCTTTTGAATAATCCAGACAGTTCAAACAAACCGTATCTGGATCTGAAGGGACTGAGAGTCCCCAGCTGGGTTTCATCTGGGAAGTAGTTTCACAGAAATGTGCTAGACTCGTCTGCCTGACTTCTCCGCTCTACCCCACTCAGTTCTTAGCCTCTTATCCAAACAAACACATGGTGCCAAAGCCCTGCCGTTCCCCCTTCTCCCCTTCTATTAACACTATATCCCCTGGCCTTTTACTGTGACCTTGAAGAGGCTGTAAAATCAGTATCATTCTAAATATTCCTCAAAGATGGGCCTGTTTTGGAGCTTTCTCCCCTCAAACTCATTCCAGGAATCTTCTTCCTTTTATTCTGGGTGCTCCCCCCACCCACACATGCACACACATACACACGTGCATGCGCGCACCCACCTACCCCCCTACACACTCCTTGGTTCACAGCCATACTGCCTGACGCTTCTCCCGGATGTGAGAGAACAAGGTAACAAGAAGGAAGGAATGAGTCTGTGCCATCAGGTATATTTTCTGAATTTCCATTCTGCATCCCCAACATCTGTCTGCTAATTTATCAAGAGGAGCAGCGAGAGTTTAGGAATGATGGACAGTCCTCTGAGGAAGCAATGCCAGAAGCATGAGGAGCAGAAATGCTGAACAAGATGCTGGCTGGAGGGGAAATCAATCTCCCAGGCCGATTAGTTTGGGTGAGCGCCAAGAGAGGCAGAAACTTGTTACAGCCACAGTCATCTTTCTTGCTACCTTTTCTTCTAGATCCTAGAATAAAATCAGGTAAGCTAACCAGTCTGAGCATACCATAGCAATGTCTCAACACAGATGACTATTATTAAAAAATGCATGGGATTCATCTCCCAGGGGGCCTGGAAGACGTGTTAGGACAGGGGCCGTGGCCTTTCTTCTGTCATTCATAGACTAACCAGTACAACGCTGGGCCCAAAAGGTCACCAAGCAGCTTGCTCAAGTGAATTGGCTTTGAAGTAGAAATGAAAGGAACTTTCATTTTTTAAAACCGAGACTTTGTCTAATCTGTCAGCCGAGAAATGAAAGCCAGATGAGTCCAGTTTGTATGGTGCATGGAAAATACGATGGCTAACTGCAGACAGGGAAGCCCACAGCGAATTTTAGAAGAGGGGTTTCTGTAAATTGTGAGAAACATGATTCTCACAGGGATGTATAGTCAAAGATTTATTCAATTCATTAGTGAGGGAACCAGCAGGATGCCGAAGCCAAATCAAGGGAGAATACAAGAGACTATTTCACATGATCGCTGAAAGAATGGATGTAAAAGGAGGTTCTGGAAGTTAGATAAAACTGGTTAACATCCTCAGCAGCGATAAGATCAGACCCTTGGGGGATCATGCTTGCTATTGGATGGAATTCATTTCCATCTCTACTGAATAAACATCATCTGCAACTTTGGGTGTTCTCAAGTTAACATCTAAGTTCCCAGAGCCCAGGCGCTCAGCATTAGTAATTAGTAAATCCCAGTTGCTTCCCCTGGAGCATTGGGTGATTCTCAGGTAGGCTCATGAGACAATGGAATGGCACGACATCAGATGGCACACGCAATAATTTTGGTCTTATTTCCAAGTTTTGTATGATTTTTTTTTTTTTTTAAGATTTCATTTATTTATTTGACAGCACAAGCAGGGGGAGCAGCAGGGAGAGGGAGAGGGAGAAGCAGACTCCCTGCTGAGCAGGGACCCCCCGATGTGGGGCTTGATCCTGGGACTCCAGGATCATGACCTGAGCAGAAGGCAGATGCCCAACCGACTGAGCCACCCAGGTACCCCTTGGATGATTTTTCTTAAGACGCAGCTTCACTCTTTGTGAGACACCATTTGCCAGTAAATAAGTCGCCTTGCAGGATCACGTGTAAGCCCAGCAAACGGTTGTCAGAAGAGGTTATCTCATCCAAATCGCACGCCCCACTTACTTTTCCTCCCTGCACTCTTTCGCCATTTTAAACCTTCCTCCATGTACTTGAGTTGCGTGGCAATAACCACCTACATGGAGTGAATAGACTTACCTCTCTCTGTCTGACTTATTTTAAGCCCTAGATTTATAAGCCAGTATTTCCTAGTACAAATGTGAATTGCAGTTGTTAAGCAAGTGTTTGTTTTCTTTTTGTGTTGTCCCTCACAGACCAAAAGCCATTTCTCTGGACCCCACTCAAGTTCAGGTTGGCCGTGCCAAAGCCATCCACTACGGCGGCTGTATTTATAGGCCAGCGGTGTCTGACGGGGAGGGAATTGCTTGTTGAATGACTTGGAGCACATCCCTGCCCTATTGAACCAGGGCTAATAAACTCAGCAATAGAGCTTTGGAGGCTTATCCGTCCACCTCTGAGGGTATGGCTGGGGACGAGCCCAGACTCACCTCGATGGCACTCTCAAACTGGCAGAGGCGAGGAGAGGATTAGCACTTGTAAGTGTCATTGCTACCTGCTATACCAGCCGGGGGTAAACAAAGCAAAGCAAAACAAAAACGGCATTTCTATTGTTGAGCTCTATTTGCTACTATGAGCCCTCCAGCCCCCTCAGAGTCCCCTAAGCTGGTTCCAGGGGACCCCAACGAGCATTTCACATGGGTATGTAGAGTAGTCTTCTGGCTTATCACTAGCTTCTGTCATTTATCTCCAGTCCTGCCTCAGCTTGCTGGGCTATTAGAAAGGTCCCATGTGCCTGTACGGCCCCCTGGAACAGCCACAGACTGTCATGCATTGTGCCAAAGCCACCAGCACCAGGGCCCCAAGTCCGCTGTGCTGTCTTGTACCCTCCATGTCCCTGCCAGAACTCACTGATTCTTCACTCTTTCCTGATGGCAGCCCTTCCTCTCCAGGACTCAGGCACTTCCTGCCTGGAGGGAGGACCCCCTGCATTTCTCTGCTCCTCTCCCATGACCCCAGATCTGTGCCACTCTACCCTTTGCTCCTTAAGTGAACTCTTTCCTGGAGGCTCACAGGAAAGACCCCTTAGGACCCCTTAGGCCCATGCCATGATTCTCCAAACTTGCCCAAGGATGCCTGAATGCAAGGGGAACAAAGCTTAGGTCTGGACCGAGACGCTGTCACTCCTTCAAAGGGACATGCACGGAAAAACAGGACATACTCATCAGCTCTGACAGGAAGCTCACGAATATGGACTTGGCAAAGCAGAGGGTCACAGGGGACAGTTTCCTGGCTCTTCTGAATCAGATCTTCAGACTGAGCTTTTGTTATTCAGGCGAAGAAAGAATGGGATATTCAAAAAGAGAAGAAGGACCATGGAGACGTAGCATACATCTCAGCTATATCATTAATGAGTCTGGGCAAGTCACTTCCTCTTCCTGGCCTCACTTTCCTTACATATAAAATCAGAGTGGTACTCTGTCCAGACCAGGGGTCAGCAAACCTGTTCTGTCAAGGGCCAGAGTGTAAATATTTCAGGCTCTGTGGTTCATATGGTCTGTGTTACAACTAGTCAGCTCCACAGTTGTAGCATGCAAGCAGCCATGGAAAATACGTTGCTGTGTTCTAATAAAGCTTGATTTATAAAAACAGGTGGTATCCTGGATTTGACCCACAAACCGAAGTTTGTGAACCCCAGGTCTAGGTGATCTCCAAAGTCCCATAAAGTCTCAATAATTCCCTTAGGTTTGAAGGGAATTTCTTTGATAGCACACATACAGTACATTTAAATATAAAATCCCAAATATAATAACACTGATAGTTTAGTCATTATTTTAGATAACACCTTTCCTTCTCTCTTCTCCAGGGATACATTTAATTTCAGCATCTATTGAGAGCCTGGAATGTGCCAGGTGGTGCCCATACTGTTGGGGAATCTAACAATACACATGACTAAATCATACATCTCAATTTATTCACAGTGTAATGAAAGAGGCATGCAAGTGATTATATAACAATATATACTACAAAATTATATAACAATATAATAATACCAAAACATTACAGTAACTGCTATAATCGTGCTAATCCATTATCGAGACTTAAGTTCCATTACGTCCCCATTCCAGGTGCAGGAGAGCACCAGGGTCAAGGACATTGCAGGGTAGCCTGTGCAGGATATACACTGGGTGAGCCATCTGAAAGTGCATTTCTGTGAGGAGTGATGGCCGTGACCTCTCAGAGAAGTTCTGACTCAGACCGGCACTGGCCCGCAGAGCGATGCCGCGACGGAGCGCACTTGAGGACAGAGGGGTGGCTCTCTGTGCTAAAAGTCAAACCTTCGTTCCAGTGCAAAGAAGTGAGGAGTAGCTTATGGAGCAGACCCGGTGAAGAGAATATTGGTTCTGGAACGTGGCACGGGACATTCCATGTGAACGGGAAACATGAGGGAGAGCCGTGTTGTAACGTTCACATGGCATGACCCCCAGCTCCACAAAGCTTTGTATTTCTTGTTATATTTCTTTTTTCCGGAAGATGAGGAGATGGGTAGAGGAGATGCTCTGACCACCAGCAAGTCATTGTGCCTGGATTCTGGTCTTTGACATACTTATTTCTAAAATGTCATCATGACTTGATATATCCTTTCCGACAAACCCGCGGTAAACGCGAAGTTCCTTTGACAATGTGGCTAGATTGATCGAGAGGCTTATCTCAGTCAAATCTAGAGTAGCTACGTGGATGGGAGCAACAGTGCAGCTAATTTGAAACACTCGCAACCCATTTCTAGTTGACTTTGGAACGTAGTCCACTTTTGCAAGAGTAAATTTATATTTTTCATGTTTTGGGGAATCACGGAAGCTTAGAATTTTACCAGACTTCTTCGTTTCACAGAGGCTGTGAAAGGAAAGTTTAGAGATGGGACATTAAGAACTCCTTACGATCACATAGTTCATGGGAGAATCCAAATTAGAACCCAGGACTACATTTTATGCCCTGACTCAGTGTGTGTAGAGCCCTGAGAGCGCACCTGCAAGTATAAACTGGCGGTTTCTGTTCTTCGCTCTTCTAGTCAATTACATCCTTTTCAAGAGCGCTGGTCATGGCCCACTCAGTTGGCTTCACAACCCACAAAAAGATTTCAGCTCAGCTCAGTTTGCGATAAACCCTGCTTTAGGGGACAGCGTTACTCATCTGCCATCATAACCATACACCAAATCGAAAGGAATGTTTCTTACAACAGCGTGAACAAATATTTCCCTTTGAAAGATTACATTTCTGTGCCACTTTTCATAAGTGAGTAGAAAGAATTTGTAGCTATTTATTTGGTTTTCTTGGGCAAAAAAAAATTTTTTTTAAGATGCATAAAGGGAATCACAGATCTGTCAAATATTTTCAAACCATGTTCAAAACCCACTTTCTCCATGAATTCTTTCCAGTCTCAACTCATTGAGCTCTGATCCTCTCAATGCTGATATGCGTTTTTGCAATATATTCTGTCACTTAATCCTAAACCTCATCTCTACCCCTTTCCTTCTAGGAAAATTGGAAAAAAATTCCCATTGGTGCCTGGGGGACTCTTGCCGTGTTAGTCCCAAATCTAGGAGTGGGGATGGAAACTCATCAGTATGGTGCAGAATGACATGTCATCCATACAGATCAAAATTCTGTCTGAGTGCTAAAAATAGGAATGCAACAAAAACGTCAAAATCAAGCTGCTTCAGAATGGGACCCAGGCTTTTAAAAAATATACGTAATTGGATTTCCAGTGCGATTTTAGAAACTTTTCAGCCTCTAAACAGCACAGCCCCAGCTGGATTCAACCTCCCGCTAGCCCCCCACTGCAAGCATCCTTCAGAATCCTACACTCCCAGCAGGGATACCTTTGAAATTCATTTTGTTTTCTCAGCCGCTGGGGCTGCAGGAGGTCATGGCTAGGGGCAAGGAGCAGAAGGGAGAAGCACAAGAAGCAAAAGGTTTTTAAAATCCTTGTACTGGAGACTCAGGCTACAAATTGAAGAATCACAGCCTGAGATCGTGGGTGGACTCACAGAAGACCGTAAAAAATGGCCTTCGGGCCTGATCTATCTCTTTTCCCCGCTTCAACTGCTCTTTCCTAGTGCGGTTTCAGTTTCCTCCTTGTCCAAGAGGCAGCCGCAGAAAGAAGGGAGCCAGGAAGGCAGAGGCCAAATGCTCTTCTCAGTGGCTGCCCCAGCCATGCTCTGACAACTAAGCTGATGGGAAAATGGCTCCTAATTAAATCACTTCAAAAAAAAGAGACCGTTTTCCATCTGAATGCACTCCGCAGTTCTCATGTTGGGTAATTTGTTGTTCTAATAAGCCAGAGAGGTTGAATTCCAAGGGTGCAGCCACTGATAGTCCAAAGAAACAGGGACCATGTTTTGGCAATGCCCTTACCCTGGGGAGGGTACCGAAGCAAACTGATAAATGACAGTTCCTTGTGAGAAGGCTGCTCACTGGAGACCTGGGGGCTGAGATTTGTGTTTCCCAGTCTGTAGGTTTAGGATCATTCGGTGCCACCAAGACAAAACAAAAACAAAAAGCAGAAAAAGCTCCTTTGCCATTTGGCAACTGAAAAATAAGCAGGAGAGGGCTTCCTCTTTGCAGATCGGGCTGTGATGGGGAAGGAGGGTGCTCCTTCCAACCTATTTGGACAGAAGCATGGAAGTTCTCCACCTTCATTCAGCTCCATGGTTTAGGACAGTGGGAGGGGCAATGGTGCCCAATTTGAGACTGTGGGCTCTGAAGGTAGACCAAGTGTCCGTTCCAGCTCTAACACTTCCCAGCTGAGTGACCTTGGACAAACTGTGGCAATATGTCCAAGCCTCATTTTTCTCACCTGTCAAAAGACAATAATAATACCTACCTCTTGGGGTGCTGGTGAAGAGTAAAGAAGATCATATGTGTAGAGTGCATCGTGTCTGGCTATAGAAAACACTCATGTAACAGTAGAGAGAAAGTGTTTTCTACTTGACAGATGAGGAAACGGAGGATTGGAGAGATTAAGTAGCCTGACCAAGGTCATCAAACCAGTGAATGGTAAGGTCAGGATTCTGTTTGACCCTAAATCCAGCAACACAGTTCCATTGTTGGAACAGATGGAAGCATGCATTTAAATGCATACAATTTGGGGGCACCTAGGTGGCTCAGTCGGTTAAGCGTCCGACCCTTGATTTCAGCTTGGGTCATGGTCTCAGGGTCTTGGGGTCAAGCCTCATTTCAGGCTCTGCACTCAGCAGAGATTCTCGCTCTCCGTCCCCCTCCGCCCCTCCCCCTGCTCCCACGCGTGCTCTCTCTTTCTCAAATATATAAATAAATCTTTAAAAAAAAAATAAATGCAGGGGCTCCTGGGTGGCTCAGTCAGTTAAGTGTCTGTCTTCAGCTCAGGTCATGATCCCAGGGTCCTGAGATTGAGCCCCATGTCAGGCTCTCTGCTCAGCAGGGACCCTGCTTCTCCCTCTCCCTCTGCCTGCTGCTCCCCCTGCTTGTGCTCTCTCTCTGTGTGTGTCAAATAAATAAGTAAAATCTTTTTTAAAAAAATGAATGCATACAATTTTAATGGCTGTGGACTGAGCAGAACCATTTCTGGTATACTTGTCTAGGGCAGGCCAATCACAGAGTATACAGATTATACTCTCTAAGGTGTATCTTGGTAAAAATGATCCAATTTCCTTTGGTTCTTGGGCCGATCTTGCTCAAGGATTCCATTGCTCAGAGTGCCTGAGTCCCTTTCTCTCTGAATTCCGGAACATTTGGTCTCTTGGGTTTCCTGTAACCAGCCTCTGCTGCTTTAGCTTCTCTTATTTCCTGAGACCCAAAAGAAAATTGGTGGTCCTGGCTCCCTGCCTTCTGACCTCCATTTCTCTCTCAAGTTTCCATTTTAGTTTGGTTTCAGTGGAAAATTCCACTGCAGCCTTCTATGGATGAATGCAGCCTTGTTAATTATATTGATTCTACAGAGATCAATTTTTATAACTCTAACAGGGTTAGTCCCTGAGTTCCTGTGATTGTTAGATGATCATGGCCCCATTCCTCTGGGCCCAGGGGTCCCTCAGGGAGGCTAATTGATGGAGGCCAGTCATCTGTCATGAGTCATTTCTATCGTGCTGGAAAATAGAAATTTATGGCTTTGATCAATATCTTTCCTTAGGGCTCAGCATCTCCTGGCTCCGTTCTCTTTTTGGCACTCGGAAGCAGTAGCATTTTCCCCCTTTCTACTGGAGTAAATTCCTCCTTGCCACTGTTTCTCTGAGGGCCTTGGCTGCAAGAGAAATCAGAAACTGTACCACAGTTTGGGCTGTGTTTAGTTCTCTTTCTCTCTCATTCCACTTTCCTTGCTCTCTTCTTGCCTCCTCCCTTTCCTCCTTCTTTCCCTCTTATCTTTTCTCTAGTCTTCACTTCCCTTGCTCTCCTATCTTCTCCCTCCAACCTCCCACCTCCGAGCCTTCCTCCACCTGTCCACCCTCCTCCTATCCTCTCTCTCTGTGTTGAATTCTTCTCAATTAAATATATGTTGTTTAGGTACCCAACTGATTGGGCTAGGTAACTGAGTACCCGAGAAAGATGGTCTCTGCCCTCAAGGAACCTACAGCTCACAAACTAGTAGAAACTTCCTGTATTGTCTTTTTTCCAATTTATATCGAGGACTGAAAAATCTAAATATTATTTAGGGTTAGTAAATATTCTCTTACAAGAAGTCAAAAATACCATGAGGATTGTGTGTGGACTAATCGCTCACACTTAGTATGAATTAACTCAATAGAATTGCTTTCTTTCTCCTACATTAAGCAGCTGTTGAGCAGCTGCCCTGTAAGAATAAAGATTCTGGTTGGAAAAGTAGAAGTAGGGAATTTGGGATCATAAAACAATTTTGGAGGTGGGCAGCTTCAGGAAAGCACTTTGAAAAGTGTAAGGATGCTGTCCATCAAGATGGAGATTCTTTTCACCCAAGGTTTGTCAGACGTCTCTGTGACCCATAGTTATAGTTTAAGCAAAGGCCGAATCAGAGAAGTTGGAGGGATTATAACTTTTATTTCTTCTGCTGTAAAAATCTTTGAGCCTACTCTGAGCAATGATAGTGGAACTTGTTTACTGGTTGGCTTCTCCTGCTAGATTGTAAGTTCCACGAGATTAGGACATTACCTGTCTTGTCCCTAACTGTCCTCACTGCCCAAAACAATGCCTAGTCTACAAATAGTAGGTGCTCAATAGATACTTCTTGAATGAATGAATGAATGAATGAATGAGTGGAGTGGCAGTAGGATACCAATGCTATAGGGGTACAAAGGAGGAGAAAATTACATTAGGTTGAAAGATTTGGTTTAGAAAGAGCTTCATAGAGAAGGTTTCAACAAAGAGTTAGTGGACTGTTTGCCTGGACCTCAAGGAGAACTGGGGGGGGAAGAACTTTGCTGAGAACCATAGGGAACGTAACCAGCTGGAACAATAACACTTTGTAAGAATGAACACTCTCACAATTAACCCTTTCTTGAACACAGTGGAAAGTACAATCAGACGGGTGCATACGTGGGTTGGTAGGATGATTTTACCTACTTTCTGACCAGTCTGGGAATTGTCAGGAAAATGGAGGTAGCTTCAGGGCAAGAAAAGATTGCCAGGGCGCCAGACTGGTAGGTCCCATCATGCTCCACAGGACAAAGCCACTCACCGAAGTCTCCATTGGTCGCTGGAACTCTCACTGAGGATGACAGGTACTATCTTTCTGAAAGGTTGTCATTCCTTGAACCCAGGAAGCCTCCCTAAATTTGTTCTATGGGGTTGTGCCTACCCAGAATGAGGGACAGGGTGACCATGCAATTCTTCTTTCAGGAAAGTCTTCCCAACCCAGGAGGGCATGGGTGTGAGTGGGGATGATTCAGCCCCAAGGCAGGGAGGAGGCCAAATGTCCTTCAGGGAGCCCATTTAGCCTGAGAATCCTAGATTATCAAGGGCAAGTGGCTGCATAATGACGACCTATTTTTCAGCTCCCTGAGCGATGGCAGGTGTGGTTAATGCAGCAGTCTTTCGTCTTCTGCTGTCTATCTCCGTCCCCTCCACCCCCAGCTAAACCTGGAGATTATTCCTTCCATCCCGGTGTCCTTTCTTTTTCTTTGTCTCGGAAATAACGAGATGTCATGAGTCTGCCATACATCAACCTATCAGTAGCGAGTGGTGACTTCTGATTAGTGGGATACTACAGGAGCAGCAGGAGGGACCATGGCAACACTGGCTGCTCTGCCTGGCAGCCGTGTCGTCCCGCAGAGACCGGCGTTCTGTCTGTGTCAACAAGAATTTGTCTGGGGATTATTCATGTAGCTGGACATAATGAATTCAGCTGTTTGCTAGAGCAGCAAATGGGTTTTTTGCCAGTGATATTAGGATCAAGCTGAGTAATAGGATGTGTCCATACCAGAGTAATGTCCATTTATTAGCTTCTGTGGGAACACACGCATTAAGGAAATCACATTTTGCATGGCTCTGTAGCTGAGGGAGCTGCTTGTTAAAAATTTCCACTCAAGCAACCTCGAGCTAAGGATTTGTATTCCAAAGAGCTGGACCTATTTCACCAAAAGTATTTCCTTGAGAAGTAGAAAAATCCCACAAGCACGATGAGCACAAATGACTCTGTCTTATATAAAAGTCTCTATGGGAAAGTTAACCTTAGTCGAGGGGAAAAGCTGTAGGTCTGTGGAGAGGGCAACCCAGGGCAGATGGCTGACATGCTGTCTTTCAACATAATGCCAATTGGCTTTTTTTAACGGTGACCTAGGGTCGACTTTAATTGCCTGTAAGGTTACACTGGGAGCAAGAAGAGTCATCTCGGCCATTGGGAGAAGTAGCTGCCTACTGGATTGCAGGGACCGGGGCAAGGTTCCTTCAGTCCTCCTCAGACGTCTCTCTTTCGCTTCACTGATGACTAAAATCCTGCCGCTTCAGCTTCATTCCTTGGCTTGAGCTTTGCCCTTGCCCAGTCAAAGATATCACTAGGAAATGCCACTCGTTAGGCCTCTTGGAATTGTACAGTGCAAAACTGGAAGGCTTTGGGTGGACCTGGTGGAGAGGAAAGAGATTATAGGCAAGGTAAAGAGAGGATAAGTAGTAGTTCCAGAAAGGTTAAAAAAAAAAATGTAGATGTGAAGACAAGTTTTGCCTATTTTGTAGCCTTGGAAAGGAAAATTTAGTAAGTAGAAGTCCCAGTCCCTCTCATTAGGGAGCTTACAAGTCTAGGACACTTTGTAAAGTACATCTCATGTAGCCTAGACATCAGATCTCCACAGAGCCAATGTGATAGGTTTCAAAGTGTCTTCATGGTATATTTTTCTCCAGTTGGGAAGGAAAAAGGAGAAATGAAGGGAAGATTCTCAGGTGAGACAAACCCGCTTCTTCTTTCCCAACACAGAGGTCCTGAGGCAGTCCTGGGGGAGGGGATATTAAATGATTCCCTGTTCCTCCATGAGCCTATCAAGCCATATCTACCATAGGAGGAAGCCCCCTTCGCAGCAACTGGGCATGTGTAGCAGTCAGTTTTGTGTGTTCTCATGAGCTCAGAAAACACAGGAGTCTACTGCCAGGCAAGCACTTCCCTCGGCCCAGCTCCAGTAGCACTGGTTCCCCTTCTGTCATTTCCCAGATGCTCCTTCAGGGACCAGTTTGCCCTCCTCCGCCTTCACCGATGTCCCTTGTGCCTATTCAACTTCTCATACCTCTTTTCCCCTCAAGACTAAGTTCTGAGTAGGTTAGTAGCTCATCAGTTTCCCTCTCCTTTGCTGCTCTCAGAGGCCTTTTGTTTTTTTTAACCAGTTGCCGCTAGGAAGAAACATCCAGGATACAAAGATGTTACGAACACGGGGTGAATACGAATTCCCCAGAATTTTACTCCATGCTTCTAGAAGGTCACTGTCCCACATCTCAGGCCCCAGCTTATCCTCCCTCTACTGCTCAGTCCTTGGCCCTCTTTTCTTCTTAGATCTGGACAACCACATGATGCCACTTCATCAGCCATCTTTAGCTGGACCTCCCAAATCTCCGTCTCTGGAATCAACTCTTTCTCTGAGCATGAAATCCCCACATCCAACTCACTTCAGTGTTGTCCATCCGGGTCCCACTCAGCATGTCCCAAACAGAATTCATTAAGACTTCCCCAAGAGGCTCAACTATTTTGTATTGGCTTCAGCAGCCACCCCATCACGTAAACAACAAACCTGGGAAACTTCTTCTCCTTCTTCGCTGTGCCCCCATATCTACCCAGAAAATCTTATACCTTCTTACCATCTCTGTTCCTGACTCCTCCCTTCTTCTCTACTATTGCTCCCCATTCCCACCCCAGTTAGGTCCTCATCATTTTTCTCTTGCATCGCTCCTATAGTAAGGGTTGTCCTTGGTCCATTTTTTGGGGCCAATGTTACCTCAGAATGGTTCCCAGGAGGCAGATATGATCATGTTATCCTCCTAATTAAAATCCTCAGCATACAGGGGTGCCTGGCTGGCTCAGTTGGAAGAGCATGCAACTCTTGATCTTGGAGTCCTGAGTTCAAGCCCCACGGTGGGTGTAGAGATTACTTAAATAAATAAATGAATGAACAAACAAACAAACTTAAAAAGTAAAAATAAAATCCTCTGCCCACAATTCAGGCTTCTTAGCATGGCCTGTGAGGTAGCCCACGAAGTGTCTCTGCTTAACACGCCAACTTTATCTCTGCTAAAGACCCCTCCTTGCCTCATCCTGCTTCCCCCTTGCCATGTTCCAGGCCAACCACACTTCTTCATGATTCTGTGCCTTATTCATGGTGGGCTCTCTGCCAGTTATTGACCTCAATGTTACTAAGTCACTTAGGGCAGAACAATAATTGTGATGTAGCTGGCCAGTAACTCAGGGCGATTCAACTACCTTCTCCATCTAAGGTCCATTCTGGTGGCTTGACATCACGAAGGTGGACTGACTCTGCATTTCTGGTATAAGTAGTAATCTACTGTAACTTAGCTGATATGAAGAGCTTAAGTAGATAAGGAAGCAATCTCTGGAGTCAGAATGCTTGGGTTCTAATGTTCATCCCTTAACCCCTAGTTTCCTCGTCTTTAACACGGGAAAAGTAATAATACTTACCTCAGAAGGTTGTTGTAAGAGTGAAGAAGTTAATACAAAGAAAGATCTTAGATCTTAGAACAGCCCCTGGCAGAGAGAAAGTGTTTGCTAAATCTTAGCTGTTGATGTTACTAGCAGTAGCAGCAGTAATACTTAGAGAATTCCATTTTCCTTATCGAAGTATCAGAAGGATTTTACCGCCATCACCGTTGGAAAGAGTGTGGGAAGAGTCTGTGACTCAGCAGTTATGTTTGCTTTCCAATTGGTGGCAGAAACTGACTGACAGGTACCACAGTGCCAATGAAAACACACAACGTATTCCTCCTCACCCCACCCTGCTCTGTATTTGGTAAAGGGAAATCATGGCCTGGTGAATCTGATACTGGGTAAAAGCGCTTCCTGCCTCTGTTTAGGCTTAAGCCACCAGAGCCTTCCACAATTCAGCCAGAGTCCATGGTACTGCCAATCACTCCATGGCCCTCCATCCCTGTGGGCTACAGTTTCTTTCTTTCTTTTTTTGTTTTTCTAAGATTTATTTATTTATTGGGGGGGGGCGGGCAGAGGGAGAAAGGACCTCAAACAGACTGCACTGAGCACGGAGCCCAAGAAGGGGCTCGATCTCATCACCCTGAGATCACGACTTGAGCCAAAACCAAGAGTTGGACGCTCAACCGACTGAGCCACCCAGGCGCCCCTGGGGGCTACAGTTTCTAAAGCACTCCCACCTCCACGATCTCATGTGCTTCTCACAGTGACCCATCCCCACCCAGAGACAGACTCTGTCGCACACCTCTGGAAAGGCATTTAGTTGCCATTTGGATGGACACTCATTAAACAGCTTTTTTTTTTTTTAAGATTTTATTTATTAATTTGACAGAGAGAGACAGCGAGCAAGAGAGGGAACATAAGCAGGGGGAGTGGGAGAGGAAGAAGCAGGCTCCCAGCAGAGGAGCCCGATGTGGGACTCGATCCCAGAACGCTGGGATCACGCCCTGGGCCAAAGGCAGACGCCCAATGACTAAGCCACCCAGGCGCCCCTAAACAGCTTTTTTTAACTGAAAATAATTGCTTTGGTGATTTTGGGTAGACGCAACTGGAGGGAGAGACCATGGGCAGAGACGCTTAACTCAAACCAGTGACAGGAACTGTACCTGGGAATCTGGCCTGGCTTTATAAGAAGAGCCATAGTTTTCAGCTGAGTGGAAACAATCGTAAAAAGTAGAAAAAGAAAGGAAGGGGACTAATGAGACCTCTCTTTGCTCATGGATAACGTGGGCTGCTCCCCAAGTCTGCTGTGGCTCCACAGCGTCTTTCACACTTCAGTGACCACCGAAGGCCTTGGAGATCAGGCAACAATGAGGAGACCGGAGAAGAAATGAATGAAAACCCAACAGCAGCCATCAGTGCTGCCCCAACAGTGCTGCCGTCTATTAACAAATTATTATCGGCTGAGGCAGTCTTTAATGAGATTTTAACAAAAGAAATCTAGCCGTGTTCCTCTGGGGCAAAGAGATTTTATTATGATGTGAATGATGAAGCCGGGGAGGGGCCCTCCCTCGGAGCTTCGGGAAAGAGGGAATGTGCGAGCCCTGTGTCCTGGCTCTCCAAGGGCTCCGACTCCCATTCAGATGAAAAGCTCTTGGAGAAAAGGACCCACGTGACATTCTGTTCCACAGGAAGTTTCAGTTTGGTCCCTGGCCTGGTGAGCCAAGCGAGTCTTTTTAGGAAAATCGTTCTAGGCCTGTGTGTTGTGATTCCAGTACTTCACTGTGCCTTTGGTTATCCTCAAGGGCATCACGACGTTCTCCAGAGCTTCTTAAGTCAGAGGGAATAGAGGGTTCATTTGGAGGAACAATGAGGCGGGCTAGAGTCGGACCTTGTAGAACCAAGGGGGTTTCAGAAGAGAAGGCGCTCTAAGTCTCATGGTTCAAGAGAGGAAAGAGAAAAGAGGGTACACGGAGTAGGGCAGAGGGAGGGAAAAGTGCAATTCTGGGAAGTCCATGTGCTCAGGTGCGCTGGACCTCAGGCATGGAGCGGATTTTTCTGTTTTACTACTCACTTTCTTTTTACTTCATTTATCCACTAAATTCAAACTTACAGACAGTCAGGAATATCAGGGAGAGGGGTCACGGATCCTGAAGGAAACCGAGGAACAGACGGAGTGATGGAATGATGCCTGGACTATTAAATAGCGCCGTTCCTTAGGAAAGAGCCACTGGCGCGTAGAAGGATGGTGAAGGAAGGGTGAGTAGGGGTCTCCCTCTCACAAAGATTCTTTTCTGATCAAACTTTAGTCAGGCTCCTGGACCTTCTTCCTAGGCCCATCTGTGCACTTCCTGGTAACATTCAGTTTTAGCAAGAACCCCTGACCCTTGATATCTGATCGGGTTCCTCATCCTCCAGCACCCCCAGGTGATGTCTGATCACCACGGCCTTTCTTCAGCAGGAATCCTGTTAGGTCATTTGGCCAGAATCCCCCGGCCCCTGATGTTTCCGTTAGTAATTTTCCATCCACCCACCCCAACCCTGCGCCGAAATTCCCACTTGCCTCTGCTGTATTTGGAATTGAGCCTGGTTCTATGCTGAGGTCTCTTTTTCCCTTTTTGTAACGATCCTGAATAAACTCCAGATCCTGAAGTCTGGACCGCTTTAACTACTGTTCAGCTCTGGTTTTCTTCGATGCCTGATGATGAGTCAGGGGGGCTGGTCCCTCGGCAGCTGGGGCCTGATATAAGACTATGTCACCTTTTGTGGCAGAATCACTATCAAATGGCCGTGAACTTTGCTGGTTATACTCCCGTTGGGACCAATGGCAGACACTGGCTGTTAAAATATTTAGTGTTGGACAATATATGATGAATGAGTAAGGAGTATAGCAGCACTTCCCTTAATGGCTCACACTGTAGGAAAGAATTAATAGAATTGAGGATGAACTTTAAAATGACATGGAAGATAAATCTCAGGAACATACATCTTTGGGATAGATAGCTCATTTTGTTAGACTATAGCGCTATTATTGCTATTAGCTAACATTTATTAAGCATTTACTAAGTGCCAGGTACTATTTTAAGTGTTTTATACACGTTAACTCAATGCTTCCCTTCTGTCTGTGATGACGAGTCAGTATGTCTTTTGATTTCCTATCTGTCATGGACAAATGCTTTTGCAAAAGTCAATAAAAAATAATTACTAGAAAAGTTAAATTTTTAAAAAATGCAAAATTCCAGGTCAGGTGTTTGGTTTTTTTTTTTTTTTTTGGTTTGTTTTGTTTTTACTGTTAGATTTAACAGATTTAAAATGACTCTAGCAAATGGCTATAAAAGTTTCTAAATGCTTATTCTTAATTGCTATACTTGTCTCCCCATGGGCCAATAACAAACCTTCACAGCCTGGCATCCATCTACAGACCATATATTGAGGAGTTGTATTACCTCATTTAGCACTCATAAAAATCCTATGATGCAGTTAATGCCTCCATTCTGCAGATAAGGAAACTGAGGCACAAAGCAGTTGTCTTACTAATGAGGCCAAATGAGATCCTTTAGCAGCCAATTAGCTTTGCAAACAGAAACATCTCTATCTTAGGACCGTAGAAGTATAGCCTATTTAGTCCTGGAAAAATCATGAGTAGCTTAAGAAAAGCCAGGCCTAATGAGAAAGTATGGAATTTTATAATCTAGCCCTCTGTTGGGAAAACTGTTCAGGAAATAGGCCAAACATCGTAGGAGGGTCATCTGTGCTATATTGAGCAATACGGTGGAGTGTTTAAGAGTGGGCTTAGGAGCGAGGCTGCCTCTGTTTGTTTCCTGGCTTGCCTGCGTACTTGCTGTGTAAACTTCTTAGTTCCTACCTAAAAGGATGGTTGGGAAGAATAACTATGTTAATATATATAAAGTACTTAAAGAAATACTTAGCACCTAGTAAGTGCTCAGTAAATGTTAGCTATTATTTTTGCTTTTGAAAAACAACCCACTGAAAAAACTCTGGACTCTCTGAATGCCTCAATCTACAACGGCCTGACTTCGAACTGAACAAGTCAGTCATCCCTGCCTTAAACCAGAGCTCCTGTCGAACCCGACGGTGCTGCGGTGGTCACTGCCAAACCTAAGGCACAGAGCGGGGTTTCTCTCCTGTGGCGCTACTGACGTTTGTGGGGGCAGTTGTATGCGCTGTAGGCTAGCAGCATTCCTGGCCTCTAGCCACTAGATGCCCGTGTCACCTCCTTCCAGTTGCGACAACCAAAAATGTCTTCAGCCATTGCCAAATGTCCCCTGGGAGGAAAAATTGCCCCAATTTGAGAACCACTGGTACAAAGGAAAGAGAATATTAATAATAGTCCTGTATAGGGGCGCCTGGGTTCCTCAGTGGGTTAAGGGTCCGACTCTTGATTTTGGCTCAGGTCATGATCTCCCTGTTGTGGGATGGAGCCCCAAGTCAGACTCTGTGCTCAGCGAGGAGTCTCCTTGAGACTCTCCCTCTGTCCCTCTTCCTGCTGTGTGTACTCTCTTTCTCTCAAATAAATAACATCTTTAAAAAAACATAATAGTCCCGTATTTTTTATAGCTTTTCAGTTTAAAATGTTTTTAACTCAGTGAAAAAGAAAAAGATGAAAAGATTAGAAAAGGAGAAGAGAGAAAGAGAAAGAGGAAGGAAGGAAGGAAGGAAGGAAGGAAGGAAGGAAGGAAGGAAGGAAGGAAGGAAGGAAGGAAAGGGAGGGAGGGAGGGAGGAAGGAAGGAAGGAAAGAAGGAAGGAAGGAAGGAAGGGATGGAGGGAGGGAAAGCACAGAGCACAAGGAAAAGAAGAAAGGGCAGGGCTCAGAAAATGAAGGGAAGGCTGGACATGTGTGTGTGTGTGTGTGTTTGTACGCATGTGTGCATGTGTGCGTGTGTGTTTGTGCATTGTGTTTGTGTGTGTGCACGTGTGTTTGTGTGTGCATGTGTTTGTGCGTATGCGTTTGTGTGTGTGTGCACGTGTGTGTGTGTGTGTGTGTGTGTGTGTGTGTGAGTGTGTGGGGGGGCTCCCACTAGGGCATCTACATCTGCATGTCCTGCCAGCTCCTCAAACTCAGCATGTTCAGATCTGAACTCAGCAGGTCTCCCCCCAAACATGTGCCGCCTTTCTTGTTCTACTTTCTGTTAGTGACCTCACCAGCCACCCAATCACCCCAGTCTAGAAATGTGTGTCCTCTTAAAAAGATGCCTCCTACCAACCCTCCCCCTTCCCCAACACTGGATTGGTTCTCAGGTTTGCTGATTCTATGTCTGTTAGCTCTCTCAGGGTCAAGGAGTCACATATTCCCTTCACCTGATGTGAGCACTGAGCACCGAGAGAGACCTCAGAACCAGCCGCCACTCTGATTTCAAGGATGAGGAAACTGGCCCAAAGTGGTCAAGGGCGTGACCTTGGACAGATTACTCAGAGTCTAGTTTCCTTGATTGTAAAATGGGGATAATAGCACAGGCCTCACAGGGTTGTGAGCTGGCACAGAGCTGACCGATTTCACCTGTGTTCCCCTTGTCTCATGTCTCAGTTACTGGGTGGGAACTCAGCACTCTTCCTCCTTCGCCACACCGCCTCCTGGATCATGGTCCTGTCCCTCACCTGCATCCGGTGTTCCTGTCCATTTGACCCCACCACCCTGACCCTCTTGCTACTGCCCCATTCCTGGCCAGCACTCAGCACTGCCCACCTAGTATGCTGGGAGAGCCTTCTCCTTGGACCAGCTGGCTCCAGGCTCTCCCCAGGCCCCTTATTGTACACATCGCTGTCAAATTCCTGTCCTAAAACAGCGCTCGACACAGGGATCAAGTCACTTTTAAATCCCTCAGCATTCCCCACCACAGAATCTAAACTTCTTGGCCTACCACTAAATGTCAGCCTCTCTCCCTCCTGCCCACTACCTAGCCACCCCACCCCCACTGCCTATCTTCCTAATCTTCACTCTACATTTTGCTTCTTATCCCTTATCAAACTGAAATGCAGTTTCGTGTATAACCCCTGTGCTTTCCCATCTCTGCCCTTTGCTCCAGCTCTTCCTCTTCTCGGGATTCCCTTCCTAAATCCTATTTCTACCCGTCCTTCAAGAACTGTTTCACCTTACTTCCTTCACGAAGTCAAATCTCATCTTCTTGGTTAATGTGTATTCAATCTCTCTCTCTCTCTCCCCTGAACTCCTATAGCACTTTATTTACATCGGTGTATGGCATTTATATCTTTCCACCTTGCATCATAAATATCTGTGTACTTAATTTATTTCCCCCACTAAACTGGTCCTTAAAGACCCAATATGGGCAGACGGATTTATCTTTGTATCTTCCATGGGGCCTAGTACTATAAATATTTCTCTGGCATAGAGAGGCCCTATAAATGACATTAACTGTCTACTTATTTATCCTTTGTAGGACCTCTATCTATTTATTTATCAAACTAAATTTGACAGTGGTTAAAAAAAAAAAAAGCCTAGCATACCATAGCAGCACAGAGGGAGTCTCTATGACAACAGAGATTCGTAAAAGAAGCACGTGTAAATCAGGAGTGTGTGTCATATGAATAGCTTCACGTGTGTGTGGGCGCGGGCATGTGTGTGCACGTGCATGTGTGCACAGGAGGGTTTTGACATCATACAGGACTGGTGTTTCCAACCCTGGTTCTAACACTTGACAGCTATGGGACCTTGGACAACTTGTTTTGCATATCTAACTTCACTTCCTTACTTGCAAAATAGAGATAAAACATACCTTATAATGTTATCAAGAGGATCATTTCTTCATTTCATCAACGGGCATTTTACTGAGTCTTCCCTATGTGCCAGGTTCCTGGGAGAAACAAAATAATATCCATACTCTATTTACCAGAGGGCCTGGCACATTAAATACTGCAGTATGTGTGGTATTCAGCAGTAGAGCAATTAGAGGGATACCAGAGCAGCTACAGGCTTGCACATATGTGTGCATATGGATGGAGAAATCTATAGGTCCCAACTAAGAATCTTTGTTTTAAAATCTGGACAGAGGGGTGGACAGTTTCATTCTTTAGCCAGAATTTTTTCTTCCCCAGTTAGTTTGAATATGTTTTTCCCCTTTATTCTCTTAGTATCCATACCTATAGAAAATTCAAGAGCCATTAGTAATGCCATTTGTCAAGTGCCTACTATTTGCTATCATTTTTTTTTTTTTTAAGTAAGCTCCACGTCCAACTTGGAATGCAACACGGGGCTTGAATTCACAACGCTGAGATCAAGACCTGAGCTGACATCAAGAGTTAGGCGCTTAACCAACTGAGCCACCTAGGTGCCCATATTTGTTATCACTCTTCCAACAACTCTCTAAGGAAGACCGCCGATTTGCACTTTATGAGTGAAGAAACAAAGAGGGTAGTAGCTTCCAAGGGGGACACAGCCTGTGAAGAGTGGAGTCCTCCTCCAAATACCACACTTTCCTCCTGCTCAGGGTTCTGCTGGTGAGGTGTCCTAAATACTAGGCCAGGGTGAGGACCCATGATTGGCAGTATCAACTTCCCAGAAATTCTATCATTACTCCTTCTGGGCTCTGAGTGCTCAGAAATTTTGAAACAACATCGGTTTCAAATCCTGTCCAAAGAGAAAACAACCTTTTCTGTTGGAGGGAGAGTTCATATTACTCTCCCTACATTCTCACCTGCTCCTACAAGAGGTGCCGTTCACCCCCTGTTTGAGTCTTTACTCTCTACTAGTTCCTCCCCAGTGAGGAAAAAAGGATTAATTCCTGACTTTTCAGAGGGAGCAGGGTTACTGGCCTCAAAAATAGGAATAGGCCCAGCAGGTCATCTGGCGTAGGCTTCCACATCTTTCTCCCTTCCGGGTGAAGGAGAGCGCATTGCATTTCCCTTGTCCACGTGATACAGAGAACTGGGTTTATCTTGCTCATGATGGTGTGTGTGAACTACAATTTTCAACCCTGTAGCAGTTTATTGAGAGGGTGCTCTTCAGACCCAAGCACCCCACCCCCACCCCCTGGGACCGCTTATCCAAGGGACAGATTCCAGCACGGAAGTGAGAGGCCCCCACTTTGGCATCAGTTCTCAGCAGATTTCTCTTTCCTAAGTTGTACCATAGATCTGTACCCTTGCCAAGCCACTAATAAGGTTGATATTTTTGTTCCCTTTTTCCTAGTGGTTCATTATATGTATGTATATATATATATATTATCTAACGGTCAGAATCCAGAAGGAGAAAGAGGGTCATTTTAGGGGCAGAACCACTGGCTCCATTACTAGGTCAGGGGCTTTCTGCATTGCTTTCTGCTTCTTTGTTCTACATCAAAGCTAACCTTATTTTCATAGATCAGCTAACCTGCAGGACTCTGATTTTAAGCCACATACACAAATGCTGTTGAACAACCTACAAAAGATGGCCTGTCACTGAAAGCTTATTCATTTTACAGTTGACAAAGAGTAAGAGATGGTAATATTTGCTTAAGGGCACAGAATTCAAAACTAAAAACTGCTTATTCTAATTTTGTCAGAAATAGCTCCTACACATTAACCAAATTAATTCTGCCAAAAGTCAGTCTAGGCGCCTTTCCTTATATTTCTACTTACCATCTTAAAAATAAAGTTTTAGCCCCAACCCTACCACCAAAGTCCTGCAACTTGAAAAAAGTCTTCTTGGCCTCAGTATCCTCATCTGAATAGTGGGTGTTCTGATCCAGACCATTTCTGATATCCTTCCTTTTCCCACGTTCTACTTATAGTTAGAAGTTAGTTTTTGGGCCTGGGTTGTCTTCAAGGTGTGTTATGGGTTCTGAGAGATTTTGGGAAATGAGTTAGTCTAGAGGAAAAATCTAATAAATAAAAAGGGAGAAACTTGCCAGATGCAAAGTGGGAGTTTATTTCAGGCATATTTAATTATCATGAAACACATCCATCTGCATTTATTAAGAACAGGAAACTCATCTCTGCTTGCCTAAAGCCCTCATTTCCAAAGCATTAACAAATTATTCATTTCCTTCATAAGTTTGTTAGTCCTTGGGGTATTTAACACCAGGAGTTTGACCATATTATCACTTATCTTCATAACGTGTGATAAAGACGATACTAAATATTTTACACAAATGAGAGTAGATATGGCTTATGGATCCTCATTAATTTCTTTTGCTTTTAGCACAATAGCTTAATACTTTCCCATAGACCTTTTTTCACCCCAAACAGAACAGATATGTCTCAGATTTGCAGTATTTTCATAGATAAATACCACTGACCACATAACAAAAAATTTCTTTCATGCAAATGTGTGTCAAAGATTATTGAAATGAGAAAGAGTTTTACTTTCTCAGCCCCTTAAAAAACAAGAGCTGAAAGCAGGCCACCTCACTATTTAGCTGTATACTCTGTGTTAGTCTTCTAATGTTGCTGCATAATATATTACTACAAAAAGCCACTCAAAGCAACAATCCAGTTATTAGCTCCTACTTCCATAGGTCGGAAGTCTGTGTGAGCTCTACAGCAGTTTCCACACAACAAGGCCAAAATCAAGGGTTGACCAGCTGACTTTTGTCTGGGGGACCTGGGGAAGAATCTGCTTCTAAGCTCGTTTACGTTGTTGGCAAAATTTGTTTCTCATGGTTGCAAGACTGAGGTCCAATTTCCTTGCTGGTTATTGGTGAGGGGAAGCTCTTAGTTCCTTAATGTTGTCCACATCCTTTCCTTCTTCATGCCAGCAATGGTGTGTCAAATCCTCTTTATGTTCTGAATCTCTGATTTCTTCTTTTGAAGCTAGCTAGAGAAAACTCTGCTTTTAAAGGGTTCATCTATTGGGTCAGACCCACCCAGATAACCTTCATATGTCAAGGTCAACTGACTTGGGATTTTAATTACATCTGCAAAATTCTTTCTTAGCACTACCTAGACTCATGTTTGAATGAATAACCAGGAGGCAAGAATCTTGAGGAGCCCTGTTTTGAATTTTGTCTACCACATATTCTAACACGATTAAGCAAGTTACCTAATTCCCATAGGCCTGAGGTTTTTTAGAATCCTACTCTGATAGGTTTGATGACTAGACCTACCAAGGAATTATACTTACTATAACTTCACAGCACCAGCCAATTAAAAATAAAACAAAACAAAAAACCCTCTCAGACTGGGTCTACAAGATATCTACACATACAAATGAAAAAGTGTCAGATTTAATTATTATTAGTTTAGCTCACCGGTATTTCCCCAGCCCTTACAATAGCATCCAGCACTAAGTAGGTCCTCATTAAATATAGTGTTTGCTGAATGAATGCATGTAAAGCACTAATCAGAGCCCTTTAGTTAAGTCTTTATCAGATGCTTACTTCACACAATCCATTTGTGCCAAGTTCAGTGAAGAATACAAAGACTCTTAAAGCTCCATCTTCTCCGATGATGATTAATTTTATGTGTCAACTTAGCCAAGCTTCGTTGCCTCCTTGTTTGGTCAGACACCAGTCTAAAAGGTTGCTGAAAGTGAAAGTATTTTTTAGATGTGATTAACATTTGAATCAGGAAACACTGAGAAAAGCAGATTACGCTCCATGATGTGGGTGGGTCTCATCTAATCAGTTGAAGGCCTTAAGAGAAAAGACTGAAGTCCTGGAAGGAAGACAGAGTTCTATTGCTAGGCTGCTTTCAGACTCGACACTACAAATAAAGACACACAGAGAGAGAGAGAGAGAGAGAGAGAGACTGTAATATCAACTCTGCAGAGTTTGCCCTGCGAGTTTGGACTTGTTAGCCCCACAAGTTACAGCAGCCAATTCTTTAAAATATCTCTTTCTATGTATCTATATCTTTACCTATATCTATATATCTGTATCTACACAGACATATCCTGTTGGTTCTATTTCTCTGGAGAACCCTGACTAATACCACCACCTTTAAGAGATTAGAATAACATTGGGAAGATTAAAATGTGTACAATGGAAAACAATGAATAGCAGGAGATTACTCACAAATGGAGAGGAATAGACTGTATTGGATTTAATGAAGATGCATGATCAAAGGAGGCTTTATGAGCAAAGTGGGGCTTAACCTGGAGCTTAAATAATAGATGAGAATAGGTAGAAAACAGAAAACATAAGCAGACCTGGGTTGGTGGGCAGAGAGTGTTGTGTCGTGTTTACAAGGAGGAGAACAGCCCAGCTAAAGATTCCTAAAGGGTAGGCTCTTGGCTCTCCAGCTTCATTCCCACTTCAGAGCCACTGCAGTTGTCCCCTCTGCCCAGAAGGGCCTTGCTTCAGGTCTTCATATGCCGGAGCCTCTTGTCTCAGACATTGGCCCAGCTGTAGTCTTCTCAGAGAGGCCTTCCCTAACCACCAGCTCAAACAGGGCCTCTTCCAAACCTGTCCTATTACCCTGATTTACTTTCTCTAGAGCAGTAACCAATGTGCAGAATTATTCCTATTTTTTTCCTCCTCAGTTGCCTGTTTCCCCCACTAGAACGTGAGTCTAAGTCCCATGAGAGCAGGATTCATTCCCTCACGGGATTTGCTCACCTCTTTGTCTCCAGCACCTTGAACTATAAACATGAACTGAATGAATAAAAGTTGACTTTAGGACTTGGTATGTCCTTGCTGAGTCACCAAAAGCAGAAAAGAGACCAAGAAAAACAAAGAGGGCCATTCACAAGGTACAGCAGAGATGCCTACGGCCATCATGTCCGGTCCCAGAGACTTGCTCTTTGTCTTCTTTCCCTTTCTCTCCAAAGCAGCTGCCTCTCAGTTGCACCGCTGAGGTAACAGGCTTGCTGGATAAAGAGCCCCACCACGTCAGTTTCAAACCAAACTGCTCTCCCAAAGATGAAACCTTGTGCTTCCCTCCTCAGGTTTCCTTCCCTCTTACAGGAGAAATGGCGGGCTGTCTAGAATGAGCTTTCTGTTTCCCTGGCCTCGCTTCAGTTGGCTGTCCTTTATCACCGACTGTTGTTTGGTTTTTATTTTCTGTAAATAGAGTTTTACTGGAACATAGCTATGCCCATTCGTTACCAGTCATTATGGCTGCTTTCACACTGCGATAGCAGAGTTGAGAAGTTTTGACAGACAGTATCACCTGCAAAGCCGCAAGTGTTTACTATATGTTTATAGAAGGAGATTCTGAGAAAAAAAGTTGACAGAAAACTTTGCAGAACAAGTTGGCAAAACTCGGAAGATTAATCAACGAAGGAGTTAAAGTTGAGGAGGCTTTACTGCATATGTTTATCACCAACTCTTCATTTTTCCCTTTCTGCTTTGACAGATGTGTTCCATTTCCATTCAGAGATTTCTTTCTTCACTTGTTCTCCTCGCCCCTTCCTAGGTGACCTTTCCCTGCGTCCCACACCCTTCACATGGCTGTCAAAAGGATCCTCATGAAGCCACATCTCGTGGCTTTCTTGCTCTGACACCTTCACTGGCTCCTCGAACTCAAATCCCTGAGTGTGGCATTCAAGGCCCCTCGTGGTAAGCAAGGTTAACTTTCGTCTTCAATCTGCTTTCTTCTGCCTCCCAGGCTTACACTGGTCTCAAGATATAGAGGATATAAGTCATCACCTGCAATTTTGATGGAGCGAAGCTGTTGGCCTGCAGCTGTGACAGTGAGACGTGTGATCACAGGGAATCTGGTGTAAAGGCATGTGGCTGAGCAAAGTCCACCACGTCAGTGTTACTGTTCCATGACCAGCTAAGCCACCCTGGAGGGAGTCTGAGTCCGTTGACTTCTTCCTGTAAATTCTTCTTGGCAGTCTGTCCATTTGAGGGTGGGTGTGTGACTGCATTGCTGAGAATACAAAGCCTTTCGAATCAGGCGTTTGGGATTTCTGAACTATCGGTTATCTTATATCAGCCTGAGCCCCCTGTCCCCTGCGTTAGAATGGGTAACTGGAAGCCGAGTGTTGAAGTGGCACGAGGTGAGAAATTCATTCAACAAACGTTGAGCAAATACTTAAGTACTTAATTATGTTACGGAGAGCAGCAGAGAATGCCACTTTGGTGTATTGATTATATTGAGCTAGAAGAGCTTAAAAAAACAACAGACACAGGGGCGCCTGGGTGACTCAGTCGGTTAAGTGTCTGCCTTCAGCTCAGGTCATGATCTCAGAGGCCTGGCATAGAGCCCTGCTTCGCATCGGGCTCCCTTCTCGGCGGGGAGCCTGCTTCTCCCTCTCCTCTTCGCTGGTGCTCTCTCTCTCTGTCTGTCTCTCTCTCTCCCCAGTAAATAAATAAAATCTTTAAAACACGACAGACACAGGAAGAGAGCACTCTGACTTTCCCTTCCCTTCCTGAAAGCAGGAAATCAAATGCCCGTGTGGAAGACGCCTTCCCTATACCAGAAGGAAAAGAACATTCTTATCACCAGAAATGGGGAGTTGAAGCCAAGAGAAATATGTACAGCAGACCTTGTCAAAACCTTATCTTCCTGTCGCCTTCCCCTATATTTTTGTTACTTTGCCACGATTGCTACTCTTTGTTTAACCTAGTACATAAACACCTTGGCCTAACTGCTTTTTGGGTCTTCATTTTCCTGTTAAGATTCCCACGGAGATATTTAAGTAATAAAAGTTGTATGCCTTTCTCCTGTTCGTCTGTCTTCTATCAACTGAATTCTTAGGTCCAGCCAGAGACCCTAAGACGGTATAGGTAACGTTCTGCCTCTTCTACACTAAGTTGAGAGGCTCATGGTATAAGAGGGGAATAAAAACACTTACATACTATTATTTCAGAACAAGAGCTGCTATAATAAAGCCCTGTGCAGTATCATCCACAGGGAGGGAGCGGAGAGATAGTGTGTCTCTCACAGGCTAAAGAGGACAGGGAAGGCTTCATGGAGGAGGTGCCAGGACACAGAGGGTATGCATTTGAGGCAAGGCTAGAAAGGGAAATAGGTTTTCCAGATTTCGACTGTATTAGCAGTATAATTTGAGTAATATTTTAAAACTTCACGACAGAACACATTTTTTAGTCCATTACTTTGGTCGTCCCAAAGGATCACTGCATGCTTTTCTATTCCTTTGATCTGAGTGTCAACAGAAGTTTGCAAGCAACAGTGAAAAGAACAGTTGCAGGGTATCAGGGTATCAGGATGGAGTTTTGACTTCGAGGCTTCCAGGCTGTGCTGAAAATGGCAGGCTTGAAAGGTGGTAGCTGCACTTTTGCTAAAGCTGTGAGACAGAAGCAGAAGGAATCATGGCAGGGGGAATGGAAGGGAAGAGCCCAGAGCACACCTCATGCTAGAGAGTTGTGGGATGGGAGCCAGAGTCATTCAGGGAATTTTTAAACAGCAGATCCATCATGATGTTTCTGGAAGAGCACATAATTCAACTGAGAGAGCTCATACACTTATAAATTATAAGGCTGTGATTAGCCACATGGACAAGGAGCTAGAGGAAAGGTGCCTTCTAGAGATTGGCTGCGTAACTCCGTGTAACAGAATGCCTCCTGGTTCATTTGCAGGACTTAGGGCAAAGAGTAAGAACAAGTGCACATCTTGGGATGCCTAGGTGGCTCAGTCAGTTAAGCATCTGCCTACAGTTCAGGTCATGATGGCAGGGTCGTGGGATCGACTACCGCATCGGGCTCCTTGCTGGGCGGGAAGCCTGCTTCTCCCTCTGCTGCCGCTCCCCTGCTTGTGCTCTCTGACAAATAAGTAAATAAAATCTTTTAAAAAAAGATTTTATTTACTTATTTGACAGAGAGACAGCCAGCGAGAGACGGAACACGAGCAGAGGGAGTGGGAGAGGAAGAAGCAGGCTCCCAGTGGAGGAGCCTGATGTGGGGCTCGATCCCAGAACGCCGGGATCACGCCCTGAGCCGAAGGCAGACGCTTAACAACTGCGCTACCCAGGCGCCCCATAAGTAAATAAAATCTTAAAAAAAAGAGCAAGAGCACATCAGACATGGCATTCTGGGTCAAGCCAATTTTGTCGTCAAAGGACAACATCAGGAGTAACTGCCCCTAAGATTATTGTCTCGGGTGGTAGAGGTATTCTGTACATTCCTAACTTCTCCCTGTAAATGTCAACCTTAAAGTACTGAATAAAAGAAGTAAGCATTTAACCCATTTTTGATAGCCTCCCCAAACTGCTTTTCAAAAGGGTTGGCGTATTAGTTCATGGGGCCACCAGCAGTGTGTACGCACACCAGACTGACCACAGCCTCAACCGCACTTAGCAAAAGTAAGTTATTGAGTGAATAATTGATGGTTAAGTATATTTAAAACAGTACCTCAACATTGGCTTAAAACACACTTCTTTGATTACAGGAGTTACTTCCTTAGGCCGGCACAAAGCCACTAACAGGTTTTCAAGAGGGGACAAGGGCATTTCCATTTGAATAGGGTGCCTGTTTAATGATTTCTCCCTTTCCTTCATCCTCCAGAGGAATCAACACATCCAGTCACTGAATTCTTTTTTTTTCTTTTAATTCCAATTCATTAACATACTAATACTAATACTACACTTAGTATTAATGTCAGGTATACAATTTAGTGATGCAAGGCTTCCATACAACACCTGGTGCTCTTCATAGCCAGTGCCCTCCTTCACCCCCATCACCTGTTTAACCCCCTCCCGCCCTCCTCTCTGGTGACCATCCGTTTGTTCTTTATAGTTGAGTCTGTTTCTTGGTTTGCCTCTCTTTTTTCCCTATGATAGTTTGTTTTGTTGCTTAAATTCCATCTATGAGTGAAATCATATGGTATTTGTTTTTCTCTGACTGACTTATTTCACTTAGCAAAATTCTCTCTAGCTCCATCTGTGTTGTTGCAAATGGCAAGATTTCATTGTTTTTATGGCTAAGTAATATTCCATTGTGATATATATATATATATATAGAGAGAGAGAGAGAGAGAGAGAGAGAGTGAGAGTAATATTCCATTGTGATATATATATACATATATATCACATTTTTATCCATCCATCAATCGGTGGACACTTGGGATGTTTCCAAAATTTGGCTATTGTAGATAATGCTGCTATAAACATTGGGGTGCATGTATCCCTTCGAATTAGTATTTTCATATTCTTTGGGTAAATACCTAGTAGTGCAATTGCTGGATCATAGGGTAGGTCTATTTTTAACTTTTTGAGGAACCTCCATACTGTTTTCCAGAGTGGCTCATTGAGTGCTTTTTATTCTTTATTTCAAAGGGCTCTTTTACCTGTGTATCCCATTTTTTAAAAATTCCTATTACTACCATCAGTACAGTCCATGTCTTTAAAACTGAAATTCTGTGCTACCACAAGTGTCTCCCCCAGGTCTCCAGTCTTTCCCATGGTAACAATCATAACTCATTACTGAGGAGCTACTGTGAGTTAGACTGCTAGGAGTTTTATAGACTTTCTCTCCCAAGGCAACCCCATAAGGCAGATACGATTAACTCCATTTTATAGATAAGGAAACTGAGATACAGAAAATTAAGATAATCACCACGCTTCACAACCACTAAGCAGAAGAGCAGGAGTTTTTTTTTGTGTGTGTGTTTTTAAGATTTTATTTATTTACTTGAGATAGAGCAAAAGCGAGAGCTAGAGCAAGAGAGCGAGAGCGAGAGCAAGAAGCAGACTCCCCACTGAGCAGGGAGCCCAACTCGGGGCTCGATCCCAGGACCCTGAGATCATGACCTGAGCTAAAGGCAAATGCTTAACTGACTGAGCCACCTAGGCACCCCAGAAGAGCAGAAGTTTTAACCTGAGTCTGATTCCAAACCCCATGTCCACATTGGGACACTTTTCTCAGAAGTCCTTAACCCATTGTATGCATTTCTGTACTTGTTATACGAGTCAGCATCTCTGAGTTCCAGACCCACCCTTGCTCTGCTGTGTGGTGCTGGGGCTGGGAATTCTGCAAACCGTATTCTGCTTGGCCAGCTAGCCCTGTGTTGGGCTCCGAAGGAGAACCCAAGGCTGGATGAGGGAGGAGGGACTTTCTCCCTCCCCCTGAAGTCCCTGTGAGCACCAGCCTCGTGGTTCTTCTCCACTGTGGCAGCAGCAGACCCTTCCCATGACGGCAGCTAAAGTCATTTGGTAGTTTTCCCAACACTTACAGAAAGAGTTTATCCCATCCCCCCCCGAGACTCCAGCATCAGCCAGAAAACCCCCCTTTTGTGAGGTTGGGGTCCTAGTCCCACAGAGGCCCTCTTCCCAACTCAGAGACCCCAAGCAGTGTCCCCTCCTCAAAGTCTGACCTTTGGATCCTCAGAGCGGCTTCTCTTCATTTTCTAAGATTTAACGACCCCAACCTCTTGCACTTGCTCCTTTAACCCTGGGGTGGTAGCGATTCCTGCTATGACTAACTCCATAATACCTTAGAGTTCTCTTTTACTTTTTTAGGTACTCAGTGGACAACTTTACACCTTTTAATTCTGGAGAAGCTCTGACTGGGGAGAACTTACTCTAGGAAGCAAGTGAACCTGAATGATACAAGGAGGAAGCCTGAGCATTGGTTCTCCCGGGTCCCCACCTCAGGGCCAAAGCAAGCATCTCCCAGGGCCTGAGAATATCCGCTGCTGATGTCTCAGAGCTGTGTGCCCCAGGGAAAGTGCCTTCAGCTGCAGGGAACTACCATGCCTAAGACTCCATCACTTACTAGAGGTGGCTTATGGCCAATGACTGGCTGAATGAGGGGATGTAAAGGCCCGCCCACCTTGCCTCTCTATAGGATCAGCAGAATCTTCTGGATCTACCTCATCGTGGGACGCTTTCTCCCTCTGCTCCATCCTTCTTTCCTCAGTTTCTTCAAGGTATGTCTCCTTAGAGTACTTCCAATAAAACTTCTGGGGGCAACTGTCCGTCCCAGTTTTTCTTCCAGGTATCCCCATATGCCAACCTAAATTAATGATGCCTGGCTCTAGGGTCTGTAGGAATTCAGGTTGGCACCATGATTGAGCTTGGAGTGGTGGAGGGCACATACTGAGAAAAAACTATAGCTGTATGGACAGTTCATAATTGCATTGCCATAAACCATAAACCCAAAGCGAAACAAAAACAGGGTATAGGATTACAATTCCTAAAAAATACCCAGTGCATGGAGGGTGTGGGGTGTCACACTCCGCACTGGGGTATTTCTATTGTCCTGCATTTTCACCTACCTTTCAGCTTTAAGAAGTCAAATTGCTTGCTGCCCAGAGGCCAGTCCAGAATGCACATGCCAAATTGGCACTGCAAAGCAGCACATCTTATTTTTCTTTTCCACTGCTGATAGTTCTATAAATAAAAGGGAAAACAATGTATGAGACTGCAATTTATTTTCAATTCACATTATATAGAAAAACATTAACTTCTGGTGAGAGGGAATCATTTTAAATTATTAAAAGCCTAAAAATGCTAATGAACAAAGTAGTCATCTCCCATAACATTATGTATTTTAGAAAGTGCTACTTGAGTTTTTCAAGGCCTTATTCATGGACTGATTTTCTTAGTCTGCAAATAAATGTAAGTGTTCATAAATGCCATTAAAATTATATCCTACAGTTTCAAAGTGATATCCAATTAGTTTTTAATGAAAGGAAATTTATACAAAGAGGATAAAAAAATTCTTCAGTTAATAGTATGGCCAAGAGCTCAGCAATGAATAAAGCCTCTTTGGGACACTTTCCATCCAAGAGAATGGGCTATTTTTATCTTATTATATTTTATTTTACTTATTTCTTATTTTTAACAAAGATTTATTTATTTATTTATTTGAGAGAGAGAAAGAGTGAGAGCATATGCATACAGGACTAGGGGGAGGGGCAGAGGGAGAGAATCTTCAAGGAGATTCTCTGTTGAGCACAGAGCCTGATGCCGGGCTCAATCTCATGACCCATGAGACCATGACCCAAAACAAAACCAAGAGTCAGACACTCAACCGACTGAGCCACTCAGGTGCCCCTAGTTTATTTTATTTTATTTTATTTTATTTTATTTTATTTTATTTTATTTTATTTTATTTATTTTTTTTTTTTTAAAGATTTTATTTATTTATCTGACAGAGATAGAGACAGCCAGCGAGAGGGGGAATACAAGCAGGGGGAGTGGGAGAGGAAGAAGCAGGCTCATAGCGGAGGAGCCTGATGTGGGGCTCGATCCCATAACGCCGGGATCACGCCCTGAGCCAAAGGCAGACGCTTAACCGCTGTGCCACCCAGGCGCCCCCCCTAGTTTATTTTAAATATCATTATAAGTTATAACTACATTTTGTTTCAGAGAGATAAACGCTTATAGCAAATAAATATCTGGCTAAAAGAAGTTTGATTATCTGACCAAATTTAGGATGAGGAATATTTAAAATATCACTTAAAATGAAGGACTTATTGGGACAAAGACTCAACTAAATCCCAGGTATAATGATAAATTCCATGCTTTAACCTGATGTACTATTGCTGGAGTCTTCCTTACGGCCTTAAAATAGTTCTATGAAACGGTCTAATCTCAGGGGGCCTGGCTGGCTTAGTCAGTAGATCATGTGACTTTGGAGCTTGGGGTTGTAAGTTTGAGCTCCATGTTGGGTGTGGAGATTACTGAAAAATAAAATCTTAAAAAAAAGAGACAGTCTAGTCTGCATATTTTTTATAAAATCTGCATTTTTAGGGACACCTGTGTGGTTCAGTTGGGTAAACATCCAACTCTTGATTTTGGCTCAGGTCATGATGTCAGGGTGGTGAGATCGAGCCCCAACATGAGCTCCACACTGAATGTGGAGCCTGCTTAAGATTCTCTCTCTCCCTCTCCCTCTGCCCCACCCACCCACCCCCCACCACACGCGTGTGTGCGCACATGTGGGTGCTAGTTTTAAAAAAAAAATTCTGCATTTTATTGGGATATATTTTATGTGTGCTTATTTATACCAGTGCCCTGGAGCTTTCCATTTTAAATTTGATTGTAAATCTCCTCCTAGTAATAGTTTCTTGATTTTCTTCTTCTCCATTGTTTTCCATTTTTTCTTCGCAATAACCTCTTACTCCCTTGCCCTTGTGGACAGTACAGATAAGAAGACATTCTGAATAAAGGGCTGGAGGAGGAAGGAGCCCAGGCAGAGGCACAGTGGCTGGTGGAGTATTTTTCCTGCCATTCGGTGTCTTCACTACCATTGAGAAAGGTGTGGAAAGGCAGCTATTCTTTCAGAATAACAAACTAAGAAGGCTGAATACATATTAGCATAGTTTCATGTTTTAACCACAGGAACCAAAGCTTCATATTTTAACTATAGTTCCATATTTTAGCCCAGTGAAAACTGAATTTATATACAAACACAAGATTAATATGATTACTTGTTAATAGGCCCCATAGCAACTTAATTAAAGTAATATGATTACTTGTTAAAATGCTACATAGCAACTAGGCCTCCTTAGCAACCTACTAAGTAGTACATGTAAGTAACTTGTTTGAACGGTGTTGATTCTTTGAACTATGTTTAAGACCCTCTCATAATATTTTTGTATATATGGGTATACTTGCACGGGTCTGTATTTATACTACTCTTCAGTCTACAGTAAATTTGAAGAGCCTTTCCAGAATCATATACACAATGGAAGAGGGAGGTTGAATTAAACAAACAAACAGTGTCTGGCATTTGCTGGCTGATAGCAACCAGCCTCCTCTATATGGGCATATGGGTATAATACATGAGTATTTGGGCATAATAATATCTATGTGGTGTTGGGAGTTAAATGATGCAGTACATGCTAGGTGTTCAATAAATGATAGCTATTATTATACTCAACCAAGAAATAAAAATTCACAGCACATCCCCCCAAGGCCCAGGGATTACACCGGTGGAAGGACTATGACCAACCGGAGGGATAGGGTCTCTTGGTTACTCTGGTCGTTATCCTAAGGCCCTTGCACTGGAAAGCCAAGTAGAATTTGGGGATGAGCACTATAGTATGACAATGAGTATGACATGAAGCCAATGAGTATGACATGAAGCTTTTCTAATATTTTATCCATGTCTCAGGATACAGCTACACACATTTGGAAGACAGATTGTCAAAATCCCCTGCGACTACACAGCAGGGTAGTTTTGGTTCATTATTTCCATGGCAAAACATCTTATTTGTAGATATTTATTTATATGCGTCTTTGCTGGAGAGCTGTGGATGCTAGCAGAATGAGGAGGAGAGGGAATACTCAGCACTGATGCACTCTTGTTTGTTTTTCTTGCTGTCATAGTATAAATTGCTAAGGAAGAAAGATAAAGATGCACTTCCAAGAAGAGTATCTTACTTTTTCAGGTGTGGTATAGGACAACAACAGGTCACAGAGTATTCAGGTAATTAGGAAGATCTTTATCCACAGGGAGCATACCTTTATGATGCATATTGCAATGATGATTGCTTAGCCCTCCAATATTCGCTCCCCTCTTATCATCATGGTGTTTTTAAGAATGTCTTTTGTAAAATGTATAGGATGTAATCAAGTTCATGAGAAGAACTTTTAGAAATATCAATATTTTAGAGAAAATTCTCAGAAAAAGAAAACTCCTAGAGAGAACTGAGAAGTGGCAGGCCTGCTAAGCAGCCCATTCCAGCGTTTAGGAACTAGTGCACATGCCACCCACAAGGAGATATTCCCTCTTCCTCTCCTGCCTGCTGGGGTAATCACTAGGCTTCAAGTCTAGTATGCTCCACTGTGGACATATTATACCTGAAAAGGGAAGAATGAAATTATACCTTGTTGAAGCTGCAAGAATTAGCTAGCATATATACTGGCAGCTGCCAGGGTGCTTGATTAAAGAAGCTAGAAAATAAGACTGGGCAAGCAAGAATTCAGTGGCTTGGGACGTTTCTCAGTGGCACAAGGGTGGTTCTTAGACAGCCAGAGAAAGTGGTGGTTCATCCTTAGAGAAGTTGAAATGCCCACGTGGCCATAGCAGATGGTGGCAGAAGGGATTTAAAGGCTAGGAAGGTAAGCATGTTGACAAGTACATATTATGTGAAGCCAGAGGACCCACCAGAGGATTATGTTCTACAGGAGGGCCTAGAAGTCACACCATTTACCAAACTATCAGAAATGTGCTAATGAGATAGGTACCAGTCTCACCAAGAAGATGAGTCCTGACTCTTCTCTGTAGGCCAGGGCTGATGGTGGGCGATGCAGTTACAGGACGGGGCTCCTCAGGAGCAGTGGGGATGCTGGGATTCTGAAACAATAGAGGCCAGCTGGTGGCCCTTAGCTGCCAGAAGCCAGGGAAAATAATTATGGTAATAACTGATAAATATGGAGATACAGCTAAGGAGACTTAATCAACAAGGGAGTTGTGGAGATGATTAAGAGAACAGGGCATCCTTAGGGACAGGATAAATGGGAAACCAACAAAGGTGTTGCCTCATACAATCAGAAGAAAGCAAGAATGGGTGAACAGAAGGCTGAGGGCAGTTCCCCCAATAAAAAGTTGTGACCCCTTGCTCAGTTCCTAAGCCAATCGGCCTATGCCAGTTTTCAGACCCCAAATCTGTTGATTGAAAATGTAAATAGGTCCCCAGGAAAAATGTATTGTAGAGATTCTTCTAGTTCTTCCCCAAAGGACCTTCAGCCATTTACTCAGAGAAAGGAGAATGTCCAGACATTTTGGGGGATTACTGGGCATAGGAAGTTAACCTGGGAACCTAAAGTGTCATTGTGACCCTTCTGTTACAATGGTGGCATAGCCAGACCCATCAGAATGCAATCAACATGGAAGGAGCATTGAATAACTGAGTAGACAAAATGACTTGACCTTAGTCAGCCTTTATCGTCAGGAACTGGCACAATGGGCAGATGAACAGAGTGATAGTGGTGTCAGAGATAGAGTTTATACATGAACTCAAGAACATGGAGTCCTACTTACCAAGGCCTATCTAACTACTACTGCTTCTGAATGTCCAGCCTGTCAGCAACAGAGAGTGATATTGAGCTCACAATATGGCACTATTCTTTGAGAGACCAATTTGCCACTCAGTTTAATGTGTGCTACACTGGGCCAATGATTCGTTCTTACAAAAAAAGAAGTTTATAACAGTTATGAATTTGCCTTTCCTGCATACAGAGCCTCAGCCAGCACCATTATGGCATTCCTTATGGAGTGCCCAATTCACAAGCATGGAATCACTCATGGTATCCATGTGACTGGGGGTCAACTTCATCATCTGACCAGGGGAGCAACTTCACAGCAAAGGAGCTGCAGGAGGGGGGCCCATGACCATTGGATCTACTGGTCATTTCACTTATCACACCAACTAGAAGTAGCAGGCCTGACAGAACATTGAATGACCTGCTGAAATTATAATTGAGTGCTAGCTTGGAAACATACTTTGGAAGGATGGAGAATACGTACTATAAGATGCAGTATATGTACTTACTTACACTGACTCAGATTTCTATATATGGCTTGGGAGCCATGGAGTGGAAGCCTGAGTGGCTCCATTTACCACCATTTCTAGAGACCTCTTGGGGAACTTTGTGATTCCTGTCCCCACAGTTCTGGGTTCTTGTAGGGTTATAGGTTTTGGTCCTGAAAGAGGAAGCATTCTTGCTGGGGTCCTATTGAACCACAACCTAAACTGCCACTGGCCACTGTGGACTCCTGTGTCCAGGGATCAGCAAGAGAGAAAAGAGTCACCATCCTGTCAGGGGTAATTGGCTCTGATTATCAAGAGGAGATAAGGCTGCTGTTATACAGTAAGGGCAGAGAAGGATATCTATGGAATGCAGGGGATCTGCTTGCAGGCTTTGTGGTACTCTGTTGACCAGTGTCACTGTGAAAGGAAAAGTGCAGCAACTCTGACTGTTGAAGGAGTCAGGGTTCATACTCCTCAGAAATGTGGGTTGGCTACACCACCATGTAACCTGCCAAGACCTCCAGAAGTGATATCTCGTGCGTAAAATTTAGAATGGATAGTAGAAGAAGAAACTGATGAGTACCAACTGCAACCCTACAATCAACTGTAGAGATGTGCTGTAGTTTATCTCATTCTAAGTTTTTCTCCACTGGAAGAAAGCCCGTATGAACCATGGAGATACAGAAGGATATGTTGCAGTGTTCAAAGCAAGGAAATGCTCTCTTTGTGAAGAGATTGAGGCAAAGACTGAATATGGTGGGGCGACTATGGTTTGACCATTTCTGCTCAGACAGAAATTTCTCCAAGAGGCAGTATTTGCTCTGGAGTTTGCTATTGGACTGCCCGAAACTTCCTCAGAGTTGCACCATGGTCTGAAGTTCTTTCTACCTAATCCCCCATCCTTCCCCTTCTTCTTTAGCAGAGATCAGACCTGTGCTGTGGGCTGAGACTTTCCATACCTACTCCTATTTATTCCCTTTCTCCATTCTCTTTCACAGGCATCAGCCTCAGTGAAACTCTTGCATTCCTAACTCTACCTCGGCATCTGCCTTCCAGAGAGCTCAAACTGACACACCAATTGTGAGACCTTCCCAGCTTGTGCATTTCTGTGACTCAAGTTAATAAATCCTCTTTTTTAAAATCTCTTTTAACTTTTTAAATTATGTTATGTTAGTCACCATACAGTACATCATTAGCTTTTGATATAGTACCTTTTTTCTTTTTAAAAGAATCAAAGTTATGTGTACATATTTAAAAAGCAAAACAGTCTTACAAGGTTTGTAATAAAACACAGCACCCTTCGGGTCCTCTCCTGTGATTTCTTCCATGTAATAAGCATTTATTTCTCCTTGTTTATCTGATTATTTTGGTGTTTCTCTCCATGTCTCCAAATAACATGATTGTATTGTTACTACTTAGTTTTTCCATTTTAGTCATTATCTATTCCACTGCAGAAGATTAGGATTTAGCTCTCTTTCCATCCCCTACTCTTACTGCTCATATGCACACTTTCCATAGTTTTTATACTCCAAAAGTGTTAAATTATACTCTGTTATATCAATATTCAATGTTTACATGTGATGACTAAGTGATTGCTATTCAGAGTTAAGCATTGTAGTAAACTATGATTACATTTATTTTCTTGCAAATTGAGGTTTATTGTTGTCTTTTTTTTTTTAACCTTCTTAGTTCTCTATGTGCCCATCACTAAGGCAAGCCCGTGTGTCTAAATACCCTCTTACGTGCCTGGGTAGCTCAGTCAATTGAGCGTCTGACTCTTGGTTTCAGCTCAGATCATGATTTCAGGGTTGTGAGATTGAGCCCGGAATCAGGCTCCACACTCAGCACGGAGTCTGCGTCAGATTCTCCCTCCCTCTTCCTCTGCCCCGCCCCATTGGTACTGTGCTCTCTCTCTCAAAAAAAATCCCCTCTCAAGATGTTGAGGCATGTTATGTGTTCTATCACATTCATCTTCATGAAGAAGTCTTTCTCTTGGAGCCTACTGACTTGGCCCATTAGAACTCATTGCCTTCTATGCATGGTGTCCAGATGTCCACCTGGCTCTTCCCTTAACACCCTCCTGGGATTCCAAGAGTTTCTCTTACATGTTCAAGCTCCTATGTCCTATAACCTGTGTCCTTCTCTTATATGGTTTCTTCAGTTACTATGTTGGAAAACGTTCTCAAATAACTTTTTGAGAGAGGATGCATAGGAGGTGAGATGTTTTTGAGACCATAGCTGTCTGAAATCGTTTTTATTCTACCTTTTCATTTTACTTTTAACTTGGTTGGGGATATAGAAGTTTAGGAATTAATTTTCATACAGAATTCAGAAGGCATTTCTTTATTGCCTTCTAGTTTATAGTTTACTGAGCAACTGTTATGTATCAGATTGTTCTATATTTATCCTTGTGATACATCTGATATCTGATCTTCTTGCCATCCCAGTATTCTAAAAATTCATGAGCTGTGTTTTGGTGTACAAGGCACTCAATTGTACTAGGCACTTAGAGTACCCTTTCAATCTGAAAAGTCTTGGCCTTCAAATATGGGAAATTTTCCAGATTTCTTTCCTTTGATGATTTTTTCTCCTCTTCTTTTTTTCTGAAACCCTGTTTATTTCTACACAGGCACTCTGTATCACCTTATCCTCTTTTCCTATTTTCTACATCTTGGTCATTTTACTCAGTTTTCTAAGAGATGTCTTCAACTGTATCTATCAGCCCTTACATTGAATTTTAAATTTATATTTTTTTAATTTCAATTTTTTGTGAGTATTCTAAATGTTTCTTTTTATCCTGTTCTTGTTTCACTGTTGAAAAATCCTTTGTTTTTTTTTTTTTTTAAATCTCAGGACTAAATTAAGACTGGGAACAGGGCAGCTCTGGGGATGTTGATGTCAAGAATTAGTGAATTTCATGCTAAACCCTAAGATGATAGGTCCCAATTATGGTAGTCTTCTGCTTTCTCAGTTCAAATGACAGGAAGTGGTTGGCTGGGATTGATTGGTCCATCCAGGATAGGTATTACTCCAGCTCAATCAATTAGAACCAAAGATTAAGAATACTACACTTGACTATACCATACTTGACTATACTAAACACGACTCCCAGGGTCTCACTATTGATAGTTGGGGAAACTGTTCTCATAGACGGAAGATGTAGCATAAGCAGGAAGATTTATTTCCCAAAAGATTTGTTTCTCTGGTATTTCTTCTTGAGATACTGGGAAAGTATTCTTTAATACTTTTTATACTTGAAACAGTATGTATTAGACCATTGAACTTAAAATCATCTATAGAGGGTGAAATACTCTGCATTTAAGATCAGTCTTTATGGAGTAAAGATTTGTTTTACATGAATGTCCCTTGGAGGGGTTGCTTTTTAAAGATGGGTATCTTCAGGCCCTACCTACCTCCAAAGGTTCTTATTCATTTGCTATGGGATGGAGCATAGGAATTTGTATATTTAACAAATCCTGGATGGTACTGATGTAGTATTAAGAACCACAATTAGAGAAACACCTGTAGAGAAGGCCTTTTTTATGCTTGTTACCAAAAAAATCTGGTTTTATTTCAGGAGTCAAAGAAACACATGAATTCGTTAAGGCAGATATATAAAAGAAAGAGGCATTTATTTTTTTTTTTATTTTAATGTTTTTTATTATATTATATTAGTCACCATACAGTACACCCCTGGTTTCTGATGTAAAGTTTGATGATTCATTAGTTGTGTATAACACCCAGTGCACCATGCAATACGTGCCCTCCTTAATACCCATCACCAGTCTATCCCATTCCCCAACCCCCCTCCCCTCTGAAGCCCTCAGTTTGTTTCTCAGAGTCCATAGTTTCTCATGCTTCATTCCCCCTTCTGATTACCCCCCCTTTCTTTATCCCTTTCTTCCCCTACTGATCTTCCTACTTCTTATGTTCCCTAGATGAGAGAAATCATATGATAATTGTCTTTCTCTGCTTGACTTATTTCACTTAGCATTATCTCCTCCAGTCCCGTCCATGTTGCAGCAAATGTTGAGAACTCGTTCTTTCTGATAGCTGAGTAATATTCCATTGTATATATGGACCACAACTTCTTAATCCAGTCATCTGTTGAAGGGCATCTTGGTTCCTCCCACGATTTAGCTATTGTGGACAATGCTGCTATGAACATTGGGGTGCCTATGGCCCTTCTCTTCACTACGTCTGTATCTTTGGGGTAAATACCCAGTAGTGCCATGGCTGGGTCATAGGGTAGCTCAATTTTTAACTTTTTAAGGGACCTCCACACTGTTTTCCAGAGTGGCTGTACCAACTTGCATTCCCACCAACAATGTAGGAGGGATCCCCTTTCTCCACATCCTCTCCAGCAATTGTTGTTTCTTGCCTTGTCAGTTTTTGCCATTCTAACTGGTGTAAGGTGGTATCTTAGTGTGGTTTTGATTTGAATTTCCCTGATGGCGAATGATTTTGAACATTTTTTCATGTGTCTGTTAGCCATTTGTATGTCATCATTGGAAAAGTGTCTGTTCATATCTTCTGCCCATTTTATGATTTATTTGTTTCTCGTGTATTGAGTTTGAGAAGTTTTTTATAGATCTTGGATACCAGTCTTTTATCTGTAGCATCATTTGCAAATATCTTCTCCCATTCCGTGGGCTGCCTCTTAGTTTTTTTGACTGTTTCCTTGGCTGTGCAGAAGCTTTTTATCTTGATGAAGTCCCACGAGTTCATTTTATCTTTTGTTTCTCTTGCCTTTGGAGACGTGTCATGAAAAAGGTTGCTTTGGCCGATGTCGTAGAGGTTGCTGCCTATGTTCTCCTCTAGAATTTTGATGGATTCCTGTCTCACATCGAGGTCTTTTGCCCATTTGGAGTTTATCTTTGTGTATGGTGTGAGAGAGTGGTCAAGTTTCATTCTTTTGCATGTAGCTGTCCAATTTTCCCAGCACCATTTATTGAAGAGACTGTCTTTTTTCCACCGGATGTTTTTTCCTGCTTTATCAAAGATTAGTTGCCCAAAGAGCCAAGGGTCCATTTCTGGGCTCTCTATTCTGTTCCATTGGTCTATGTGTCTGTTTTTGTGCCAGTACCATGCTGTCTTTGTGATCACAGCTTTGTAGTACAGCTCGAAATCCAGCATGGTGATGCCCCCAGCTTTGTTTTTCCTTTTCAACAGTTCCTTGGCGATTCGGAGCCTTTTCTGGTTCCATACAAATTTAAGGACTATTTGTTCCATTTCTTTGAAAAATGTCATCAGTATTTTGATCGGGATAGCATTGAAAGTGTAGATTGCTCTGGGTAGCATGGACATTTTAACTATGTTAATTCTTCCGATCCATGAGCATGGAATATTTTTCCATCTTTTTGTGTCTTACTCAATGTCTTTCAAGAGTGATTTATAGTTTCTAGAATATAGGTCCTTTACGTCTCTGGTTAAGTTAATTCCAAGGTAACGTATGGTTTTTGGTGCTATTGTAAATGGGATGGATTCTCTAATTTCTCTTTCTTCAGTCTCATTATTCGTGTATAGAAATGCAACTGATTTCTGAGCATTGATTTTGTATCCCGCCACATTACTGAATTGCTCTATAACTTCTAATAGTTTGGGCGTGGATTCTTTTGGGTTTTCCATATAGAGTATCATGTCATCTGCAAAGAGAGACATTTTGACTTCCTCTTTGCTGATTTGGATACCTTTGATCCCTTTTTGTTGTCTGATTGCTGTTGCAAGGACTTCTAGTACTATGTTGAATAGTAGTGGCGAGAGTGGGCATCGTTGTCGTGTTCCTGATCTTAAGGGAAAGGCTTCCAGCTTTTCCCCATTGAGAATGATATTTGCTGTAGGCTTTTCATAGATCGTTTTTATGAGATTGAGGAATGTACCCTCTATCCGTACACTCTGGTTTTAATCAGGGAAGGATGTTGTATTTTGTCAAATGCTTTTTCTGCATCTATTGAGAGAATCATATGATTTTTTAATTTTTCCTTCTGGGTAAAACCTATGACACTGATTGATTTGCGAATGTTGAACCACCCTTGCATCCCAGGGATGAATCCCACTTGGTCATGATGGATAATCCTTTTAATGTACTGTTGGATTCTATTAGCCAGGATCTTGTTGAGGATTTTGGTGTCCATATTCATTAGGGAAATCGGTCTGTGATTCTCCTTTTTGATGGGGTCTTTGCCTGGTTTGGGGATCAGGTAATATTGGCCTCATAGAATGAGTTTGGTAGCTTTCCTTCTGTTTCTATTTTTTGAAATAGCTTTAGGAGAATAGGTATTATTTCTTCTTTGAATGTTTGGTAGAATTCCCCAGGAAAACCGTCTGGGCCTGGAGTTTTGTTTTTTGGAAGGTTGTTTATCATTGTTTCAATCTCTTCATAATTAATTGGCCTGTTTAAAAAATCAATTTCTTCCTCTTTCAGTCTTGGTAGTTTATAGGTTTCCAGGAAGGCCTCCATCTCTTTTTATTGGCATAAAGCTGTTGATAAAAGTTTCTAATAATCCTTCCAATTTCATTGGTGTTGGTTGTGACCTCTCCTTTTTCATTCATAATTTTATTAATTTGTGTCCTTTCTCTATTCTTTTGGATAAGTCTTGCCAGTGGTCTGTCCATTTTATTGATTCTCTCGAAGAACCAGCTTCTAGTCCTGTTGATCTGCTCTACTGTACTCCTGGTTTCTGCTTGATTGATTTCTGCTCTAATCTTAGTCAACTGCTTCCTCGTGCGTGGATTAGGTCTGTCCCTCTGTTGCTGTTCCAGCTTCTTGAGGTGAGAATATAAAAACTGCATTTTAGATTTTTCTATTCTTTTGAGTGAGGCTTGGATGGCTATGTATTTCCCCCTTAGGACTGCCTTTGCAGTATCCCATAGGCTTTGGACCATTGTGTTTTCATTCTCATTGGTCTCCATAAATTGTTTAAATTGATTTTTGATTTCCTGGTTTATCGAATCATTCCTGGGCAGGATGGTTCTTAGTCTCCAAGTGTTTGAGTTTCTTCCAAATTTTTCCTTGTGGTTGAGTTCCAATTTCAGAGCGTTGTGGTCTGAGAATATGCAGGGAATAATTTCAGTCTTTTGATATCGGTTGAGACCTGTTTTGTGACCCAGAACATGGTCTATTCTTGAGAATGTTCCATGGGCATTAGAATAGAATGAGTATTCTTTGGTTCTGGGGTGTAGTGTTCTATATATATCTATGAGGTCCAACTCATCGAGTATGGCATTCAAAGCTCTTGTTTCTTTGCTGATTTCTTGCTTAGGTGGTCTATTGCTGATAGTGGAGTGTTGAGGTCCCCTACTATTAGTGTATTTTTATCTATATGTCTCTTTATTGTGGTTAAGAGTTGGCTTGTGTATCATGCTGCTCCCCTGTTGGGGGCATATATATTTATAATTGTCATACCCACTTGTTGGATACATCCTTTAAGAATAATATAGTGCCCTCTGTGTCTCTAACTATAGTCTTTAGTTTAAAATCCAGTCTGTCTGATATGAGAATTGCTACCCCAGCTTTCTTTTGAGGTCCATTGGCGTGAAAGATGGTATTCCATCCCTTTACTTTCAGTCTGAATGTGTCTTTAGGTTCAAAATGAGTCTCTTGTAGACAGCAAATGGATGGGTCATGTCTTTTTATCCAATCTGCAACCCTGTGGCATTATGGGAGCATTTAGGCCATTTACATTGAGACTGATTATCGAGAGATATGATTTTAATGATGCCATGTTGCCAGTAAAGTCTTTGTTTCTGTCGATTGTGACTTTCTGTTCTGTATCACTCTTGGGGCCTTTTTACCTTTATAGAACCCCCCTTAATATCTCCTGTAGGGCTGGTTTCATGGTTACGAAATTGGTCAATGACTGGCGATTCTGGAAGGTCTTTATTTCTCCATCAATTCTGAATGAGAGCCTTGCTGGATAAAGGATCCTTGGCTGCACGTTTTTCTCTGAAAGAGCTTTAAAAATGCCCCCCCCCAACCCTTTCTCTCATTCCATGTCTGTGTAGACAGGTCTGACGTAATTCTGATACCTTTGCCTTGGTACATAAGAAATTTCTTTGCCCCGGCCGCTTTCAATACTGAATCCTTGGATCTAATATTTGCAAATTGCACTATGACGTGACGTGGCGTAGGTTTGTCGTGGTTGAGCTTGGGAGGGGTCCTCTCTGCCTCTTGGACACGAATGTTTGTTTCCCTTGCTAGATTAGGGAAGTTTTCAGCTACAATTTGTTCAAATATCTCTTCTAGACCTCTGTTTTTCTCCACCCCCTCGGGGATGCCGATGATTCTGACATTGGAACGTTTCATTGAGTTATCTCCCATAACCTACATTCCTGAGCGTGGATTTTTTTGAGTCCAGATTCTATTTTAGCTTTCTCTTCTACTAACCCATCCTCCAATTTGCTGATATGTTCTTCTGCCTCATTCACCCTGGCCGTCAGAGCCTCTAGTTTTGACTGCATTTGGCTCATAGAATTTTTAATTTCTGCCAGATTCGCTCTCATTTCCACCCTTAGAGATTCTATATTCTCATTAACATTTTCGTTAATATTTTTTTCAAGTCTACACATCATCTTGACCATTGTTACTCTGAATTCCATTTCTGATAATTTGGTTATATCCATATCCGTTAGTTCTGTGGCAGAGGCCACAGACTCATTGTCTTTTCTTTGCTGGGGGGGATTTCTCCTTCTCATCATTCTGATGAGGAGAGGTTGCGGGGCTGTCCAGAGCCCAAATTATTGACTGGGACCCAGGCCGTGCGCCCTTGTTTTATAGGGATTTTAGGGATGTGGGCTTCTTGATTTTTCAGCCTGCCTTCTGGGGGAGGGGCCTTCCATGCCAATACTCAGGCAACCCTGTTTGGGTAGAGTCTCCGTGTCCCCTGCGAGGGGGGATGGGAATGGGCACACTGTGAGCCGGTATTTCCAGGCTTTTGTTCTCTGGCAGCTTTCCCTGGCGTTTTGCTGTGCCTCTTCTGAGTGTCAGAGTAGCAGTGGCCGAATCTCAGCCTCTGTCTCAGAACAGAGGGATCACGGACCATTCTCCACTGATGTTCTGGCCACTTTAACTCTGTTTCTGTTGGTGCTGCTCAACCCTACAGCGTCCCGGGATGTGCGCCCCACACGCGGTGTCCCAGCCCTGACTTCCAGGGCTGGCGCGTCTCTGTCCTTTGTGTTTCTAACACCGCCAGCTGCCAGCTGCCAGCTGCCAGTCGCCCCCGCGCGCTCCGTAGCTCCCGGTCTCAGTCTGGTTCCAGTGAGCACACTGGAGCTCCGTGAGAAGTCTGGTGGAGTGCGCTCCCCGCTCACAGTCACAGTCTGTTTTCTCGCAGGTGCCGTCTGCGAGTTCGCCGGCTCCCCCGTGTAGGTGGCTACCGTTTCCCGGTGCCTGAACGTGGCGGCTCCCGCCCCCTTCCGTTTATCTTCCGATATCTGTGTACGGTTTCACGGATCCCTGCTTGTACCTCAATACTCAGCGCTGGAGATGTTCATTTGTAGAGATCCAGATGTATCTTCCTGCGTCTCAGGCTGATTCCGTGGATGTTCAGGCTGGTCTGGTACCTATCCAACTCGACTCAGGGGACCGGCTGAAAAAGGGGTCCCTACTCCTCTGCCATCTTAACCTACTCTCAGAGTTAGGTATTTAATACCTTATTGGGGGATGTTTTCCTTAACTCACTAGTTTGGATGGCCACCAGAATAAATTCTTCTTGGCAAGAGTTATGAGGTTGCTGCCAAAAGTTCTTAGTGAAAAATTAACATTGAGAATTCACATCAATGAGGGCATGGCACAATATCGTAATTATCACGGCAACCTCATCACCTACTGGCCTAATCAATTTTCTGGGGAAAATGTTTCTTATCTCTTAAAGAGAAGTCATGTACTTTTAAATTCTCTGTGTCCTCAAATGTATCAATGTTATAACAATGACATTGGACTTAAATTTTATGAGGAAAGCATCCTATATGCTATCATGTGACTCAGAAATGGGATTTGTGGAGGAAAATTTGTAAAAAGTTAATCCATGTTGACTTAGCTTTAGAATGAGTTAGCATTCAATTTCTTCCTTTTCCTAGGTTTTAACAATTGTAATGACACATCGGTAGGATTTTTTTCTGCTCTTCATTCACATTCTTTTAGATATATGAAATTACTACTTAATTATAACATTTTTATAAATGTATCAAGAATTTTTAAACGTTTTTATTTAAATTCAATTAATTAACATATAATGTATTATTGGTTTCAGAGTATGTATAGGCCTGTGATCAATCAGTCTTATATAATACCCAGTGCTCATTACATCACATGCCCTCCTTAATGTCCATCACCCAGTTACCCCATCCCTCCACCCCTTCTCCCCTCCGGCAACTCTCAGTTTTTTTCCCGAGATTAAGAGTCTCTTATGGTTTATCTCCCACTCTGGTTTTATCTTGTTTTATTTTTTCCTCTTTTCCCCTATGATCCTCTGTTTTGTTTCTGAAATTCCACATATCAGTGAAATCATATGATAATTGTCTTTCTCCTATTGACTTATTTCACTTAGCGTAATACTCTCTAGTTCCGTCCATGTCATTGCAAATGGCAAGATTTCATTTTTTGGTGGGTGTGTAATATTCCATTATACACACACACACACACACACACACACACACACACACACCATATGTATCAGGATTTTATTTGGGGAAATGCCTGTATGTAAGGGAATGAGCTAGGAAATGGCCAAGAAACCATTAGACCATGATGCAGCCTGACCCTGAGTGAAGGAGAGAGAGTGGGTTGGGCCCAGATTGCTGTGCAGTCTGTAGAAAGTTCAGCAAGGCTCTCAGGTAGTTCTCAAGCCAAAGTTGGCTGAAAAGGGAGACCCTTGTCTCCTTGTCACCCAGGAACAGATCTACCTTGGTATTCCAGTCATACTCGGTCAGTGGAAAGAGCAGCCTGTGGGAAGCGTGACCTCCGTGCAAATGTGGAGATGGATTCAGAAACGCAGCTGCTGGGGCCCTTAGTCAGTGGTGCTCCCTGCAGTAGGAGGTCTGTGAAGGGTATTCTCATGGCTGCACCTCAGTCTTTTCCAGGATCCGGTGGTTGGAGTGGAAGATGGGCAGCTCCTCAAAAAAAAAAAAAAAAAAAAAGAGAGAGAGAGAGAGCGCGATTTTTGTGGACAGCTAAAACAGTAACATCTAATACATTAAGAATTGTCAAAATTCTTCTAAGAGGCCTCTACAGCCCAGCTCTTCCTTTTTATTCCTACAGCTGCTACCATTGTCCCCCTACCGCTGCTACCATTGTCCATACTTCCATTATCCTATTTTTGGACCAACAGAGCATCTTCTAATTAGTTTCTGTCTTTCTTCTCAACCTTCTTCAACCTTATAATTTTGTTTTAGGACATCATTTTGAACATATCAGTTTCTTACTAAAGGCCCTGAAAGATTTCAGGAGAGTCTCAAATTCTCAGTCTGGCATTAAGGACCTTCTAATATGACTCTTACTATTCCCTAGTGCAACTCCTGTATCTTGCAAATATCACCATCCTTCAAGCACATCATGTTCATTTTCACCCTAGACGTGTCTTAGAGTTATAGAGTCTCAGAGATGAAAAGTCTGTATGAGTATCAAATGGTCTCCATTCTAGCTTTTTGACCTCAGTGAGACTAGAGGTGAATCTTTGGGGATTAAAGCAAAAGCATAAAAGAAGAGAAGGGAAATGAGAGACAGAGAGAGAGAAAGAGACAGAGAAAGTGAGAGATGAAGGGGGAGGGGTAGTGCAAGTTCTAAGTTCTGGTCTGTGTGACAAAACCAGCATGTGGTCCTTAGGATTTTGAAAGCAGGTATCTGGGATGAAATGAAGGCAGCTGGGGCTCTGGACTATGGGAGAAAGAGGGATGGAGAGAGTATGGAATGGGTTTCAGAAAGGAACACTTTCTAGCAAGAAAAAAGCCCACCTGAGAAAACCTCATCATTTCCAACTATCCCAAGGGCCTTTACCAACACAGGGTTAACAAAACAAACAAACAAACAAACAAACAAACAAACAACCAAAAAAATCCAAGAGAATATGAGGGGAAAGAGATGGAAGAAAGGAGGGATGGCAGCTTCCCACTTCCAACCATCTAATGTTTTTGTTGACAAGGCCTGTTAGCATAGTTCTGTTTCCAATAGAGCTTGCATGTAGGGTAGGATTACAATCTGGTTTACTGTGGTAAGAAATCCAATTATTTTACACACTAAACCAAGAGGGATTATTTGTAACAATAATAATCTGGGCATCAGGGCTTATAACAAGCCAAGATCTGTTTCTGCGCAGCTGCCACCCACTGGTTTTGGCTCTAACTCTTGTGACCATACAGAATAAGCCTGATCCTTTTTCATCTGGCAAGCATTCAAATATTTGAAAGCAATTACCATGGAGTCCCTGAGTCATTTCTTTTTCAGACTAAACATTACCAGCTTTTTAACCTTTTCTTGTAGAATGTAATTAGAAATATTTTGCTGCTGAATTCACTCCAGGTATTTTCTTACTAGGGCAGAGGAGACTGGGATTACTGCTTTCTTTGTGATAGATAATAAACATCTAAAATTACAGCCTAAAATCACCTTAATAATTTTAGTAGGCACCCTATATATGAAAATTAAACTTATTGTCAGTGAAAACTCCAGTCCTTTACACTTGTGCTGCTCCTGACCTAGGTCTTCTGTACTCTGTTTTCTTTCATTTATTTTATTCATTTGTTGAGGATTTCTCATTACTTACATTTTTACTAATAAGGAACCACCGTGGGTTTGGTACTGGAAGTGGGAAAAATTTATCACTACTGGGATCCTCTCCAATTGCTGTGACCCAGGGAAGCTAGAGATGGCAGGATCCTGGGTCAGGACTGAGAATGAGAGAAGCAAAATGTCTAGGGTGCAAATTTAAGGAGGCACTCACTCTCAGGTTTGAACAAGCATGGTAGTACAGGTGGTATAGTGTTGGACAGAGTTCTTATCCAGCCTCCTCTCTAGTTTATTGCTTTGGATAATCTGAGAACATAGATCAGGTAGGTTAGTTCAGGTGTCAGCCATTTTAACTGCAAAACAAAGTTCTAGAGTTAGTACTTTTATATTCTGCACAAACAACCACACATGTATATACTCTCATGTAATATACATGAGGGAAAATTATAGTCATTATATGGCATATGGTCAGAGTGAGGGAGTTCAGACTAGAAGATTGGGATTTTTCCTAGATCTTCCCATGATGGTTAAGGAGAGAGAGGAGAAGCATACAAATCCAACCTTTGTCCCCAATTTGGACAAATGGAGGTGTTTATACTCATTGTTTCCTTTGGGCTGTGAATCCTTCCTACCATTGTCCAAGTTTTTCTTTAAAATTGTCTCTTGGATCTAGGGGCGCCTGGGTGGCTCAGTTGTTAAGCATCTGCCTTTGGCTCAGGGTGTGATCCCAGGGTCCTGGGATCGAGCCCCGCATCGGGCTCCCTATTCTGCTAGGAGCCTGCTTCTTCCTCTCCCACTCCCCCTGCTAGTGTTCCCTCTCTCGCTGGCTATCTCTCTCTCTCTGTCAAATAAATAAATAAAAATAAATAAATAAATAAATAAAATTATCCCTTGGATCTAGAGTTTCCCATTTTGCAGAAATAAAGCTCAGAACATTAAGTGACTTCCCAATGACCAGCACAAAAAGAAAAGCTCTCCATAGGAAATTTGAAGAAAATAAAGAATTTCAGCTGTGATTATATAACAAAGCCTCAGACATAAAAGGAGACGAAATCAAAAGGGAATGGTCCCTAACAGAGAACAGTGAAACCCTTTCCAGGAAACAAAGCAAAGGGAAGCACAAGCAAAGATGGGTTGGTTGAATGCATATCTCCTCCCTCAGATTAGCTTACCTTGTCCAGCTCAAACCAAATCTATTTGAGGAATTCCCCATTTTAGCTTTCTCAGTGAAAGGGAACCAGGAAGATGAATGAAACAGGTGAGTACTTAGGACTCAGTCTAGGCCCTAATCAATGATGAAGGGATACTCCAAATTTTCTAATATATGTAAAGGCAAAAATGTCAGGAGAATTCTTACCTCTGATTGGGGGAGAGAGGTTTGGAAGGAATCAGAGAGGGGAAGGAGCCGTTTGAAGCTTTATTTTCAGAAAATCATTATATACTTTTAATATTAAATGCTATTCTTGCTAGTTGTGAAAAACTCAAAGACCATGAAATGATAAAACATAAAGTGAAAGTCTATTCTATGCTTCTGGCCTTCCAGAGGAAACAACTGTTAATAGTTTGGTATAGATCCATCCAATACTCCTGTGCCTTAAAAATGTATTATTACATATGTATTAGGGTTCTCCAGGGAGATCTCTATCTCTATCTCTATCTATCTATATCTATAGCTATTCTCTTTATGTGTATGGGGAGAGAGTGAGGGATTATAAGGAATTGGCTTACATGATTATAAATCCCCAGTCCCCAGATTATAGCCTTCTTCCTCTTTTTTTTTTTTTTTAATGTCTTACAGTTGGTTATCTGGAGACCCAGGAGAGCTGATAGTGAAAGTTCCAAACCGAAAGCTGGCAAACTGGAGATCCAAGGAGAGCTGATGTTTCAGTTTACATTCAAAGGCAAGAAAGGACAGATGTCCCAGCCTGAGGCCATCAGGCAAGGAGAGTTCACTCTTACTTAGTCTTTTTATTCTATTAAGGTCTTCAACTGTTTGGATAAGGCTTTACTCAGTCTAACAATATAAATATTAATCTTATCCAAAAACACCCTTGTAGACACACCCACAATAACGTTTGATCAAATATCTGGCACCCCATGGCCCAGTCAAGTTGACCCATAAAATCACATCACATTATTTATTAAATATAATAAATGGGCTCATAGAATATAAACTGGCTTATAATCTATGTGCATTATGGCATTGACATTAAGAACATGGGCTGCAGAGTCAGTGGGTCTAGGTTTGAATTGTGAGGTTGATGAGTCACCAAATGGCTTTGAATTTGTTTCCTTATTTATAATACTGATCTAATGACAGGATATAACTGACAGAGTTGTGATGAGAATTAAATGAAATGTTGCAAATAAAATTATCTACCAGAGAACAAGCCCTAATATACGGTGGGTATTGTTGTATGTCAATAAATGTGGCTCCACTTTATCCATTTTTGGTAAATGCATAGTATTCTGTTATAGGGATAAGTCCTAATTTATTTAACTGACCCCTATTGATGGACATTTAAGTTATTTCTAATTGTTTTCTATTGTAAACCAAAAAAAAAGATATTCTTGCCAAATTATTTATTTAGGAGAAATTCATAAAATTATAATGGCTGGGTCAAAAAATACTACATATCTTTAATTTTTATTAATATTGCCACATTGTTCTCCAGAAATCTTGTACCACTTTATTCCTGCCACTCCCTGCCCCCATCCCCTCATTTGGGAGCACGTCCAGTTGTCCACACCCTTGCCAAACTGAGCACTATCAATCACTTACATCTTTGCTGATCTGATATTTAAGAGAAGTCTCATTTGTTTTAATTTCCATGCTTTTATAAATGGTAAACTTGAGCAAATTCACATATTTAATGCCCATTAGTATTTCTTCTTTTGACCCTTACCTATACTAACCCCTTTCCTAGTAGATGCTACCATATTGTTTTATTTTAAGTGCTCTTTAAAATATTCAACAATGCACTAATACCTAAACTTATATGCCACTTAATATATGTCAGGCGCTGTTCTAAATGCTTTACATGTTCTAATTCATTTATTCCTCAAAAACATCCTATAAAGTTGGTACTATTATTATTCCCATTTTACAGAGGAAGAAACTGTGAGGCACGTGTAAGTTAAATAACTTGCCTAAGATCTTGCTGCTGGTAAGTGGTAGAGTCAGTGGTTAGTAGGAGTTGTTGGAGTCCATGCTATACCCATTTTCTCCACTGCCTTCCAACCCTTTGTCATATATGCTGTAAATCTTTCTTTCCCAATTTGTATTCATCTTTAAACTTTGTTTATAGTGTCTTTCTTCCAGATAGAGGTTTTAAATTTTTATGTAGTCAAATTTCTTCTTTTTTTTTTATGATTTCTTGCTGATCATATTCTTAAATGATGATTAGAAATTTCCCCAGCAGGGGCACCTGGGTGGCACAGCGGTTAAGCATCTGCCTTCAGCTCAGGGCGTGATCCCAGCATTATGGGATCGAGCCCCACATCAGGCTCCTCCGCTGGGAGCCTGCTTCTTCCTCTCCCACTCCCCCTGCTTGTGTTCCCTCTCTCGCTGGCTGTCTCTATCTCTGTCAAATAAATAAATAAAATCTTAAAAAAAAAAAAGAAATTTCCCCAGCAAAGCAGATCCCTATCTTCTATCTTAAGACAGAGAGATAATTGTGTGCAAAAGACATGCATGAAGGAGTGAAAGAGCAGGGCACTTTCATGAAAAAGTGACATGGTCAGATGCATGAATTCTGGGAGACAAGATTAAAAAGGTCATTTGCAACTAGACTGTCAAGAACATTAGTATGGATCTTATCCTGAGGGCAGTGGAAGTGGGAGCCAATTAACTTTTTTTTTTAAGATTTTATTTATTTATTTAACAGAGAGAGAGAGAGAGAGTGAGAGAGCACAAGCAGGGGGAGCAGCAAAGGGAGAGGGAGAAGCAGGCTCCCCACTGAGCAGGGAGCCTGATGTGGGGCTTGATCCCAGGACCCTGAGATCATGACCTGAGCCAAAGGCAGACGCTTAACCGACCAAGCCACCCACGTGCCCCTCTTTCACCAGTTTTTAAAATAACATCTAATTCTCCATTACGTAAGATGAGACAAATTACCATCCTTAAACCATTCTTCATCTCGCATCCCTTTGCTTCACTTTTTTAGCCTCTGATGGCTATATTCTTCCTTTGATGTTGTCAAAATTGATGACTTTACATTCTGTTCTGTACAGTAAGGATTCCATACTTTTTCTAATACCTTGGAACACATAGTATTATGATTAAATAAATATTATTTACTGTGATCCAAGTTGTATGATTGGAATTCTAAATTGGAAATGGAGTACTACGTTGCTAACTCAGGGCTGACCCAAGAGAATATTCCAGGCATCAAGGTCAAATGGAATTTCTTATCTGAAACTCTAACAACTATTCAAAATCATGCCATAACTAATTTGTTTCATGTGTAGTCCATATGGATTCCCTCCCTAGAATATCTAATTGCTTTTTTTCTAATGAGAGAAGAAATATATGCCCTTTTCATAAGATCTTCCAGCTTTGTAGTATATTCATTGTTGAATGGAAAGAATTTTCTTTCTGAACATGTTCTTTAGACTTTTGTTTCTAATTCGAGTGTGTTGCTTTCTAGGCTTGCTGCCCAACTATCATCCTATGATTTCTTTTCATTGTATTCATAAGTTAGTTTCATTGTTTTTTGGATCCCCAGCTTCCTCTTCCTTGGATTCTATTCTCACCTTATTAGGCTATATCATCAAGTTAAAAAAAAATTAAATAAATGTGCATGGGAGTAACTTTTTTGAATTCATGCATTCCTTAAATGACTTAATTTTGCCTCATTCTTGATTGAGTTTAACATAGAATTCAAGCTTCATAATCATTTTCCCCTCTGTACTCTGTAGGCTTTGCTCCATCCTTTCCTAACATCCACTTTGTGGTTGAGATTTCTGATGCCAATTTGAATCTCATTTTGGGGGAGTTGATTTTTTGTTTTTGATTTACCTTTTTTCCATCTCTGGAAGCTTTAAGAATCTTCATTATCTTTCGTCCTCTGAAATTTGGTGGGTGGTGTTTAGATATGGGTTTTTATTCCTTCATGAGCTTCCTTAGCTCTTGGAGGGCTCTTCCCATCTGAAGTCTGGGGCTTCCTTTAGATCTGAGAAGTATCTTTCCATTGTTTTACTATCTGTGCTTCATATTCTCTTTTCTTTCCCTCTGAATTCTTATCAGTGAAACACTAGACTTCCAGGATTAATCTATGAATTTTAATTTTTTCTCATATTTTCCATTCATTTGCTTTTTTCCTCTTCCAGCTCTTGTTTTGTTTTCTTCATGTTGTCTTTTTTTGTTCAAATACCTTTGTTGAAGCGTATTTAACAAATAATAAATTGCATATATATTTAAAGTGTATGATTTGATAAGTCTTGACATAGGTATATACCCACGAAACCATCACCACAATCAAGATAAGGAACACCCATCGCCACCAAGTGTCCTTCTGCCCTTTTGTAATCTCTCCCTCCTGCTCCTTCCTAGACCATCATTCCTCTCTCCCCTAGGCAACCACTCATTTGGTTTATGTCACTATAGATTACGTCATTTGCATATTTTAGACTTTTATATAAATGGAACCATACAGTATGTATCCTTTTTTATCTCTGAATTCTTTCACTTAGCATAATTATTTCAGATTCACCCGTGATGTTATGTATATCCATAGTTCATTTCTTTTTTAATTGCAAAGTGTTATTGCATTGTATGATTATGCCACAGTTTGTCTATCCGTTCACCTATTGATGAAGATTTTTATTGTTTCAGTTCTTGGCAAATAAAGCTGCTATAAATACTCATGTACAAGTCTTTGTATGGACATATGCTTTCTTTTCTCCTGGACAAGTATCTAGGAGAGGAATGACTAGATTGTATGGTAGATATGTGTTTAACTTTTTATGAAACTGCCAAACTGTTTTCCAAAGTCCTGGTGCCATTTCCATCCCTTCTAATAAATGTTTTGTTTCAACAAGCATTTTTAAAAATAAGTTTTCCTTGTTCTTGGATTTTTCTCTACTTATTCTTTCAATAAGTAAATGGCTTGTAATATCTTTTTGAAACTCTCTGAATTTCCCTTGGGATCATTTATCCATTGTTCACTTAAGTCCTTTCCAAATGTCTAGAGATCCTTGACTCTTTATTCATATTTTTAAATAATGGACCAGGTTGAATAATATAGGTAGCCCTAGGAGCCTTACCTTTTCCTAGACAGATGTTTAATTTCCTTAGAGTTTTCTGATTTTATCCTAGGCACAAATTCTACTTCTGGAGTTAAATTGGATGAATATTTAGCAATATAGGAATAAACTCAACCTAGTATATTTTGGTTGGGGGATGAGTCTGAGTGAAGGAGAAAAAAGACAGGGCTTAGCATCTGAAAAAGTACATTTTTTTCCTGTGTAGATTTACCATAATAAAATGCAATAGACAGGAAGTGGTAGAAGTAGCAGGTACCCTAATAGCTATATCTATTATTTTTATATAACATTTTCTATTGAAAGTTAAAAAAATATTTGTGCATATTGTTTTAGGAGAGAAATTGGGTTCCTTTGGGAGTTACTATCAAGTGTTTTTTAAATCAGATTCTGTGGTGGTTTTTAAATTTAGTGAGCATCTTCATGAAATGAAAACTTTATGATAGCAATGGAAATATAACTTGTGGGGGTGCCTGGGTGGCTCAGTTGGTTAAGCGTTCAACTCCTGATTTCAGCTCAGGTCTTGATCTCAGGGTCATGAATTGAAGCCCCAGGTTAGGCTCCACACCAGCTGTGGAGACTACTTAAAAAAAAGAAGAAGAAAGAAAGAAAAGAAATGTAAATTGTGCTTAGAGTCTCATAATTCACTTTCAAACCTTAACATATCATGTAAAACTTGGAAATTGTACTCATTGTCCTATAATTGATTGTTGCAGCCCTTCTTTTTGAATCCTCAAAAGATGTCCCATAATTCCTTTAATAAATTGTTCCACCGTAAAATAAAAAACACCTATAACTTTTTTTTTTAATGTCAGAGCACAGCATGTTATACCATGTTAAACTCCGTGGAAATTTCCCTTTTCATTCATAATGGTATATATTTAAGCAAAGAGAAAGTCCATATTGGGAAAAAAATAATTGTGGAAGATGATGTAGAAATACTATGCTAGATAAAAAGTTCTTTGGGTTTCTTAAAGAGGTCTTTTAAGTTTCTCTTGATCATAATCATCAATGGCTATTTTATCAGATTGTTATGCAGATATACATATTAAAGTTTAAAAACGGCTAGTATAAAGGATCCAGACACCTAAGCCTTTTACCATTGATTTATTCACTTAACAAAATTATCTACTTTTATACAAAGAATTGAATTTGGCATACTTGTTTTTGATGAATTTAAGCAATAAAAGTTCTTAATGACCTTTTCTGAATTGGGCTCCCACATTTATAGTTATATAAACTAAGGAGAGTTAAATGACTTTTCCCAGCAGAAGATCTCATCTAACTCAGATTATTCATTGATTTTTCTTAAGTGTAGTATTCAATTTCCTTCCTACATTCGTACATTCTTGAGGCCTTCTATAAGTTGCCGCTTTCCACATGAGAGGTGGCTGTATTTACTGGTGTGTGACATATTTTTGGCATTTAAAAGATTTGTGGCATACTTTTTGACCTTTGAGTGAAAGTTGTTATATAACTGTCACTTGTCATTATGGGAACATCCAGCTGTGAAAAAAGGTTTTAAATATAATCAAGTACTCCTACTTAGAAAAAAATCATATATTCCTTTGTTGTGAATAAGAAGGTTTAGCTCTTGTAGCTTGTTTCCTACTAAGCATGTACTTGTCGGACGTTTTGTGTTAAATTAGTCTCTATGATTGGAAATTCCGTTCACTCCTCCACTCTGACAGGTCAGTATTGTGCTGTGTTGTAGTTGTCTCAACAAACCACAGGGTACTGTTCCATGCATTTAACCACTAGCAATACCTTCATTGATCAATAGGAAAGTACAACAGAGATTATACAGGAGCACATCATATTTAGAGAGGAAAAGAAAGAGAGTATAGGTGGCCCTTCAGTCTGCATGAAAGGCTTCAAAGATAATAATGGCAGGAAAATATAGGGTAATAATTAGTGTCTGTGCTATTTACTCTCTTCTTTCTTTTCTCTGGTAGAGCTTCTGCTCCCTTTAAAGCTTTAGGTGGCATGAAGAAAAACTACCATTTGACCTAAGTGAATAAAAACAATTCTAGAATGTTCCATGTTTATGGGGCACCTGGGTGGCTCAGTCGTTAAGCATCTGCCTTTGGCTCAGGGCATGAACCCAGGGTCCTTGGATCAAGCCCCGCATCGGCTCCCTGCTCCGCTCGGAGCCTGCTTCTGCCTCTCCCACTCCCCCTGCTTGTGTTCCCTCTCTTGCTGGCTGTCTCTCTCTCTGTCAAATAAATAAGTAAAATCTTAAAAAAAAAGAATGTTCCATGTTTAGTTTTTCTCACAGCTATTACTGTGCTGCCTATAGCAGGGTAGGGAACAAATCTTGAAGAAAATAATTGCTGGAGGAAACGAAAGAGCAAAAAGAATTATCCCAATTTCTGTCTATTTTTGTCTTTTTCTTCCCATCTCAACCTTATTTACCTCCACATAGCAACATGGGCACATTTCTTTCTGTACCAGATCATAAGGTAGAGTATCCACACACAGGAAATTCCTAGTGTCCTCCTCCCATCAGAAACATTACAATTTATCCCACCAAGTACCCATTAAATAATCTTTGGCAGTCCCTCCCAGCACACTACCATGCCACTTCTGTAGTTCTAAGGCTATGTGGTCCAATACAGTAGGCACTAACCACATGTAGCTAGTGGCCACTGTATTGCACAGCACAAATACAGAAAGTTTTCATTGTCAATTGACAATTCTCCCAAGCACTTCTGCTGTAAGGGAACCTAACGGAAATGTGTTGACGTAGAGTACCTTTTTTTTTTTTTAAAGATTTTATTTATTTATTCAACAGAGATAGAGACAGCCAGCGAGAGAGGGAACACAAGCAGGGGGAGTGGGAGAGGAAGAAGCAGGCTCATAGCAGAGGAGCCTGATGTGGGGCTCGATCTCGGAACGCCGGGATCACGCCCTGAGCCAAAGGCAGATGCCCAACCGCTGTGCCACCCAGGCGCCCCTGACGTAGAGTACCCTTGTAGTCATCATTTACAATTTCTGGGTACAAGAATTCCCTGCTGGGAAATATCTCACCCCACCCCATCATCCATATAGGTCCCATGGGGACTGCTTTATTCTTCTATGACCCTGTCATTATGGCCACAGAGGATTTTTATTTTATTTTATTTTATTTTATTTTATTTTATTTTATTTTATTTTATTTTATTTTATTTTATTTTATTTTATTTTATTTTATTTTATTTTTTTGTCAGAGGTATGCACCTGACCCAAGCTGGGTCAATTTTAGTACCTTGCCTCCTGGTTGGTCTGGGGCAGGATACTCTACTTAAATAGTGCCAATGACACCCTGCCTTTTTTGGAATTTATGGACTTGGGGCCCAGAAAGTTGGCAGAATCTGTGAGCCATAGAGCTTAGAATTTCTCAGGGGTCATGTTTTCCACCATAGGGATAAAGTTACCCTGCGGTGAGCAAGAAAAATGAAACCAACATGCAGAGAGGGGTAGAGAAAAGAGGCAGGAAGTGTAGTGACAGCATTCAGGTTCCCAAGTCCAGCTGATACTGAGAGGCCCAGCTTTATTTCTATACTTATATCTTTATAATTAACTTTCCATTTTCCTTAAGCTAGTTCAAGCTGAGTTGCTCTCACTGGCAAAGTTACCAGAACAAGTAACTAATATTATAACTGTTTCTATGACATTATGATTCATGAAGGAAATGCAATATTAATGGTTTTAACTAGATTTTTCATTAGATTCTTATATCCAGCTACATCTCAGATAATTGCAACCGCTAACAAAGTTTAAAGTTTAAAAATGTCTCTCTTGCTCAAAGACTCAAAATCCCTGGGTAACATAATTTAATGTCTACTAAATTTTCCAAAATGTAATCTTTTATATAGGTAATTGTGAAGTTTCCATTTCTATATATGCAACTATAATTGCTAGATAGTATTTTTTCATTCTTTTAGTGACTTTGTTCTTTTTCAACTGAATAGCTTAAGTTAAATAAGTTTCCAACTTTAAAAATAGTTTCTAAAGAGTAAATTGGGAACTTTTATAAATTGGAATATACATTTCCATCAAGATATTATTGTTATTAATGGTAGTAGATTATTTTGGTTGGCACATGAACGCTACTTAACTAATGCAAGTGAAATATTTTCACTTTCCCTTTGGTTGGCCTTTCCACATAATTCACTCTCAGTGAATTTCCACACCACTGGAAAGCACAAGCTCTGTTGCCCTCTTGGAAGTCAACTATCATTTTAAATAATATTTCTGTGAAATATTAAGCTGAACCTTAAAATACCGAGAACACATTTATATTTCCGAATCACAAGAAAGGGAATTACTTTGACCTCTTTTATTTTTCTTTTCCATCTCAGCTCCTATCTCCACAACACATGGTGGGAAAATTGGGTAATTGCTTGAACTACATGTTTGGAAACTGTTTTGCAAATAACTTATTAATAAGGAAGAATGAAGAATTTAAAATGCAGCAGTTCTTGAATATCCCCCAGTGCATAAAGGTGTATAGACTAAACCTAGAAAAAAATAATGTCAGTAGGTAGGATGGATAATTAATAAAATGTAAAACATTTAAATTATAATTGACAGTCCCCAAAATTAAAAGTATCAAACCCATAGCATACCTTAGAAATAGGAGCATATATGTATAAGAAATCTCAAGTCCAAGTGTCCACTAAGCAAACTTAGCAGCTATATGAAATGCTGGAAAGTTAAGGTAAGCCATATGATATTGTTCATGAGGAGTCTCATAGAAAACATCCAATTAGAAATGTGGAGAGCACAGTTTGTTTTGTTTTGTTTTTTTAAAGGTAATGTTGGCAGGGGGAGTTCTGTATTCTAATCTGAGGGGAAATGTCATCAGTACTGAGTAGCCTTGGTCTAAATTCTGGGATTTGACAAGTTTGAAACTCAAGTTCACTACACATACACAAATTAATTTTCTTAGCAAACTGTGCTGTTATTAACCTGAATGTGGAAGCTCATCTAACTTGGTCATATATACAGTAACTTGTGTGTCGGTGATGAAATTATGATTAAGTTTTTCTGGCTTTCAGTTTGAAATTCTTAAAAAGGTTGAACAATTGGATTACTCAGAGCCAGCCAGAAACCATGAACTCAGAACTGTCAGTTTCAAGTTCAAACTCATGGTTTGGAGTTCAAGACTTCTCTTTTTAAAGGTGGTTACCTGGAGAACATATCTTTGGCACTACACATATTTTACCTGCATCTCATAGATATCTATGGTAAACACACACACACACACACACACACACACACACACACACACAGAGCTTTCCTGAAATATAGACATTTAAATATTTTCTGGATAGAATTCATTTGTTCCTTCAATAACAACTCTTGCTTGTAACTAGCTTTTAGCACGGTGCCTGGTTCTATAAACATTCACTGAACTAATGAAAATGGTAAAGAATGAATGTCTATTGGACATAAGCTGTGACTGAGGGAAAGATTATATAAAAGCAATGAAAGACAGTTTCTGCTCTAGATTTACAGTCCAACCTCACTTACATAAGTGCAAAATCTTGTCTTCTTTGTGTCGTCCCCAATATAGCTGTTTTGCACTAAGAGTTAGCATTTTGTATGCATGGTGGAATCAGTAACTCCCTATTCCTCAATGTTGTTGACTGTCCGGATCCTCAGAGTAACCAAATTAAGTTGTGAGTCGGGTAAAAGGTTGAGTGTTTCAGGTGCCTCCAGTAAAAATTAAGGGGCCAATTGTTGCTGTGTACCAGGTTGGCCTGTGACTGTTCATAACACCCACAGGTTTGCAAATTTAAAATCTGTCAAAACGTGTCTGATCCCTACTATTGTATGGCCTCAAATGTGTGTTTATAATGTGTAGATAAATGTCAACTCATATTTCCAAGGGGGAAAACCATGCTCAGAGTGCTGGCAAGTTTTATCAGCAGTGTGTGTGTGTGTGTGTGTGTGTGTGTGTGTGTGTGTGTGTGTGTGTTTACCATAGATATCTATGTGATGCAAATAAAATATGTATAGTGCCAAAGATATGTCTTTCCAGAGAGAGAGGGAGAGGAAGAGAGAGGGAGACAGAGACTGAGAGACGAGAGAAACGGAAGCTGCTGTCCTTAGGATGCCTTTCTCCGGTTTGCTTTTTGCCAACTAGCGATCTCTTCAACCCACAGCAGAGATCTGAGGCGAGTACTTCGCTGATTCAGGCAAAGCAAAACAAAGCAAAACAGACCTTCCGATTACCGAAATAAGGAGTCACTGGGTGGGAATCCCTGAGCCCAATCTTCAATTGAGGAGACCTGTCCATGGTCCTGACCACATCCTTTCCCTACTCCCCTCCTTCGTCGACTGCGGATGCTGCCCGTACCCGAGGAGCGGACGCGTCCGCCGTGGTCCTGCGCCCCGGGAAGCCCCGGGCCGAGCGGGTCAGAGCCGCCCGCACATGCTCAGTGCGCCTCGGGCCGGTCTCGGGCGCGGGTGCCGGGCTCCCCGGACTGGGCACCTGTTTTGAATCCCGGCGCGAGGCTCTGTGGGGGTGGGGGGGGTGGGGGCGGGGCGGCGTCACGTGCTGGCGGCAGCGGCGGCGGCCGGGGAAGGTTCCATTTCTTCCGTGGCCAGCAGTCGGGCGCTCGGGCGGGGGCCCCTCCTCCGCCCCGCCCGCGGCTCCCGTCCGGGCCGCGCAGCCGGGAGTGTGCGGGGCCGGCCCCGCCCCTCTGGCTGGCGGACTCTGCGCGTCCTCCGCCCGCGCACCCGCACGCCCGCCCGCCGCCCCCGCCATCCAGTTGGTGCGGTCCATGGCGAGCACATCATGGCGATTGAAGGTAAGTGGAGGCCGGCCGCGGTGTGGGAGGAGGGGGAACGCCCAGGGAGCCGGGCTCCCAGGCGCCCGGGAGGCCGTGGCGCGGGTGGGGCACTCGCCTGCGGGGGGAGCAGGCCGGCGAGGCGCAGGGGTCCCGACCGCGTCTCGGGAGACGTGTGGGCGGAGCGGCGCCGCGGGTCTGCTGGCTCGCTAGCTCCGGCCCTGACGGTCCTGTCGGCCTCAGCCCGCGGCCCGGCGCGGGGAGGAGCCGGTCCGCCTGGCAGGTGCGGTGCCTAGCGGCGCCGAGTGGAGCCCCGGTGCGGCCCTGCGGAGTCCGCGGGACCGGCCGGGGGAGCGAGGGACTGCGGGGCGTTCCCCCTCCACTGTGCTACCCTCCGCACCCCTCTTCCCGCGGTACCCGCCTTGCTACCAAACTGGGAGTCCAGTTTTGCTGTCCCAGCCCTAACCCGTCTTAGTCCCTTCTCCGGAGCTGATGCTGGGTTGCACTCTCCGTCCATACCCTTCTGTTTGCTGTTGTAGGGGGCCGGGAAATTTGGGATGAGGTTAATTTCCTCAAGCGTGTTTTCCCCCCCCTAGCACTCAAAACTGCTGTTTTTCTAAGAAAGAGAAGTAAATACATCTGAAATAACAAACGCACACTCTTAGAATCCTGCACGTATTATCAGTTCAATAAGTGTTACAGTGTCACCAATACTCAGTATTTTCAAAAAGTACCTTAGTATTGACTGCCTAGCCAGATAAGGTAGTTGGCATTAGAGCGTATTTTCATCTTGTTCCAAAAACATCTATCTGGAATGAAGTGTCTATATTTTGCTTTGTTTTTAAGGAGGATATTGTGAAAATTAACATCACACGTCTAGGATATTTATGTGAAAGACTGCATCATCTTCCAGCCCCTGTCAGACGCTTAGCTTAACTCAAACAGTGAAAGTAGTTTGTAAAATTTACCTGTGTGGGCGCACGTGTGTAGAGATTCACATCATCTGTACAGATGTTCATGGTACCTCTAGCTATATCATCATTAGCTTAAATTTTATGTGTGTTCTCCTAAGTAAAACTTTAAAAAGAACTTCCCATCTTGGTGACTGGCTAATCACCAGTAGCGTATATCTCTGGGGGTTCCTTTGTGTCAGATCGTGTGGCCTCCAAAATAACTTGAGCTGTGTGTTTAGTTTATTTAAGGGATTGATTACCTGTTATATGCAAGACACACATTCAGACACTTTTCAGATAACTACTTTAGCTAAAGTGATGGAAAGCACTTGGGAACAAGATCTACTTATAATCTTTGATATTCCTGTTACCCAGAATGGTACTTTCAAACTCTTTTCCTTACTATGCTTTTAACTAGAGGTTAAAAATAAAAAAACCAAATCCACTGATTAATGTTTTGTACTTTATTTCTGCAACCAGTTTGTTGCAGTATTTCTTAATGACATGGTAAAGCTAAAAAGTTTATGCAGAATGTGAGCAAAAAATACGCAGATAGCATCCGGATCTGACCCTGTAACTTTTAATTTCTTGAAATATTTTAGTTTTTTCTCTTTTTCTCAGTACCGCCTCCCCCCCCCCCCCGCAGTTAAATGTGATCAATTCCTTTTTTTATGTCAACTGATGGCTTTTTGCTCTGCCTACTATTACTTGTATGTTTAAAGAACAAGATTTTTGTAATTCTCATATTCCAGAGATTCTTCTGTGTTTCAGATATTCACATCAATTTTTTGCATTCATTGAAGTTTTCATAATATAAAGATCGGGAATTATATGTTTTCTAGTTTGGTAAAGAGACTAAAGTTATTATTAGCATTTCAAATAAAGATGTTGGATCAGGTTAATCTATCTGTGCTATTTTTCACATACCAGAGCCCATTCTTTATACACACCATTCCCTTGCTGTGTTACGAGGTAAAATAAGCTCTGGATGAGGACTTTGTACTAGGGACATCTTAGAATTTTCGGGGTCCAGGGGGGCATCTCATTCAACCTTTTTCCCAGTGAAGTGGCTCTTAAAGCATTCAGTCCCTTCATTCACCTGTTAGTTCAGCAGCCTTATTGAGCACCAGCTGTACTCAGTGTTCTGTGCTACATTCTGTGGGGCCATAAAGATGAATAAAACCACACTCCTTCCCTCAAGGAGCACGTGTTCGAGTTGGGGAGACAGATAATTTTAGCCATGCCATTATAATATACTGTGAAACATTCAGTGGCACATGAGTTCGATGAAAATCTGTCTATATACTTATTCTGTCTATATACTTATTCTAAGTCTGCCTTCTGGAGCAATAAATTAAGAGTTCACTCTTCCCTGTGTGTATGACATCCCTTCTACCATTTGAGACAACTTTTGAGCATTTCTCTTTATAGACAAAATATCCAGTTCTTCCTCTGGATGGTGTGTAGTTGTAGGTTTTAAAGTTTGAAATATGGTAGTGAGCCATTCCATTCCAGATGTATTGTCGAGTAACGTAGCCTTTTTGGATTTGCGTGTTGGCTCAAGATGAGGTTGAAATCAACCAAAACCATAGAGTCTCTTCCACCTGGACAACTTTCAGATCAGGTGTCTTCAATCGCTTGCATAGCAAACCGGTATTTTGAACCAAAGAACAAATCATTTGTATCTGTTGAGCATATTCTTATCAGCTGTCACACAACATTTTAGCCCTTAAGTTTAGATTTTTAAGCAGTAAGGGTTACGTTTATCTTCTCCTCTGGGTAAAACCCATATTTTATATACTAAGTTATCATTCATTTCCTCCTTTTATCAGACGGGTAACTGCTAATCAGGACCTGAGGTAAATGTAAGATGGCGGTGTCACCACAGTGATCTAGTATAATTCCAGTCAGAGGTGAAGAAGTTAGTACTATCTTAGGTTAAGGTACAGTTTTGAAAAAGCGTTTTGAAATATTGAGTAGTTTACAGAGCCTAATTTTTACATAGAGGTCTGGTGATAACCAGGTTGGGAATCATTGCTCTACCCTAGACTATCAAGACCTGTAGTTGTCTTCCAGTGTATTAATTAACGCTTGTAATGTTGGTGTCTGTCAAGCTGACATTGTTAACCATTTCCTGTTTTTTAAAAAGTTTTCTCCTTCTCTCTTGATTACTTACTTCTCAGTCTTCGTATCATCTACATTGCCTAATGTTCTTTGTGTTTCCATCTTAACCCTGTTCTCACCTTCCTTACATACTGCTATAATTGCAGTAATTCTGTAAGCACGTGTTTATAATTTGTCTTCCCTGTCAATTCCTAGAGGGTGATGTCTTATTTTTGTACTCCTTAGATTTTGCACAGTATCTAAATACAGTATATGCTCAACAAGCGTTTTTTGAATTGTTATAATGGAATTCCATACGTTATCTACATTGATTGCATCCATTGGCCAGATGTATTTGACCAAAAACCTGCCATTCAGTAACTTTTGTCTATCTGCTCACCTTAGTTCTGCTTTCTGGAGCAGTAAATTAAAAATGCGCTATTTTTTTTTTAAAGATTTATTATTTTAGGGAGAGGGAGAGAGTGCGATCGTGCATGGGGGAGGGGCAGAGGGAGAGAGAGAGACTCCCAAGCAGACTCCCTGCTGAGCACACGGCCTGACTCAGGGGCTCAATCTCACAACCTTGAGATCATGACCTGAGCCAAAATCAAGAGTCGGACGTTCAACTGACTGAGCCACCCCAGGCGCCCTGAAAAGTGCAATGTTAACACTTACGATGAGAACCAAGTGTTGTATGGAAGTGTCGAATCACTACATTGCACACCCGAAGCTAATGCTACACTGTATGTTAGCCAACTGAAATTTAGATAAAAACTTGAAAAAAATAAAAGTGCACTATGAATAAAAGTACACAGAATTTTCCTAATTTGTGTTTTCAGATAGTAGCTAGATATCTTGCATGTTCCACAGCAATCCAAAATAGTTTGGGACGTTCAGGATGTCCCAAACTAAAGTTGTCATCACAGCCACCAAATCCAGTTTCTTTACTCCCCACTCCATGCAGATTTACTATCTGAGTGGTATTTTTAAATAACTAGGTATCTGAGACAGAAATCTGGAAACTAGCCCTGTCTTAAACTCACGCCCCCCCCCCTTGTTGATCAGTAAGTCCTGCCAAGTCTACATCTCAATTTCTGATGCTTTGTGCTTACACTGAAGTTTATTCCCTCTCATTAAGAGGCTTGTATTAGTTTTCTAAGCTAGTCTTGTTTTGTTAGCACCAGTTTTAGCATTCCTTCCAACCCATTTTCTTTTTTTTTTTTTTTAAAGATTTTATTTACTTATTCGACAGAGATAGAGACAGCCAGCGAGAGAGGGAACACAAGCAGGGGGAGTGGGAGAGGAAGAAGCAGGCTGATAGCGGAGGAGCCTGATGTGGGGCCCGATCCCAGGATGCCGGGATCACGCCCTGAGCCGAAGGCAGACGCTCAACCGCTGTGCCACCCAGGTGTCCCCAACCCATTTTCTGAACTATTGCTAGTTTTCTTTGTAAAATGCAAAACTAATATTTAAAACCTCAGAATAGAGATCTTTAACGATCTGACCTATGCTCCTCCTTTATTCAGTTCACATCTTTCTGACTCTTCTGTAAGAATATCAGAACACTGCAAAACTTTTTTGCAGAAGTAAAAATATTCACCTTTATTGTTGTTGTGCTGTATATTAACTTTACTTAATCTCTCTGGGTAATATTTTTTAAAGTTGTAAAAGAAGACTGTATTAGAAGGAATCTGTGTGTGTAAATATGTATGTAAATATGTATATGAATAAAATACATATTTTATTCATAACGGCACTTTGTAGTTACCACACACTTCCACATACATATTTTTTAAATCATCAGTACAATTCTGAGGTGCTCTGGGAGTGACTCTAAGATTTCCAAGGCAGAATCTGGACTTTTGGAATATTGAATTAAAAAACCCAATACAAACCTGTTACATTACGAGTCCTGAGGGAAAATATCACACCCTTTTCCTGCTTTCCATGTTACCGTTAGAGATCATTAGGGTGTAAGGGGGGGGGCTGATCTAATGAGAAAGGCCTGCCTGTCCACAGCCTGTGGAAGAGTGGGGCAGTTTATTGAACCAGGTTTTGTTTTGTTTTGTTTTTTTGTGGAAGTTTTACAGTTCAGTTTAATCAATGATATTCCTAAAAGGGGTATTTTGACTTTCAGCAGGAATAAAATTTCTAACGTTTTGCAGAGATTTAGGACATGTTTAGATATGCAGTATATTCCGAGACCTCTCTCTGTAAGGACTTTGGAGTACTTTATCTACTTAAGGTTCATCTCCTAATTCACTAAACAAAGTTAGGAGAAAGTAGGGAACAGTAGAGAAATAGTTGTATTAAGAAACATTTCATTTTTTGTTGTTCTAAGTGATATTAGAATGTGGCAGTGGGGGCGCCTGGGTGGCACAGCTGTTGAGCGTCTGCCTTCGGCTCAGGGCATGATCCCAGCGTTGTGGGATCGAGCCCCACATCAGGCTCCTCCGCTATGAGCCTGCTTCTTCCTCTCCCACTCCCCCTGCTTGTGTTCCCTCTCTCGCTGGCTGTCTCTATCTCTGTCGAATAAAAAAATAAAATCTTTAAAAAAAAAAAAAAAAGAATGTGACAGTGTATGACAGTGTAGAAAGCAAGAGAACCACATGTGGGCGTATTTATTTGTTGAGTAATACTGTTTGCATTATTGCTTTTTAAAAGTGATTGTAACGTTTATCCATAGCATATGTGTAGTAACGTAGTAGATTGTCTTCATGGATTTGATTTCCATTTACCTGACTTCATTCTTTCCCCCACTCCCAAATCCTGCCTAGTTGATGCCTGACATGAAAGTGCCTATTCAGGGAGAACCTCGGATTGAACGAACTGCTATCAATAAAACATTCTAAACTTTTGAGTAAGATAATTATGTGCATATTCGGTATGTATATGTAGTAAAATCTTAATTGAAACGTAACAAATTGGAACCTTTGATTCACCTTTTTTAAGAAGGAGGAAATAGTGACAATACCCAAACTGTCGTCAAGAATTTATTTAAAAACAAACTTCTAGGATTCATATGTGCATTCAGAACATTTTCTTTCACATCTTAGGGCTGTATTAGAGTTGATATTCACAGTAATATTCTGAATCATCAGGAGACAGAGGATTTTAATGAAAAATGATCTGTATTCTGCACTTACTAATGTGATAACGCATATTAATAGCTTTAACAAATGATCTAGTGCATTAGTCAAAACAAAAGGTGTTCTCATTTAACTAGAAAGTTAAGTAGAATACCTTTTTATGAGCATATACTTATTCAGAGTCTTATGGTATTAATGAGCTTCTAAACAGTCTAAAACATAATTAACTCAAAAACTGAATTAAAAGTTGCTCAGAAGTAGGAAAAATGTATTATGTTTATGAACAGTAAGTTTACTTTTATAAGATAAAATTTGCACCTCTTGGAAAAAATTATTGAATAAATTCCTAGGAATTTATGTGGATCAAAAGATAATACTGTATTTAGTTCACGGTTTGCAGATTATAAAGTCCTCTAAAATATTGTTGTGAAAAGCGATATAGTTGGCTATTCTGTGCGATGCCAGAGTGGTGGCGAGTCTGTGTCTCAAAATTCAGGCTATTGTATCAGAATATTATACATAAAACGAGTTTGTAAAAGTAAATATAGAAAGGACTTATTCAGATTATTTTAACTCTAATAATTACACAGCAACAACAAAAAAGTAAAGGAATTCTAATTTGGAAGGATAACTTCCAGGGGACTGGAGGCCTAAAATTGTTTTTGTTTTTTTTTAAGAAAAATTCTAAAAAAGGGGCTCCTGGGTGGTTCAATCATTTAACTGTGTCCTTTCGGCTCAGGTCATGGTCCCAGCGTCCTGGGATGGAGCCCCACCGGATGGGGCTTTCTGCTCATCGGGGAGTCCGCTTCTCCCTCTCCCTCTGCCCCTTCCCCCCTGCTCATGCTCTCTCTTCCTCTCAAATACATTCGAAAGAAAAAAAAAAAAACTTGAAAGAAAAATTCTAAAAAGAGGACAAATTAAGAAGTATGAAAAGATTAACATTTGGGAATATTTACACAGGAGAGTGTTTGAAATTAACTGACAACTAATGCTATAGAAGAGAAGAAAACATACAGAATCTTTTCTGTCTCCAGGCATAAATCTAAGTTTCGTATTCTACTTGTGAGGAATGCAAAGGGAATTAACATTTTTGGGGTGCTCACCATGGGCCAGGCATCATCTATCCATTATCTCAGTGTGGAGAGCAAATGCATTGCAGGCTTCTCCTTCTCTTGACCATAGCAGACATCTGTTTTGTTCAAGTATCTTTTCAACGTCTTTTCCCTACCAAGTGTGGACTTGGTTTCAGTACCCTTCTCAACATTGCCCTCCATTCCCATTCCAGCAGCTACTTTTAATCCCCAAAATGAAAGCTATTTTCCATCCTGGGGTTACTATTATTACTACTTTACAAATAAATTTAGGTTTTTAAAAATTTTTTCTTACAAGCACAAGGTTCACAAAGACAATACTAGGTGATACTGTCTTTAAAATTGAAACCTGGGGGCGCCTGGGTGGCTTAAGCATCTGACTTCGGCTCAGGTCATGATCTCAGGATCCTGCTCAGCGGGGCGTCTGCTTGTCCTCTCCCTCTGCTCCTATCCCTGCTGATGCTTGCTTTCTCTCTCTCTCTCTCTCAAATAAATAAAATCTTAAAAAAAAAAATTGAAGACTGGCTCAGTTCAGAAACCATGATCTTTCCATAACACTCTGGTTTCAGTTAGGCACTAAAATTGGGATCATTCCTTGAATGACTTAATTAGGGTCAAAACTGAAAGGTATCTAGAGATTAGTGACTGTGGTCTAAATGGGTTAAATTGGTTGGAGGGGGGGAGAGTCGGCAACATTAATAGGAAACATTTAATGTTTCATGCTTATACATAGCATAGGTGTCTGCTTAAGAATTAGCTATAACAAGAGTTTATCAGTATAAGTGACATAATTTAATTTTTGACTGCTTTAATGCATGTTTTAATGACATCTTTAGATAAGGTAGAATTTAAGGGTTTTTTTAAGATTTATTAATTTTTTTAGAGAGAGTATGAGTCGGGGGGAGGTAGGGGGAGAGAGAGAGACAGATAGACAGCCTGAGAGAAACAGACTCCCCACTGAGCCAAGAGCCTGAAGCAGGGGCCTTGATCCCACAGCCCTAAAGATCATGACCTGAGCCAAAATTAAGAGTCAGACTCTTAACCCACTGAGCCACCCAGGTGCCCCAAGTTTAAGGTATTTCTAAAGTAGCCTTGTGGTGTTTGAGATTACATTAATAGAGCCTGTAAATTGTAGTGATTTAGTTTATTGGTCAGAATTAACATGGTAGACAAAGTCAATTTTAAAAAGGACTTCTAGATCCATTTTAAATGAACTAAATCTTTGGGTTTAATTCCATTTTTGTATACTTGGGCATATTTTTATGGGAATATAACATCACTGCATAATTTTCCTTCTGTAGGTATATGGAAAAGTACATACTTTATAAATCCCTACCACCACGACCTGCCGCAGCTTAAAAAGAAATTCCCGTTTCCCAGGCACACACTCAGTCTTGTGCGTCCATATACAGATACACACATGCACATATTCAGAGCATGTCTGCGTGTGCCCACACACATCTATTTCCTCTTAAACTATGTACTTACGCCAATTGTAGAGGATTCTGCCAGTTTACATTACGCTCCTACATGGGTTTGCCTCGGGGAAAAGATGGTAACTTTGACTACGCTTGTCAGTTTCTATCTATTTCTCATTTCCATGTTGCTGAGATGATTATTTCAAGAGCAATGCTGGTATTATCTCTAAGAGTAGTTTTGAGAAATTGACTTTTATTTAAATTACCTTAAAGGATTAGAAAACAATTTCATAATTTATTTTTCATAAAAATGAAGAAAAGTCTATTTTTAAATTTCTTACTCTGTTAACCCTAGTGTCCTAATTATTGTCACTGACAATGAACTAGTGACCCTGGGCAACTTAATGTTTAGTGCCTCAGTTTGTGTATTTGTAATGAGCTAGACAACTTTATTTCTGACTTCTGGTCGCTTTTCGTATTCTGTCATTCTCTTATGGTCTCCAAGTCTTCGTTATTGTTATGTCTTTGAAGTAAATTTGATGTGTGAAAAATTGTATTTATATGAGTTCATTTTGGGGATGATTATTCATTTTAGCAGAAGGCTTCTCTCTTTCTAAAGAGATTAACTAATTTATTACTTTAAATAATTATTCCCCAAATTGGTTCAGCCACTGTGGAAAACAGTATGGTAGTTTCTTAAAAAATTAAAAATAGAACTATAGGATCCAACAGTCACACAGCTGGCTATATATCTAAAGGAAATAAAAAGAATATATTCACGAGATCTCTGTGCTTCCATGTTTATTGCAGTGTTATTCACAAGAGCTAAGATATGGAAACAACCTAAGTGTCCATCCGCAGAGGAATGGATAAGAAGGTGGTATATGTATATACAATGGAATATTATTCAGCCCTAAAAAGAAGGAAGTCCTGCCATTTTATGACAACATGGATGGACCTTGAGGGCATTATGCTAAGTGAATTAAGTCAGACACTAACCACAAGTAGTTATGGTATCACTTCAATGCGGAATCTAAAAAGAGCTGAACTTGTAAAAACAGAGAGCACAAAGTTGATTACCAGGGTCTGGGGGATGTGGGGGATATGGGGAGATGTTGTTTAAGGGTAAAAACTTCCAACCCGTAGATAAATAACTCCTGGAGATCTAATGCACAGCGTAGTGGTTATAGACAGCAGTGCTATGTTATAAACTTAAAAGTGGCTAAGAGACTGGATCTTAATTGTGACTACCACAGACAAGAAATGGTAATTATGTGATGTGGTAGAGGCGTTAGCTAATCGTATCGTGATATAAATATCAAATCAACATGTACACCTTAAACTTACAGTGTTATATGTTAATTATAGCTCAATAAAAATAATCATTCTTCTATGCATTAGATATGTTATTATATACATATATCAAACCATCACGATGTGCAATTTAAATATCTTACAATTTTATATGTTCAGCTATACCTCAATAAAGCTGAAATTTTAAAAATAGCATTCCCCTTGTGCATTATGCTCTTAAAATCAGTAAACCATTTTTTGAATTGCCACCATATCAAAGTCAAGATGTGCCTACAGTGACTGGCCTTTTGCTTACAAATTGACTCATTCGGAAACTTTTCAGATTTATTTTTAGAGATTTTAAAACAAGGCATGAAGTTTGTAAAATGTTCAGTGTATCTCTGAAAAAGTATTTAAGCCTTTTCACTCCCAAACGTACAAATTAAAACCTGTACGTTTAACATATAGAATCCTTAACACTCTCACTGCTCTCCGAAAGGATTGGGGACAAAAGGAATATTGATGTCAGTGTCCAGTAATAAAAAAACGTATTTAACTTTCTGTGTTTCTTTTGTACTTTTAAAAGGAAGGGCTTTTTCCCCTAAATTTTACTTTATTGCTTGCCATTTATTTTTTTTTAAAGATTTTTATTTATTTGACACAGAGAGAGAGAGAGGCAGAGAGAGGGCACAAGCAGGCAGAGTGGCAGGCAGAGGAGAGGGAGAAGCAGGCTCCCCGCTGAGCAAGGAGCCTGATGAGGGGCTGGATCCCAGGAACTTGGGATCATGACCTGAGCTGAAGGCAGACGCTTAACCAACAGAGCCACCGAGGTGCCCCTGCCTGGGATTTATTTATCCTTAATATTCCTTTCCGCTTCAGTAATAACAGCGATTGTTCTTGATTTCCTCATGTACATCATTGAAATGTTACTTTGTTAGAATTTTGGTAACAAATACCAGAAGATTAGAGCACAATCTTTTTTTTTTTTTTTTTTTTTGCTTCTAGTTATATGATTTTTGTGCAAACTTGGACAAATTTGACAATTATGATGAATTGACTATAAATTTAAAATATAGTAATTATTTGACTTAGCTTTTTATGTATGAAGTTTTTTCATATGATGAAGATAAATTGAATCCTTTTAAAAGTAGGAGTTAGCTTTCATGGTCATTTTGTAGTTTTTTGTTTTTTTGGTTTTTTTTTAAAGATTTTATTTATTTATTTGACAGAGATAGAGACAGCCAGCGAGAGAGGGAACACAAGCAGAGGGAGTGGGAGAGGAAGAAGCAGGCTCCCAGCAGAGGAGCCTGATGTGGGGCTCGATCCCAGAACGCTGGGATCACACCCTGAGCCGAAGGCAGACGCTTAACTGCTGTGCCACCCAGGTGCCCCCATTTGTAGTTTTGAGAAAAGTCTTACACAATAGTTTTTATTGTTACTGTTACTACTAAGCCTGTACAAACTATGCGCTTATATTTAAGATTAGTTGTGTATACCAAAACCTAACCAATTTACATTAAATATGGGGAAAGTCTGTTTTAATTACAGGCTTTAAAAAGTACAGCCTTATTAACATGAATTAAGTACATAGGGCAAATTACGTTACATTACAAGTGTTTTCTTCTGAAGAATAGGCCTTAATGACCATGTAAGAAATATTTTTATGTGGCCTCTGAAAACATCAGTGATGGCATTTGTGTATGTTATAGTTATGTTATTGTTAATTATATGAGTCTTCCAAATTTCTTGAAAATAGTTTCTTCTGTAATTTGGTAAATTTTCTCCTTCTGGTTTTTGCGTAGGGTCTTCTCAGTATGAAAGCTATGTAGTATATGGTTGTACCTCATTCTTGCCCTTCAGCAAGTGATCAGTGGTTGCCCACTGGTAATATTCCAGTTAGTAAGGTCTCACTGTATTTACACTGAGGTTTGCTGAATAATGGTTGTTTCATAATCATCGCTTTAAGTTAGGTATTTCTTCTTGCTAAGTCTGTCTTCCTGATAACCAGTGATTAGTCTGTAGTGTTCATAATAATCACAAACCTGGCATTGTTACAACCAAGTTGGAATGTAGATCTAACCTACTTTAGCAATAGAAGTACTGTTTTATAGTTTTTTAGCTTGCTTCTCAGATGACCTACTTTTTTTAGTGGATATCATGGTTTTTACCTCTCCTGTTACTGCTGTAAGATATTTCTATTTTTTATAACTGTTATAAGAAAGACACTTAACCGTTCATACCTATTCGTAATCTTCTGTAATGAGCTAAGATTAAATTATTTAATATTTCTATTATGTAAAGTTGAAACATAATTCACTGCATAATTCTAAGGTCACGCATATATAGAACACTCAAAGCTTCATTTAGCTTACAGTCATAAAAAGCAGTGGCATTATGTTTCAGAATGGAGGGAATACCTCTTTCTGTAGAGACTAATAATACGACTTTTGTTTATTTTTTAAATATTACTTTTATGATAGAGTAATTTTTATAATAATTATAATCAAAGTAAGCTTTTGGTTAAATGTGTTTTTACCATCCTATCTATTTATAAAATGTGTCTTTTTACAGATTTATAAGAGTGGGTAGCTGAAGAACAGGGAAAAGATTACATTTCATTTTATACCATATGAGTATATATGTGGTAAAATATAAATAGGGCCTTTACAGGGTTGACCCTTCCCCAGTAACTTACTTGTATATATATTAAATCTTAGATACAAAAGTGGCTTCTCTCCTACAGTGTTTCCTTCTAGATGATGTGAAGAGGAACCTAGGAAATGGTGGTATGATATCTCCTCTTGAGAAGATTGCTATTTAAAAATAACATGCTTGAATGAAGCTGCTTCATCCCAGGACTTTATAAGATCTTAGTTTACGGGTTCAGGAAGATTCTGGCTATCAAGCTATCATATAGTTGAGTTTAAGGAAAATTAGGAAACTCTTTCTCCTGAGGTCATTGGTAAAAGCTAGTCTGAAACGGTTCTTCGTAGTAGTCAAACTCACATTATTTCCTCTTTTTAACAGGTGGAGAGAGGACCTGTGGAGTACATGAACTTATCTGTATTAGAAAAGGTAAGTCAACGCTCTGCATGGATATTTAGACGCAAAATGAACACTTCACAGCGTATGTTAAGTTTTAGTAAGACGGCAGATAATTTGGACTGAGAAAGAATAAAATTTAATAAATACTAATATTTGTTATTTGTATTAGAGACTTAAGCATCCATAAAGTGCATATTGTTTATTATATGGTTATTGAGAGTTGTTACTTTATATTTAGTTTTGTTGGGCTGATTAAGCCTGGTTTCTAGCATATTGGTTATTAGACATGGTGAAGAGGTAGAGAATGGAGGGTTTGATTTTTGTTCCCTTTCAGAATCTGGAATCTGAGTGCATGCTGATCTCCCATTGACTTCTGTTCTATTACTGTACCCCATCAGAGAGATGTGAGGAGTTGGTTGAAATTCAAAGCAGGATCATGTCCAAAGACCACAACATCCTTTGACACCAACAACTGTCTATGCTTCCTTAGAAGGAGCCACCTGACAACTGGGTGGTTCAACAAGGTGGCCCCAGGAAAGGTAATTCAGTTATTAGGTGGGAGGCAAGGAATCAGGTATTCTCTAGATTTGGAAGAATCAGGAGACCCTTGGGAGTCCCCACATTCATGAGTAACGAGAAATCGCTGAAGTGATGTGAAGAAAGGAAAAGCTACACTTGGGGGGTTCAGGAGAGGAGACCCTCATAAATTTAGTACTCTTCTATTTTTAAACTTGGGAGACTTTCTTTTTCTTGCATCTCTCTTGAAAACTAACTTGGCCCTCCCGAGTCTGGCCAGCAAGCAGCGCTTCTCTCCCTAGCATTTCACCCTGAGGAGGTTTGAGGCGGCGTCATGTTTGTGATTTGTGATACCTGATCTGCTCGCCAGGGAAGTGTCAGCATATTTTCAGTAAGTCTTCAACAGGTCAGAAAAGCCTCAGCTTCTCAGTTGAGTGGAGTTGAAAAAAACTTCTGGTCTTTTAGGTGAATCTGTGTGACCATTGGTCATACTATGTGTCACTGCCTGTGACTGCCGTACGTTTAAAAACAATCTCCCTCCTTGATTCAAGTGTAGTTTATATACCTTTGCTCTGGTAACACAAAGGAGAAAATTGAAGTCCATTGCCTAAAATCTCAAGGTTTTGATTATGGTTTTCATGCCGTAACCAGTGTTGATTTGTACTTCTTATCTAAAACGGGGGAGAGAGGGGACAAATGCCTACATTGTTTTCTTCCTCTATGTAAACATTTTTTAAAACGTCTTCTATAATATATTAATCTGGACTTACTAAGCATGTTTTAAATAATTTTATAGTTATTAGCTTGTCCCACCAACACTTTTTAAAACACAGAATTCATTTGCTGGCATAGCAGAAGGCAGCGTACAAATCCCTTGGAATCAAACGTTGTTGAGGCTGTGGTTAGGCGAAATGAGAAGACAAGAAGAGAGACCGCTCGAAGGGAGGAAAACAAATGTGCAGGGGGTCTTTTGTGGCTACAATGGGAACATAAAGCAACAGCGGAGAAAATAGTATAGATGGGGATAGATGATGATCCGAACACGCCTTCTAATTATGGCTCTTCTTGTTTTCTCTATTGCTGTCTTAATTCCTACCCAGGTAGCTCGCAGAGAATGCCTCGCCCAGATTTCTCTCTGTTAGCCCAGCTTTTCACTTCCTTCTGCTTTTCTATAGAATTTTAAATCTGTGATTAAAATTTAAAAAATTGTTGTACTGTAGACGTGTCGTGGACAATTTCTGAATCTCTGTATACGCCCTCAGCATTCAGTGCCGTGTCCTGTTCTAGTGGGTGGATGGTCCATAAGTCTTTAAATATTTCAAAATTAAAGTTCAGAGCTAAAGCTTTTGCATTCTAAGCTGGGCTTGGATAGAGTAGAGCATATGAAGGTGATATCAAGTCGAATAATTGTAATTAGTATCAAAGATTCTGGTAAAATGGCATCTCTGACGACATATTCGGCTTCTTTTTACCTGTCTGGCTGTTCCTTCTCTGTCTCCTTTGCTGGCTTCTCTCTTCCGTCAGACCTTCGAATACTGGCACGTATCAGAGCTTGGTGCTGGGCTTGCTTCACTTTTCCATCTTTTCCCTCTGTTTGCTTTTATTTAGTTCTCTCTTAAATGCCACACAAATTTATAAATCCCAGGTCTGAGCTGTCCTCGAGCTGCCTGTTCTTCTCTCCTGTATTTACTTGATCTTTCTATCTGGACGTCTGCCAGAAACAACAGCTTGGCATGTCTACACTGCAAGTCTTGATTTGCTCTCATGAGCCTGGACCTTCCTCAGTCTTCCCCATCTCCTCTAATAAAAAGCCCAGTCTATCCAGTTGCTCAAGTCCTAACTTAAGAATAACTGTTATTTCACTGATTTTGTCTTTCTCATTTGATATACTAGCCGGTTCTGCCAGTTCTACCTTCAAAATAGATTTTGAACCCATCCTCTTTTTTCCATCCCGCCGTTATCCTTGTAGGTAGCCTGCATCTCTGTCTTCTCTTGCCTCCACAACTGTAATAATGTTCTAACTGGTTTCCCTACTTCCATTTTTCTCTCCTTTAGTACATAGCAATGATCCTGGGTTTTTTTTTTTTTTTCCCGATGATCTTTCTAAATATAAATCAGATTTATGTGTATTAAATGTATATCAGGTTTTAAATATACACCCACTTCTGTGGATTCCTGTCATACCTGGAATAAAATCAAAGAGCCTTACCCTGATCTACCAAGCCTTATGTTCTAGCATCAACTCAAAGTACAAAACGTCATCTAAATATCATCAGCTCCTCGTCTAAAAGCATTTGTATCAGGTGTGGATGAAACTCTGGGTATGATCCATCCTGGCTCAAAAGTCCTTTCCCATCTGCAGGCCTGTGAAACTAGCAAACAAATTACCTGCTCTCCAAATACAGCGATGGAGAGGCATAGGATGACGGTTATAGACATTTCCACCCCAAAAGTGAGAAAATGGAAGGAGGAAAGGAGTCACTGGTATTTAGCAATTTTGAAACTTGAAACTGGGGAAAAGCTTTAGATTTCAAGGCCTGGGAATCACACTGTCTAGCTCTTGACCCTGAGGTCCGAGGCTCCACCCTCTGGGTTTAAGACTCTACCTTTGGAGTCTTCCTTCTTTTTTCACAAAAGGTAGTGTATGTTTGCACCGGTTTTCTGCCTGTAGAAGTTTGGCCATCCGTTTTCTTTTATTTCATCCTCTCAATCCTTTCAGTTCAAGTTGGCAGTGTTTATAAGTAATATTCTCAAAAACCTCATGAGTCTTCTCAGTATGTCACCAGGATTCGTTCCGTTAGATAAGGTGCTCCTCCACAGGTCTTTCCTGGATTATTCCATCTCTCTCTCTCTCTCTCTCTCTTTTTTTTTTTTTTTTTGGCTTTTGCTCAGATGGGGGTGGGGGAGATCCAAGAGTGGTATATCTAATCTCTTCCGAGAGCCCTCCGTGTCACTGATTATGTGTTCGTTTTGAGGCACTGGCGAAAGGATGTCTAGTTACACCCTTGGCTCCAGAGCGTGCTTTCTTGATGTTGAATCTCTAATTTTAGCATAATTCACAATCTGGATAGGCTGAGGATTTTCCAAATCATGAAGTCCTGGTGCCTTTTTACCTAAAAGCTTTTTCCTCAATTTATCCGTTTCCTCCCAAGGTTTGCTAAAAACAGCATGAAGAAACTCAGCCGTCCTTGCAGCACGTTGCTTGAACATCTCCTTAGCTAAATATCCAAGTTCACTGCAATTTCCATATAACTGAAGGACACAAATTAGCCAGGCCCTCTCCCACTGGGTCACAAGGATCTCCTTTCTCTGGTGTCCAGTAACCCGCTCTTCCTTTCTTTCTGACTTCTCACCAGCAGCCGTTTAATGTTTATGTTTCCACAGCGGTCCCTTGGACTGCATAGGGTTTTTTTTTTTTTACCATGTTCCTCATTTTTTCCCCTCAGTCCTCACTAGCCAGAATCATTAGCACCTACGTTTCTACTAAAAGGCAATAGATATTTTCAAGGCAATTTAGGCTTTTTCTGTCATGGTCCTCGAATTCTTCAGACTTCTCCCCAGTCCCTAACTCCAAAGCCATTTCCATATGTTAGGGATTTGTTACAGCGGCACCCCACTTTCAGATACTAAACTCTGTATTCATTTCCTGCAGCTGCTGTGACAAATGACCACAGCTTTGGTGGCTTAAAACAACACAAGCTTATTCTCTTCCAGTTCTGCGGACCAGAAGCGCAAAGTCAGTTTCACTGGGCTGAGGTCATGCTTTTCTTCGGGACGCCGGAGGGGAGGCTCTGTGTCCTTATCTTTTCCACCTGTGTTTCGTGGCTTGCGGTCCCTTCCTCCCATCTTCACAGCCTGTCACTCCACGAACTCTGCTTCTGATGTTCTGCTTCTTTTTTCTCCTACTCACTCTGATTGCCTACCTTCCTCTTCTAAGGACTCCTGTGATTACATCAGGCCTGGTAGGATAATCCGCTCTAATCTCGCCATCTCAAGATCCTTAACGCAACGAAATATGCAAAATCCCTTTTGCCACTTCAGGTAATATTTACTGGTTCTGCGGATTGGGGCACGGACATCTTTGAGAGACCATTACTCAGCCTAACGCACTTACGTAGTCTGAGCCCTGCCCACTTCCTGCTTTTTCTTTTATGCATCCTGTCTCTTACCCACTATGCTTCAGCTACATGGGTTTTATTTTTCTTCATTAAATGTCCAGGCTTGTTTCTGGCTAAAGATTTTATTACAGGCTATTTTCTCGGCCTGTAATGCTCTCCCCAACCCCCCACCAGCTCTTCGACTGACTCCTCTAATCTTTTAGGTCTCATTCCAAGTGTTACTTTCTCAATCACACATTTCCTACTGACTATATCTAAAGTAGCCCTTTCTGTTCTTTAATCTTAATGATATCATCCTATCCGTTTAGTAACGTCTGTCTTCATTGGCACTTATCACTTATATAGTCATTACTTTTTTTGCAGAGGAACTCTGTGTCCCTCTATCAAATATAAGCTCTAATTGGGTAGGAGCGTTGATTGATTTGTTCACTGCTAAGAAATACATAGGACATATGGTAGATACTTAATAAATGTGGAATTAGTGAATGAGTGGTTGAATTGGGTTTAGCCGAATTGATCTCGAATAATTTTATTCGATGCTTGCCAGTTAGGAGGCGTTTATTGAATACTTTCTCTATGCAAGTACAATTCTAAATATAATGATGAAGATTTATTTTTTCAGTAATATTTTAATAGATAATATAAAAATTTCTGCAGTAAAACAGCTAAAAACACTGGAGAAAATACTAGCATGTATTTTTAAGCCCAGAGAAAAGTTAGGGAGTCATCAGAGTTAAAAAAATATGGAGGCTCATCGGGGAAATACCAATCAAAACCATGTTGAGATACCATTCCACCCCACTAAGATGGCTAAAATCAAAAAGACAGTAACCGGTGTTGATGAAGATGTAGAGAAATTGGAACCTCACACAATCCTGGTGGGATTGGAAAGTGCTGCAGCCACTTTGGAAAATAGTTTGGCATTTCCTCAAAAGTTAAATGCAGACCCAGAACTTTATTCCTAGGTGTATAACCAAGAAAATTGAAAACTTATGTTTGCATAAAAGCCTGTATTGTAATTGTCATAGCATCATTATGCTTAATAACCAAAGTAGAAAAAAACCTAAATGCCCATGAAGTGATGGCTGAATAAACAAAATGTGGTCTGTCCTTATAACGGAGTATTATTCAGCAATGAAAAGGAATGAGGTATTGATACATGCTACAATATGGATAAACCTTGAAAACATTATCCTAAGGGAAAGAAGGCAGACATAAAAGGCCACATATTGTATGATCCTATTTATATGAAATGTCCAGAGTAAGCAAATCCGTAGAGACAGAAAGTAGATTAGTGGTTTCCAGGGGCTGCGGGAAAGAGGGAATGGAGAGTGACTGCTGATGGGTACAGAGTTTCTTTTTGAGGTGATGAAAATGCTCTGAAATGAGACAGTAGTAATGGTCGCACAGCTCTGTGAATATACTGAAAACCACTGAATCGTACACTTTAAAGGATAGAATTTATGGTGAATTATGTCAATAAGGATTTTTTTTTTTAAACAAGGAACTGAAAATTAGAGCTGTAGATTCACAGGCGTAGACTTCTCATGTGGTGGCCAGTATTCTAACAGGTAAGGTAGATAATATGTGACTTTTTAATCTACCCCTGGAAGGAGGCACATGGTATCACTTCTCTTGTACTGTATTTACACAAGCACTTGCAAGCCTGCCTAGGCTCAAGGGGAGGAGATTCATCATGGGAATAGTGCCAAAGAATTTGTAGCTTTAAAAAAAAAAAGTCAATATCCTATATGCTTATGTTAGAAAAGATGAGAATGGAATTTATGAGACAGGCATTCAATGTAAGAAGTTAGAGCTATCTTCTTGTAAGCTCAGAGAAAGTAGAAAGAAGGAAAGACTAAAGATAACAAAAAATTAATCAAATAAGCAGAGATACAATAAAGATAAACAGAACCAAAATGCCAGTACTTTGGAAAGGCTTATGAACTAGATCTCTGGCTATGGCTAATTAAGAACATAATACAGAAGCCGCAAGTAAATAATGTTAGGCTTGTAAAAGGGGTATAATTGCACTTACCAGTGAGCTTTCCAAAATCCCAGAAGCATTAATGACTTCTTGATCGTAAATTTGAAGTCATAGATGAAATGGACAATTTCAGAGAAAAACATAATTTAAACTGAGAGTAAAGTTAAATTAATCATAAGTGGTTTTCAGTCTTCAAAGAAAAAAGGACCCAACCTTATGAACACTGTTCCAGAGACTAAAAGAAATGGAACATTATCCCAAATTACTTCATGAGACTAGAATATACCCTTGATACTAATCCAAAGTAGTACAGTATGAGAGGGGGAGATACATGCTGATCTTACTGAGAAATATGAGTGTAAGAATTAGCAAAACAAGTGCTGCAATGCTTTGAGGAAACGTACAAACATATGAGAAGTCGGACCATTCCAAGAACGCTGCGTGGGCCTCTATCCATAAGGTTACCATGTTGATCGTGTTGATCGTGCGGGCATCTCAATTAAAGCATTTAATAAACTGTATCGTTCATTTGTAATGAAAGCTCTTACTCTAAGAATATAAAGAAACTTCTTTAACCTAATAAAAGGTATCTGTCAAAAATAGGTAAATAATGATGAAATATTAGAAGCATGAAAGTTGCCATTCAGTATCATATTGGACAGTTTAGCCAGTAGTAAGCCAGGACAGAGAAATAGAAAGTATCCGTTTAAAGAGGAAGGGATAAGGCTATTATTCATAGGTGATGTTGATTATCTACATAGAAAATCCAAGAGACTTTATAAACAAATTAATAGAATGAGAGAGTTCAGTAAATTTGATTAATGCAAGATTACTATATAAAAATAAGGCACATTTTTATATGTAATGGGTAACAATTAGAAAATGCAATAAAAGATCTCTTTTAGGGTATTGTGATATCTATAATATACCCAGGAACAAATTGAACAAAAGAAGTGTATGACTTCTTTTGTTGGGTCCTTTTTTCTTTGAAGACTGAAAACCACTTATGATTAATTTAACTTTACTCTCAGTTTAAATTATGTTTTTCTCTGAAATTGTCCATTTCATCTATGACTTCAAATTTACTATCAAGAAGTCATTAATGCTTTTAGGATTTTGGAAAGCTCACTGGTAAGTGCAATTATACCCCTTTTACAAGCCTAACATTATTTACTTGCGGCTTCTGTATTATGTTTTTTCATTTTATGGAGAAAATGAAAAAGCTTTATATACAGACATAAAAGAAAACATGTAAATGAAGAGATAAATAATTTTTATGAGTAGAAATATGCAGTATGTTTAAATTGGCAGTACTCCCCAAATTAATCTATAAATTTAATGGAACTCTAATCTGAATCCCAACAAGAATTTTCAGGGAATGTACAAGTTATTTCTTAAATGTATATGGCAGAGCAAATAGCCAAAAATAACTAAAATAGCTTTGAAGTAAAGGAATGTAGTAGGGGGTGGATATGTATTAATTAAAATATTCATTTGGTTGCTTTATCAGAGATGAAGTGACTGAAGAAGAAAGGTTTCTTTCTCTCTTAATGTAGAAGTCTAAGCTGATAGGCAGAATGGAGGTATCTGATTCTACTTAATATTTTCTTCTGTCCTGCTCTGATGTGCCCTAGGATGTTGTCTTCCTTGGCATGTTTGAGGTTACCATGTCCACATTCCAGTTGCCAGAAAGGGAAAGGGGGAAAGAGCGGTTTTTAAGGCTGTGAACCAGAGTTGCAAACACATGACTTCTACTGACATGTCATTGGCCAGAATGTAGTCACGTGGCCGTACACAGCTACAAGGGAAGCTGAGACTAGTTCCACCAGGCTGCCCTTCGTGCGCTAAATCCGGGAGGCTGATTCCATGACTAAACCAGCGAGAGAAAGAGTGGACATTGGGTGGCAGTTAGCTGTCTCTGCCTTAGGGATTTGCCCTAGTGATATCCAGAGCTTCTTGTAAAGTTAGAGTAATGAAAATAGTACGGAATTGGCCCAGATATAGGCAGATAGTCCAATGAGACGCGATAAAGAGAACAGAAGCAGATACTCATACACAGGGAAACTTCGCTTACGTGAAAGGTGACCCCACGATTCAGTGGAATAAAGATGGACTACTTATTAAATGATGCTGAGAAAATTGGTTATCTATTGGAAAAAAATAAAAGTAAGTCTGTGTTTCATGCTGTAAACTGAAATACGATTTAAGATTAACTTTAAAACTTTTAAGAGCATATTTGAAATCACTCTGTGATCTCAGTGCGGGAAACAAGTTTTCAAGTCACAGAAAGCACAACCTCTGAAGGAAAAGATTGATAAATTTTACTATTTTTAAATTTAAAACTTTTGTACAATAAGGGCTACTATAAGCAGGGTACACAAGGCAAGTCACAAAATGGGAGGTGCTGTTTGCCCTGCATATGGCCAGTGCACGTTAGGGTTCATAGTGCATAATGACCGTGGTGTATTCTTAAAGTTTCCTGACGTGTGTGTGCATGGCCCTGTTAAAGGTGCTGGGAGTAGAACATATAGAAATGGTTGCCCACGTGGAGTTTACCTTCCAAAGGAGGGAGACCGATAATACATAAGTAGAGTGTAAACCATATATTATCTGAGGAAGTGATAAGCGATATGGAGAAAGATAAATCATGGAAAAGGAAATAGGGTTTGCAGCTTACCTCCTCAGCAGTTTAGGGTGGCCAGGGAGAAAATGAAAACCAAATAGTAATTGGAATGAAAGGAGTAAGCCATGCCAATATATGAGGGAAGAACATTCCAGGCAGAAGGAACAGGTGTGAAGACACCAATGATCTTGGCTTGCCTGAAGAACAGAAAGAAGGCCAGTGGGTGGCTGGCGCAGAGTAACAGGGAAAGGAATAAAGGCAGGCAAATAATACAGGACCGGATTGTATAGGGTCTTGCGCGTCATGAAAGTATATTGACATTTTGTAAGTGAGATAGAAGCCATTGAAGGGTGTTAATATATCTTGAATTATATTTCCCCTTTAATAATTATGAAAAATTTCGGACATACAAAAAAGAGGTTAGAGTAGTGAACCCACATGGACTCCCCACCTAAATTCAAAAATTATATTTGTTTTCTATGTTTGCTTCAGTTATGTGTACTTTTCAAGAGTCTTAACCTAGTAGATTTTAGAATGTTCCAGTTCTGCATTTGTTTAGTTGTTTATATATAATATAGAAAGATGTATAATATATATATAAAAAGGTATATATAAACACATATAAAAAGATATATATAAGAAATATATATAGGGTATATAAATAAGAATTATATATATTATTTCTCCTTTCTACAAAAGATGAAGTGCTACTTATGTTGTTTTGTGTCTTGCTTTTTTTTCCCTTTAAACTGTGTACCTCAGAGTGAAATTCACAGCAGAACCTAAAGCTCTCAGTCTTTTTTTCTAGCTTCATTGTACTTCATTATGTGAACGTACCATCATTTATTCAACTGATTGCTCACAAATGGAAATTGCTTGTTTAAAATTTTTGCTATTAAAATAGTGTCATGGTGAATAACTTTGTGCACGTGTTAATACTTATTCATGATGTGTTTTTAGCTAGGTTCTGAAAAGTGGGGTTTCTGAGTCAAAGAGTAATTCTTACATAATTGTATTACAAATTGCATAAATCCTGTCCTTATGCATTGCTCTTGTTGACTTCGAGACACCTATTTATTAAAGCTATAAGGAGGGCAGTTAGTTGGTTATCTAAATTTGGAATTCAGGGAAAAGGTCAGGATGGGAGATATAAATTTGGGGGTATATATATTTAAAGCCATGAGATTATTTGAGATTAGCCAGGAGGTAAGCTTAGGTAGAAAACAGAAGATGACGGACAAGTATAGCATTAACATGAATATAGACTTCCATGTGAAAATGAAAAGATATTTATGTTGTAGTTGTTGAACTTGATTAGTATTTTATCTTAATGTGTTTATTATCTTTGGAATTAATTTAAAAAGACAGTAGTTGTCTTGCATTCTGCTAGAGATAATTGTTTGATTTTTGAATAACTTTCTCACCTAAAAGCATCTTGCAGGAATAAATAAATGTTCTCAGTTGGTTTTAACATAGTGGTTCTTTTAGAGATGTTGACAGAAAGTCGGCAAAGTAACAAGCAATAGTCTGTATACGAAGAGAATAGAATGGTATAGTTGAATACGCGTTAAAGTGTTCTGTTACACAAGCAACTTGTGTTAGTTTGCATTAGATCCGCTTTTAAAATCCAGACTCATGCAAAATTACGGTGTATGTAACATGTGTCTTAATTATCTCTTTTCTTTAAAAGTGAAAGCCCTGATTTTTAAATCAAAGTGATACTTTTTACATATTACTAAGCCCTTCTGTCCTTCACACCAGTCCCACTCCACAGAGGCAAAGGCTTTCAACCCTTTTAGCTGTCTTTTTTTCCTGCTTACCTTTCACTGCTATTTCTTGATTTTGAAAATATTTAGACATATGTTGTGTTTCTGCTGTGGCAGGTAAAGAGTTCTTTTTAGTAGGTCAGCATTGTGGTTAGGTATGTGGTTCTCGAGTCGAGACTCCTGGGTTCTAATACTATGTTTCAACTACTTACTAACTTTGTGACCTTGGGCAGGTTACTGTGCCCTTAAGTATGTCACTGTTCTCATCTATAAAATGGGATAACAGTATTGTCTTCCTCAGAGATTCTTGTGTACATTTATTGAATAAAACCAAAGTAAATAATAATAAAATTTAACAATTGTAATGATAACAAAAGTAATAAAATATTATTTCATCCTCCTCATTCATTTGTCCACATCCCTTTTCTCTAGTATATTTGTATTTCAGTTTTAAGTCAGTTTTCAGAATTTACTTCTTTATGATCAATGTTGTTTGCAGTAAGCAGCACTTATATTTTCTTTTTTGTACAGTTTTCACCTCTCTTCTTAAAATACCCTCTCTCTTTACTGTCCACTTTCAGGCACCCACTTCATTAACCCATTCCTCATTAACCAGATTTCAAGTCCATGGTGATTTCTGTCATTCAGATTTGATTTCTGTTACCACTGTTCCTCCCATGTTGACATATCCCTTTGTATATCATAGGTCATTAAAGTTTTTCTGCTTCCCTAGGAGATAATTAGCCAGCATATTACTTACAGTACTGTTAGCTGCTCTGCCAGGCAAACCCCAAACAAACAATGACTTGAAGAGGTTAAAGGTTTATTTTTCACTTGTGTGAAGTCTAGATCAGGTCTGTCGATTGGCCACATGGCACTCGTTTGAGCCGTGGTTCAGGGATCCAGACTCCTGTCTTGTGGCTGTGATATCTTCAGTGCGTGGCTTCAGAGGTTGCTGGATTCATCTGCGTCCGCAGAGGGTGGAGGAGAGGGACTGGGAAATGAGAATTGTGCCTCAGAGGTGGTTATGGACTAAGCCTGGAAGCAGCGTGCATTCCCTAAGATTCATATCCCACGTCAGCAATTCAGTCACATGGCTACATCTGACCTCAAAACAGGCTGGGAAATATTAATTAATGAGCCAGTGAGCCCAAGAACGACAGAGAGGTACATTCTCTCATTTATCAGTTAATCCACCTGTTTATATATTATATATTCCTAGTCTTACATGTTCTGTTTTTGTTAATGGTTACCATCTGGATAAATTCCCTCTGGATGTAGTTGTGTAACCACAAGATGTGATTTCAGTGAAAGAATTTCAGGCTCGGTAGAAGAGGTCGATATGGAAAGATACAGTGGAGTTTTTGTTGTATTTTGTTTTGGCGTGGAAGGGATTGCGAATCCTCTGGTTTTGTGATTCTCTTGTCTTGCTGTCCTCTATCCCATTTTCTTTTCCCCTTCTCCACCCAGTTGCCAGAAAGCCTTCTCCCTCTGCATTGTTTCTTCTCCTGAAACTGTCAGTTACAAAGACTGCCCCTTTAAATCATGCTTACCCCTTTAACTCACATGCCCTTTGAAGTTCTTCCCTGCGCTATCATCTACTCAATTACTTGTTTATTTTTTAATGCTTTCAGATTTAGGATGAACTTATCTTTCCGACAGTAGTTTAAGATCAACCCTTGCTATCTTCTCTTTTCTGTCTTCTCAGCCGTTTTCCTTTGTCTTCCCTGTGCTTACAACAAAACCTTTCAGTGGGGTTGGAGTGGGTGGGAGCATGAGAGATTATGCACTACAATTTGGTTAAGTTTTGTATTTTTACTATCAGTTATTTTGAAGTTTCAGCATTCTTCTGAAGAACAGATTATCCTGAGAACATAGTTTTTATGTATATTTATTTTTCCCTTCTTTTGTACAGTTTAGGGAGGAGAAATTAGGAGGTATGGTGCTAGGTGGCTTCCATTTTCTTTGGATACTCAGAAATGTCTATGGTGTTTTGATGAATGAAAGTGTTAATTTAGTCTAACTTATAAATATATTCTTTGTTTCTTTTCATTCTTTTCTTTCTTCCTCTCTTTTCTTTCCTGCTCTCTGTCTCTCTGTCTCTAACACTCTTTGAGACTTTTTGAGGAAATTATATATTATTTTTAAAAGTTTAAAATGTTGCCTTAAGGCTTAAAGTCATATTTAAGTTATTGATCCATCTGGGATTAATTTTTTATGTGGTCGAAATAAGAATCCAGTTTTGCTTTTTCTTTATGGCTATCCAGTAGTTTCAATACGATTTACTAAATATTCCAAACATTTCTCACCGATTGGCAGTGCTGCCTTTGTTGTATGTGTGTATGGGTCTGTTTCCCGGCGCCGCTCTTTGTTCTATTAATCAACACTTACCTATGCCTTAGCTGTACCTCCCTATTCTAATTAGTAGAGCTTTTTGATTTTTATTGTCTTATTAGGGGAGATTCTCCTTCTTTTTCTTCTTCAGTGGTGCCAGGATTTTTTCTGGGCCTTTGTTTTTCCATATAAATTTTAGAATCAGTTTGGTTTCTCAAAAAGATCTTTTGAAATTTTAACGGGAGTTGTGTTGAATCTTTACATCAGTGTGGAGTTAATATTGTTATGGTACCAAAACTGCTTGTTCTTGAACATGGTGTATCTTTGCACTTGGTTAATATTTTTCAATAAAGTTTACAATTTTTCTATAAAGATATTGCATGTCTTTTGTTAGATTTCTTTTGTTAGATTTGTTAGATATCTTATATTTTTTGCTGCTACTGTAATTGAAATTTGATAGAGAGCCAATTAATTTTTGTATATTGATCCTCAGCCATATTGCTGAATTATTTAAATATTTCTAAAGATATGCTGGGTTTTCTTTGTAGACAGTCATGTCATCTGCAAATAATGACTTATTTACTCCTTTCCAGTTATACTTTCTCTTTCTTGGGCAGCTATTCTAGTGAAAAATAAAATAGAACTCAAAGGACACTCTACAGTCCTCTTCCAAATGCTTGATTAAAGATGATTGTAAAAATTGATAATAGGTGTTGATGAGGATGTGAAGAAATTGGAATTCTTATGTATTGCTGGTGGAAAGGTAGAATGGTGCAGCCCCTTTACGAAACAGTTTGACGGTTCTTCAAAAAGTTAAAAAGAGAGTTACCAAATGACCCAGCAGTTGCACTCCTAGGTGTATGTATATACAAGAGAATTGAAAACATGTGTTCATATAAAACTTTCATACAAATGTTCATAGCAGCATTTTTCATAAAAGCCAAAAAGTAGAAAGAATGCTGATGAAAGAATTAAACAAAATGTGGTATACCTATACAATGGAATATTACTCCTCCATAAACAAGATTGAAGTATTTATACAAGCTACAGCATGGACAGATCTCAAAAACATTATGCCGAGCGAAAGGAGCCAGACACAAAAGGGCACATATTTTATGATTCCATTCATATGAAATGTCCAGAATGGACAAATTCATAGAGACACAAAGTAGGTTAGTGCTTGCCAGGGCTGGGAGGTGAAAAGAAGGGGGGGGGGCTATTGCCCATGGGTATGGGCCTTTCTTGAGGAGTGGTGAAAATGTTCTGGAATTAGGTTAGTGGTGATGGTTCCACAATTCTGTTATTATAGTAAAATCCAATAAATTGTGCACTTTAAGATGGTGAATTTTATGGTATATGTATTTTTATCTCAATTAAAAAAATAAGCTACTGCTTACTTACATAGTGTTAGTTTTGTAGGCTGTTCTTCTTAGGCAAGAGTTTTCATCATCTGAAATTCTGTTTCTTTGGTGTTTATTACTTCAGATATCTTATGTCTTTGTGAACCCCTAACTAAAATAATGATATGCCTCTCATAGGTGAATATATATGTTAATATGTGTTAATATGTCCAAGTCATATAAATCTGAAAGGTGGTGTCTAGTTTTATGATGAAGAACTCTCTGTATGGTCCTCTATGTAGTATTTTCTATATATTGAAGGTATCTTTATGGCATTACTGAATTAAGTGTACTGAGTATGCACAAATCAACATATAATATCTCAGTAAAAATTACAGTCTGTTTAGGAAATTAGAGGAAAAAAATTCTTGTAGTGGCTAGAGAATCGGAGATCAGTGGTAAACTTGTTTTGTTTTGTTTTGTTTTAACCTTTAAAAATGAAAATGCCTTCATTGAGTCCATGGGGAAGATGTATAGATGTTCGAATTTATTATCTGCTACTTTTTTTTGATTAGATGAAAATCATTTATTTAAATCAGTGAATTATAAATACCTGGTCATACCTGAGAAGTAGTAGCAGAGATAACTTACTAATCTTTTATCCGACTTGAACCAGACTGTCTTGAAGTTCAGCGGTCACCTGTGGTTCTTTGTGTCCTGCTCATTACTGGTCTAGGTGGCCTTTATGATTTCTTACAAGTACAACCCTAAATAATAATTTAAACCTCACCAATTAGCATCTCAGGGAGAGTAGTTATCACCTATCTTATATGATTGTTGACAAAGGATTGTGCTTATTAGTGGTAGGTTTACAAATTATGGGCCTGGCTTACAAAGTATCTTGAATCTGTTCAATTCTGATAGTTTCTTATCCTAGTACAGTTGTAAAAAGCGTAAAAGCCGTAGGAGATGAGGAGAATTTGGAGATGATAGCTAGAATGCTTATAGTTCAATAGAGCTAGCTGGGGAAGCTGATCTTGGTGCTACTTTTCCCAGCTTATGACAATTACAGGAGTGTTTCTGTATGTGTTACTCTTCTTCCTTTGAGGTGGGTGCCTGCTATTGCTTTGTGCGTGAGGAATGATAATCCACTTAAGTTTTGTTTTGTTTTTTTTTTGCCTGTGGCCTTCGATTCTCCCTTTCACCTGGGAAGACCAATTTTACTTTCTTTCTTTCTTATACCTCCTTCTTTCTTTCTTTCTTTCTTTCTTTCTTTCTTTCTTTCTTTCTTTCTTTCTTTCTTTCTTTCTTTCTTTCTTTCTTTCCCCAGTGGATCCTGGGCTTTTCCCTCTTTTGGTGGTGTTTTTAGCTGTCTCTTTTTGGGGAACATGAGATGAATATCTGACAATGTACATGATAATTTTGGATATAGAATTTGCACTCCCCAAAACTATGTTATATATAAGGGAGTGAACTATATTTTGACTTATGGGGTTGCTGGTGTAGGGTGGGAATTTTTTCATTAGTGACCAAACTTGACTTTCAAACCTTTTTTGGCTCTAATGATCCAGAGTAGAAGAAGAAGAATGTACTTTTTCTTATTTCTGTTATTTGGTAGAGCTAGTATTTAGTAGAAAGATTATAGGATTTAGAATCAGAAAATTTGGTTTTAGTTTCCCAGTTTGCTCCATCCAGGTGGGGCAACTGAGTAAGTCACTAAATTCTTGGAGTCTCCATTTCCTTATATATAAAGTGGAGATAGAATTAATGCTACCTATACGAATCTCACAAGAATTATGAAGACTGAATGAAATAAAAGTATATGAAGGCCTTTGTAGCAAGTAAACTGGTATATACATATTATTATCTTACCGACGGAGGTAGGGACATTCTTAGAACTCGTAGAGATGGGCCAGATGTATTCTGTACAAATCTGAAAAGTACGTTTGATTGTTCCTATTGCTTGTTCTTTCAGTGGTGTCACATTTAGTATTTTTGTTTTTTTGTTTTTGTTTTTTTAGGATTTTTAGTGTGTGAGAATTACTAGTGAGTTGGTAACATGAGTCTTCCAAAATGTTCCAATAATTCATGTTATTGATGTTAATGAATTGATGTTAATTCATGTTAATGAGTGTTGGCATACAAGCAGACCTCAATATTCAATTTCTATGCATATCCAATAAAATTATCATTCTTCTATTCTTAGATCAACGCTCGAATGTAAAATAACTAAAAATCATATAAAAACCATAACTCTGTCCTATTCCTCTATTTTACTTCTTTGTGATTACATAGTATGTTATAAATAATGTGCTCCTTTTCTAAGTATATAATTTAGTTTGAATTTATTTTTAAAAAATATCTAGAGTTGTAATAGTTCTCCCCGTGTATACTGTGCGGGGTGAACTGAGGAGAGACCTTGGGGCCACAACCCAGCCCATCCCAAAGATATCTCCGAAGGTCCTTGGTCTAGTCACAAGAAGAATTCAAGGACACACACAGCACAGCAAAGGAGCAACACAAGTGGGGGAAAGTTTATTAAAGTGAAAGTACACCCTCGAGATTTGAGAATGGGTGAATGAGAGCGAGAGAGAGAACACATGCTGTGCGCCCTGGTGTTTGGGTTTCTATCTTTTTTTGACAGTTTTTAATTAGGGGGTGGAATATTCATTACTTGAGGCGGGGTTTTCTTGGAAGCAGGGTTTTCTTGCCTTTTCTTCCTAATTTGGTGAGGGGTTTCCTGTCATGGCACCTGCCATCTTGGGTCTGTCTGGTATGATATGGCCTCTTACGGAGTGCTGCCAGGACAGGCCTCTCAGACTTTCCCAGTGGCTGGCCGTGACTTCCTCTTTGCTAGCTTCCAGATATCCTGTTAGAACCTAACTAACTGCCTGCTCTAACAATACTATTTTCAGTTTTCCTTGTTGTTAGGATAGCTGTCTTTCCCTTTGACATATAGCTCAGTGACTTCTAGAAAGTGCTAATAAGAGATAGTCTTGAATTGAGGGGAGCAATAGATTTTTGTAGCTGCTGTCTTAAGAGTACATTTTAAGGTTTTTTTTTTTTTCTGGCTCAAGAATTTTCAATTAGGTTGTGAATTTATAGAGCCTTGATGGTAACGAAGAATAGGGCGTTTGCTACTATAATTACAATGACACTTTCATTTACAATTTAATAGAAGGTGGAAATCATGGCACTGTATTTTCTTTGATTCATTCTCAGCTTCCTTGAACTTCTTAATGAGAGGTTTATGTGCACCCAGAGGGAAAAGAGCCTACCGCATTGACTGCACTGACTCATACTTGTTATTTTTAGTTTTATATTCCAAATCGAGGCTGCTGCACATTAGTATCGGCATTAAGTAAGACAGACCCTCAGTATTTGAAGCGGGGCCTGAATTTCAGGAGATAAAGGGAAAGAATATATTGTGAAGGTCACAGGAGTACAAGAATCTGGAGTAATCATAAAAATGGAGAACAAAGTCCTGATGAGGACCATGCGAGAGCCAGTCCCGTGCCTCACCAGGTCCTACCTTTCTCCGAAATACTTCTGTCTACATTTTCTCTCTTCTCCCCTTATTTCTTTTTCTAAAGCCCATATTAGTTGGAGTCCTGCGAGTATAAAACTAAAGCATTTTAAAGAATGACATCCGTGGACCAGCTCTGAAAGCTAAAGCCTATTTTAGTTTTTCCTAGCCCATAAACATTATTCAGCTGTGTTATATGCTCTTTAATAACTGACACAAGGAAGGAAAAGTTATTTGTTGCCGAGACAGAAGGACTGGAATGTTTTTCACTGCCCAGCCCTTGGTGCAAGGGAAGTGGTCTGTTCATACTTTTGCTCAGGGTAGATGTTTCACTGATCTGAAACTGAGAGGTCCAGAGTCTATGTACCGATGCCTTTTTTTTTTTTTTTTTAATCCTTGAGAAAAGAGGGTTAGGGATGGATTCCTGATATCATCCTGACAGAATTGATGTCTTACATGGTGGAGGTTGGATATATACTAATTAACTTAATGTTGATTTAAGTACTTATTTTACTTAGTGAATTTCATGCATGAAAATATGTTATGGCTAGGTTCTTTTGATCGATAAGTTAACTTTTCTGGCTATTTATGCTGGCCTACAACCATTTTCAAGAGGAGGGAAAATATCCACAGAGGACAGGTTCCATACATCAGCTAAAATATGCTTCATCTTTTCTACCTTTGAATCCCAGAAGATAGATAACCACAGAGGAACCTTTTAAGAAATGTATCCACAGGGGCACCTGGGTAGCGCAGTCGTTAAAGCGTCTGCCTTCGGCTCAGAGCGTGATCCTGGCGTTATGGGATCGAGCCCCACATCAGGCTCCTCCGCTGTGAGCCTGCTTCTTCCTCTCCCACTCCCCCTGCTTGTGTTCCCTCTTTCGCTGGCTGTCTCTCTGTCACATAAATAAATTAAAAAAAAAATGTATCCACAAAGTTAGAGGGAATGTATGTGGTGATATGGCTTTGGTTTGGAGGTGATTTCCCTAAAGAATCAGTTGTCGGCTCAGTGAATCTCTAATTAGTGTAAAATGTGAGTGGGCATCTTTGGTCCACTTGGAATTTATTTCAGTCTAAGGTGTGAAGGAAGGATCCAGCTTTACATTTATCCATAACTGATTAAGCGGTTATATAAACACCAGTTATTGAATAATTCACCCTTTCCTTGCTAATTTGAAGTACCACTGTGATCATATGCTATATTGTACATATGTGGGTCAGTTTCTATATTTAGATTTTTTTCTTTCGCTGATCTGTCTTTTCTGGAACAACTAGTACACTGCTTTTATTATTGTGGCTTTTGTTATCTGGTAGAAAAGGGCTTCTTGCATTAAAGTTTGTTTAAAAATTTTCCTGATTATTCTCTATGTTTATTTTTCCAGATGAACTTTGTAATCACCTTGTCAGGTTTCTCCTCCTATAATTTATGTGCCACCCCCTTCCCCTAAATTAATCCTAATGGGATTGGGTTAATTCTTTTTTTTTTTTGTAAAAATTGTTTTTTTTATTTATAATGATTTTTATTATGTTAGTCACCATACAGTACATCCCCGGTTTCCGATGTAAGGCTCGATGATTCATTAGTTGTGTATAACACCCAGTGCACCATGCAATACGTGCCCTCCTTACTACCCATCACCGGTCTATCCCAATCCCCCACCCCCCTCCCGTCTGAGGCCCTCAGTTTGTTTCTCATAGTCCATAGTCTCTCATGTTTCATTCCCCCTTCTGATTACCCCCCCTTTCTTTATCCCTTTCTTCCCCTACTGCTCATCCTAGTTCTTATGTTCCATAGATGAGAGAAATCATATGATAGTTGTCTTTCTCTGCTTGACTTATTTCACTTAGTATTATCTCCTCCAGTGCCGTCCATGTTGTAGCAAATGTTGAGAACTCGTTCTTTCTGATGGGATTGGGTTAATTCTTAAATGCATTTATCTTTCCATTCTCTTGTATCTTCCAGTTCACTTTTATAGGCATGCACATTTCTCATTAAGTTACTCTTACTGCGTTTTATGTGTTTTTTGTTAATGGGACCTTTTATTTCTATCTAGTCATTTTTTGCATATAAAAAAAGTTAATGAGTTGTATATTTATTTTGTAACTGACCATGGCTACGATTGAATGCATGGTTTGATTAGGGAAATCAAACAGCATGCTATAGTGTGTTATGAGATTTGTGTTATAAGGTATTGAGGGTCCGCAAGACCTACCTCTGTGTTTGAAGATTTGCTAGAACTCGTAGATTTAGCATGTAGTTGTCCTCATGGCTAAGATTTATTACAGCATGTCACAAAGATGCACAGTTGGATCATAAGGAAAAGACATGGGTAGAATTTGGGGGAATCTACACACAGCCTGCCTTATGGAGGGCATTCCTTGGGGCAACATCTGTGCAATGTTTCTTTTTGTCTATTAAAAACTCCAGTAACTATTTGGAGCTCAAGGTTTTTATATGGGACTGGTCACATAGGCGCCTTCTGCCTAGCTTGTAGCAAAACTCCAGACTCCCAGAAGGAAAGCAGAGGTTCACCATAAAACAGAGCATCTACACATGTAGTCTTGGCACAGGGAACCGTTCTTACCAGTTATTGTGGATTGGAAGTACTCTGAGAGCCAAGCTCCCAAACACCAACCAAGGGCCAGCCTTGCAAACAGATCCTTCTAAGGACAGCAGTCTTAAACCTGCTATGTTAGCTCTTTTCTGTACAGAAAGTCAGTGCCAAAGAAGGGCATATTTTGAAGAAAGCCATTTTGAGTTAATTTTTGTATATGATGTGCTATGCAGATCAAAGATCACCTTTTGCATATGGATATCCAGTTGTTTCAGCATCATTTGTTGAAAAGACTTTTCCTTTCTCCATTGAAAATTCCTTTGTCCCTTTATAAAAAATCAGTAGATCATCTATTTATGGGTCTGTTTGTGTATACTCTGCCTTACTCTATTGATCTATTTGTCTGCCTTGTTGCTGATACCAAACTGTCTTGATTATTGTAGTTTATTATCACCCTTTTTTTTTTAAGATTTTATTTATTTATTCAACAGAGATAGAGACAGCCAGCAAGAGAGGGAACACAGCAGGGGGAGTGGGAGAGGAAGAAGCAGGCTCATAGCGGAGGAGCCTGATGTGGGGCTCGATCCCATAACACCGGGATCACGCCCTGAGCCGAAGGAGACGCTTAACCGCTGTGCCACCCAGGCGCCCCTATTATCACCCTTTTTAAAAATGGTTTTGTAATTAGTGTCTAACATAGTAGTCTCAGTTGTACAACTTAATGATTTGATAAATGTATATATTGTGAAGTGATCACCACAGTAAGTCTAAATATCTCTTACAACACGTAGTTACAAAATTTTTTTCTTGTGATGAAGACTTTTAAGATTTACTCCCTTAGCAACTTTCAAATATACAATACAGTATTATTAACTGTAGTCTCCGTGCTGCACATCACTTATACTACTGGAAGTTTGTACCTTTTGACCACTGTGACCCATTTTGCTTATCCCCTATCCTGCCTCTGGCAACCACTAATCTGTTCTCTGCATCTGTAAGTGTCTGTTGTTGTTTTCTTCTTGTTTTTGTTTTAGTTCTTAGATTCCGCATATAGTCACTATGCTGTGCGTTAGAGCTCCAGAACTTAATTCATCTTATAGATGGAAGTTTGTATTCTTTGACTAACATCTCCTCCTCTCACCATCCCCCAACTTCTGGAAACCACCATTCTACTTTCTATTTCTTTGAGTTTGGCTTTTTTAGATTCCACATGAGTAAGGTTATATCGTCTTTCTCTGTCTGTTTCACCTAACATAATGTCCTCAAGGTACATCCACATTGCAAAAAGCGGGATTTCCTTTTTTTTTTTTTTATGGCTGAATAGAATTCCATTGTGTGTGTGTGTGTGTGTATGTGCGTATACACATATATACACATATATGCACACATCCATATACACCACATTTTCTCTATCTATCCGTCAGCAGGTGCTTGGGTTGTTTCCGTATCTTAGCTGTTATAAATAATGGTGCAATGAACATGGGTGTGCACATATCTTTTTGAGTTAGTGTTTTCATTTCCTTCAGATAAATACCTAGAGGTGGAATTGTTGGGTTATATGGTAGTTCTATTTTTAAGTTTTTGTGGAACCTCCATACCCTTTCCCATAGTGGCTGCACCAATTGACATGCCTACCAGCAGCGCCCCAGAGTTTTGTTTTCTCCACGTCTTTGCCAACACTTGTTCCTTCTTGTCTTTTTGTTAATAGTCATTTTAACAAGTGTGAGGTGATATCTCATTGTGGTTTTGAGTAGTGATGTTGAGTACCTTTTTATGTACTCGTAGGCCATCTGTATGTCTTCTTTGAAGAAATATCTATTCAGATCTTCTGCCTATTTTTTAAATTGGATTGTAATTTTTGGGGGGTTATTGAATTGTATGAGTTCTTTATATAAATATATAGGATATTAACCATTTATCAGCTATATTATTTGCAAGTATTTTTTCCCATTTGGTAGGCTACCTTTTCATTTTGTTTTTGGTTTCCTTTGCTGTGCTGAAGCTTTTTAGTTTGATGTAGTCCCACTTGTTTGCTTTCACTTTTGTTGCCTTTGCTTTTGGTGTCACATCCAAAAAAACCATTACCAAGACCATTGTCAAGGAGCTTACCACTTATGTTTTCTTCTAGGAGTTTTAGGGTTTCAGATTTTATGTTCGAGTCTTTAATCCATTTTGAGTTGATTTTCATGTATGGTATAAGATAGTGGCCCAGTTTTATTCTTTTGCATGTAGCTGTCTAATTTTTCTGACACTATTAATTGAAGAGACTGTCCTTTTCCCCCATTATATGTTCTTGGCTCCATTGTCATAAATTAATTGACTGTTTTATTTCTGGGCTTGCTGTTCTGTTCCACTCATTTATGTGTCTCTTTTTATGCCAGTACCGTACTGTTATGCTTACTGTAGCTTTATAATATAATTTAAAATCAGAAAGTATAGTGCTTCAAGCTTTGTTCTTCTTTCTCAAGATTGCTTTGGCTATTTGGGCCCTTTTGTGACTCCATACAAATTTTAAGATTATTGGTTCTATCTCTCTGAAAAATGCCATTGGAATTTTGGTAGGGATTGCATTGAGTCTGTAGATGGTTTGAGCAGTGTAGACATTTTAACAATATAATTCTTACATTACATTAGCATGGAATATCTTTCCATTTAGTTGTGTCTATTATTGATTAGGTAGGATAAGTCTTCCAGTTTTGTTCCATTTAAAATTCTTTTGGTTATTCTAGGTCCTTTGCATTTCGATGTGAATTTTATTATTAGATTTTCAGTTTGTACAGAAAAGCCTTGCGGGTTTTTGAACAGGGTTGTATTTAACTTGTAAATATGGGAAAAATCAATATCTTGATAATATTAAGTTGTCTGATCTGTGAACATAGTATATATCTGCATATATTTAGCTCTTCTTTAATTTTTTCGGATAATTTTGTAGTTTCTGTTGTCTATATCTTATGCATATTTTATTGGATTTATCCCTAAGTATACCATAATTTTTAATCCTTCTAAATAGAATTTTTAAATGTAAGTTTTTACCTGTTCATTGGGAACATGTAAGAATAGAGTTGATTTTTGCATATGGATCTTATATCCTACAACCTTATTAGCTTGTTTATTTGTTGTGGTGGCTTTTTTGTAGATTCTAAAGGAATTTCTGTGTAAATGATTATGTCGGTGAATAAAAATCATTTTACTTCTTCCTTTCCAATCTGGATGGAAGATTTTATTTTATTTTTCTTGCCTAACTGTAATGAATGGAACCTCTAGTACAGTATTGAGTAGAAGTAGTAAGAACAGGTCTTTGTGATTTTCCAGCTTGGAATTTCTTGACCTTCTTGAATGTTCCATTTCTTTCTTTCAGCACATTTGGGAACACATATCTTTGCCTTGTGTTGGGAAGTTTTTGCCATTATTTCTTCAAATATGTTTTCTGTCCCTTTCCTTCTTCTTTGGGGACTTCTGTGATACATGTGTTGGCACACTTGATAATATCCCATAGGTCCCCTAGCCTCTGTTCATTTTCATTCATTTTTTTTCCTGCTCCTCAAAACGAATAATTCCAATAGTTTTATCTTCCCATTGTCTTCATCTTCAGAATTACTGTTTGTTTTCTTTTAATCGTTTTAATCTCTTAATTGGCATTCTGTATGTGTTCATACATTGTCCTGATTGTTTTTAGTTCTTTCCCCATTGTTTCCCTGAGCTCATTGAGCATATTTAAAACTGTTCATTTATCATCTTTGACTAGTAATTCTTATCTCTGGGCTTCCTTAGAGATAATTTCTGTCAAAATATTTTTTTCCTGTGAATGAACCATTTGTGTGTGTGTGTGTGTTTAATGTTTTCTAATTTTCTGTTGAGAACTGCACATTTTGAATACTGTAATGTGGTAGTGAAATCAAATTCTCCTGCTTTGGAGAGATTGCTGATTTTTGCTTGGTGGGGGCTGCAGTAGTCGATGCAGTGCCTTTTCCAGACTCTTTTTGAAAAGTCTGTATTCCTTTTAATATGTGGTCACTGACATTTCTTTTCCAGTGTATGTGTGATCTGTAGTCAGCCAGTGACCTTACAGAGGTTTCCTTATGTGTCCGTACCCGAAATACCAAGCAAAACAAAGATGTGTGTGTCTTCAAATCTTCCAATAACTGTTGTCAGGGAAGTTGCTGTAGCTTGAGGAGGCCAAAATAAAGCTAAGCATCTATGCTGGTCCTTCAGGGAATTGCTAAAATAACCAAAATGCATAACCCCAACATTTTGGAAGACTCGGTCCTTCCTGCTAGCCTGAGTACCAACCAGCTTCTCTGCCCACTGCCACAGCAGAGCTGCAGATGGGGGATGATCGCTGGTTCGTGCACACTGCAATTTAGGAGCCTTTTCCTTCATCAGCTGTGTCTCTGGTTGCTGTAAGTGTCCATTCAGGTTTTGGAATACAGAAATAGTTGATTCTGATAATTTTTTCTCACATGAAGGTTGTTTGAGTGGAGGAACCAACCCTTGAAGCTTCCTGACTCTGTCATTTTTTGTGAGATGACTCTTGGTTATATTCTAATTCGAAAAAAATTTAAATAACAAGACAAAAACTATATGTACCCACACATTTACAATTTCCAGTGCTCTGTATTCCTTTTTTGTACATCTAGGTTTCCATCTGGTATCATTTTCTTTCTGCTTGAAGGACTTCAACATATCTCCTCGCAGGTTTGCTGGTGACAAATTTTTTCAGCTTTTATATGTCTCACTTTTTTGTTTTGTTTTGTGTTATCCTTGTTTTTCAAAGATATATTTAGTGGTAAATTATCCTAGATAACAGGTTTTTTTTCCCCTTCTTTCAATATTCTCCAGATGGTGCTCCATTTTTTCCTAGCTTGTATCGTTTCCGAAGAATAATTTGTTGTTGTTAACCTTATCTTTTTTCTTTGTATAATTAAATTTGTAAACAGTTTGACCATTATTTCTTCATATATTTTCTTAAAAATTTTTTTTAAAGATTTTATTTATTTATTTGACAGAGAGAGGGAGAGCAGAAGCAGGGGGAGCAGCAGAGGGAGAGGGAGAAGCAGGCTCTTCCCTGAGCAGGGAGCCTGATGTGGGGCTCTATCCCAGGACCCTGGGATCATGACCTGAGCCGAAGGCAGAAACTTAACCAACTGAGCCACTCAGGTGCCCCTCTTCATATATTTTCTTGATTCCTCTTTCTCTGGGCTCATTTTTCATGGACTCCAGTTATCCATGTATTTCTCCACTTGAAGTCCCACAGTTTATTGATTTTCTGTTCTTTATTTCAGTCTTTTTTTTCTGTTTTAATTCGCCTGATTTTTATTGGTGTGTCTTTTAAGTTGACTAATGTTTTCTTTTGCTATTACTCTGCTGTCGATCTCTTCCAGTGTATTTTTGTCTCGGATATTATAATTCTCATCTTTAGAAATTTGAATTAAGTTTTTTTTATTATTATTACTTTTTTTTTTTGAGAGAGAGAGTGCAGGGAAGGGGCAGAGGGAGAGGGAGAGAGAGAATCTCGAGCAGACTCTGTGCTGAGCGTGGAGACTGACGCAGGGCTCTATCTAGACAACCCAATCTCACTACCTGAGATCATGACTTGAGCCAAAATTGAGAGTTGGACCCTCAGCCAACTGAGCCACCTAAGTGCCCCTTAATTAGGTTTTTAAAAATGTGTTTCCATGTCTCTTCTTAACACATGCAGTCTTTCCTCTAGCTTCTTGAACCCATGGAATATATCATAAAAACTGTTTGTGTTCTTATCTACTAATTCTATCACCTTGCCAAGTCAATTTTGACTGATTTGTTTTTCTTCTCTTTTTCCCCCTTCTTTGCATGCCTGACAATATTTTATTGAATGCCAGACATTATGAAGTTTCCCGTACTGTGTTTTGAATATTTTTGTTTATTTCTTGAGCTTTGTTCTGAAGTAAGTTGTGACTTAGGAAAACATTGTTCATTCTGGTCTTACTCTGAAATATGTTTAGGTGGGACCCTACCTGCATTTACTGTACGGTTAATTTTTCCTCTCTTCTGAGCAAGATCCTTTTAGTACTCTAATCAGTGCCCCCATCAGGTTTGAGATTTTAAATTTTGGGTATTAAGAATAAGCATCGTTTCTTGTCCTATGTGAGATTGGATCACTCTTGCCTCTAATTTTCGGCGGCAGGTGGGGGAGAGGGGGTGGTCGGAGTCTTTGCCCAACGTCTGATAGTTTCCTCACATGAATGTCCTGAGCAGTCCTTAGCTGTATACTTACAGGTCACTCAGTGCAGATATCTGGAGTTCTCTTTCTGCTCAGCTTTTAATTTTCCCTGGATTTCAGCCATGCAAAATTTAGCCCCCTTAGCTTCTCTGTACTCCCAGCTTCAGCTCCTCAGCTTAGGGAGACCCCTGGGTTCTGCTTGGGTTCCCCCTCCCTTTGCTGAAGTCTGGAAACTTTGTCTAGGCAGTGGGCTTGGAAAATTATTTATTTATTTATTTTCCATCAGGGATCACTGCCTTTTCTTGCCTGTGTCCAGTGTCTTGGTGGCATTGCTTCATACATTTTTGTCTGATGCTTAGTGTTTTGGGGTGGTAGGGTAAATCTTATCCCTGTTACTCTGTTTTATCTGGAAATGGAAAAAGCAATAATCCAAATGGGGTCATTTTTGATATGTAAATAGATGATACAAAAATCTGGAGCAGAGGATTTTAGGATAGAGACCAGGAAACTGTACTTTAAATTGATAAAAATTGAGAGATTATGGATTAGAGAACAAGATATGATGAAATCTAACTAAGAAGAGTAGACAGAAATTTGATGATTAAGAATTAGAAACTGGACAGTGTGGGTTTATGAATGAAAAGCAAAAAATTTATTAAGGTAGAAAATTAGCTTTATCTTAGATTAGCTTAGAGGAAGACATTCTCTAGCCATCTGACATTTAACTTTTGAATAGTTGTCTTAGAACATTCTTTTTTTTTTTTTTTTTTAAAGATTTTTTATTTATTTATTTGACAGAGATAGAGACAGCCAGTGAGAGAGGGAACACAAGCAGGGGGAGTGGGAGAGGAAGAAGCAGGCTCATAGCGGAAGAGCCTGATGTGGGGCTCGATCCCATAACGCCGGGATCACGCCCTGAGCCAAAGGCAGGCGCTTAACCGCTGTGCCACCCAGGCGCCCCTGTCTTAGAACATTCTAGTTTGATTTCTGGGATGGGATTATTTACTTTAAATAGTAATTTTCCAGAAATGGTGATACGAATGTAGTTGTTTATATCATTTTTCTTCATCTTAAAAGTTAAATTTTAACCATGATAAAAGATAATGTGTATCTTATGTTCTTAAAAGTTAAATGTATTTTATAATACTTTTTAAAGTCAGTGGGGGAAAATTAGTTTAGTCTAAAACTATGTTAACTAGTAGATATATGGTGCCATCTAATGGCTAATATGAAAATCTGTTTAGTAAATAGCATAATGCTTAGCCGTTTATATGCTGATTAAATTTAACACTGAAATCTTTAGTGCTTTAAATGGCCAAGGTACAATTTTATTTAAATACTAAGGTATATGTATAGTTTTATTTCAGTTTATAGTATTTTTAAAATTCAACCACATCAGTGTCTGGTTTTCCTCCCATCTGAAGGCATATGTATAAAATTAACATCTTTTAAGTTATATTCAATATAAATTAAACTTACATATGTAAAACCAATTATAACAAGCAAGTCAAGTTTACAAACCTTACATCTGCTATGGTTTTAAATTCTTGTTGCCTCTTCCTAGTCCTAGTATGTAATTACTAATTAATGCCTCACAGAACCTCACTTCTATTATAGACAGAATTCATTCTTCGTCCCTGTCTCCCTCTTTTTTTTTTTTGTATATTTTATAAAATGTATTCCAAACAGGAGAATGATTGATTAGATCGACAGTCTTTAAGTGGTTCTCCAGATTCTTGAATTTCTGTGGAGTCACTCTAGAGGCTGTCATGGAGGTGGCTAAGGCTAGAAAAATGAGCAGTTTGAAGGTTCTAGAAGTCCTGCACCGAAGAAGACTGTTCAACTCTGTTCAACCCAGTATTTCCTAAATATATTTCATAATAGACCTCTTGTTTTCCTTTGGAAAAAAAAAACATGTTAAAATCCTGTTGATCTTGTGCTTTTTAACCTTATTTGGGAATTGTTCTATATTCCCTTTTGAAAGAGATCTTTCATATACATATATACGCATATAGAGTTCTTTTTGTTTTAACAAAATAAAATTTTTTGGTTTTTTTGGTCGCATAGAAATACTTGTTCATTATCAAAAATTTAGAAAATGCAGAGAAATATTTGGAAAATATATGACACATAATTGTACTTTCCACAAGTGACAAATATTAATATTTAGAATATTAATATATAGCCTTTTTATATACATATATAAGTAATTTAATCAAAATAGATATCACATTCTGTTGTTTTTTATCTAGAATTTGCACCTACCTAATATTACATATGACCATTATTATCGGCCATTTGTCATTTTGTTTTATTGTTTATCTGATTTTTAATGATGGCATGGTTTTCCATTGTATAGGCACGCTATTTTTTGTTAGCCAATCTGCTATTTCTGGAATTTTAAATGTATAAATTCTTGTACTATTACTAATAGTGCGTCAGTGAGTACAAAAAATTTATGATGTTTGTAATAGCTCTGATTATTTCCTTAGGGGCAAAAGTCTCTTATATGTATAAAGAAAATGTGTGGAAATAGCCTATCCTGGTCAAAGAATATCCGCATTTTTAAGGTCTTTTAAAAATTGGTAGCAATTTACATTGATAATAATCAGATACAAAACTTTTTTCATCACTTGGTTAAAAAAACGTGGAATTGGTATATTATTGTATATTGCATTTCTCTGATTACTGTGAGGTTGGATATTACTCATGTTTAATGGTGATTTAGAATTCTTTGGTGAGTGTCCTTTGGAAATTTTATTAATTTTTATTAATTTTCTTTATTTAAATAATAATATTAAGGATATGTTTAGAGTGATAGCTTTTTTTAAAGTATTTTTATTTATTTTTGAGAGAAAGAGAGAGAACACAGTCATGAGCAGGGGGGAGCAGCAGAGGCAGAGGGAGAAGCAGGCTCCCTGATGAGCAGGGGGCCTGATGCGAGACTCGGTCCCAGGACCCTGGGATCATGACCTGAGCCGAAGGCAGATGCTTAACTGACTGAGCCACCCAGGTGCCCAAGAGTGATAACTTTTACTGGCCATATATTAATTTCAGCCCTTCTTTGTTGTTTAACTTTGAGTTTTGTGTTTTCTTTTGATACACAGAATTTTCATATTTGTATATAGGAAAAAACTATCCATCATTTTTATTTATGGTTCCTTTGTTTTATGTTTATAAATTTTCCCTAAAATAAAATTCCATTTAACTTAACTTTTTTCAAATAGTTAATATATATTTTTCTGGTTATAAAACAACTATATATTCATTATTAAACATTTGGGTAACAGAGATTAAGAAAAAATTAAAAATCACATGTAATCTCTATACCCAGAGATGACAGTACTGTTTATTGAATAACCAGTAAATTCATGTTTTCTGTACTGATTTGAAATTCTTTCTTTATCATATACAAACTTGCTGTGTATACTGGATTATACTTTTTTCTAGTCTGTTTTGTTAATATCATACTATTTAGTTGCAGTTTGGTAATGTATTTTAATAACTCGTTCAGTGAAGCCTCATAATATGTTTTAAACATTTTCTTTCTGTGCCTTACCATGAATTCTTATAAATAAACCTCTTATATTGGGACGCCTGGGTAGCTCACTTGGTTAAGGGGCCAACACTTGATTTTGGTTCAGGTCATGATCTCGGGGTCCTGGAATTGAGCCTTGCATTGAGCGCAGAGCCTGCTTGTCCCTCTCCCTCTGCTCCTCCCCCTGCTCAAGCGTGCGTGTCTGTACGTGTGCGCTCTCCCAAATAAATAAATTCTTAAAAAAAATAATAAACCTCTTATATTGATAAATACACCTTCACAGTGACCTGAATGAACATTCTTAATCCCTAGTAGCCACCAATCTGTTTTCTAGCTCTGTAATTTTATAATTTCAACATATTATATAAAGAGAATGATATAGCATGTGATCTGTTTAGACTGGAGTTTTTTCACTTAGCATAATGCCCTTGCTATCCGCCCAGGTTGTTGCATGTATCAATCATTTGTTCCTTTTTCTTGCTGAGAGTATTCCATGGTAGAGATGTACCACAGTCTGCTTAACCATTCACGTGTTGAAGGACATTTATATGCTTCCTAGTTCAGGGGTATCACATGTAAAGCTGCTATGAAAATTCTTGCACAGGTTTTTGTGTGGACATCGTGATGGTTTATTTTATGGGTCAGTGTGGCTAGTCTTTAGTGCCCAGCTGTTTTGTTGAACACCAGTTTCCATGTTGCTGTGAGGTATTTTAAAAATGTAATTAATGTTTAAGTCATAGTCTTTTAAGCCAAGCAAATCACCCTTCATAATCTGGATGGGTGTCATCTAATCAGCTGACGGCCTTAAGAGAAAAGACGGAGGCCCAGCTGAGAAGGAAGACACTGTACCTGCAGGCATCTTCTGACTCAAGACGACAACGTCAACTCTCCCCTGGGTCTCCAGCCTGCTGGCTTGTCCAGGAGATCTCGCATTTGTCAGCCCCTAGACTCATGTGGTCCAGTTATTCAAAGCTCTCTCTATAAATGTATCTTATTAGTTCTGTTTCTCTTGGGAACCCTGACTAATACGGGTTTTGTTCCTGAGAGTGGTTCTAGAGGAGTAGGGTCTTAAGAATGATTCTTCTGAATTTGTTCTGGGGTTTCTCCCGTTGGTTTCCTAATCTGATTTGATGTAAAGCTTCGGACTCTATTTTCTGCAGTAAAGAGAGGATTGATCACCCATGGCGTGATGTGGTGGCAGTGATTTGCAAAATCTCATCAGCGTTTACTCAGATACATTTAAGAGGCGAGGTTCTGGGTGACCATATATTTTGATACCTTAGAACATTTTTGTCAAACTAATGCATATAATGACATTGACTTATTGCTCCTAAAGTGAGGAAAGAAAAGGATGAATTTAGGGATTTGAACTCCCAGTTTAAGTACCACATAAATTACCACAGTTCCTATGTCTTCCCAGAAAGAGATCCCTAACTTTTGTGATCAGAGGTTGAGTTTGCTGAAAACAATATCCAAAGTCACATCCTGTGAGTAGCTGAGTTACAATACAATTTGGATTCCCAACTTCATAGAGTATCTGTTGAAATGAAGGCATTGATTAGCAGGGAATGGGATTCCGAAAATTGAAATGCGGACATATGGGAAAATTCTGATGAGGTTGGGGCACTGAATTCCCACATTCTGCTGAGTCTTCTTTGTTAGTAGAAGCAGCTGTTCTCCTCTCATCTGAGGAGACTAGCCATGCTTGGCCTACAGAATCTGTAATGGCCTCCCCTTGAGGTGGTTGCATTGCGACGCACTCCTGATTCTCCTTAGGATCCACCCCTCCCCCCATCCTGCTTTCCTTCTAGACCTTTAACTAGACTCAAGTCTCAGCGGGCCCCTAAAGGTGAGATACAAAGTGTGGCCCTTGAGGAGATGCTCTATAATCCAAAAAAACACAAAAAAACAAAAACCTTATGATTTTTCCACTTAATATAGACAAGTCTAGGGAAGGCGCATGGGAATGGATAGTAAAGGTGTGGGATAGTGGTGGAAGGAACATGAAGTTGAATCAGACTGAATTTCAAATTTTGCTGAAATTTTGATAGGAATTATAGTGAATCTGTATATCGACTTGGGAAAAATTGTCATATTTCACTATGTTGAATTTTCTAATTCATTAACATACTCTCTCCATTTATTTAGATTTTAAATTCAGCAGCATTTTGTATGCAAAATATAAGTCCTGTATATTTTTTGTTAGCTTTATATTTATAAGTAGTTCGTATTCTTTGGGACGATTATAAATGGCATTGTATTTTAAATTTTGGTTTCCACATATTTATTGCCAGGAAATGGAAATATAATTGATTTTTCAGTGTTAGTCTTGTATCCTGTGACTTTGTCAAACCTCACTTATAGTTGTGGGTTTTATTTTGTTTTGTTTTTAGGTTGTTGTTTTTTTTAATTTTGTTTTGGTTTTCATTTTGTTTTGTTTTGGATTTTCTGTGTAGAATAATCATGTCATCTACAAACAGGGACAGTTTTATTTTTTTCTTTCCAATATGTATTGCTAAATTCTGTTTGCTAATGTTTTGTCAAAGATTTTTGTGCCTCTGTTCATGAGGGTTATTGGCCTATAGTTTCCTTTTTTTTACTGACTTTGTCTGATTTGGTATTAGGGCAGTACTGGTATAAAATAAATTGAGAAATATTTTCTCCTCTTCTGTTTTCTGGAAAAGATTGTGTAGAATTGGTGTTAATTCTTTAAATGTTTGGTGTTCTCCAGTGAAACCTTTCTGGACCTAAGATGTCTTTTTCAATAGCTTTTTAAATTATGAATCAGTTTCTTTGGTAGTTGTAGAGCTATTTAAATTATTTACTTTATAATAGTGTGTACTGTGTACTTTTTGAAGAATTGGTCCATTTTACCATATTGTGAAATTTATGTTTATAAGGTTGTCTGTAGCATGCCTTTTATTGTCCTTTTGCTGTCTGCAGGGTATATAGTGATATCCCTTTTCAGTCCTGATAATGGTAATTTGAGCCTTCTCTCATATTCTTTGTCAGTCTTGCTAATCATACTCTAATCCAATTAGAATTACACATTTATTTTACCCACTTGACTCTGAATGTATTCAAGTTTTCACCCCCTAATTTATAATGTTTTGTAGGGTTCTTTTTGTCCAATTTTGGTATCAGAATCATGCTAGCTTTGAAAAATGAATGAGGAAACTTTTCATCTTGTGTCCTAGAACATATTAGAAAACTTCTTTGTGAATCCTTTTAGGTGTATTATTTTTATTTAAGGGAGTTCTTTGATGTTTAAATTTGTACTTTATGCTTATTTTATAGACATTTGGAAAAGTGTGCTGCGGTGTACAAAGTATTAGTCTCTAAAATTTTAAATATCTCTATGATTATATCCTTGTTCTTATGGGTAGTCTGGGTTTTTTGCTTTTGGGTTTTTTTGGGGTTTTTTGTTTGTTTGTTTAGTATTCTATATATATATATATATTTTTTAAGATTTTATTTATTTATTTGACAGAGAGACAGCCAGCGAGAGAGGAAACCCAAGCAGGGGGAGTGGGAGAGGAAGAAGCAGGCTCCCAGTGGAGGAGCCCGATGTGGGGCTCGATCCCAGAACTCTGAGATCACGCTCTGAGCTTAAGGCAGACGCTTAACGACTGAGCCACCCAGGCGCCCCAGTATTCTATATTTTTAAAACATATATTGGTTCAGGCAGTGAGATCTGAGTTAAATAAGGCTTTGCTTGAATCCTGACTGTGCCACTTACAACTCAGTGAACTTGGGCAAATTATTCAGTTCATCAAGTTTCAGTTTCTTTTTCTGCAAGGGTATGGTTGTTGTGAAAGTTGAGTGAAATACTGCCTGTAAAATACTTGGCATGGTGCATGATCAGAGTGCGCCATGAATTAATGTTAGTTTGGTTAGATTTGCTAAAGGTTTGTACATTTTCTTTTAGTCCCCTTCCCCCTATACGCGACAAAAACTAAAAAAAAGTTCTTAGAATCTTCTATTGCTTTCATCTAATTTAATTAATTGATGCTTTTATCTTCATTATTTCCTCCATACCATCTTTTCTAAACTTCTTTAATTGAATGCTTCATCGTTTTCATCCTTTTGTGATTAAAAACACAGCATTTAAGACTGGATTATATTTTCATTAGCCTCCAAAAATGAAGTTTTATTGTTTAGGGTATTTGTGAAATGAAGGAGATGGGATATCATAGAGATCAATGAGCCTTCTTTTCACTGAAACTCAGGGAGACTAGAAATTGTTTTGAATCTGAGATATCCTAAGATCTCTACTTCAATTCTGAAAATATGCAATGATAGCCAGCAGCTTTGCTGTGTTCCTAATTTTAAAGTAAATACTTTTGGATTGTAATGTATTATCATTCATTTTGTTTGCTATATATTTCTGGTAGATTGTGTCAACTTTGTCTTGATGTGTTTCTTCTTGCATTTCTGGATTTGGTTTTAATATTTTTTACATTTATGTTCATAAACCTAGAGATCAACTCTTGCTGCAGTAATGCTACCTAGCAATCTCATATAAAAATAAGCATTTATTTTCACAGATATGAGAGTCCTCTGTCATCTTCCCTTTTTTTGGAGCTTGTATTCTAGTTGGGGAAGAGAGACAATAAACAAAGAGCAAAATTAAATTCCGTGGTACTTTTGAAGATAGATACGGAAAACGGATCAAGGAAAGGGAGAGGAGTGGGTGGTAATGGATTGTGTTTGTAAATAAGACAGAAAAAGTTTCCCTCTTTGAGGAGGTAACATTTAAGCAAAGACTTGGAGGAGGTGAAAGAGTTATCTATGTGAGTAGCTTGGAAAATGCCATGCAGGCAGAGGTAACAACCAGCGAAACACAAGCTGGCTAATAGTTGAGGAATTTTAAAGTGTCCTGTGTGACTGGAGCAGAATAAGCTGGCAGGGAGGTGGTAGGAAATGAGGTCAGAAAAGTAATAGAGAGCCAGATCATGTAGGACGTGGGCAGCCATCCCGAAGTTATGAGCAGAGGGCAGTTAGTTCTGAGTTTCGAAGGGCTTCTTCAGGATCCTGTCTGAGAATAGATGAAGGACAGGCTTGGAAATAGAGGGACTCTTGCAGAACTGAAAAGATTTATCAGGTATCACCTTAACCTCTGTAAACTGCCCCTAAGGACTATTCATTATGTTCTCTTTTTATCTGAAACATAATGGACATAAAAAATAGTATTTAAAGTGAACACCTATGGCAAGAAGTAGAATGCTGCTGTTCTAGAAGTCCCATGGACCCTTCCTGGTTACCACCCCCTCCCTGTCTGCTCTTACGGAAATCACTTCCTTTTTTTCTTTATAGTTGTACTGCAGAAGTGTGCATCCTTGAAATATATAATTAATTTTTCCTATTTTGAACTTTACGTTGGAATCTTGCGGTACGTACTCTTCAGCCTTGCTTTTTCTCACCCTCACATTTATATGATTCATTTTGTTGCATCTAACTAGTTCGGTCATTTTATGGCTGCATTATATTCTCGTGTGTGAATATATGGATCTTCCTCAATGTACAGTGGCATTACATCCCATTAAACCCATCATAAGTTGAAAATATTGCAAGTCAAAATGCATTTAATACACTTAACCTACCGAACATAGCTTACCGTAGGCTACCTTAAATGTGCTCAGAACACTTAGCTTACAGTTGGGCAGAATCCTCTAACACAAAGCCTGTTTTATAGTAAAGTGCTGAATATCTCACATAACTTATTGCATGCTGTACTGAAAGTCGAACACAGCATGGCCGTGCGGGTACAAAATCGTTGTAAGGGGATCAGTTGTTTACCCTTGTAATCCCCTGCCACTGCCCAGCATCATGAGAGAGCGTTGTATGATTTATCACTAGACCAGGAAAAGATCTAAATTCAAAATTCAGAGTGCAGTTTCTACTGAATGCCTATCACCCTAATACTATCATAAAGTTGAAAAATCATAAGCTGAACCATTGTAAGTCAGGGACGTCTGTCCCGTGATTCATCTTTTTTGTTTATGTATTGTTACTGATCAGCAGACTTTTACCAGTTTGTCTGAAAGGTTTCCAGTTGCTCCACTTTCCTGTGAATGCTTGGTATTGACAGACTTAAATTTTGGTCATTTTGGAATAGGGTCGTTGCATCATGGTTTCATTTGCATTTTACCGATTAATAACAAAGTTGAACAACTTTGCATATGTTTATTGGCCATTTTTATTTCATCCTTTGTGATAATCCTGGTCAAGGTTTTGTCCACATTTTATTAATTATGTATTTACGCTTACATATTTATACATATTATATGTATAAATTTGTAGGCGTTCTTTGTATATTTTAGACATGAGCCTTTTTCCCCTTATATGTGTTGCAAGCATATTATCCCATTTTTCGACTTGCCTTTTCCTTATATGATATCTATTGATGACCAGAAATTCTAAATTTTAATGTAGTCATGTTTATCAGTATTTTCCTTTGTAGCTCTTTTTGTATCTTGTTTAATAAGAAACCCTTCTTTACCCTGGAATTGTGAAAGTGAGTCTTTGTACATTTTTATTTATTTATTTATTTATTTATTTATTTTTGTACATTTTTTTTAGAAGACTTACTGGCAAAAGCTTTTTGCATTTAGATCTTTAATCTATCTGAAATTGATTTGTATGTAAATTCATTTTCCCCCCTCATATTTCCAGCTCACTGTATTGAAAAGATGATTTCTCTTCACTGCTGTGCAGCCACCTTTTTATACATCAGAATCCCTATGTGCACGTGTCTGTTTCTGGCCTATGCATTCTGTACTATAGGTCTGTCATGTATCCCTGTACCACTACCACTTCATTTTAATTCTAATTCTAGTTTCAAATTCAAAGTTTTTATTCTGTACTCACCTCGCAGCTTCTTACTTTCAGCTTTTTAGGTACTCTGATACCAAGAAGATGAGTGTCCCGATTTGACATTCTATAAACATTCCTGTTATTCTAAAAGAGTTTTCGCCAGTGTTAAGTTTTAAAAGGTTTTCATATATCCTATCTGCATTCGAATTTGGCTGCTGTGTACCAGAATCTAAAAGATAGATTGATCGCCTCTATACCTACTTTGATTTTTTTCCTCATACAGGACCTCTAGGCTCTGATAAAAGACAGGCTTTCGACTTGTATAAATGAGGGCAAGATATTAGACAGTGATGAACTCATCAGAGATAATGCTATCCTGGAAAGCTGCTTGCTGGCCAATCACTTACTGGCAATGCTCTTCAACTTGCTTTCTTTAAACCATTACATTATACTTATCAGTGTCCAAATTTGTAAGTAAAATATGGGAATGTGAATTTTTTGAGCATAGATTATAATTTTTTTTATGAAATAAATTTATGCTTCATTCCTAAAACAAATACTTCCTGAGTGCTACCACGTTCTGGGTATTGTATTAGGCATTCAGGAGGAACCAGTGATGTTTTTGAAAGTCCCTGCCTTCATGGAGCTGTCTTAGAGGAGGCCAACAAGTAAACTTGGAGTTTGATCCATTGTGGTATGTGCTGTGAAAGAGCAGTGCACCATGGGAGCATATAGTTAGGACCTCTTACCCATCTTTAAAGTCTGAGAGGGCTTTCTAGGGGAGTCCACATATGAGCAGGATCCTGAAGTATGAGATTCAGATTGGCAAGGTCAAGTGAACAGAAAAGGGAGGCAGAGAAGGGCAGTTCTATCAAGTATGTGGGGAAACTTAAAGTGAAAGAAGAGCCTGGGACATACTGAAAGTATTATAACACTTTATATAAATCAATAATACTATCTTAGAAATTACCATTCCTTGGGAGAAGATATTTGCAAATGACATATCCAATAAAGGGTTAGTATCCAAAATACATAAAGAACTTATATTAATCAATACCCTAGATACAAATAATCCAATTAAAAAGTGGGCAGAGGTGCCTGGGTGGCTCAGTCAATTGAGTGTCCCACTCTTGGTTTTGGCTCCGGTCATGATCTCATGGGTTGTAGGATCAAGCCCCACATCAGGCTCCGTGCTCAGTGGAGAGTCTGCTTGAAGATTCTCTCCCTCTGTCCCTCCCCTGCACTCTCTCTCTCAAATAAATAAATTGTTTTTTAAGATGGGCAGAAACATGAACAGACATTTCTCCAAAGAAGACATCCAAATGGCCAACAGACACATGATAAGATGTTCAACATCACTCATCATCAGGGAAATACAAATCAAAACTACAATGAGATAATCACCTCACACCTGTCAGAGTGGCTAAAATCAAAAATGCAAGAGATAAGTGTTTGCAGGATGTGAAGAGAAAGGAACCCTCTTGCACTCTTGGTGAGAACTGGTGCAGCTGCTGTGGAAGACAGTATGGAGGTTCCTCAGAAAGTTAAAAACAGAACTGCCCTACAATCCAGCAATACCACGACTGGGTGTTTACCCCAAAACCACAAAAACACTAATTCAAAGAAATAAATGCACCCCTATGTTTATTGCAGCATTATTTACAACAGCCAAATTATGGAAGCAGCCCAAGTGTCCACCAATAGATGAATGGATAAAGAAGATGTGGTGTATAAATATATAATGGAATATTATTCAACCATAAAAATAATGAAATCTTGCCATTTGCAACAACATGGATGAAACTAGAGAGTAATGCTAAGAGAAGTACGCCAATCAGAGGAAGACAAATACATAGGATTTCACTCATATGTGTCATTTAAGAAATAAATGAACAGAGGAAAAAAAAAGAAGAGGCAAACCAAGAAACAGACTCTTCAGTGTAGAGAACAAACTGATGGTTACAGGAAGAGCGGTGGGCAAGGGGATGGGTTAAATAGGTGATGAGGATTAAGGAGGGCACTTGTGATAAGCAGTGGGCGATGTATGGAAGTGTTGAATCACTGTATTGTACACTTGAAGCTAACATTGTATGTTAACCACACTGGAGTCAAAATAAAAAACTTCAAAAAAAGAAGAAATCTTAATAAAAAAAGTAAATGTAATATAAAGGATAAATCTTTTTTTTTTTAAAAAAGAAATTACCGTTCCTGATTTGTGGGGAGTAATCAGCAATTTATCTTGGACAATTAGTAAAAGCTATTTTTAGATTTTAACAATGGTTTTTCAGGGTCTCTGATTCTCTTAACTGTAAAGACTATTTGCATAGAAAACATACAAAGGAATTAGTATACTATTATATACCCCAGGCCCTTTCATCTCTTGATCTTTTCACTCTAAAGATCTGGGGGGATAATGTGGCAAACTTCATTAATAATTAATCTCAGTCATCCATTTAACTAAAAGACAGTGACTTGTCCAAAGTAATATTCTAAAAAGTATTAAAGTTAATTAAAATCTAGTTCTCAGAAACATTCTCCTTCCTTTAGGAATGTTTCACTGCTTTGAAGCTAAAGGCTAAGTAGAAGAATATATAGTCTTTATGTGTTGGGAGGACGAACAAAGATGGGAAATAATTTTCAAATGATTTTATAAGGGTTGGCTGTCATTCACCTGAATTTGGAGAAAAATGAAGGGAAGAGGCTGAAATAAAAGAGGAAAGAATATGAGACAGACCTAACGGTCAGAGTTGTTAATAGATTGACCTGGCCTTTTAGGCTTTCTTTGCGGTAGCAAATACCTAGAACTGTATTTAGTTTCGACTCCCAGCAGCAGGTATTCAGAATTGCAAAACAAAAATGTTCAGTAGTCTTCTAAAGGTTTCTGTAAAGGGAACCATATGGAATCTATACGCTATTTGTGTTCCATGACATCCAAACCGGTTGTTCCCTAAAATTCAGTACATATTGCCATATCCTTACAAATATGACTTTTCTTTATTAATATATTTTCTTTTGTCAACTCGGTTTCATTGACAAATGTTTTTTCTGTTTGTTTTCTTCTGCCTCATTGTGATATAGTCTCCAGATCCATTGTGTACTTTTTTCTTTTCAACTTTTCTGAGTTACTGGATCCAGTTTAGTGTTTTTATACAATTATAATTATCATCTGTCACCACTAATTTATTTCTCAGTTTTGAAAGTTCTCAGAATTCCTTTACGAATATGCACTTTCTTAGTATCTTCATCACAGTAACCTTAGCCATTTGGGGTTTATTTAAAATAGGATTTTCTTAACTTTTCTCTCAAGCAAATTGTTAGTCCTGTAAATTTTATACTCCTCTAATCTTTCTTGATAGCCTGTTTCAATTCTTAATCTTCACAGCTGAATAGTATTTCTGCAGTCAACTTTTTAGATTCTCATTAGAGGTCACTTTCTTTTTTATAATCTTGGAGTTCTGTCTTATGTGGTCCACCTGATCTGCATATACAGAATCCTTCGATAAACACCTTTTTGCCATTTCTTCTGTGGTATAAAATAATTTCACCTTTGGCGTAGGCTTTTAATATATGTGTCCTGAATTTAATTGTTCCTCTCTGGACCTTTTTAGTGTTCTCGGTTACATTTTGAAATTGGAGACCGTACTGCTTTAGTAGAAATCTGATAGCATAATAGAAGGCTTAATTTTCACCTGTTGGAAACGTTTGTTCCTGCCACATTTTATTGAGCCAGTATTTTCATTAGCCTTTCTCAGTGTTTGGCCTCTAGTGGGGTAGTAACTTGGCAGTTATCCATATTGATCTCATTTGGTTTTGATGTATTACTTCATTCATACATTGAGGTCCCTTGTGTATGTTTGTTTGAGTGTATTAGCAACCGTGCCCAACCTAGTTTGTAGGACCTTCTACAAAATTAATGAACGTATTCTCAATTCCTTCATTCAGGTTAGGGAAAGGTATTAAGTAACACAGTTTTGTTTTTTTTTTTAAAGATTTTATTTATTTAACAGAGAGACAGCCAGCGAGAGAGGGAACACAAGCAGGGGGAGTGGGAGAGGAAGAAGCAGGCTGTTAGGGAGAAGCCTGATGTGGGGCTCGATCCCAGAACACTGGGATCACACCCTGAGCTGAAGGCAGACGCTTAACCGCTGTGCCACCCAGGCGCCCCTAAGTAACACGGTTTTATGGAGTGATTCTCTTTAAGCTGATTATGAGTCCCTGGGTTTGGAGTGTAATCTTGCATCCTTTTGTGTGTATTCATTCTTTCAGTCTATCTAAACAGTCACATATACAGCTGTTGGTTCTTCCTGACTTCAAGTTGCTGTGCCAGAAAAAGAGAATATTTAGTTAGGGAGGGAGTAACTTTAATGGCCTCTTTGGCATTTGACCTAGTTACCAAGAAGACAAAAGTGATAACTCAGAAGGGTTGGCACAAGGCAAAAAAAGCAAAACCAGGTCTAATGCCAGTGCTTGCCTGAGAGAGAGCCGATGTGGTATGGCCTACCATGAGGTGACTTCCTTGCTGGACTTTCAAATCTTTCATCTAGAACCTAGATCCTACCTGTAAGTTTGTTAATTAAACTAAAATTTCATTTTAGAGAAAATTGTGAGTTTTATTTAAAAAAGCCAGACATCATGTGTTTTCCTTGTCTACATGAGTCATTCTTTCACAGAAAGAAATTAACAAGTTATCTGATACATTCCCTTGAGACGTACAGATTGTGCCTTAGCAACCCATGTTTTTCTAGAGAATTGAAAGTTATTGAAAGTATTTTGATAACTTGTGTTAATATTTTCTTCTGTATCTGTCATGGTGGTTCTTATAAAACGATAGCATTTGGCATTTAACCCATAGTTTATATTTCACTTGCTTGAATGTCAATCTGATTTTGATAGAAGGGAGATTGTCTGCTAAAGCATGTGAATGGACTACTACCTTTTTAATATATTCATAAGATCAGTAAGTAGTTTATTATGTTAGATGATTGTGATACAGTGCCATGAATTGGAAGGTCTTTCTTTGTCACTTGAAATAGAAGCACCAATGGAGCAAGTACAGAGAAAGCTTTTTAAAAATTAATGTAGGACATTATATGTGTGTGTTTATATTTACTCGTTTGTATATGTGAGACAGCCTGAAAGGGAGGCTCTCAGAAGAGCCTCTCTGTTGCAGCCTGTTCAGCTGAGGCAGGCACCTAGCAGGTCAGGCTATCATCATTTCCCGCTTGGATTATTGCAGTTACTTTATAAACTACCTCTTACTAGTCCTTCATTCCTGTCCTTACTTGTACGCCAGAATGATCTGATCATTGCCATGCTTGAAATATTTTATTGAGTCCCCATTGCCTGCAGGATAAAGTTCAAACTCCTTCACAGTTTTTACAAGATCTTTCATGATGTTGCCCTTGCTTACTCTCCTGCCTCATCTCTTAACCACTTGGCACCTTCTGTTCTGTTCCCTTAGCTGTGTCATTATCTCTTGCCTCTGGGCCTTTTCACTGTAAACCACCCCCCCTTTGCCGCCTTCCTCTTTCTTATTCTAGATTCTTCAGAGTTCAGTTTAGGAGTCACTTATTCCAGGAAGTCTTCTCTTATCTCCCAAGTCAAGGTTGGGTGCCCCTTGATACTTTAAGTCTCTGAGTTCTGGAACCACATTTGTCTTATTCAGGCTTCATTCCTATTGCTTAGTATTTATTGAATAAATTAATGTACAGTTAGTACTTCTCTGACTTTTTCACGGACAGAAAAGAGAACGTCTGTCCCTCATGAATATGCAAAGATCCTTGCTAAAAGCGTGAAGGTTTCTTAAAGTTCTGCGTTTATTTTTTTTAATTTCAGAAATTTTTATTTTGCTTTATTATCAATTTAATTATATATTTCTCTAAATCTCTAAAATAGACGCTACTAAAAGACGTGTCAATGTACACATTTTAATTTTCAATTTCGTCATTCCATTGCTTAGCTTTTCTCTTTCTGGTTTGCAGTTTCTTTCTTCTGCTATATGATTAATGTGGATTTTGTTACAGGTGATTGGTTAATTTGCAGCACTGCTCCTTATTTTATAGAATATTAAAATACTTTCTTTTACTACTTTAATGACTTGAAATTTGCGTTTGCAACCTCTGAGGACCAAGATTCAGATCGCCCCCTACTTGATTCGGCCCCAGCATTGCCATGCTTGTTCAGTAACACTGTCTGCAGCTGAAAGTAGAGCAGGGTGTTAGAGCACTTTTGCAAAGCTTTTCAGAGTAATTTTCTTTAAAATTTCCAGTATCTTTGCTGTCATTATATCTGATTGTGTGTGTGTGTGTGTGTGTGTGTGTGTGTGTAAAGGTAGAGATCACTTTGAAAATGGAGTTCCACATTTTTTATTCAATATGCATTGAGAATGCAAGTTAAGGATTAAAAAATCCCTCACTTGCAAATTGCTGCATGGAAGTAGGGGCACCATATGATGTTGAGCCCTTATCACCACTAACTAAAATGTGTTGGACCTCTTTAATGCTAATAAAGCATTACTGTGGACTTTTAGTTGCATACATATATATTCAGATGCAGTAAATCCGTGTCTTAAACTATATAGTGTTTTTGGAAAAGGCTGTGTGTCCTCAAACTGGATCAAGTTTAGGGTGAAGTAAGATGTTTTTAAGATGAACAAAGGATGTTTTAATCACTCCAGGAAGAGAAGTAGAGAGACTGATATCAGCAAGATGAGGGAGTAGGAAATCCCAATACTCATTCCCCAACAAAAACAATGATTAAACAACTGCTGATGGAAATAGCTTTAGGATAGTTCTAGAATACAATGGAGAAGCTGCAGCCCCCCCAGTGGAGCACACACACTGAGAAGGGCCACATTGAAAAGCAAAGTAAGCATTTTACCTGCATCACCCAGTCCTCTAGTTCAGTCCAGCTCGACACCAGGGGGGATCTCCTTGGCTGTGACCTCCCCCCAGGGGGAAAGGAGAGCAGAAGACTTCAGCAGCTTTCACCACTGCCAGTGAGGAACCTGGTAGTCCTCGCCACCCTCAGTCTTTGCCACTGGGGACCTCCAAAATCTTTGCTAACACTGACCCCAGCTGATGAAGCTGCCTGGAATTTACCCCTCAGAGTCGTCACCCCTACGCCTCTCCCTCAACCCCCAGGAATAGAGCTACCTCTTTGCTCCTACCCCTCCCAGACTGGAGTCACCAACACCTCCCCCACTTCCCTGTTCTGGGGCTGCTGTGTTCATGGCTCCACAGCCATTCCACATGTATGTGGACACTGGTGCTGCAGTTGATCTGCCTATGCCTGTACCCTAGGCATTGGTACTGCCATGTATGTGCTGGGCACACCCATGTCCTGGCCACTGGTACCACTGCTGAAGTCATGTGTGCCCCAGTGCTAAGAGACACCCTTGACTACAACCTTCCCCCACCGGGGAATAGGACAGTAGGAAGACCCCAGCAATATTTGAAATTATCCAGTGAGAAGGAAAAAAGGGATGAATAACAGTGAAGAAAGTCTATAGGCTTTGTGAGACACCATCAAGGGAAACAATATATTCATTTTGGGTGCGCCATATGGAGAAGGGTGGGAGGTGGAGGGGTACAGAAAGCTCATTTAAAGAAATAATGATTAAAAATGTCCACATCTGGGTAGAGAACTAGACATCCAGATTCATGAAGCTCAAATGTTCCCAAACAGGATCAACTCAAAGAAGACTGCACTGAGACACATTATAATCTAATTGTCAAAAGTCAAGGACAAAGAGAATATTGCACACAAGAGGAGAAAAGCAACTTGTCAGATAGAAGAGCACTGCCTCCCCCCACCATAGGATGATCATTAGGTTTCTCAGCAGAAACTTTGCAGGCCAGGAGAGAGTGAGATAATATATTCAAAGAGCTTAAAGAAAAAAACTCTGCCAACCAAGAATACAATACCTGAAAAAAATTTTCATTAAAACTGAAGACAAGATAACATTTTTCTTGGACAAACAAACCAGTGGAGTTTGTCATCACAAAATCTACCATACAAGAAATACTTTAGGGAGTTCTTTAAATTGAAACAAAAATTTACTAAGTATCAACATTAAAGTATATGAAAGCATAAATAAAAGTTTTGTTAATGGATACACCATGAAGAGCAAACTCTGACTTTAAGAACACAAATGGAAGTAAAAAGTGTCAAGTTTTTGTATGCAATTGAAGTTAAATTGTTAACTTAAAATACGTGATTCTACTACATGCTATTTTATGCTAGCGTCAAGCTAACCACAAAGATAAAACCCGTAATAGATACACAAAAGGTAAAGAAAAAAATTAAATTACTACAAAAGCAATCAGATGGCAACGGAAGCCCGTAGGAATGAAGATAGGGACAAAACATCTGCATGATAGGAAACAATAACAGAATTTCCATAGTAAATCTTCACCTGTCAATAATCACTTTTAATGTAAATGGATTAAACTCACCAGTCAAAGGACATAGAGTGGCTGAGTGAATAAAAAGACAAGATTTAGCAAGAGACAAGAGACCATTGACAAGAGACTCACTTTAGATGTAAACACACACACAGGCTGAGGGGGAAGACATGGAAAAATGTGTTTCATGCAAATGGTAAGCAAAAAAAAAGCAGGAATGACTATACTTACATCAGACAAAATAGACTCTAAAACTGCCTCTCAACAGAAATTTCATTATATATTGGTAAAAGAGCCAATTCAACAGAAAGAAATAATCGTAAATATACAAACGTGTACACTGTTAGCAGGAATGTAAATTGGTACAACCATTATGGAAAACAGTGTGAATTTTCTTTAAAAAATGAAAAATAAAACCGACTTATGATCCAGCAAACCCAATTCTAGGTATATATCCAAAGGAAACAAACCCAGAATCTCTAAAAAACATCTGCACTTCTACGTTCATTTCAGCCTTATTCATAATAGCCAAGATATGGAAACAACCTAAACATCTATCAGCAGATGAACTGATACATAAAATGTGGTGTATCTGTACGATGGAATATTACTCAGCCTTAATAAAGAAAAAAATCCTGCCATTTATGACAATATGGATAAACCTGAAGGACATTATGCTAAGTGAAATAAGCCAAACAGAAAGACAAATACTGCATGATGGCACCTATATGTGAAATCTAGAATAGTCAACCTTGTAGAAGCAGAAAACAGAATGGTGGTTGTCAGGGGCTGGGGGTTGGTGGAGGGTGGGAAGCTGTTGGCACAGAGTTTCAGTTATACAAGATTAATCAGTTCTGGAGATCTAACGTACAACAATGTGACTAAAATTAACTATACAAGGTATCTTGACGTTGCTAAGAGAATAGATCTTAAGCATTCTCACCACAAAAAGGAAAAAAAGATAACTGTAAGGTGATAAGGATGTAAGGATATATTAATTACCTTGATTGTCATTATTGTACAGTCCACATGTATATCAGATCAAGTTGTACCTTACATATGTATAATTTTCAATCGTTATACCTCAGTAAAGTTTGAAAAAAATGTACAATAAGAACAAAGCAATTTTTAAAGAAAAGTAGTATGGATATAACATTAGGATATAGGAAGAAGGTGGTGCCTCTCTAAGATATTAGAAAGAAACCAATTTGCATTTGTCAGAATTTGATGGCTTAGAATTAAAGCTTGAAGTACGCATATCTGAAACTTGTTTGACATCATAAATTGGCCGTAACTAGAAGATTCTCCTGTTGGGGCGCCTGGGTGGCACAGTGGTTAAGCGTCTGCCTTCGGCTCAGGGCGTGATCCCGGCGTTATGGGATCGAGCCCCACATCAGGCTCTTCCGCTGGGAACCTGCTTCTTCCTCTCCCACTCCCCCTGCTGTGTTCCCTCTCTCGCTGGCTGTCTCTATCTCTGTCAAATAAATAAATAAAATCTTAAAAAAAAAAAAAGATTCTCCTGCAATTGGTGTTGACTTTTCAAAATCTTGTTTATAGTAGCTCAGCAATGAAGGTCTTACTGAAGGGGGAGAGCAAAGAATCATTAGCAAAGTAAAGGCCAGAGAGAAGTGACCCTCTATTTGCCTGTACCATTTATCACTCAGATAATTTTGGAGGAATTCATACACATTGAATGGACAGTGAAAAATTTGGAGGCAGTTAACCCTAATTTGTTGATCAAAAGAATGACTCTGCTTTACTATATGCAGATTTGCCAGGAAAATAAGTTTGTCTTAATTTAAGCTTCATTGGAATTGTAATTTGAAGCCTCAATCAAGAGCATACTTGAAGAAAAATAACTTTCTGAGAATGTTTGACAGTTATTATGTTAAGTATTTGGTTTAAATATAAGTTTATTCAGTGCATGTTAAGTATATTATTATCAAGTCTAAGTATGAGGCATATGGTTTAAATATATTTTGCATTTGGTTTCCATACTTATTAAATGGGGTTTTTTTTCCAGTTTTTTTTTAAGACCGATTTAGGATTTTTCACTGTTGTGATATTTGAATGAAATTTCAGTTTATTACATGGTACTTAGAGAAAATATTGGTTCAATCTATTGATGGTTTGACATTTGAAACAAGTTGGATATCATCTGTTTTATCAATCTTGTCAGGTGACTGTCTCCCAGAGGGCAGTTTTGTTTGTAAGATTTTAGGCAGTGTCCCACATCACTGCCATCTGTGCCTTCCCCTCTTCTTGTCCCTTGAAATTACTCAGCAGTGAATTATGTCACTTAGGAGTAAATGTTTTTTGGTTTTTTAATGATTTTTTTAGTAAAATCTAAAGTTAATAGTTACGTATTATTATATTCCTTTCTTGATTTATATATGTCATCTTTCCAGTTTTCTGTTATTTATATCATCATATAAAAATTTGTAGAAGCAACTGAGATATTATACAAGGAGATTTAAGCATATCAAATTAATCTTTTACTTTCCTATATTGTTTCTCAGAAATACTGATAAACTCTTTATGTCCAAACCAGAGCAAACACAAATTGTGGAATTTTTCTGATTAGAATATCAGAAAAAATATTCAGGACTTATTAAATAGTAAGCAAGTATTTCTTTTATAATGAAAGTTGGCTTCCTGTATAGTTCACATTTTGTTCAAGAGATAGAATTACAGGGGGTGCCTGGGTGGCGCAGTCCTTAAGCGTCTGCCTTCAGCTCAGGGCGTGATCCCGGCATTATGGGATCGAGTCCCACATCAGGCCCCTCCGCTATGAGCCTGCTTCTTCCTCTCCCACTCCCCCTGCTTGTGTTCCCTCTCTCGCTGGCTGTCTCTATCTCTGTCAAATAAAAAAAAAAAAAAAGATAGAATTACATCTATTAAATGAATTATTAAAGTCTCCATGACATGTAGTTAGAGGACTAGTGTTTCATGCCAAGTAAGACAGATCAACAATACAGACCTTATAATACAAATTGTAAGTGGTTCTCTTTAATCCTTCTTTTTTAAAGAATTATAAGAAGCCTGGGTACTTTATTTAATTTTGCATTTATGATATAATTAAAAGAATAATTTTGTAAAATTTATTATAATTTACAGATATGAATATAAGATTTGTAATTAGTTTTGATAAATAAATAAACTTTAGAGAAGAGCACAAATAATATTGAAAATACAAAAGCTCAATAAATAAATATCTGCCTTATACTTATTTTTATGTATATCCTAGTATTTTTTTCATAAAACTTAAATAGAAAATGTTTTCTTTGTGACAAAATGGAAAGTAGAACTTAAGTGAATTCTGCAATACATTCAGAGTCAAAATGGATTTGCTCCTGCTTTTACTTTTTATAAGACTGTTATTTCACCATTTTCTTCCTATGAACAATTTATCTGTAGAAATTAAAGTGAATTGTATTACTATTATTGAAACTTGGATTTTGACAAAAAGTGGGTTTTTTCATCTTTTATAAATATGTATATATATGTATATATATATTCATTTCTAAATGTATAGTAAAGATAACAGTAAAGCCAGTCAACTGTACATAACGTAAATAATCATTAATCTTGGACAAGCTAAACTTTTTGGATTTCCTGGTGAGATATTATACCTTTTTCCTTTGCAGTATAATCTTTACACACTTCATACAGGGGATCATACAGCTCACAGAGACCTTATAGGACTATATACAGACCGGATATATTTTTAATGAGCATTACTGATGACTATCAAGCTTATTATTCTATAGGATACATTTAGTTTTTAACTTTTCATACATGGCATATACTATAAGGATGTACCATTCATTTTGGTTTCTAAGCATACTTCTGTAGTTAATTTTAGCATATTTAGGAAAGTATCTTGAATAGAAAAAATTATTCCAGTTTTATAATTTATATTTTTACTTTGAGGAAGCTTGAATCAGTTGCTATTTTTAAACATATATAAAATCTAAATCATAAAATGTTTTCCCTTAATGTATATAGTAAGCTCTATTACTTTGATCACATAGCTTTCCCTTATATTTATATTACAGGTTGGCATGTAAGGAAGCAGTATTGCTGGATGTTTAGGAACAGGGGCTCTGGAGTTAGAATGTATGGGTTCAAATCCAGGTTCTACCATTTCCTGTATTTGTGGCCTGAGACAAGTTAATTAGTCTCTGGGCCTCAGTTTACTAATCTAAAGATTAAGATGATGTACTTAAAAGTTGTACATAAAGTCATTTTGACCATTAAGTTTTAAAATGAGAGAGATTATAACAATGCCTGGCAAATAGGAAGCAAGAGGGATGAGTGTTTGACATTTTGGCTCAAGAGTCATTATGCCGGCCTTCAAATCAAGACTCTGTCACTGAATTTTAAGATCTTGAAAATTCTGCTTAACTCTTTCTGAGCCTCAGTTCCCATATCGGTAAAATTGGGTTGTAGTGAAGAATCAACTGGATAATGCTTGTAACTCCTAAATGTAATGCTTAAAAGGAGCCAAGGGGAAAAAAAAAAAAGAGAGAGGGGCAACCCAAGAACAGACTCTTAACTGTAGAGAACAAACTGGCGGTTACCAGAAGGGAAGTGGGTGGGGCATGGGTGAAATAGGTGATGGGCCTTAAGGAGAACATTTGTTGTGATGAGCACTGGGTGACGTATGGAAATGCTGACTCACTGTATTGTACACCTGAAACTAATATTACAGTATATGTTAACTAACTGGAATTTAAAAAAAAACTTAAAAAAACAGCCCTTAGCAAGTAATAACCACTCTTAAATATTTGATGTTGCTCATATTATTATTATTTGGTCTTGGTTTTATTGTTTATCACATGTAAATTTTACAAATTTGGATTATAGGGAAATAATGCATTAGTGAATTTTGAGTTTTTAATGAACTCAAATTCGATTCAGCAAATTAAATTCTGCAAATGTATATTAACCTAAACTAATTATCTGTTTGCTGTTAAATAGGTTTTGAAGCTCCTCCTTAAAAGGTAATATGCATTTTGCAATAGTGTTTACTTGCTTACAGTGGCTAACCTAGAATTTTGGGAAAGAGTAGGTTTATGTACAGATAATTTAATCGTAATCCTAGGAAGACCTATGCAGACCGGCTTTGTAAGCAGGTTCATAATATAAATAAGATTTTAGGCATAATTTCTTATACCGAATGGAAAATATATTTTCTACAGTGAGATCTAAGTTAGTGTAATTTTATTTTGTTTTTTGATGGTGTATAGCATTCACGTCTTTAATTTCAGTGTATTTTCTTTTGCAGTTTTATGCACAAGGCTTTGTCAAATGTTTCCATGCTTAAAACTGTTACTGGCCAACTTACAGTATCATGTCATTTGAAATAATCAATATTATTTTAATCCTGAGATAAGGATGAAAAATAGAAGTCTGAAGCTTTTTAATATTTTCTACTAGAAAATGTTTTTTTCTTGTATACAAGCATATTACTGTTTTAAAATTTAAATATTTTCAAAGACTGTAGAAGATGGACGTTTAAGCAATGGATAAGAAAGGAGTTGTGTGACTAGTATATTTACATTAAGCATCTTTCTCCTTTTTCTAGTGGAGAAAGATTTTTTGTTAAAAATTTTTCCAAACTCACAGTATATAGCTATCTAAAAACTTGTTAAATAAGATTTACCCATCATGTGCCAGGTTGGTTTGTATTTAGTCAGTAAAACCTTTCACTTGGAATAGGCTGAACAAAAGGAGGAAAACTCTCAAATCACGTCTAACAAACGCAAGCTTCATGAGAGCGCTCTGCTCATACTTCCCTTTCTTTACTAGGCATCCACATTGAAACAGTCTGGCAGTTCCGATGTAACACGTCAACAACTAAACTCATTATCTGCCTCTCTCTTTCCAATTCCCTCTTAGCCCTCATGCCTTAAACTATGTCCCTTTCCCTTTATATTTTTTCATTTTGGTTCATGGCGTAACCAGTAACTCATTCACACAGACTGGAAACTTGAGAATTATCCTCGGCTTCTCTTTATCTTCGTCTCCTACATCTAATCGATTAGCTTATTATCTGTTTTCCTTGAACAAAAACTAGAGTTCACCCCTCTTCTCTGTCACCACTGTTACTTCTTCATGTAAGAACTCCTCATACTCTTCATCAGGAAACAATCTGAGGGTTGCTGGAGGGGAGGGGGTAACTGGGTGATGTCATGAGCACTGGGTATTATATACAACTGATGGATCACCGAACTCTACCTCTGAAACTGATAATACATTATATGTTAATTAATTGAATTTAAATGAGAAAAAGGAACTCCTCCTGCATTGCCACCAATCACTCCTACTGTATTCCAGTTTTCTAAATGTTTTAAGCAATATAGTTCTGCAAATACAATATCTTCAGGATGGTATTCAAGTTTCTTTGACATTTTGGATCTTTTATCTCTAGTCTCAGCTCCTCTGGTATATTCTAGATCTTTCCTGAACACACATTCATTCATTCGTTCATTTACAAATGATTATATAACGTTAGCTATGTGGCATTGTGCTAAATGCTTTGAGAACACGGAGGCAAGTAAGACAGACATGACCGTGACCCACTAGCGCGCCTAGAATGCCATGCACACTGTTTCTGTGTCTTTTCCTGTACTATTTCATCTGTCCCTTCACTGTTTGATAGAGTTTTATTAATCCTTCATGCCCTACTCAAGTGTTACCTCCTTTCTGTAGCATTTGTAACTTCCCCAGGTCATATTTCTTTGTGTTCCAATAATACTTTGTATTCCTGCCTCTATTATAGCACTCACTGTATTATACTTGTTTATAGTTGATTCCTCCTCCACCCCAGGTTAAATTTTCAAATGGGAAGGAAGGAGACGAAAAGAGAAACGCAGAAATAAGGACTGAGACATGAGATAAGAGACAAAAAGAGGAGAGAAGGAATACAGGAGAAGTAGCATGAGCGGTCGTTAAAAGCACAGATCCTGTAGCTAGCCACGGTTTGAATCCTGACTCTTCCATTCATAAGCTGGACACATAATTTAATATCTCCATATCACAACTTATAATGGAGATAATAGTATAATCGTGAAGATTTAAAAAGTTAATATATGTCAAGTACTTAAAACAGTCCCTAGTACGTAATATATGGTACATGTATTTGTTGCTATTTTTGTTAGCAATAATTTAGCTTTTTTAAGTGAGGTGAGCTATGTTTTCTTTCGTTCAGTCTTAAGAGATGGGAGATTTTCAGGTTGCATATTATTTAACCCTGTGTGTTCACTTAAATGCATCAAATTTTCAAGTGTATTTTGGACCTGGGCTAAAGGGGGAGCTCCTATACATACGTGCTTATGGCACAGTATTGAATATAAGTTTGTTGAGCATTTTGCCTTTTATACCAGGTCCTGTCCTGCTTCTGACTTCCCTAGCTATTAGAATTGTTGAAGATAATTCTTCTGTTTTCATTTTTACTTCATCCTTCAGGCTTGATGCATACCACTGTTTTTGGTAATATAGCTTAGATTATTTTTTAGTTAAAATACTCTTGTCTTTCCTGACTGTTCTCCAACCTGAAAAATGAGACAGTCAGAGCTAATGTCTGGGCATAACTTCTCGTTTCTGGTAGCAGGAACTGTTCCTCGTTCTGATATTTAGACTGCATTTCTACATTCAGTCTCTCCCCTTTTCCTTACAGTGTCACTCTGCTCAGTTCTCTACCACAATCCTGTTGATCCAGCTTTGAATAGACTATCATGACCTAGCACTTCTACACCCGGGATGGCTGACATTCACAAATAATGAAAAGCTAGGAGATAAAAACAGTCCTCATCGGACTGGTTGGTGACTTCATTGTAAACAAATGAGTTATATAGATGCTAACTGCTGTGGTCCTTCTGATTAAAGAAAGAATCTGGGAGGCGCTGACATTTTAGTTGCTGCTTGAGCAGTGGAAGAAGAAAGAGTAGATTGTACGTTGTAGAGGGTATTTGAGGCTTAGCATTCCTTCTCACCTAATACTTGAGTATTACATGTAAGCATTAGGGATAAAAATTTAGTTCCTGTTTAACTCCAAATGACTGGTGTAGTAACAAATAATGCAAATGTTGAGAGATTGCTGAGGACTGGAGAAGTTGTTGATTTTTGTTGTTGTTGTTCTCGCTGTACAACATCTCCATGTATGATTTCATGTATTCTCTTGAGAATCTGGTTTATCATAACAAAGTTCCATTAAGTTTCTGGAATATACAGTGATTTCCTGTCTCTGGGCCTTTGCACTTGCCATGTCTTCTGCCTGGGATAGTGGTAACTTGCTAATTCTTAATAATTCTTAGAATATTATCATGGAGGCCATAACTTTCAGAAAAGCCTACTGGATCCTTCAACAGTGGCTTAATTGTTTCTGTGGCTCGTAGTCCCTGTTCTTCCCTACTCACGGACTCTGTTCCACCATGTCATAAGTGCCTTCACCGGACCGTTCATGGAACACAGGAACTGTGTATGTGATAATGCCTGGTGTATGGCTGCTGGTCCGGAATATTTGTTGATTGAATGAATGAGTGAGATATGGTAGAGAGCAGACTCGGTCATTCCAGGTGAGGGGAAGAAGATGAACAGAGACAAGGTGTGTGGAAATGCATGTAGCTGATTAGGAGGCAGTGGGTGGAACCATTTGATTAGGGTGTAATACTGAAAAGAGGCTGGAGCTTTGAATGCCAAGTTAAGAAGTCCAGAGTTTATTAAATAAAATGGGCCATTGAAGCTTTTAGAGATAAGAATAATAGTATACGTTCTTATAAATTTGGCTAAGTAAGATTCCTGTGCATGGGAAATAATTTTTTCTAATTCTTGTGCTAAAATTTTTGTAATACTCTTAAATGGACTAAATATGTAACTGCCTATTTTATAAACTCCTTTTAAGATTGCTTCAACATAATTTATACAGAAACTTTTGGATTTGAATAAGTACTGTTGAATGAATTGAACAGCTCATTAAACAGTGCAGTTTGTTTTTCTTATAAACCTATGTAAACTATGACAATTAAAAAGTATAATGTAACTAAGGTGGTAATCTAACATATGTGTGGGGGTTTCCTTTTTATTTGTAGCTTAAAGAAGAATAAACGCTTACAGCTGTGACTTTTTTTTCCTCTAGTATCTCCAGAGGCAGTTGGATTTTTGTCAGCTGTTGGGGTGTTTATTATCTTGATGCTGCTCCTTTTTCTCTATATTAATAAGAAGTTCTGTTTTGAAAATGTTGGCGGGTTTCCAGATCTTGGTTCAGGATATGGTACAAGGAAGAACTCACAAGATAAAATTTGTAAGTATCGTCACTGCTTTTCTTACTTTTTCTTTTTATCTATACCATTCTGTTATTTTATTTTTTTAAACATACATGGTAAGGTTGGTTTTGACATACTGTAAACTAGCATTTGAGCCACTTTTCTGTGAGAGTAAAAAAAAAAATCCAATAAGTAAATTATGTTCAATTATCTTTCTGTTCACGAATTGCTAATATATCGCATAAAGATGAATTGCATACTTTCAGAAAATGACATTTTCATTTTTCATATGTAAGGTATGCTTTTGAGCCTGTAATATGAGTAGTTATGCTTAAGAAGGAAGTATCTTCTCTATATAGCTTAAATCTTACTGTCCAAATAACTCTTTAGAGAGCTTTTCCCCATATTCCCATAGAAGGGTTTTGAAAGTATTCACCCTTTTTCTTTATTTGCTGTTGAATTCTCAGCTGATGGATCATTTTATTGTTTGGAAAAAGTGGTTTTCTTTCTTTACTCAGTGTATTGATAAAGTCTGCTTATAAAAATTAGTGTTCCTCCCCCTCCCTTGGTGCATAGGCATTATATCACTTCCTACTACCAGATACTAGGAGAGATGAGGGCTATAATCTTGTTCTCTCTTTCATGAAAAGTATCCCGTGGAGTTAATTTTTTTATATTATTGTAAGAGTTCTTTATTTGCTGTTTACAGAGACTGGCTTATATAAATGATAGCAGAAGCAAGTTGAGAATTATAAAAGCAAGGTGTTAATTTGGAACAGTACTGCAGAGCATTAGCAGAAAAACCTGGCTTTTCTTGTCTGTGTACGGTGTTGGAGAGATGTTGTTCTCTTACTTCTGGTAACTTAAAAAATGATAGCATTGTTTATAAAAATTTTTTGGTTTCTGAATTACATCTGTGACTTCTGCCTCAGGAAAGTGTAGTATTTTTGTGATTTTTGATTCAAGTTCAACGTTTCTCATACTTGAGTCTTGCTTCTTGATCATTTGTGTAGAGTTGAACTGGTTAAAGCTCTCTCTTGGGGCAGCCTCCAGGAATCCCCTGGTTCAGCATTTCTGCTTTTTCTCTGAGCTAATGACCCCTTTACACTCTTCAAAAGTATCGAAGACCACAAAGAGGTTTTGTTTATGTGAGTTGTATCTATTGATAAGTACCATAGTAAAAGTTAAAACTGAGAAAATTTAAAAATATTCTTATCAATTTATTTGTTTAAAAAAGACCCAATAACTTGTGATGAGCACTGGGTGTTACATGTAAGTGAGGAATCACTAAATTCTACTCCCGAAACCAATAGTACCCTATATGTTAATAACTAGAATTTAAATAAGAACTTGGAACAAAAAAACCCCACAAAAACCCCAATAAGCCTATTACATACATGTTAAATATAAGTAACATTTTTTTTAACTTAAAAAAAGTTTATTTTCTACTCCCCCCCTCCCCAAAATGATGAGAAGAGTGCCATTGTTTTATATTTTCTGCAGATCCCTTTAATGACTGGCAAAGAAGAACCAGCTGTTATTCTCATGTCTGCTTCTCCAGTCTGCCATGTAGCCTCTGGAAAACTCCAGTGTTCATTTATGAGCAAATGAGAGTGAAAAAGTTAAATATCCCCTCACTGTTATTATAAAAATGGTTTTGACCTTGACGATCCTTTGGAAAGGTTTTGTGAACCTTACTTTTTCTGAGCCTTGGTTTTTTTTCCCACTTATTAAATAGGAATAATAATATTGACTTTCTAGAGTTATTGTGAGATCAGGTATAACAACTTGTAAATCCCAATGCCTTGCATCTGGTAGCAACTGTGCAAGTGTTCGCCCTCTGCTCTTTCCTCTGTCCTGATCTCTGTGCAAATTGCTTATTTTCCCCTTAGTAGTTGTCTTAATTTGAAATGATACTGGTAGTTTGTTAATAATATAGGATAGTTCCCCTACATAGACTATTAGTAAATAAACCAAAAGTCCGTAATAAAAATCCTTTTTATACTTCTTCTTGCAGGTATAGAATAAAAAAACCAATAGTATTTGAGGGGAAAATATTGTCTTGCTGCTGTTATGATAGCTATGGAGTGGGAAAAAATGTAATTACATTTAAGCCAAGTGGTTTGATTTTTTTTTTTTTTTGGAAGAGTTTTTGCTTCGACGTATTTCTTTCGATGCATAATGCATTTACAGAAAGATTAAAAGCCACAATGCAAAATAATAATACAGAGCTCATGAGTAACAACATTTAAGTACATTTTAAATTCAAATTCCTAAGTGGTTGATGTTTTGAGAAGAGAAAATTCCATTGTTGCATCTGTTAGGAATAAGGAGTTAGAAAATGGCATTTTTCAAAACTTTCCAGCAGAATCTGCCTTCGGTATCTTCTCTGGTGGACACAATCAGTAATGCCGTAGAAGATCTGACCACTGCTGTTGGGGAAGTCAGCTACGCTTTAACTGACTCAGTTGCTGAGCAGGTAACAAGTATGATAAATGGCTTTCGCCCAGAAGAAGAAAACTGTGCAGTGGCAGACACTGTAGTAGATACTTCTAAACAAGCCAATGCCATGTCACCAGAAGTCTCCAAAGACACTAATTGTCAGAAAACACAGTCCAGTTCAGAGCACAGAGCAGATCGAATCAGTTGTTACAATACTTCAATTTCACAAAAGCAAGATCACAGAATGGACGAAGAAAGAGGGTTCAGACATATTAATGATAGGCAACAGGCGCCGTCAAAAGGCCAGGAAGGCAGTTATTCTGGTGGTGATTCTTCTTTGAGAGGTCACCTGAGTGATGGTGGGATGTCAGTTACCAAGCAGAATGCAAGGGCTGGATCTGCTTGTGAAGAACTTGAACATACTGACAGAGGTAAAAAAATTGGATTAGGAAGTCCCGATGATGGTAAGAATGACTTAAAGGAGGTAAGATATCAAGAAATGAGAGAAAATCATTTAAAGAAAGCTGAAAAAGCTATTAAAAGTAAAGGACCCAGAGGGAATGAGTGGTCAGGAAATGAGTGTTCTCCAAAACATATTTTGGCAAGCAACAGACATATGATACAGGAACCCGCCATGAAAGAAGACCTACACCCAGTACCATCAGCTAATTCTACAGATAAGTTACACGGAAAAATCAAAGAACAAAAAAATCCAACAACGTGCTACAAAGTGAAAGGAGACATAAAAACAAAGAAAAATGAAGCCATTTCTGCCCACAAAGGAACAACAAAGAGTAAAGATGAAAACTATTCTAAGATAATACCAGGAAAAGGTGAGGTCTCCTACTGGGGGTTTGAGTGATAAACTTTTCTCTTGATTTTTTGAATTAAGAAAACATCCAAATTTCCAAACTTTCCTATACGTGTCTATATATCTAATTTGAAATTTTCTTGAATCCTCTTACTGGGAGACACTTTTAAGTTCATTCATTTTTTTTTTTTTCCTGACCATCCTTTTGAAAGCATTCATGTTCTTTGTACACTGCTAACTTAAGTATTGTCCCTGGTCCCTGCATTATTTGGCCAATTTTTCAGTGGCCCTAATTTTTCTTAGTGGTTGTTTATTCGACAACCAGAAACTCCAGTTTCAAATAGTAGGCATTCTCTAGTTGGAGTGTATTTAGTATGTTATAGTTGAATTTTAAAATTTAATATTTTTGTAACTGACCCCTGAGACCCTTACACTATGTTGCCCTTCGAGTCTATCCCCATAAGAATCTGTATCAAGTGTTTTTTATTTTTCCTTTAGAGCAATAGAGTTTGTTTTATTTATTTATTTATTTTTAAAGATTTTATTTATTTATTCACTTGAGAGAGAGAGCGAGCGAGCGAGCAGGGGGATGAGCAGAGGGCGAGGCAGACTCCCTACTGAGCTCAGAGCCCAAGGAGGGGCTCCATCCCCTGACCCTGAGATCATGATCTGAAGGGAAATCAAGAGTCAGATGCTCAACTGACTGAGCCACCCAGGCGCCCCTTGAGTTTATTTTATTGAATAACACCCTTCAGGATATGTGTCTATTCGTTTAGCCACATATCAAGAATTTTATATGAGTTCTGTGTTTACAATGAGTATACATGAACAATCTATTGTTTTTCATGAGTTCTCTATGTAGAATTAAGATCCCAACCAATCATTTATAGTTTTTAACCACAGTATTTGTGACAATTTTCAAAACAGTGAGCCGACAGTTACTTGGTTTGGTTGCAGAAATGCTTTGTACTGCTAGTGATTACTTTTGGTAATCCCTTAGTCATTTCCATTTATTGCTATCTGATCACAAGGCCAAAAGTATACTGGCTCTTATTTAAAATACAGATATATCTGTCATTTTTCTGTAAATTTAGATTCTCATGAAAATAACAAAAATCTGAGTGGCAGTAGAAATGAGGAAGACTTTCAGTTCTGCTGCATGGCTTCATGCAGAATCAGGGTCTGCTATTTATCAATTATATGGATGATTTTTAAGTGATATCATAGAGGCTGATCCAGGACAGATAGACTAGTTAAAAAGGAAAGCCAGTCTTTGGAAGTATGTCCTTTTTGGAGTCTGTTTCGACTTTTTTTGACTGTTTTGAGTTATCAAATTCAGTAGTTTTGCGTAACCTTGGTTTAGTTTTTTTAGCCTTATTATTTGAAGCAGCAAAAATAAAATGAAGTAGGATACATACGCTGTTCAGAAAATAACAGAATAGACAGTAGTAATAAGTGCCATGTATGTAGCAGTATACAGTTAATTTTGTTTTGATTTCTTTTCATTCAGAAGCATGCTGGTCCCTAGAAAACTCAAGTATCTCTCAGGTATTCTAGATTATAGTTAGTACTAAACGTAAACATATTATGTTCTAAAAGTCTTGAAAATCATTTGACCCATAGATTACTTCTTCATATAGCTGAACTCTAATATTATTAGTTAATAGTAATATCAGTATTACTAATACCTGTGTTGTAGGTTTGTTCATAAAGCTTAGAGGGTATAGAAAGAGAAGGAAGTTTCCTTCTATATTTCTGAATGCAGGACTGCTTTAGGTAATATTTTATAATAAGTGAAGTGTGATGGCAGAATGTCTAGTGACCCTCCTCAGAGTTCTCCTGCTGCCTTAGAGACCACCACCATGGTAGCCCACAAAGTGCTAAAGCTCTCAACTGGGAGTCAGAAGGCCCAGGTTCTAGACCAGATCTACCATCACCTCCGCACCGTCTAACAGCACTTTCTGCACTGATGGAAAAGTCCCATGTAGTCCACGTGGTGACCACTAGCCACAGGCACGTATAGCACTTATATGGCCAGTAGCACTGGGGAGACTGGGGTTTTAAGTTATGTTATTTTATTTTATTTTATTTTATTTTATTTTATTTTATTTTATTTTATTTTATTTTTTGGTGCAAAAAGGACAGGGGGACAGGACCCATGGGCGGAAAGAGCCACTGCACCAGGGTTGTGAGGGGTGACTGATTATATACTTGGGAGTTGTAGGAGGTAAGGAAAAGGAGATTTTCAAAAGAACTTTCATGAATTATTTTGTTTTAAATCAAATAGCTGCACGTGGCTAGTGACTACATATTGGGCCGTGCAGAATATGACACTGGTCATAGCTTACCCTCTCATGGCTTTCTCTTACTGAATTAAAACGGAGGACTTAGACTAGTGACATCCAGGCTCCCTTCCTTCTGACTCTAAACATACCATTTCTCTACCATATTTTTAAATGGCTTATTCTGTCTCCCCACCTGAATTTCAAACCTTGATTCCTTTCATACAGATGATCTCAAATGTTTATAAAGAGAAAAATACCTCTACTAAACTAATCAATTCTACCTGCTGTGATCTCTTTATCTTTCCAGAAATGTTTTATTATTCTGAGAAGGCTCATCTTAGGTTAAATGAACCTCAACATAGTGTAGTTTTAAAATTTTTACTTTAAAAAAATGGTAACAACTAGTTACTATTATACTAGTTAACTATTATTTTAAGAATAATACAAGTTTTATATATCCTGAAAAATTTATTTGAAATTTAGTTATACTTAAGTAAAATTTTCTTAGTAACTCTCCCTTTCAAAGAAAATAAGTGTGTCCTTCCACATATTTTTGTATGTGCATATGAACATACATTGCATATATGTGTATCTGTGTGTGTGTGTGTATCTTGCATGTAGGGGTGTGTTTGTGTGTGTGTGTTTAAATGGGAATGTAGGTTTGCTTTCTGTTTTATAACCTCCTCTTTTCTCTTAACATAATGCTGTAGTTACTCTTCTGTGAGTACCTGTGAGTTCACCTCCTCGTTTGTAGTGACTGCATACTGTATCATTGCTTAGAGATATCACAGCGTACTTAACCAAAGCCCAGTGATGGACGTTTAGATAATATTTTATTTTTGTTTTCTGTTGCTGTTTAACACAGTGGAGTGAATTGTCTGAAATACATATCTTTGCTCACTTGTTAATTATTTTCTTAGGCCGAATTCTTGGAGATGGAATTGGTAAATTCCTAGAAATGAATCACAGACTGTGCAGATTTGAAGTTTGATACGTATTGCCAAATTGCTCTCTAGAAGATTTGTACCAGTGATAATTCCGCCAACAGTATATGTCTGCCCATTTCTCTGTTCTCCTAGAAATAAGCATTATCATTTTTGAAAATTTGGACCCAGATGATAACTGAAATGTCTCTAGTCACATTCTAGTTTGAATCGGGTTCATAGGTACTGGCAATAATGCTTCCAAGTCTCTCTCTGTGCTACTCATCCTTTAAAAGATTGTGTCTGGTGGCAAGTTCTGTTATTTCCTTTATCTGTAACATGGCTGGGAAATCCCTGCGACTAACCTTTTTTTATAATTAGAATATACAAATTGATCTTTTTCTATTAAAAATATGAAAATCTAAAGCTTTGGGCTTCTTAAATGAAAAAACTATACTTATTTAAAGTTGAAAATTCACATCGTGTATGTATGTGTATATGTACATTCATGTGTATGTGGATATATGTGACATTTATCTCTGTGTGTGTATATGTATGTGTGTGTATCAAATTCATCGTAGTTTATTGTGTTAAAATTTTGATTTGTTCTCTCTGTCATTCCAAATAGATAATTCCTACATGGACAAAGATGAGCATGGTTCATCCTCTGAAAGTGAAGATGAAGCACTGGGTAAATATCACGAGGCCTTGTCCAGAACACACAATTCCAGACTACCGTTGGCAGATTCGAGACAAAAGAACTATGCTTGGGAAACAAGACAAAAATACAGCCCTTTGTCTGCGGAGTATGATGGCTACAGTAGTGAAGCATCCATCGATGAAGGTAACACAGGCTACTTATTTTATTTTTTTAGATCACATGCTATAGTATTAGATTATTTGTACCTAAAATCCTAGGCCTCTGTGGCTGCACGATAAAACAAAAGATAAGCAGAGTCCCATTTCTGTGAATATAATTTATCAAAATTCAGATCTTTGGACTGAAGCCAAAACCCAAAACACCTCAAAGCAAATCACCAAATAATTTAAATACCATAGTACTTGTGTTTCTCTTTACACAACGCAAGCACGAGGTGGAAGAAGTGAATCTGCTGTTGTCTCACATGGAGTCAATTTCTAACTACCTGGTATGGAAACTGGCAGAGTCTAGGTCTCCTAGAGTGTTGAACTTGATTCTAGTGTGTAAATGTATGCTTTTTCGTTCAGCGCGGCCCCTAAACAGAAGCTGAATTCTTCACGTGGCACACAGCAGAAGAAATAATGAGCTGTTCTGTGTAAGGGGAAAAAGTGTCCAGTGTGGATTGAGAGCTCATGCTGTATTATACTTTGCCGTAAGGGTGACTTCAGGAATTTTCAAGGATTATTTTGTCTTTAATTGATCTTTACTTCATGGATTGACCTTGACTTAAAATTCAACCTATATAGAAGATACATGTCCACTCTAACACGTTTTTACATCTTTCTATATGGGAAATTAGTTGCCATTAATTAAAGCATACTATTTCCACATTTTAGGTAGGCTGCTCACCTGCTTGATAGAATGTGTGAGTGCTCTTAGTAATTGTTATCTTTATTCTCAGCTATGAAGAAGAGAGTCATGTAACTTAGACAGCGATTTTTTATTACATCAAACACAAACTATCCTTCATTTTACAGCTGTGGTTTGTGTTTAAGGGCCTATAACTATTGATTACTTAAAGTCTTACCCCACGTAGAGTTGTCAAAGGAGCTAAATCATCTTTTTGGTGTTCTAATTTGGCTTAATGACCGATGTACCTCCTTTTTATTTCTACTAGCAGACAATTTATAATAAGAAATTAATCAAATACTGAGTGATTACTATATAGAAAGCTCATTACGAGACGGTAGGGAAGAAATAAAAAATGCTAGATGCTACCCTCAAAATTTCCTAGAATTCTAGTACGAGAGAAACAGAACGTGTGCTTACAAAGATACCTGAGTGACGCGAAGCGGTAAAGTCGGTCCCCAGCCGACGTCCACCCCTTCCATCCCTGGCACATGAATAGTAGAGCCATAAGAGAAGCGGTTTTGAACCTGATCCTTGTTTTCATTCTGGCTCCTGTGACTAACATGTTAGCTACAAACTTCAGGCAATACAGTTAATGGTTTTTAGGTTTGTTTCATTGTCTCTAAAATGTGGATAGTACCTTCCTGATAAAGTTGTCGTGAACATTACATGGTATATGTGGTAGTTTTTAACATAGTTCTGGCCCCTGTGGGTAAGTGACAGTAAATGGTCATTGTGGCCGAGGGTAGAGAAAACAGTGGTGGTGATGAAAGCGAGCGGGCATGAGCAAGGGCTGCATATGTCATCTGTCACCCCGGACGCTTCCCTTTTTGCAGCTTCAGTTTAGGGTTTTAATTTTTTCCTCCTCACTGCTTCTTCCCCCTCACTCCCTCCACTTCTGTGCTGTCTCGATTGCTTCCCCATGGTTCTGTTGTGCCATCACGGCTCTGTAGTCTGGGGGAAAAGCAGTGAGGAGAGAAGTATAACCTCAGTGGCTCTTCTGTTCTTGCCCTAAGCTCTGAAACTGCTACCAATGTCCCGGAGGCACCTTCTCTTTTCATTTTACCTATGTATTTGGGATCCATCTCTACTTTCCTACCATTTCTCCTCTACGTTAATTGATAAAACACCCCGGGTAGATTGATTTTAGGCATTCTGAAATTAGATTTATTTCACAAACATTTGTTGAAAGCTTTTTATGTGCCATACTATGTACTGTAGGTGTAAAGATGAATAAAACAAGCTTGTTTCAAAGAGCCCACAGACTAGAGGAGGAAGACCATTGACCATATGTATAATATAATATGATAAGAGGTCTGTTAGTTTCATGAACAAAGTGCTGTAGACATTCAGGGAAGGAGGTGACTCGGGTGTTGTTTGGAAGGTGGGGATATCGGGAAGTCTAATGTAGTCTTCACAGAGTGGGTGAACTGGACTTGAGTGAACACTATTTCAACAGCCATGGAATCGTGATTGTGTGAAAGCAAACGAGAGTGTATTTTAGCGTCTTTAGCTTAGAATCTGTGTTTGGAGAATAGGTAATAGGTTTGAATGCCATGTTTAGGGGTTTATTGTCTTAAAGGAAATATAGAGTCCTGGAAGATTTTTAAGCTGGACAGTGTGGTCCTTTTAGAAATGTATTCAAGAAAGATTATTTAAATTGTAATGGAAAATGAGTTGGAGGTGGGACTACTGAAGGTAGAAAGGACCAGTGAGATAAGCAGTGATGAGACCTTCGTTGGCAGTGAGTTTGGGGACACAGAGTCTGTAGATTTAAGGATGGTCTTAGTGTATCTTGAATGATTGAATGTGTGCAGTGAGTGAAGAATCCAGATTTTTAATTAGTTCAGAGAGTCTTAGGGAAGTAAGTTTGTGTGGGAGGAGGTAATTTGGTTTCCGTCATGCTGAATCAGAAAAGTCTGGAACATCTGGATGTGGAGATGGATATCCTTATTGTTAAAATACTGTCATTGGGACTTAGGATGGAGAGATGACCAAGTGATAATGTAAGAAAACAAAAGACTAGGAGAATAGGTTTGTATCATAGGTTATCGTTTATTGAAAAGTCAAATCGCTTTGAGCTCAAAATGGATTCAGTGGAATGGGGGAAGAAAGGAGAATTTGATTGGAGGGGGAGACTTCAGAGTTCAAGGTCTTCGGTAAAAGCAATTTCAAGTGATAATAAATTCTTAACATGCCCCCACACGAAGATGCAGAAGTACATATGAGATTATAACCATAGCGTTCACCTTCTCCCGCCAACCCAACAGTGGTAACCCTCCTCTCGCATATATGTGGGAAGGAAAGGGATTTGGTTCAAATACACATTTGAGTCTCCACCAGGTGGTCGTTCCTCTGCGTAGCTAACTCAGCAGAAATACTGTTCACTTCGTGGCTGGCCACCTAAGAGGATTGCTGAGTATAGTTCTCTTGGTAGGATTTGGTTCATTTTCCTGAGGTACAAGTAAAGGGATAGATATAGTAGGTTATGTTTCTCTTTACTGCTCTGACCTTTTATTCTGTATATTATTCTGTGAATTTATAAGGATCAAAGTTAACTGAGGTGTAGGCTGAGGTAACTAAAGGGTACTACAAGATAGAGGAAAAATATTCTTAAATGTGCATCTTTTATATGACATGCTATTACCTCATTAGTGTTGGTAAGGAACTGTTAGTTCACTTCTCAACACTGAATAACTCTAGTAGAGAAGTTTTGGAGCAGCCAATACTGAAAGTATCTGTAAGATTAGAGTGGGTCAGGGAGGGCCTGGATAGGGCTAGGAGAGAACAGTACAGAACTTTCTGACCAGGTAGTAAGAACTACCATATTGAGCTCCTACTGTGTACCTGACTGTTAGTTTCTGTACACACCATACTATTTAATCCTCACTGCAAATCATTGTGGTAGATAAGATTACCCATTCTACAGAAGTGAGAAGAGATTTTAGATCGAGTAGGTAATTTTTAACCAAAGGTCACACGGTAAGTTATAAAAACTCTATTTGTCGGGTCCGTTGCAAAGCGAATGTGGTTTTAGCTTCTGTTAGGTCATCATTGCGACTCTAGTATCCAACCAAGGTCTCTTTCATACGTGATTACCCTCTTCAGTTGAGTCCTGTAGAACAGTTTATATGTATAAATCTGAAATACAGATACACTAGAAAACGTAAGAAAATGTGATGGCATATTTGTTATCATGTTTTCTCCTCTAGGTGGCCATATTAATCTTCCATTTTTTTGAATTACAAAAGGGAATGATATCTATAAGAAATTTTTCCAGGAAAAATAAACATTAAAAGAATATATTCAGTTTCCTTTGTTCACAGTTTTAATTTTATTTTTGCTGTGTTGTTCTTAAAATTAAAGCCTTTTCTGATAATCCTATTTTATTTTTAAAAGGTTTCATAGTTAAGTAGTAGGCTGTGGGTATCTTGTTTAAGAGTTGGTAAGATAGAACCTCTGAAATTCCATTCATGCTAATTAGTACTTTGATTTCTATATTCGACAGGAGAAGCCTGTTAAAGATGATTTTATATATGAAGAACACATTTAGTATAAAATTATTAGAATGTCTATTTATAGCTTTTCATTCTTAGTTCACCATAGAGAGAACCCAGCTATATTTACATATCGTGGCATAGCTATATAACTAAAATCATATGTTGTTAATTTAGGATGAGATAATTGAAAATGCTATTTAAAAAAATTTCCAGCACCACTGATTTCTTAGGGTTATGTGGCCTGGACATATACACACACTTGTCGTTCTCTTTCTTATGGCTGCTTCACAAGCTTCATGCTGTTAATTTTGATGTTGTCTTAAAATTAGGGGCATTAAAACATATTGACTTATACTTTGTATTTAAATGTTACTTTTAAAATAATTTGGTGCTTAAGAATAATAAATTATTTATGTATACTTAGGTGCATTTTAACTGCTTCATAAAGATTATTCTATTAATTTTCACAATTTCTTTGTGAGGAAGGCAAGTACAAAAATATCCGTCTGTATTTTCCAGATGCCTTTGTCACAAAAATGTTTAGAACAGTGAGAGTTATATATATTACATGGTTTGTTCAGATTCTTTTTTATAATTTTCTTTTTTTTTTTTAAGATTTTATTTATTTATTTATTCGACAGAGATAGAGACAGCCAGCGAGAGAGGGAACACAAGCAGGGGGAGTGGGAGAGGAAGAAGCAGGCTCCTAGCGGAGGAGGAGCCTGATGCGGGGCTCGATCCCATAATGCCGGGATCACGCCCTGAGCCGAAGGCAGACGCTTAACCACTGTGCCACCCAGGCGCCTCTGTTCAGATTCTTGGTAAACTTTGTCTTTGATTTCAGGTTTTTGTTAATGTACATTTTTCCTCTGAAGAATTTGCGTGTGCCTGTGTATAGCTTTATATATGGCCAGTTTGAAGAGAAATTAATCTTAAAGACTTTTTCTGTGTCTTTGGGTTTTGGAGATCTTTTTATGTGATGAGACCAGTTGCTCCCAGTAGTGTAGAATTCTTGTATAGTGCTACTTTTGCAGGCTGCCTGTGACCTATAAGATGAGATGTCTTTGTGAAGTTCAGGTAAAGGTCCAGCCTGCTGTGTGGACAAGTTAGAACAAGGTGTCACCTTTGAGCAGACACTGAGTCATGAGCACATAGCACCTATGTAAGAAGAAAAGGCATCCTTTCCTTCTTTTGTAAGATTTGGCAAACCCTCATGTAACTTTTTGCAGTGCACAAACCGCACAACTATATACATGGCCCTGAGCACCTGTGTTTATACATTTCTCCTCTTAAAATGGTAGAATTTCTGTGTTTTCCATGATGACTCTATATTGATCCTTTGCATTTCTTTTTTTGTCTGAGATACTTGTCTGGTAGTAGGTAGTTAGGATGGTAGAAATTAAATGATAGTCATCGAAGATATCTTGGATTGATTACAAAACTGAAGCCCAGAGACATGTGATTTTACTAAGATCATAAAATTCATTAATGGCAAAACTGAAGCTGTAAGTGTTTGTAACCAGAGAACAGGTCAGTGCTTTCAAAAAGAATCATTCAGACAAACAGAAAACAGACAACAACAAAAAAGAGAAATATATTCATAAATAAAAAAAACAAACTAGTGATTACCAGAGGAGAGGTGGGTAGGGGGATGGATGAAATAGGTGAAGGGGATTAAGAAGTACAGACTTCCAGTTATAAAATAAATAAGTCATCGGGACGAAAAGTACAGCACAGGGATTATGGTCAATAATGTAATAACTTTGTATGGTGACACATGATAACCATACTTACTGTGGTAAGTATTTTGTAATGAATATAACTGTTGACTCACTATGCTGTACACCTGAAAATATAATATTGTACGTTGGAGTGTCTGGGTGGCCCCATTGGTTAAGCATCTGACTCTTGGTTTTGGCTCACGTCATGGTCTCAGGGTCATGAGATCAGCCCCACATGGGGCTCCACACTGAGCGTGGAGCCTGCTTAGGATTCTCCATCTCCCTCTCCTCCTGCCCCTCTCCCACCCTGCTCACGTCACGCTCTCACTCTCTAAAAAAAATACGTGTGTGTGTGTGTGTGTATTATATGTCAACTATACATCAATTAAAAATAAATTTTTACAAGAGCACTATTCAGTAACTAAACTGAATAGATAAGAGATGCACTGTAAATTGAACACAGGCTCTGTCCCCTGCTAGGGGTTGAGGCATGTCTTGCTAAGTAGAGGAATAATGCTAACAGCAGTCTGGCAATGATTACGACCTGACACTTTCTCTACTGGTTTCTGTAAGCAAAGCCCATAGGAGCTCAGTCTCAGATACATTTGGGGAGCATGACATAGAGTCACAAATGGACTGACAGTCATCTTACCACCTGAGGGCAGCAGTGACGGGAATCTCCGTATTCACTGTAAGCTCAGGCTCACCAGTGAAGTAGGTCTCGTAAGAAACTGTCCCTCATGAGGGAGGCACAAGTCTATCTGTCCTCCAGCGCGTGAGAGAATCTCCTTGAGGTGGTAGAATAGAAACTTGAAGCTACTTCTACAAACTGTGCCTCACACTCCTGTCAAGTGTAGAGCCTGGGGACGACCCTCACTGCTTCAGCAGGGGGTGGAGTTCTGGAGGCTGGTACAGTGGCTACGCCTGAGAGGAAGGAGCTCTCCAGCCAGCACGAGGTTACTGACTGTGGCTGTTGTAACATTCATTGTTACTGTCCTTCAGGCACTGCTCAAGTCTCTGTACAGAATATTTAATTTTATCCTCACGGAAATCTTTTTATTATTTATCTGTCTAATTAATTAATTAGTATTCCAGTTTTGAGAACACAGTAGCTTAGAGAGGCACGCTAGCGTGCCCACGTTTCCGGTGTCCAGCCGCTCTGACAGCTGGGGTGCAAATACAGCTTCAGCTGCTTCCGGAGCTCAGGGCCTGAGCTCTCTCAGGTACCATGTCAGCTCCCCTCCTACCGACTTCAAGGATGAAGAAAACTATTTTTTTCTTCCAAAAATGATGTCTCATGGTTGTAAGAGAATTTTATGAAGACTGCGGCCTCTAGAAAAAGGAAGAACCATACCACTGGGAAGGACCCAGGATTTTGGGGTCAGACTCAGAGATGAAGCAGACTCACGCCAGCCATATGTAACCCAGAGCTTGGGCAGCCCTTCTGCAGGCTGCACAGGGCAGTAAGACCCTAGGGTTTATGTGCAGACTTCTTATCCTCAAAACCCAAAACTTTGCAGAAAGTTGGGGGAAACACCAGTGATTTGTCCCTTGACCTCTAGCCTTATTCCAAGAAAAGCCAGCCGGGGTTTTATTGAGATACTACAGAACTTTTCCATGGTGGGCTCCTGTTAGCATTCACTTAGAGAAAAGGAGAGATTTTCACAGTTGGCTTGCGTGGGAAGTATTCCTTCCATGTGGGATACAGGAATCCAGAAGTAGCACCCTGTCTATGCCCTTGAGAGAGGCTCAGATTAAGGATACCAGAGCACCGGCGGCTAGCTACACGCCCCTGCAGTGTCACACGTGAGTTTTATTGTTATTTTTTCATGTCTTGGCAGAAATCTTCACTGTAGACCTTTGCTTTAGAGTCCATTATAGGAGACTTAGGAAGCCCTTTGTGACAGTCTCAGCAGTAACTACAGATACCAGTATGATACTCAAGTGTAGTGCCAGGTGCAGTACGCAGGCAGCTGCTGCAAATATGGCCACCTCTGCTCGCATTAACTAGTCAGCTGATAAAAAGCCACACCTCACCCTGTGATGGACTGGTAGGGACGTCAGTAGTAAGTTACAAAGAAGTCAGTGCCATTCACTCAAGTTCATACCACTCAGAATCAGCCACCATTCTTTCTTCAGCAGTCTTTTTTCCAGAATTTTTTATGGCTGTAACTTAAAAACAATTTATGTAGTAATGTATGAATACATTTTCCTTCAAAAACTTAACCTGTTAGAAAATGAAGTGTTTCCTTCTCTTGATCCTTTCCCTTGTTCCCAGAGGCCAGCTTTGTTATAAGTTTGGTATTAATCCTTCCAGTCTTTGTCTTCATACTTTATAAACACATTAGCTGCTCATTGTATACTTTTATGGGTTTTTAAACTTACATAAATGGTTTTATCAGAGGCTCATTGAAGATATAGTGTTGCTTTTTCCTTGGAAAAAAGGGAGTGAAGTTGACTGTGAGTGAAAGGAAGTGAAGAAGTGTCAGTTAACAGAACAGGCCAAGTAGAATTAAAATCTTTCCTCCGTTGTCTCTCAGCTTTTTAAGACCAGGGACTGGGTCTTCTACTCTTAAATACCCCTTTCCTCCCATCCCGTCAAGCATAACATAATCTGATTCAAGCCATCAAATAATTTTCTTAGGTAGATTTATATCTTGAAGAGATAATTATTCTCAATGTGTAGTTCGTAGACCAGTAGGACGATTCTTTACAGTTAGAAGTTTCTAAATTATCACTTGTCTTTCTAAAAAAATAAAGTTGGAAAGGAAAATGTAATAAGTGTTAAAACATGAAATCATAGTTGTTTATTTATGACGCTAACTCCTCATATAACCTCTTTCACTTTTTCTTTTTTTATGAGTAATACTGCCTCTGTACTGTTCAGTAAAAACCTATTGCTGAGGAGAACATAAATACTTGACAATGGATACTGGAACCGAAGAATGTATTGACGCTGTTGGTTTCTTATTAAAAGCTTTATTGTGAAGATGATAATGAGAAATTGATTGATTTCCCTGTACTGTTTTTCCAGTTTGTTCTTCCGTGTTTCCCGCTCCGCACACATGCAGACTTAACTAAGCATTTGCACTAAGTTTATTTACATATTCTCTAAACTGGTTCAGATCACTCCCGAAATTTTAACACTTTTTTGTTAAAAAAAAAAAAAAGTTTGCCTTGAAACCGAACCTCAGTACGGGGTAAGATCCCTCAAATATTTGCTTTCCAGTTTCTGCTATTAACACAAGCTAGTGCAAGAGTTAAGAGAGGGGGGAAAAACAGTTAAGGCCATGAAAGCATGAACTAAATTGTTTACAGATCGTATCAGAAGACCATATCCTGTCTGCCCCATGTTTGGGCAAATGTGAATCACAGTTTGAGTTTTGAGAAGCAAAAGGAAAAGAGGCCTGAATGGATGCAAACTTTTACCAGGCAATGGGGAGAGATGATGAAAGTTGAATTAGAAAGATGGTGATATGAGTTACACATCATGGTGTGTAGATACTCCTGCTTCATTCATGTTAAATCATTACTGAGCTGTTGCAAAGAGGAGTAACAACTTAATTAACAGCTTTTGGTGAAACGAAAGTGGGGTTCTATCTTAATTTTAAAATTCTGAAAAATCTCTCCGGTAAGCGATCTTGATGTGGGGCTCTCGTTTTGAGACTTCCTGCCTGTGAGAAAATAAATTACATTAAAATCCCTGATGAATGAGTCAAAAATTACCTTCAGAAGCTGAGAGGTATTTTGATGCCTGGGCATATCTTTTTCCTTTTGCTTGATATATACTCATAAAGGTAAATATTTTCTTAGAAAATTCGGTTATAGTTAAGTCTTGGAGGTTTTCAGTAATGCCATCAACTAAAACTAAGATAATTTAAATGAATTTTGAGAATCAGTATGGTAGTTATTTAAGGTCTAGATAGTTATGAAGTCCTTTGCCTTTTACAGTTCACATAGTCTTTTACTCATTGTGCTTTGTTTCGGTAGTTAAGGGAAAAACATAGTAAGGGAATTTGGTCACTGGTAACTTCGGAAATGCTTCTTTAAGTATAAATTTAACTAAGCATCAGCAATCTAGAGAAAAGTATAAATTTTTATAATCTTTTAAAAAATGTTATAATAGCTTTTTCAAGATGATTAAAATATTTTTGAAGTCTGAAAATCTGTGTTTTGAGCACATTGATAACAGGTGAATTACAGTTCCATAAATAAGATTAAGTGTAATATAATAAATGATTATAGAGTAAACACTATTCTAAGCACTTCATATAAATTAAGTCTTTTAACCTTCAGAATTACCCTAAGACACAGGTTTTGTTGGTGTCCATGTTTTCCAGAGAGGACACTGAAGCACAGTAAGGGTAAGGAACTTGTCTAGGGTTATATAGCAAGTATGAGAGAGAGCCAGGATTCAAGTACCGGTCCTTGGTCCTCAGAGCTAACGCATTGAACCTCTCCAGTGAAGTACCTTGAATGATGTCCTGTGAGAAAATCTGTCTTTTTATGTAATTTTTATACCTACATAAATTCTTGATTGCTGTTTTTAATGTGTAAGTAATGCATGTTCATTATAGAAAAATCAGAAATTACAGATGACAAAAAGAAGAATTACTCATATTCTCATCATGAGAATACCATCGCTTCTACTTTTTTATATCCTTTTATGGACATTTTTATTTGCCTACATATTTTTAAAATTAAAATGGGTTTCTTACACAGTGTTGTAATCTGCTTTTGTTCCACTCAAAAGCAGAACTTTTCTTGCCAACATGTATACTTCACAACATCACATATACAAATTGTACAATATATGATTACATGGGTGTACCATACTTATTCAGCAATTTTTAGTTACTGACACTTAATCTGTTTCTGATTTTTCTTATGGATAAGGTTGTTCTTAAAAATATCTTAAAATGATTTCTTTTCTACCATGTTCTCTGGCGTTTTCTGTTTCTGATTCAGGATTCTGACTTGAATCTCACTGGTCAAAGGAGTTCCTTGCATGCTGTGCTTCTGTTTTTAGTAAGAGGTCTGGGTGTGATTTGTGCATATTCGTGTTTTGTATTCTGTAAATAATTCAAGCTGCCGTACATTTGTGAGGGCATTATAGGGACTCAAGTGATATTAAAAATATTAAACAACTGATATGATAATATAAACTAACATATAAATAAAGAGTAAATAAATTGAATATATTTATTTGTTCTCTCACTAAATTAAAGTCTATCTATAATAAAACTAGTTACCAAAGGGTATAAGTTGCAGGAAAAACTCAGATTATTCTAGTGAATTCAAAATCGTTTAATTATTTTTAGAAATCATTGCTGTGACCTTTGGTTTGCTGCTACTACTAGCTAAATGATATGCTTTTCTGAGCCATGATTTGACATTGGGAACTATTTCAAACTCATCTAGTTATTTTTCCATTCAGTTTGTAGTCATTAGTTGACTTGTAGTGACAATAACTAGAAACTTTCTCAAATAGTGATGATATTGTTTATAATACAGAATCCTTTATCAGCTTCTGCTGAGCTGAGCAGTTACATGGAAGTGTTTTCTAGCCTCTGCCATACTGACAGGCGTTCTTACATATTCACTGTCTCTAGTAACAGCAAATGCAAAAAAATAATTTATTGGAATTTCATATTTAATAAGTTTAGACTTAATCCTTCAGGATAGATGAGAGGAAGAGAAAGATAGAAAAAAAGTGGTGAACCTGGGCTCTGTTGTTGAGCTGCCTAGGTTTGATTCCTGACTCTCTGTGCTAATGTTTTCTAATCTGGTAAATGGACGTGATGATAATAAATATAATACCAAAATAAGGTAATATTTATTTATAACAGTGCCATTCTCTGAACAAATGATAGGTAAGGCTAGCTGTCATTTTTATTGATAAAATTAATATTATGCTGACATTAGCTGGACATTCAGTGAGTTTGTGAAACTCAGCAGAGTATTAAAAAGGGGTCCCTTGTGCAGGGCATCTTCCACGTCTCAGAGTTTTGGGCTTCCATGATGTGCATGCTGTTATGGGAGTACTCGCGGTATGGCACCAAGACAGTGCCTGTGGTGACTTCCAGTACCACCCGCTCCTCTGAAGTCCTTAGAACTTTCAGACCTAGTCCAAATAGAGGAGCAACGTGAGGGGATGTAATTAGGCAGCAGGTAGCTACAGCCTGGGTAGACCAGATGGACCTGCGGAATTTGTCTGCGGGCTGCCAGTGCCAAGGCTCTCTCCTCCTGTGGTGTCTGTGGGCACATGTAAGGGCAGGGCCTGAGCACTGGTGGGTGCTAGGGCGGCCTTTACCTGGGGCTCTGGAAGGAGCCAGATAGGAGGCCTTCAATCAACTCTCTTGAGTCCTTGCAGTGTCCAGGAGGTGGGACTTGTGGTGGCTTCTTGCTTAGGCATCAACCAGCCTCAAAGAAGTTTCTAAATGAGGAAACTAAAGCTGTACTGTTGCTGTATGGCTGAATGTCAGCCCTGAGCTGATCACTGATTATGGTTTGATAATTGGTAAAATAGGTAAAGCCCTATAATTTACCAAAAAATTATTTCCTAGAGGAAGAGGGTGTGTATGGTGGTGGTGGGGGGGGAGGGGTGTATGCAATATATGAGTTTAACATTCACGCTTCTATTGAGAGATGTTCATATATTAAGTGAAAAAAAGAGCAAGGTGCAGAAAATTTTGTGTACTATACTATTTTTTATCTAAAGGGGAAAATAGGTTTGTATTTGCTCATATTTAAAAATAGTGGAAAGGAAAACAAAAACTTCTAAAAAACAGTTATCTGTGAGGGGAGGATGGAAGCAACTTCTCTGACAAACCTTATTTTACATCAATATAAGGAAATTAAATTTGGAAGCATACTCTCTGAAAACCAAAAGTACAGTGAAACAGAGGAAACCGTATTGTTTCCCTAACCATACGTTGTGTTGATAGGAAGATGCTGTTACTATAATCCAAGTGGCACATCATACTTTTCTCAACTGCAGGAGTAGCACTGGGGTAGAACTAGGGAGATTTGACACGTATTTTGGGAGGGGCATCAATAAGTTTTGGATTTAGTATGGGGTAACAGAAAATGAGAAATCTAGGATTCCTGGGGCTTTGGATGATCAATGAGGATAGTATGAGAAAGAATAGGACAGGAATAAGGATTTTGTGGACATGTTCAGACAACTTTGAGATAACCACTTGAATGTAACACATTGATAGTTCACTGGATGAGTCTGATTGCTTAGGGGAAAGGTACAACCTAGAAATATGATTTGGGGAATCATTACTGTAGATAGATGGTATTTAAAACCAGGGGCTCTTTTAGTTACACTTGTTTGTTATATATCACACTGCAACCAAATCAGCCTGACAGACTATTCCAGATCATTTGTTAGGATAATATTGACAAGGTAAATTTCAGGAATGTGGACATGTAGTATGGTTTAAAAAAAAAAATCTTATACTCTTTTTGTTTCAGCTTCTCAATTTAAAGCACTTCTCCCTCCTCTGGAAACTATCTTGAATTTCTAGGGCTGGACCCCCAGCAGTTCCATCTGTACTTTACACCCTACCCTTGCTGCGGGGCTTGGTTGGTGCAGTGTTCTAAAGAGGAAGTGCGACGCTTCTACTTCTGAGTCCCTGGAAGGGTCCTGGTTAATGCCTTTCATAAGGCTTAGTTTTGTCATTGTTTCTAGGATCATGTTCCATATATCCTTGCAATTTCTTGTACATTTATTTTCTGTGGCTTTCTTTATTAGCTCTAGTTGGCCCCTGTTGCTAATACAAAAATATTTGTAGGAGTCTGTGTTTTACTATATGAATCACTGTAAGGAATTTAGATGACTTTTTTTTTTTTTAGATCCTTTAGAAAGTATGCCTCAATTTTTCCCCCACGTAAGCCATTGCTGGCCTCTATCCTTTTGTGGAAATCTTCGGTTGCTCGAGATGGTCTTTTAGTGAATCTAGACTTTAGGATTCTTTCGTTTCAGTTTTAAAACTTACCAGGGTGCTGCTTCTAACAAATGTGATAGATTTATTCTTTCCAGATCTAATAGTATTGATGTTAAAGATGTCTTGCTGCGCACACATGTTCATTCTGAGGAAGGATTAAAGTATCTTAAAGTGATTCTCTTACTAATAGTGCATCTTCTTATTAAATATTTATAATTTTTATGTATTTAGATTTTAAAATAATAGCATTCATTGCTGCACACATTCAGTTGAAAGCTTCTAATACAGTAAAAATTGTAGAAGTTAATTTCATCAGTGTAAATTAGTCTACAAAATATTTTCCTGATGTATTATAAAACCTTGTCAAACGAAGATCTGTTTATTCAAAATAGGGCTAAATACAAAGTAAATGCTTTTCCCAAATTAATTAGATTTCTATAAAAAATATATGAGATGCTTTGAATGCAGTTAACTTGAAGTTCATTTACTTCAGAACCTTACATTTCAAATTAACACATTTTAAAATTTATAAGTTTAGTATACTTTAAGGGAGGACACATTCTGTCTGCGTGGGTGGTTTTTTTTTTTTTTTTTTTTGCATTCAGATAAAATATACTTTAAAAACAGAATAATGCTACAAGCATTTTTGAAGGAATACTCTTCCCTCTGAGGTGAAGCCTTTGAAAAAAGCTTCCTGTGGCCATTTCACATCTCTGAAGGAATAGCGAAGTTACATTAATAAACAAGAAGAGCTTTTTACCAAATGAAACATGATTTCTCATCTTCTGATCTTTGGTTGAAAATAGCATTTGGATGAGCTCTACCCCCTTACTAAAAATTTCTTCAAGAGCTCCTGTTACGGGGGCGCCTGGGTGGCACAGCGGTTAAGCGCCTGCCTTCGGCTCAGGGCGTGATCCCGGCGTTACGGGATCGAGCCCCACATCAGGCTCCTCTGCTATGAGCCTGCTTCTTCCTCTCCCACTCCCCCTGCTTGTGTTCCCTCTCTCGCTGGCTGTCTCTCTCTCTGTCAAATAAATAAATAAAATCTTAAAAAAAAAAAAAAAAAAAGAGCTCCTGTTACGGTCTTACCACAAAAAAGGGGAAGAGGTGGGGGCAAAAGGAAGCTTTCAGAGGTAGTGGATATGTTTATTACCTTGCTAGTGGTGATGGTTTCATGATGTATACATATGTCCAAACTCACCAAATTGGATCCATTAATATATGCAGTTTTTTTATGTATTAGTGATACCTCAAAGCCGTTTAAAAAATTAAGATTAAAAAAGATTAAAATAGTAGAAGAGCATTTGTAGTTCCTTTTTATTGTTGAATTGTATTTCGTTGTATAGATAATATCACATATTCCCTATCCATTCATCCCTGAATGAACATGAGCACATTTCTAGTTTTGACTATTACGAATTGCTGCTGTGAACATTCTCATGCAAGTCTTTGTGGTTGCCAGTAAGTATGGTAAGATCCTTTCATGTACATTATACATTTAATCTTTACAACATCTCTGTAAGTTAGTTGTATCATTCCCATTTTACTTTTTTTAAAAGATTTTACTTATTTTTTTATTTAGAGAGAGAGTGAGCTCCCAAATGGGGGGGCTGGGTGGAGGGAGAGGGAGAAATAATCTCAAGCAGACTCTGTGCTGAGTGTGGAGCCGAAGGTGGGACTCAATCCCAGGACCCTGAGATCATGACCTGAACCAAAATCAAGAGTCAGACACTTAACCGACTGAGCCACCCAGGCGCCGCATCCCCATTTTACTTTGGGCCCAGGATTCAGCCAGGCAGTATGATTCTAGATTCCCTGTTTTTAATCACTATACTTTCTACTTCTGTGATTAATCGATTTAGTTATTTTAAATTACTGTGGTCTCATTATATTGATATAGTTAAACGATGATTCTCACTAATTTAGATCCACCATTATATAGTCCTTTTAAACCAGAATTAAGGTAAATATTCTTTTTCATTGGATTTATTATGATTTGAAATTTTTGTGAAAAGACTAAAAGTACTTTACCATATTCATCCTTGTTTGCTTAGCACCTGTTAGTATAGTACATAGAAAGGTATCCTTTGAATGTGTAGTGAATTAAGGTAGCCAAATAAAAATTTTAAATTCTTTGGATTTTTCTCTAGTCTAGCTTTAGGTATAATTTTTCTACCTTTACTGTTTATTCATCTTTTTTTCTGTGTATCCTAATTTGAAAAACTTAATGTAGATGATATTTTCATTAGATTTCTGGTTAAATATACTGAGAATACCACAGATGTTTTAAAATACAAACATATGCTGGCAAACAGGTTGACTATAGCTCAAGAGTTGGGAATGCTAGTTACATGTTATACAAAACATGAATAACCAAATGCTCACTCTTTCAGGGTAATATTGTGTTGTAGGACGACTACGTGGATGAAGGATCCTCAGTGTATTACATTAAGGGCCACATGATCTCAGTTTGTCTTATTATTGGTGCTACCAACTTTGATTTAAATGGTGTGGTGTCCACTAGATGGCTTCACTTCAAAGGATCCTTTTCCACCTTCTAATGAATAAATAATTTCTTAGTTGTACATTGATAGCATGTGAATATCCTGTTCACCAACACCTGGTGGTTTTAGCATTCTTTGATGATTCTTGCCTTAATCAATTATTAAATTTTTTTAAATAGCACTCATAGGTGATTTTTGTATTCACTGTTACAATCCATTCCTGTTATTTTTCATTTGGATGCTCAGATTGTCCCAGATTTGGCTCTTGCTCACTTGACTTCGTTGTCTCGTGTTTTTTTTTTTTCAAGTTCTTTTTTTTTTTATTATTATGTTAGTCACCATACAGTACATCCCTAGTTTTTGATGTAAAGTTCCATGATTCATTACTTGCGTATAACACCCAGTGCACCATGCAATACGTGCCCTCCTTAATACCCATCACCAGCCTATCCCATTCCCCGACCCCCTCCCCTCTGAAGCCCTCAGTTTGTTTCCTAGAGTCCATAGTCTCTCATGGTTCATTCCCCCTTCTGTTTCCCCCCCCCCTTTCTTCTTCCCTTTTTTCTCCTACTGATCTTCCTACTTCTTATGTTCCATAAATGAGTGAAACCGTATGATAATTGTCTTTCTCTGCTTGACTTATTTCACTTAGCATTATCTCCTCCAGTCCCGTCCATGTTGCAGCAAATGTTGAGAAATCGTTCTTTTTGATGGCTGAGTAATAGTCCATTGTATATATGGACCACATCTTCTTAATCCAGTCATCTGTTGAAGGGCTTCTCAGCTCCTTCCACAATTTAGCTATTGTGGACAATGCTGCTGTGAACATTGGGGTGCCTATGGCCCTTCTCTTCACTACGTCTGTATCTTTGGGGTAAATACCCAGTAGTGCAAATGCTGGATCATAGGGTAGCTCAATTTTTAACTTTTTAAGGGACCTCTACACTGTTTTCCAGAGTGGCTGTACCAACTCACATTCCCACCAACAATGTAGGAGGGATCCCCTTTCTCCACATCCTCGCCAACATTCGTTGTTTCCTGCCTTGTCAATTTTTGCCATTCTAACTGGCGTAAGGTGGTATCTCAAGGTGGTTTTTTTTTTTTTTTTTACTTTCCCTGATGGCTAATGATTTTGAACATTTTTTCATGTGTCTTTTAGCCATTTGTATGTCTTCATTGGAAGAGTGTCTGTTCATATCTTCTGCCCATTTTTGGATTTATTTGTTTGTTTCTTGTGTATTGAGTTTGAGAAGTTCTTATCTAAATTCTAGTTAACATATGGTGTAATATTAGTTTCAGGTGTAGAATTTAGTGATTTAACACTTAACATACATCACCCCGTGCTCTCCTTAATCCCCATCACCTATTTAACCCATCCACCTGCCCACCTGCCCTCTGATAACCATCAGTTCTCTATAGTTGAGAGTCTGTTTCTTGGTTTTCCTCTTCAAAATTTTTTTCTAATTTGAGTATAGATTGTTTCATTAGTTTCAAGTGTACAACATAGTGATTCAGCTTCTCTATACCTTATGCTGTGCTCAGCACAAGTGAGGTTCTACCCCTCACCACACCACACTATTGCATTGGTTATTGTAAGCAATGCTGCAGCAAACATTGGCGTGCATATATCTTTTTAGACCTGAATAGACATTCTTCCAAAGAAAACATAGAGATGGCCAAGAGACATATGAAAAGATGCACTCAACATGACCCCTGTATCTTTTCAACAGACCTTGAGCACATTCTAACTTAAAATATTTTTTGGTAGAAGAAGTTCTATTTTTCTGTTGTATTTTCCTTGACTAGCCCAAGAATCAGTCATGTTTTTTGAGTAGACCTTGCTCCTTTATGTGAGGAGTGGTATTTTTTTTAGCATGTATTTTAAAATGTAATGTATTTGAACTTCCACAAAAGGTATCGTATCTTGTATGTTCTTTTGCTTTTGTTTTTTGTTTTTTTATTGTGTTCAGTTCAAGATCTAGATTGCTTGTTACTATTGGGTGTCATTGCTTCTGGGCTCTTTGGTGGATAGAGTTCATTCTGATACCACAATTTAGAATCCAGCACCACAGAGTTCTTTCTCTCCTTTCCCCATTCTGTGTATCTTCCTCTCACCCATAGTAGGAATTGTGATTCCCAGCACCATTCATGCATTTATTCATCTGCTCAGTTCCGCGATACAAACAAAATAGCTTAGGAACTGCTACACGTGACACTTTCGACAATAAACCTATTAAGTAAAATTTGGTTTTTACATTCTAATTATTCATAGAGTATATCCCACTAAGGGTATATAGGTGTGCAAAAGTTACCTGGAGTAATTCTTTTTATTTCCTTCATTGTGCTTATTTACATATTTGGAATAAATGTAGTTCAGTTTGTATTTTTTTGTATCTGTGTTTTTTTTTTTCAAAAATAAGTGTGTGTGTTTTGTTATTTCCCCTTTGGTGTTATACAAAAGGTAGTATACTATATATAAGTATGTGTGTATGTATTATTTATGTATGTGTATATTTTTTCTTTTGCATCTTCCTTTTGTCACTTAATTATCTTGGAAATCACTCCCTGTGAGGTCATAGAGATCTTCCTTCTGTTTTGTATTTGCAGGTAAGGTACACTTTTTTTTTTAAAAGATTTATTTATTTTAGATAGAGGGGGAGAAAGTGCATGGGGGGGTGGAGCGAGGGGCAGAGGGAGAGGCAGTGAGAATCCCAAGCAGGTTTCTCTTGGAGTGTAGAGCCCAATGCAGGCTGATCCCACGACCCTGAGATCGTGATATGAGCCAAAACCAAGAGTCACCCACTCAGGGGCGCCTGGGTGGCCCAGTCGGTTAAGCGTCTGCCTTCCACTCAGGTCATGATTCTAGGGTCCTGGGATCGAGCCCCACATGGGCTTCCTGCTCAGCGGAGAAGTCTGCCTCTCCCCCTGCTCATGCTCTCTCTCGCTCTCTCTCTCAAATAAATAAATAAAATCTTAAAAAAAAAAAAAAAGCATCACCCGCTCAACCCACTGCACCACCCAGGTGCCTCCAAGGTACACTCTTGGAAAGAGGAAATACCTTTCAGACTACTTTCTGTAGAATATTAATATCAAATTTCTTTGAAAGACTAGCTTTATATCTCTTACTTTGTTTTCTTTGTACTTAATAGGATTGAAACTACTATAGCTTAGTTGTTTTTAGCAGATTATTTAACTTTCTTGTTGTCTGCTACTTGTGTTAACTTTTAGATCCTTTTGTGTTTATGTAGTCAAATTTCTTGCTTTGTATTCTGTACTGAAATTCATTAGGAGCATTGTTTCAGAGACATCGCTGACAATGATTTACTGAATTCTTTTCAAGCTCTTGCATGTTAAGTTACTCTTTAGGAGCAATTTATTTGAATCCTAATTATAGAATTTTCAGTATATTTAGGCTCTTGGGGGGGTCCCCCTCATGGTAAACTCTTTGGAACCAATTATAGGTATTAAAAACTCTCTAAACCCAGAAACAATGGCATTCTTAGGCAATTTAAGAAATATTAAAATGTTGCCAGGCAGGAAGCATTATGAATGGTTAGAGATCCATTCAACAGGTTCTTAACAGGAAATTAATGAGATGTATTAATTAATTAAAAATAGTTCCACTTGTCTGTTCAAAGTTTATGTATTTCCCTTTTTATTTTTATTTATTTATTTTTAGATTATTTAGTTATTTGTTTATTTGACGGCGGGAAAGAGAGCGTTAGAGAAAATACAAGCAGGGGGAGTGGCAGAGGGAGAGGGAGAAGCAGGCTTCCTGCTGAGCCAGGGAGCCCGAAGTTAGGCTCAATCCCAGGACCCTGGGATCATGACCTGAGCCAAAGGCAGATATTTAACTGACTGAGCCAGCCAGGCGCCCCCTGTATTTCCCTTTTTTAAAAATTCAGTCCATGTGTTACCTTTGTTTTAGGTGCATCATTAAATGCCCTAGTCTCCTCTCTTCTCCTTTTCTTACAATTTTATACAACGTCTGTTAAATGGCTGCAAATCTTCCTTTGTTTTCATATAAATACGTGGCCCAGATCACAAAAGGCCAAATTACACCAAAATGGGGAAATTTGATATCAATACATACACTATGGAAAAAAACATTTTTGGGGCACCTGGGTGGCTCAGTCGGTTGAGCATCCGACTCTTGGTTTTGGCTCAGTCATGCTCTCTCTCTCTCTCTCTCTCTCTAATCAATAAAATCTGTAAGAAAAAACCATTTTTACTTTAACTTTTTATGTTGATACATACAGGATATGATTACATTGTAGCAGACTCTTTTTTGCTCTTTTACTACAATGAATCACTAATTTATGCCACAGTATTTTTTGGAATGCCAACTGTGGTATACACGGAGGTGGAAAAAAATAACTTTTTAAGAGAAAATGAACTTCTTTCTGCTGAGTCTGAGAAGCAGCGGGTGGTCATGTGTGGCTGGAGGAGCAGTAGTAGTAAACTAGGAGACTGAAAAGTTAAATTGGTAGAGATCCTTGAGGTCTCAGCTGCTGGACAAAGCCATTTGGACTTTCATTTTCACACTGAAGAGCCATTAGAAGATTTTTTGAAATGGGAGCATTACATGACCTGACATTTGTTCTAGGAAGAGAGCACTACAAAGTGTATGAAGACTGGATTAGACATGTGAGAATGGGAGGGAGGAAGCTAAGTTAACTGTCTAGGTAAGAAATGTTTACGGCTTAGTTGAGCAATAACAGAAATTTTGTCAAGTGGCTAATTGTAATAATTCCTTAGCATGCATTAGGCCATTCTGTGGATTATGTCTGTAGAATGAGTGCTTAAATGTTCAACTTCTGGTACCAATTTCACTAAAATCTAAAGCCATTAACCATTATTCTAACCCTGGTCTTATCAGAGCAAGTTCTGTAAGAAGAGAGACATCATTTTTAGGTTTTATGAAAGTAATTCATATAGGTAAGTGTATAAAAAATCAGCAGTCTTCTTTTTTGGTTGATTTTCTCACTTTGGTGTAGGACATATCTTCAGTAGCTTCCAGACAATTGTTACATTGAGGGCAAGCTTTTTGAAGTATTCTACTTACGAAAATATTTTTATGCCGAATTCCTAATCGATTGTTGGTCTGGCCAGGTACAGGATGCTAGTTTGAAAATCATTTTCCCTTAGAGTCTTGAAGACATTGCTTTGTTGTCTTCCTATAGTTGCTGTAAGAAGCCTGTGCTACTTTGGTTCTCAGTCGTTCTTAGATCATTTATTTTCTCTGGAAATGTATGGATATTCTCCTTTTCTGTGTTGTAAAATTTTGTAACAGTATGCTTTGGGCACAACTTTATTATAAGTTACAGTCTCTGAAACCGCAGAAGCAGCCTCCACCATGCTTTTTTTTGGTAGTGTGTGGTATGTACTTGACTGCCAGCACTCTTGGAACTAAGGAATAAAGTGCGGCAGAGCATCTCACCATTCACCATAGAGATTTCCACTTAATTCTCTGTTTTCAGTGTGATGCTTCTCCCCTTTTTCCTGTGCCTGAGCTCCCTTTGGATGCTTGGATGCTTAGTATGGAGGATGCGATTTGGGGTCCAGAGTGGTGTTAATTGCTTATTATGCAGGCTTTCTTCCACCTTTTCTTGTTTTTAGCAGACACACCTTACCCACCACCTTCCATAGTACCTGAGCCTTTCTGGAGCTCTGTGGAATGAATTGGTTTGTTTCTTATCATATTCTGACTTAGTCACGTAGTCAGGAAATGAATACCCTGCGGAAGAACTGAATTCAAATCTACCCTTGATTATTATCATCTATGTGACATAATTAACTGTTCTGAGTTCCTTTTTGTAAATGTAAAACACAGCTAATAAAAACGACCTCAAAGATTTACTGTAAGGACTAGAAAGTCTGCATATCTTTGGGTATAATGGTTCTGAGTAAATGTTAACTCTTAACATATATGTATATATGAAAGGTCTTTCCATATATAAAATTAAATCACATAGTTACACATTGCTAATTTGTTGGAAAAATAGAATTCATAAACTTTGAACTACCTAAAAGCATTGTAACGGCTGGCTTTTATTGATATTTTATTAGTCAGAAGGACAGTATATCTCATTTTTTTCCTATCAGAACGTTGCTCTTAAAAACAGAATTGTCTTCCATCCAAAAAGTTAATTCCAGTCACAGCTGTCGATTAGATAGCAGTGAAAATTTAAATTGAGCTCCCAGTGACCATTGCCACTTCTCTGACAAACCTTTCAGAAACCACTTCTAAAAATGATGTCTCTCTTCTTACGGAACATTTAAAAACACCGTATAAAGAGGATTTTTGATGCTGTATTTAAAAAGTATTTTGTTCTTTTGCCTTAAGGGTAACCTGGGTTTTGGGGCACCTGGGTGGCTCAGTCGTTAAGCGTCTGCCTTCGGCTCAGGGCGTGATCCCAGCGTGATCCCGGCGTGATCCCGGCGTTCTGGGATCGAGCCCCACATCAGGCTCCTCCGCTGGGAGCCTGCTTCTTCCTCTCCCACTCCCTCTGCTTGTGTTCTCTCTCTCGCTGGCTGTCTCTCTCTCTCTCAAATGAATAAATAAAATCTTTAAAAAAAAATAAAAGAGTAACCTGGGTTTTGGTAAAAGCTCTGTAATTATACAGGTAGAAGCAAAGTTTGCTTATTTTAAAATCACTTAAAATATTGACATGTGAGACCCAGAACCTTATTTTCATGAAGCTTATGGTCTTTATAGTACATTTGATGACATCTTTGTGTTACAAACGTTATATTGATAAACACTTCCAACATTTAGCCATATGTGGCTGATGTGTCTCAAGAGCTTGCGGGGAAACCATGAGAAAAGGAATCTGTGGGGTGTGATACTAGAAGAGAATTGGAACGACTGAAAGCTGGTTGAGACCCAAAATATGTAATAGTTTTTTTTTAAAGATTTTATTTATTCGACAGAGATAGAGACAGCCAGCGAGAGAGGGAACACAAGCAGGGGGAGTGGGAGAGGAAGAAGCAGGCTCATAGCAGAAGAGCCTGATGTGGGGCTCGATCCCGGATCACCAGGATCACGCCCTGAGCCGAAGGCAGACGCTTAACCGCTGTGCCACCCAGGCGCCCCAAAATATGTAATAGTTTTAAAGCTGTGCTCCTTGAATGGGTCCTGTAGGTCTTTGGTAGTAGTTTCCCCAGGAGTAAGATAAAATAAGGTGTGAGGAATAAAATGAGGAGAATAGAGTTCCAGCTCCTTATCTCTTTCTCCTTCTCTTTTCTTCTCTTTTTTTCCTTTCCTTTCCTTTTCTTTTTCTCTCTCTCTTTCCTTTTTTCTTTTCTTCTTTCCTGTCCTTTCATTTTTTTTTCTCTTTCTCTTTCTTTCTCTCTTGTTCTCTCCGTCCCTCTCTTTTCCTTTCTTTCTGTCAGTTAAAATGATCACTTTCATGTGGCGTTTAAAAAACAAAAAACAAACAAAACAGACTCTTCACTACAGAGAACAAACTCATGGTTGCCAGTGGGGAGGTAGGTGAGGTGATGTGTAGATAGATGAAGGGAATTAGGAGGAAAAAAAGAGAAAAGTGCCCACCACATTTATCTCCCACTCAAAGTTCTGTGAGCAAAAGCGTGGTTGGCATCCTTGGGAGAGTGTTACAGTGTTTACTATGTAACAGGCACTGTTTTAAGCTCTTCAGCTAATTCATTTCATCTTGTAACAGGTCTGTGAGGTAGGGATTATTAACGCTCTTTGACAAAACCTAAGGTATAGAGTTGAGATTTAAGTTTGACCTGCAGGGATAGAATTTTAAAATTCTACTAGCTTGAGATTCTTTACTAACGGAAAGTGACTGAGGGTGTCTGAATTTTGCCCTAAGGTGAAATTAAGGGGATAATGGGGAAATTCAATTTCATACAATTAAAAGATAGAGATTAGGGTGCAAATTAAGCTGCTTTGTGTCGTAGTCCACTGAACTGAGGCTGTTTAATAAACTGCTCACATAAAGTCAATTGGACTCAGCTTTAGTGTATTTAAAATATATGTCATAAATATAAACATACACAGTATGTCATGAAAAACCAGCTGTATTAACCTATAATTAGTGAAATACAGCACTAGAGTTACAGAGAGCATGTCGTATTCTTAACTTGTGAATGAAACTGATAGTTCAGAAGTGATAAATTCACCCTTCCTAACCTGGTGAGAGAAATTGTGTGTCTGTGTGTACATGGATATAGATAACCCAAACATTGACAAGTTTCTTCATCGTATGAACCTGGATAGAATCACATTAATATTAATGTTCAAATCTTAATAGTGCCAGCTTTACCTATTCACGGAGACTCTAATCTCTTATATCTCCCATTCCTTCAGCTATTTTAGGGAGTTCTCAAGGGGTGCCATTCATCAACTCACAGATTAGGCCAGGTTGCTACTCCCTTTCTTTTCTTTCTTTCTTTCTTTCTTTTTTTTTTTTTTTAAGATTTTATTTATTGATTTGACAGAGAGAGGGCACAAGCGGGCAGAGTGGCAGGCAGAGGGAGAGGGAGAAGCAGGCTCTTGATGTGGGGCTCGATCTCAGGACCCTGGGATCATGACCTGAGTTGAAGACAGATGCTTAACCGACTGAGCCACCCAGGCACCCTGCTACTCCCTTTCTTGACCTGTGTTGCTCTAAACTGTTCTTCACTCACCAGTTCAGCCACCCAAGACACGTTGTCAACACTGCTCTTAACTGTACTAGTTGGCCTCTACGAACATGGCACTAGGTTATCGCTGAGACATGACAGCTCACACTCTTTTGCAGGTGAGACAAAGAATTCTCCTCTGCTTTAGGCTTCATTTGGGGAATCCTGTGCCCGAGTTCTGGGCTCTGAAGTGTTCACAGAGTCTAAAGAGGCTTTCTTTCAGTTCATGCACAGCATGTTGTCTTCCCAGAATGGGAAGGCATGGTCACAGTAACTTGGCAGGTTGGATGCATTTACCAGCCATCACCTGTGTGAAACCTCTCCTTTTTCTGACTTGAGGCCCTGTACGTTAGAATGGCTTTCTGGGGCAGATGTCTCCTTCCCTTATTGTGAGTGGCAGGAGTCTTCTTGCTCCTTTCAGAAATTGTGATGGTCTCATGCACTTTATCCTCTTATATACCAGACATGTTTCCATTTAGTCTAGCTTAAGATATCTTCCTGGGAGGCTTCTCAGCCTGTATATAAATCACCATATAAATCAAGGGATGTAGGTAGATCCATGGGGGTGTGGAGAGTGGGAGTTGAGGAAGTTGGGTGATAAGGGGTGTCATCTAATTTCATCTCTGAGCTGTACCTGAATCTCAGCTCTAGTCTAACTTTGGCTTCTGTTATATCTATATTACCATTAAAACTTTACTTGCAACGTCATTATTTTTTTTTTGCTTAAACCTACTTCATATAAGTGGTGAGAGCTACCACCATGCAGGGTTGAACAGGTCTGTACCCAGCAGCCCCGTGAGTGGTAAACATGGCTTCTAATCTTACCCTTCCTGTAAGCTCTTACTTTGGGCATGTCACAGGCACTCTGTGCTTCTCTTTGCAGAAATGATAGGCTTGGGCACAATGACCTAAGGTTCATTCCAGATCTCACATTCTGAGTTCATATGTTCCTAAGTAGAACTGTTAATATCTCATTTTATTGCCTTCATACTTTTCAGTATAATAAGTTATGAAAAATAATTTATGTATGCAGTTTATAGTCTGCAGTCATTCTTTTTTTTAATAATATTTTTTATTATATTATGTTAGTCACCATACAGTACATCCCTAGTTTTTGATGTAAAGTTCCTTGATTCATTACTTGCATATAACACCCAGTGCACCATGCAATACGTGCCCTCCTTAATACCCATCACCAGCCTATCCCATTCCCCCACCCCTCCCCTCTGAAGCCCTCAGTTTGTTTCCCAGAGTCCAGAGTCTCTCATGGTTCATTCCCCCTTCTGTTTGCCCCCCCTTTCTTCTTCCCTTTCTTCTCCTACCGATCTTCCTACTTCTTATGTTCCATAAATGAGTGAAACCGTATGATAATTGTCTTTCTCTGCTTGACTTACTTCGCTTAGCATTATCTCCTCCAGTCCCGTCCATGTTGCAGCAAATGTTGAGAAATCGTTCTTTCTGATAGCTGAGTATATTCCATTGTATATATGGACCACATCTTCTTACTCCAGTCATCTGTTGAAGGGCTTCTCAGCTCCTTCCACAATTTAGCTATTGTGGACAATGCTGCTGTGAACATTGGGGTGCCTATGGCCCTTCTCTTCACTACGTCTGTATCTTTGGGGTAAATACCCAGTAGTGCAAATGCTGGATCATAAGGTAGCTCAATTTTTAACTTTTTAAGGGACCTCCACACTGTTTTCCAAAGTGGCTGTACCAACTTGCATTCCCACCAACAATGTAGGAGGGATCCCCTTTCTCCACATCCTCTCCAACAATTGTTGTTTCCTGCCTTGTCAATTTTTGCCATTCTAATTGGCATAAGGTGGTATCTCAAGGTGGTTTTGATTTGAATTTCCCTGATGGCTAATGATTTTGAACATTTTTTCATGTGTCTGTTAGCCATTTGTATGTCTTCATTGGAAAAGTGTCTGTTCATATTTTCTGCCCATTTTTTGATTTGTTTATTTGTTTCTTGTGAATTGAGTTTGAGAAGTTCTTTGTAGATCTTGGATACCAGTCTTTTATCTGTAGTGTCATTTGCAAATATCTTCTCCCGTTCCGTGGGCTGCCTCTTAGTTCTTTTTTTACTGTTTCCTTGGCTGTGCAGAAGCTTTTTATCTTGATGAAGTCCCACAAGTTCATTTTTTCTTTTGTTTCTCTTGCCTTTGGAGATGTGTAATCATTCTTATAGTTCTTTTTTCTTGGCTACTTTTCTAAAACCTATCATTTGTCTCCATGTCACGATTGATATGAAAATGCTCTGCTCTTTGAACTTTTGTGTTCTTTCAACTATTATACTATACCACAAATACTCTCCAAAGTAGGTTTGTAAATAAAGGAAGAAAACTCTGATCTAATAATTGATTTATCTTTGGAGAGCCTTAAAAATGTTACATGGTGGTCATTGTGGGCAAGAACTATGAAAATTTAAAGAGACATATTCCCAGAGAAGGGAAAAAATTGAGTCCATGGTTCATGTCACTATTATTGATAGGTGAGATTGAACTTTGTTTTTCTTTTGCTATTGCTATTATAATTCTGAATTTCTGTGAATCCGTTTCTTTAGCATTAATTGGTAATTGAATTGCTATAAAACTTTTTTTCTGCTACTTTCTTGCAGAATAGTTGTTGGACTGACATGACTAACAGTGTTATGTATAAGTTCCTAATTAAATTCAAGTCTTAATCAATGAAGACATCTTTGATTTATCCACTTTGTCATCTGAACTGTTGTTTAAATTTTCCATCTCTACAAGAAAACTGAAAAGATATATTCTGTGTACCTGAACTAGATTCTCTGTCCTCATTGGGAGGACTTCCATGCCTTTACCGTATTTCCCAAAGGTCTGCCATTTAATCTTTTCTTTCATTATCTCAGATACCGTTGAATCCTTTCTCTCTATCCCATTAATTTCATCCTTCATATTACTGCACCTTGACATTAATGGACTGTCATTGTAAAGGATATTACGTTTGGTACGTCTGTAATATTGAATAGGACTAATATGAAATTTTCATAATTGAGTTGAGTTGCCCGAGCAATGATTTCGTTCATATCTGGAGGGTTTCTTTAAATGACGAGTCAAATCTGAAGCTTCCGAGAGGAAAAATTACCAAAATATATACATTTATTCTTGCTTATGAGAATTTTAATCCAGAACAGTTATGTGTCACACTTGAAGTTATTGTTAAATACTTGTTTTTAGAAGCCTTAAAAGTAGGCCTTTGTAGGGCACCTGGGTTGCTCAGTTGGTTAACTGCCTTCGGCTCAGGTCATGATCCTGGGGTCCTGGGATCGAGCCCCACATTGGGCTTCCCCTGCTCTGCAGGGAGCCTGCTTCTCTCTCCCTCTGCCTGCCACTCCCCCTGCTTGTACTCTTTCTCTCTCTGTCAAAAAAATAAATAAAATCTTTAAAAAAAAAAAAAAGTAGGCCTTTGTAGGTAAGACCCAGTATCTTTCTTTTCTTATTTAGAAAAAAATAAAATCTCTGCTGTAAAGGTAACAGAGACTAGAGTCTGGTATAGGGCTGTATCTCGACATACTTAGCCAATAAACCTCAGTTTACATTTGATAGACTCAAACTTTTCTAGACCTAAACCATTACTAGACATGTGACTAGTTATAGAAATTCGGTAGTGGAGTTTTTATTTAAGGAATTTAAATGAAACTATCCAGATATTAAAACTGCAATCTGAATTTAAGTGTAAAAAGAACTTCCATTTCACAGCGTAACTTAGATCCTTGGTTTTGTAATTTTATGTACATTATGGTTGTTGGCAAAACTTCATATAATCGATTGTTATATTGTGAGCTTTGCTATTTAAATCTTGTTGAGCTTGATCTCTTTCACTATTTAAAATTAATTTCCTAAGACTACTGTAGTTGCTTTATTTATTTTTTCAATTATCTCTTTTTTCAATAGCGTAAAGATCTATTATACAGTGGCTTTGCATTTTTGGCATTCCATTGCAGCAAGTATCAATTTGTCACATAAAAAGAAAAATTAGATATACTTTATTCATGTTAAAGTCACACCCTAGCTTTTTTAAAGGCAGCTTTGACTTAGATTTGCAAGCCTGAGGATATTGATTTGAATTATGCATGACTGTCTGGTGTGCAGTTGCATTAGCCTGCTGGATGGATAATGTAAACATGTTCTGAATTTTAAGTACATGACAGTGTATGAGTGGCAGGTTAAAAATAGAACTAATAACAAAGTGCATATTTGGAAATTTGATTTTTACAGTGTAAAACTGTACAGGGATGATCTCTGCAAATGGTTGACTGCCAATATAATAACTTGTTTTGTATATTGCAAATATAAAAGATGCTATCTGATAAGTTTACTAGGTCAGTGATGTTTTTTCTAATGTGTTGAACTTTTTGACAGTAGAAAACAAAAACACAGTAATGTGCAAGTGAGTAAGGATTACCTTTCACAGATTATGAGTTGATTGCTCAGGCATGCCTTTTCTTTTTTTAAATAAATAGGCAGCAAGCTTTTTGTTGCTAGTTATAGCACCCTGCCATCATCATGTCCACTTTGAATTCTAGAATTGCAGTGGGTACAACTAAACATTGTAGTTTACAAATGACATTTGACATTCTAGTCTCGTAAAATCGTGTACCTTTCACTCCCATGGAAACTGGGGGGGGGGGAAGCTAGTTAATTCTAAGGACAGTCCATATCCTTGACACTTATGTTTTATATTGTATTTCTAAATATAAATTTTCTATAAAGCTATAATAGCTCTTAAATTGTGAAAAGAATAGTGCTGAAGTTTGATATTCAGTGTTTGGTTTCTAAAGTTTACGTGCTTATGTTACATGTATGTGTGTGTATCTATGTTTGTGACTGTTCACAAATTTGACTCACTTTTCTTTTGCACTGATATTATTTTTCTTACTAATTCATAAGAGATCGTGGGTATTAAGAAAATTAGCCTTTCGGGGTACCTGTGTGGCTGAGTCGGTTAAGCATCTGCCTTTGGCTCAGGTCACGATCCCAAGGTCCTGGGATCGAGCCCCAAATCAGGCTCCCTGCTCAACTGGGAGTCTGCTTCTCCCTCTCCCTCTGTGTGCATGCTCTCTCTCTCCCCCTCTCTTTTGCAAATAAACAAACAAAATCTAAAAAAAAGAGAAAATTAGCCTTTCTTGTATATTAATAAGTGTTTTTATAGTTGGTTTTTCTATATTCTTGATAGTGATTTTCCAACCCAGAATTTTAATATTACATCGATTGAGATTTTTAAGTCTTTTAATGTATGGCTTCTGGATTTTATGTTATGTTTAGAAAGACCTTTCACATTTTAAGGTTTGCACAATTTTCTTACGTTTTCTTCTAGTATCTTTGTGGTTTCATTTTTTTTACATGTAAATCATTGATCCAGCTGGGATTTATTTTGACGCAAGGACTGAAGAGGTGATTTAGCTTTCTTCTTTCAAATTACTAAATTTCTTTTCCAAATTTATCACTGTTATTTATTGAAAAATGTAATACTACTTTTATCAGATACTGAATTTCTTTTTGGATTTGTGGCTATTTCTTTTTTTTTTTTAAGATTTTATTTATTTGACAGAGAGAGACAGCCAGCAAGAGAGGGAACACAAGCAGGGGGAGTGGGAGAGGAAGAAGCAGGCTCCCAGCGGAGGAGCCTGATGTGGGGCTCGATCCCAGAACGCTGGGATCATGCCCTGAGCCGAAGGCAGACGCCTGATGACTGTGCCACCCAGGCGCCCCTGTGGCTATTTCTGAACTTTATTCTGTTTCAGTTACTTCCTCTGTTACAGTATCTAATGATATACTATAACATTATATTATTTTTTATCAATTTTTTTCTGGTTATTCCTTTATATTAATTCTTCCAGGTGAACTCTAGAACAATTTTCATGCTAGTTTGACTAGGGTCACATTGACCTTTTATCAAGGGTGTTTCTTGATTTCTTTTTAACATTGACTTTAATTACCAATGTGAAGTTTTTTAATGCCCCTCCTCTACATATCAGAATACCTTTTTATTTTTATCTGTCATCTCTACTTTATATTTTAGGGGTCAAATCATTTTTCTGTGCCTTTGCTACTTTCTCCATTTGGCCTTAGCTGGGATGTTATCAGCAATCACTTATCCTTTTTTATTGTGCAAGTTAATTCTTTCCATGATTCCCTTCCTTCTATTTTTTTTTTTTTTTTTTTTTTTTAGAGAGGGAGGGAGAGAGAGTTTACATATGAGGGAGGGAGGGAGGGCAGAGGGAAAGGGAGAGAGAGAATCTCAAGCAGGTTCCACACCCAGCACGGAGCCTGACAACACAGGGCTTGATCGCAGGACCCTGGGACCATGACCTGAACCAAAATCAAGAATCGGATGCCCAACCAGCTAAGCCACTTAGGCTCCCGTCCCTTCCTTCCATTCTTAAACATTCCTAGGTCTCCCTACATGAACAATGTCCATCCTTCTAATCTTCATCTGTGTGGGTTTTTTGTTTTGTTTTGTTTTTAGTATTTGAGGAGACATCCCAATCTTTAGAGTTACCCTGTACTAACACTCTCTTTCCTTACATTCCAAGTTCTCCGGGAGGCTAGTTAACAATACCTGCATATCTTCACTGGGTGTTACTTCCAGTCACTTGGGGCTGGATTTCAACTCTCTCACTCTAGTGAAATTTTTTAAATTTAATTTTGCTATTGTGATAAAATGAACACAGCAGAAAATTTACCACATAGAAGTAGAACTTCATATATAAGTGGAATCATGGAATCATACAATTTTAGTCTTTTGTGTTGGTCTATTTCACTTAGCACAATGTCTTTAAGGTTCTTCCATGTTGCACCATGTATCAGAATTTCATTCCTCTTGATATTCCACTCTGTGTGTGTGTGTGTGTTTTATGGCATGTTTCTCCCCCTGAGGCAACATCTCTGAGCCAGGGTTTTGGAGATGGGTGTGGGGACAATGGCAAACTTGTCTCTGACTGACATTCCCGCTCTAGGAGCTGAGTATTCACTGTGGTGGGAGAAGCAGCATGAGGTGCCTTTCCCAGTGTGAAACATGCCTCACAAGCGGGACGAAACTGATCAGAGGTGCAATATTCTCAGGACACCATGCCCAAGGTTAGAGCCCTCATTCCGTGACTGGGGACTGGGCAGAAGAAGGAAGCCCACCTCTCAGTTGCACTTGCCTGAAACTTAGACTCAGCAACTGGTAGCTGGGAACAGGATATAGTGCTGGCATTTTGCTCCTCCAGGAAAAAGCCCTCCCTACGGGTGTTGAGGGAGGTGAGCTCTCCATTCTTGGCTGTATCAATCTGGAATAGAGTCTTCGCCTTGCTAAGCTAGCAGGGCTGAGGGAAGGAGCAGTCCTGGTTCAAATACCATAGACCCTTGTCTGTCTTAGTGAATTTTCACAGATGTTCTTGAATAGATGTTTCTTCATTTGCTGTTCACTTCCAGTGACTTTAAGTGGCCCTTTTTTAAACATATGGGTTTTACCAGTTTCACTGGGTATGGATCAGTGGAGCTCCTTCTAATGTCATGCTACGGGTTGGTCTCCTATTTTGTTTTTAAATTAAATGTTTTAAGCATACATGTAATTTCATCATGATGCATGCTTCTCTAGCTTTTTTAGATTCTAACATTTTACTGTTTTCCAAACCCCCCCCTTTTTTTTTTAAAGAAATGAGACATTAGGTAGATTTAAAGACTTCTCTATAGGCATCTTTATTACCTATAATTTGGTGTTTATCATTCTCATGCATTTTTTTTTACATTTAGAAAAATTTACCCTCCAGTAAGCATTGTTACTGGTCTTATATATATTTATCAACACTTGTAGTTGCCAGACTTATGCATTTTTGGTAATCTATTGGATGATATTCAGTGTTGTAGTGGAGTCCTTTGGAATAACAGTTAATACGGGAAAAGAATGAAATTTGTAGAGATCCGAAAGGAAGAAATAAAGTAGACATTGTTGGGAAATGATATCATTGTCTGCTTAGAAAAGGAAAGAGCAGCTTTGCTCATTATTTCTAATAATTTGCCTCTAGCTCTGGCTAGGAACACCCGGACAGTGTTGAATGCTAGTGACTGCTTCTTGTTCTGGTTTTAAAGGGAATGCTTCTAATGTTTTCCTTTTATGATGTTTGCTGTGGTTGTTTGGAAGATATCATTTATTGAATTAAGGAAATTTTCTTCAGTTCCTAGTTTTTTAAGACGGTTTTTTAGTCATCAGTTGATGTTTAATGATACCAGTTGCTCTTTCTGATCTTATGAGATCACATGGTTTTTAAGTTTTGATCTGCTTCTTTTGTAAATTATATTAAAAGAAATACCTATGTTAAACCAACCTTGCATTCCTGCTCTTGAATCAAAGTTGTTATGCTGTGTTTGGCTTTTTTGTTTCCCTTAGGATTTTTACAATTATGTTCCTGAAGGAGTTTACTGAAAAAATGTCCCTTCTCATATTGACCTTGTTTGAATCCTAGAATCAAAGTTTTACTAAAATCATAAAATGAGTTTTAAATTATTTCCTCTTTCTCATTTCCCTAGAAATATTATATGAAATAGAGAATATCTGTTCTCTAAATGTTTGGCATCAATTTGTAAAATCTACCTGTACCTTAGGATTTTTTTGTGGATAGATTTTTGTTCATTACTTAAATGTTGTAGGAGTAATTGAGTTCTCTATTTCTTCTTGAGTCAGTTCTGGTAAATTATATTTTCCCAGGAATTCTCTATTTTGTAAGTTTTCAAGTCATGGTAATGAAGTTATTAATCATAATCTTTGCTTAATCTTGTTAGGGTTTCTCTTTTTTCCTTAGTTTTTTTCAAGAGATCTGGTTTGGGTTTTTATCAATCTTCTTTGTTGAATGTATTTTTAAATCTCCTTAGCTCTGTGTTCTTTATTTTCTTTTTTCTTTTCTCTTTGGACTTTTCCTTTTTTTTTAACATCTGAGTTAGATACTGTGTTGTATTTTTTGTTTTCTAACATATGCACTTAATGATATGCATTTCTTTTTATTGTTTTAACTGTATCACACATTTTAGTATATAGTATTTCCATTTCTATTTGTTTTTATAATTTTCCTAATTCCTATCATGATTTTTAGTTATCATGCCCTGAAGTTTAAAAAATACCCAAACATATAGAAAATTTCCAAATGTTTTCAGTTAAAAAAAAACTCTTCCTGTTCCTGAGTTCTAAGTAATTTTGTCATGGTCAGATAACAGATATTGACTCTTGCCATTTGTTAAGGCTTGCTTTTTGTTTTTGTTTTCAAGATTTTATTTATTTATTTGTGAGAGAGAGAGAGAGAGAGAGAGAGAGAGAGAAAGAACACAAGCAGGGGGAGCAGAAGGCAGAGGGAGAAGCAGGCTCCTCGCTGAACAAGGAGCTCAGTGTGAGACTCGATTCCAGGACCCTGGGATCATGACCTGAGCCGAGGGTAGACGCTTATCTGACTGAGCCACCCAGGCGTCCCAAGACTTGCTTTTTCGTATCTAATATATTTATTTAGGAGGAAGGGGAAGGTTGTCAGTGTTCAGTGTGTCTATTAAAAGAATATTTTTAAATTCTTGGTTGCAAGGTTCAGTGAATGTCCTTTAGTCAACTTATTGTGTTCAAATCTGCTGTATCCTTCCTAAACATTTTTCTGCTTCACATTTTAGACACTAGGAGAGATATGTTAAGTCCGTCACTATGATTCTGGATTTGTCAGGTTTTTTTTTTCCTCTTGGGATTCTATCCATTTTTCTTTAATTATTTTAAAGTTATGTTTCAAGGGACTTACATGTTTACAAATTTATATATTATATTTCTGACTAATCATCTCTTTCATTACATAGTATTAACCCTCTTTATCCCTTTATTTTTATGCCTTTTGAGAAGGTCTTAAAATCTATTTCAGTTGATATAATACATGTACCTATATAGCTTTCTTTCTACTGATATTTGTCAGATATGTCTCTTTCTATGCTTTAATAATCAGCTTTCTTACATTCTTAGTTCTAAGTATATTTCTTAAACTTTAGTTCCCATGTATTTATTGCAATACTTATTACAGTTATTCATATGCCTGAATTCATTTCTGCCATATGATTTTTCTATTCATTCCACTTTTTCTATGCTGCTTTGTCTTCGTTTTTTTGCTTCTGTCTGATGGGATTTTTGTAGAACTGCAGCAGTCCTCAGATCTCCCATTGATTTCACAGGTGTTCAGAATGACTTGTTAACTATCTAGCTGAATTCCAGGGGCCAGACGAAATTAGAGTCCCCTACCTCTCCTCCATCTGAACTCCTCCTTCTAATGGGATTTTTAAGAGTGTAATGTAGTGCAGAAATTTTTGGTGGTCTTTACACTTGGTGGCATGTATGTCTCTAGAAATATCCTCGGGAAAAGGTGTATTTGTAAATGTTCTAAACAACTTTAGGAATTTAGCAACAATCAAAGAAAACACTGTTCACATTAGAGTTGAAATTACTGATAAGATCTAGAATAGTATTAATGTAAAATGCCTGCAAAATTTAATGATCACTTAGATTACTTGGTATAAACATCTTATTTTTGGGAGGGAAAAATGTTTTTATTTTTTCCTCTTTTAATCTTTACAACAACTTTTCATGCCCTGTTTTCTAAGTCCTTTTGTGTTGTGCAGTCACCATGGTTTAGTTGTTGAATCACAAACCAGATAGGATCTTGAGAGCTAGTAGTTACGTCTCAGATATCCAAAGGTAAAACCAGAAAGGAGAATCTCTAGTTTCCTTTCATAGTCTGTTACATCATTAGTTAAGAAAAGTAATGCCTTCTTTTATACCAGTTCCAAACTGGAGCTGTTAAATATTACAGATTCATAGTTGTTGAAATTGCAGGGATCTTTCTTTTGTTGTCATTATTGCAAGGGTCTTAGTGATCAAGCTCATTCTCTTTCTTTTGTGAACACAGGCCGAGAGTTTAAATGCTCACTTAGCTGCTTCGTAGAAGACCATGGACTCAGACCCAGGTTTTCTCCCTCCCCGTTTGGTGTTTTTCTCCTTATCTCTGACATAAAAGCTTCACAAATTAGGTTTTCTTCTGAGTGCCAGTAGCGTTTTAGTACCTTACATATTGCCTACTACAAAATAGGCACTAAAATAAATGCATGTTGTTTACCTTTTCCTGGGAGAGAAAAACAGGTGAACTTGGAATTGCTCTGTTTTAGGTGGTTTGCACTTCATTATACTTGGGCAAAAATGAGTCACACGGAAATTAGATGGGTGCTTTCGTTAGAAGTCTACATGTTATTTCCCCAAACCAGCCTGAACAGAACATGGCTTTGGGTCTCTTGAGCCAATCATGAGAGAAGCTGATTTAGGTGGATAAATTTTCTCTGCTCAACTAAATTCAACAAGAAGAGAGTATAATGTTCCCACAGACTTTTGCTACAGTACTTAGCGATAAGGAAAACAGATACTAAACATTTCCTTTGAGTCATAAGAATTTCAGAGATGTATTATTTTTCCCTCAGCTAATTCTGATTTAAACAAATTAGTCCTGTTTCCTTTAACTGTTCTTACGGTTTCTATTTGGAAACTTTTTATAATCATTCAGTAACTATAAAAGATTCTTTCCCCCTCTGCAGATAGAGAAATTGAGGCATTGTGAGGTTTGACTTGGAACCTCTGTGTGGAATTCACTGTATCAGACTGAATGTGTATCTTATATGTAATGCTTATAAAGTGCAGAGCTTTCCCTTAGTAAATCGTATATCCACGTATTAGGCAATAAGAACATTGTGTTTGCTTAATCTATATGATGTTTAAGTCACAAGTCCGTGTAGATGGAGTAATATGTATTACCAGGGTTGATGTTTTTTATCATTAAAGTCAGAATAATTAAACATTCGTTAAAAGGACCTGTCTACATTTAGTAATATAATTCTTGCGATTTATTTGTACGAAAAGAATGAAATTTATGACTTGCGTGTCTACATTTGTTTTAAAAAATAAAATTATGTAACTCTGGTAGGAAATCTGTCTCACCACTCCTTACGTATTTATGCTGTTTTTAAAAATGTAAGTCACAAAAGGAGATAATGAAAATATTTCTTGTTAGAAGTCTAGTTTGATACTCAGTTCTTGATTTTTTTAAAAAGATGTTTTGTTTAGTAAAAGGTTTTAATTTATTAAGAAAAATTAGACTGCTACAATAAGAAGAAAGTACAAGTAGAATGAGATGATTTCTGACATAGACTAAATAATTTTTACTGGTAATTTTGCCTGATAATAAAAAAAAAAAGCATTCTATTCTATTTTGCAGGGATGTTTTTGTTAACAGCCAGCAGTTAACCCAGAACATTCTATATGTTCTCATAAATGACTTCTTCTGACATATTCTATTGTGGGTTATATAAGTGTCCCTATTATATATTGCCTATAATATAATTAAGAGTTTTCATTACTGAAGATCTCAAAACCCAAGTTTATTTTGGGCTTCAGGTTTCACTTTGGACCCTGTGAATCACTGATGGACTGTTGTACTGATCTGTTTTAATGTTGTACGTTTTCTTTTATAACCTCTTATTTTTTACTCAGTGATTTGATGTCTACTCAGATTTTTTAAATAAGTTGCTGGTCAGCTGCTTTGTTTAATTTAATATATATACATATATATTTCTCTTTCCTAAAAAGCATGAATACTAGTACAATTAGAAATTCATGGTGTCTAGATGGCTTGATTCCTGCCATGTCAGTTTTCTTGTGTTTGATGAGACACATAAAGCAGTTGTGGGAGAATGCTTGTCACTGGTATCCATGGTAACTCCAAAGATACTTTGGAACTCAGATGGATAGAGTAAGCCACAGTAATAGGTCTCATTATAAGGGCAAAATACATAAAAGGTTCAGGCATATGCTTTTAATTAGTTTCCAAAAATAGCTAAGACTGGAAAGGATGCCATGAAATAATATTTTTCATTGTTAGAAATGGTATGGGCAGCATATGAAATTCAATGCTTGTCTTTTCTCTTACTAAAGTAAGGGAGATGCACACCCTGAATACTCACAGGAGTGTAGTTTCTTAATCATAATTTGAACATGGGAGTGCACATTGATAAAAGGGAGGATTAGTTTCATATTGATACAAGTGTCGAATTTGTTTATTGCTTTTAATTCTTATTCCAACAGCATAGTTTATTCAAAACAAGACCCATTAGGCTTTTCTCTGTAGATTCTAATGGGCCTAAGACACATACTCTTTATCTATACAGTGTGCAAGAATGAGTCCATTTATTTTTATTTTAAAGCACAAATAAGACAGCCAAAATTCTTACAGTTCAGGTATATTAAATTTTCAATCTTTTTTGAACATACTAATTTGAATGAGTTAAAACAGGATTCATGGAAAGTAGACTAGAATAATTAAGTATTTTCTATAAGAGAATTATGATGGATAAAAGATTAATAACTCTTTTAAGACAAAATTCTTTAAAGATTTTCTTTTGAATTGCAATCTGTAAAGAATAATCTTGTATTGCATTGCAGTTCAACACATTATTTCTTCCTGTTGCTATAGAAACTAATTCTGGTGCAGCTGTGATTGCTAATCAAAATTCTAACATTATACAACCTTTCCCCCCTTAGTGCTTCATTTTATTTTTAGTTACAAAATAATAAATTTCAATGGTGAGTTCATAACAATGGTCAAAACATTAATGCAAAGATTTTTAAAAATTTGAGTCCTTTTCTGTGAAAATAAAGAGGTATTCTTATTGTATAGTTTCAATATGAGTAACAAGAAAACAAAGCCTTTTTGCTGAATTACAAAGGTCTATAATTGCTATATTACATCAACATTGTGAAGCACTTAGCAGCTTCATAATCCTAAATTGCTACTATTTCAACCATCTATTTTTGAAATGTCTGGTTACTAGTGTGATAAAAATGAAAAAATAAAAAGTCCTAAGAATGCCTGAAGTCTTTTAAAACAAAATGGGAGTGAAAACTGCCTTATTGTTTTATCCTCAAAGAATTGAGATCACGTTCCCAGTTTATGTCATAAGTAAAAGCTACTTAGTTGTTCTCATTCTTCTCTTCATTAGTATATAACCACCACCCCCACCCCACCCCCACCAAACTACACTGTTAACATCATCCAGTGTAAATCTATATATTTTACAGGCCAGAACTGAATTACATTTTTTGTCTTTCTAAGAATATTGGTTCTTTTCCATTTCATAAAACAAATATAAAAACTTCTCACCAAATTATTCATAGCAAAAAATGTAATATATAATCTCAACAGGGCTTAAGCTGATTCTAAAATTAAAACTTTGGTATGTGTTATGATATCAATTACAGTATACTATTTGCATATATAGCACTTACAGAATTATGTTTTCTGATTCAGTACATCAGATAAGGCAAATAAAGCTAAAATATATTATTTCAGATTATTGATTGGTTTAAATTAAAACTCAGACATGACTACTCTAGGTAACTCATACAGTACTTATTCTTTTTTGTTTGGCTTATTTCACTTAGCAAAATGTCTTCAAGATCTCTTCATGTTGTAGTATATGCTAGAATTGCATTCATTTTTACGGCTGAATAATATTTTATTGTATGTACTACCAAATTTTTAAAAAAGATTTTTATGTATTTATTTGAGAGAGTATGCACGCAGGAGAGGGGTAGAAGGAGAGGGAGAAGGAGACTCCCCGCTGAGCAGAAAGCCTGACAAGCCTTGATTCCAGGACCCAGGGATCATGACCTGAGCGAAAGGCAGATTCTTAACCCACTGAGCCACCCAGGTACCCCTGTATTACTAGATTTTTATGATTTTAAAGCAGTATAACACACACACATAAAGTATGTGGTAGACACTAAATGTGTCCTACAAAGTCTAAAATATTTGCCAAATGGTTTGTTACAGAAAGTTTGTCAGTCACTGATATAGGTAATTACATTAAATGTAAATGGTTTAAATATGCCCATTAAAAGGTATAGGTTGTCAAATGAAGTTTTTTTAAAAACAAGACTGCATATAAAAGCAAGACCCATGTATATGGAAACCTAATTTAAATATAAAGGCATAGATAATTTAAAAGTTATAGGATAGAAGGGCTCCTGAGTGGCTTAGTCAGTTGAGCATCCTACTCTTCATTCTGGCTCAAGTCATGATCTCAGGGTCATGAGATTGAGCCCACGTTGGAGATTGGTTGCTCTAGGTTCTCTCCTTTCCCTCTGCCCCTCCCCCCTTCTAAAATAAATAAATAAAGTCTTTTTTTTTTTTTAAAGTGAAAGGATAGACAAAAATGATATACTATACAAACATGAATTCAGAGAAAGCTGAGATGGCTATATTTATGTTAGACAAAGACGATTATAGGGCAAGTATTATTACCAGGCATAAAGAAGAACATTTTCACAATAGTCAATTCATTAAGAAGACATAACAATCCTAAATAACAGCTTCAATAAAATTGAAGCAAAGGAGGCAGGCATTTATAGTTATATTTAGAGATTTTCAGTACTTCTCTTTTGGTAATGAGTAGGAGAAGTAGAAAATCAGTAAGGATGCAGAAGACTTGAACAACAGAATCCACCAACATGTAATTGATGTTGAGAGAACACCCACTCAATGGTAGCAAAATATATACTCCTTTTCTTTTTAAAGATTTATTTATTTATTTGACAGAGAGCACGTGTGCACGCGTGCACAAGCAGGGGTCGCTGCAGGCAGAGGAAGAGGGAGAAGCAGGCTACCCACTGAACAGGCTTGATTCCAGGACCCCGGGATCATGACTTGAGCTGAAGGCAGATGCTTAACCGGCTGAGCTACCCACATACCCCAAAATGTATACTCTTTTTAAGTGTGCATAGACATTTTCCAAGAAACACCATTTTCTGGGCCATTAAAAAAAAAGTTTTAGTAAGTTTAAAAGTATTGAAATCCCATAGACTCTGTTCTCTCTCCACAATGGAATTAGGTTAGAAATCAGTTGTAGTAAAATATCTGGAAAATCTCTAATTATGGCCAGTAAAAAAACTTATAAATATGGGTCAAATAAGCAATTATAAGGAAAATTAACATTTTGAACAGAATGAAAATGAAAGTACAGTATATTAATATTTTTGCGATATAGTTATCAGTGCTTAGGCAGTTTATAACATTAATTGCTAATTGTAGAAAGGGAAGAAGGTTGAAAATCAGTCATGTAAGCTTTTCCTGTAAGAAATTAGGAAATTTAAAAAACAACTAAGCATAAGAAAGGAAATAATAAAAGTAAGAGTGGAAAACAAATAGGTAAATGAACGAACAGAAAATCAATGAACGCAATAGCTGGTTTTTGAAAAAATTCACATTTATAAGTCTCTACCCATATTGACCAGGAAAAAAGGAAAGACAACATCAAGAATGAAATATTATTGCAGATACTTCAGGTGTTATGAGGATTATAAGAGAATATTATGAACAAATTTATGCCAATAAATTTGACCTAACCAAATAGACAATTAGACACAAATAACCAAATCTCCCTCAAGAAGAGAGATAACTTCAGTTGCCCTATACTCACAGTTAAAAACTCTCTCATAAAGAAAACTCTGGGCCCAGCTAGCTTCATCAATGAATTATACTAAACATTTTTTAAAAGAAATGTATTACCAGTTCAGCACAACCTCTTCCAGAAAATAAGAAAAGGAGATAACATTTCCCAAGTCATTGTATGAGTCCAGAATTACCATGATAGCAAAAACAGACAAGGGCATTACAAAGAGAAAAAGGTCAATGTTGCTGATATGCCTAGATGCAGAATCCTTTAAAGATACCAACAAGTTAAATCTAGCAGTAAAAAAAAGAATAACGTATCATTACCAAGTAGGGTTCATCTTAGGAATACAGATGTAGTTTAACATGGGAGGATCAATCGTTGCATTTCTCCACATAACGGAATAAAGTAGATCACATAATCATTCAGTACACTTGAGAAATGTGTGTGACAAAATTCAGTTTCCATTCATGACAAAGTTTCAGCAAACTTTCTTAATCTCTGATTACAGGCTCTAACAAAACATACCAAAATAAAATTCTTTAAAATCCCATAAGGGTAACACTTAGTGGTGAAATTTTGAATCCTTTTTCAAAAAAATCCAGGATATGGCAAAGATTCCCTCTCTCATTACTATTTTATTTGGTGTTTTAATACAGGGTCTAGCTAATGCAATTTGGCAAGGAGAAAAAAAGTCAGAGATTGGAAAAGAAGAAACCAAACTATCTTTGTTTGCCCATGACATGATTATGTAGAAATTTCTAAGAAATCTATAAAGAATTTTTAAGATACCAGGTCAATATACAAATATCTAGTTTCTGTTTACTAGCAAAAGTAATTGGAAAATACATTTTAAAAAACTATCATTTGTAGTAGTATCATTAAAACAATTCTTAAGAATAAGAATAATAAGTGTCTTTATACTGAAAACTACAAAATTTGAGACAATTTAAAGAAGACTGAAATGTGTTGGTATATCATGTTCATTGATTAGAAGACTCAATATTGTTAAGATGTCTATTCTTCCTAAATTGAACTAAAGATTGAGTATGATCCCAGGTAAAATTCCAGAAGGCCTTTCTTTTTTCTCTTTTTTGTTTTTACATCTTATGACAAGCTAAAATATTTATGGAAATGAAATGAGCAAAGAATCAAAAAAAATTGTGGAAAAGAATAGCAAAATAAAAGGAGAAGGAAAGGAAAAACAAAAGATGAAATCAGAGAGGGAGACGACCAAAAGAGACTCTTAATCATAGGAAACGAACTGAGAGGTGCTGGGAATGCATGTGGGGGGATGGCATGACTGAATGATGGACATTAAGGAGGGCATGTGATGTAATGAGCGCTGCGTATTATATAAGACTGATGAATCACTGACCTCTACCTCTTAAACTAATAATACATTATATGTTAATTGAATTTAAATTTTAAAAAGTATAAGGCAAAACATGTAGGAATAAAGTATTATAGAGGTAAACAAACAAAAAAAGGACTTAAACTATCTGGTTTCAAGATTTAGTGTAAAGCTACAGTGATCAAGAAAGTGTGGTATTGGAACAAGGCTAAACATACAGGTCAATGAAAAGAGAGAGAGTCCATATGTAGAGCAGACCCACACACGACAATTATTTTCAACAAGGTGCCCAGTGAATTCATTGAGAAAAAAAAGCTTTCAATAAGTGGTGCTGGAACAACCGGAAATCCATATGGAAAAATAAGTGTCAAGTGTTGCCTCACACCATACACAAAAATTAATTCCAGATGGATCATAAACCTAAATGTAAAAGCTAAAACTATATAATTACTAGAAGACCTAGAAAATCTTTGTAACTTCGGGTTAGGCAAAGATTTTTTCGATAGGACTCAAAAGGCGTGAATCATAAAAGAAAAGTGGAATGATCATGAGTACATTAAAGTAAACACTTCCTCTTCAAAAGACACTATTAAAATGAAAAGGTCAGCCATAGACAGGGAAAATGTACATTTTATAAAGGGCTGTATCTAGATTACAGAGAACTCTTAGGAGTCAATTACAAGAAATGAACCACCTGACTAAAAAGTGTGCACATTTTTGGACCGATGCATCACTGGAGAAGATTTATGAATGGCAATTAAGTGCACGACGAGATGCTCAGATCCGTAGTCATTTGGGAATGCAAACCAAAGCTACCGTGATCTGGCCGCACCACACAGCCAGCGACACGGTTAACACTGAACAGACGAGCAAAACCAAATACTGATGAGAGTGTAGAATAAATGGAACTCTCATACCTTGCAAGTTTGAATGCAAAATTGTACAGCCTCCTGGAAGACAGTTTGAGAGGATAAATTGTGTCCCTGCAGTAGAATACAACTTGACAAAAAGTTATGCAACAACATAGTTGAATCGCAGAAACATTTACAGGGTGTACAAAATGCCGGACACAAAGGAGTATATGCTGTATGACCCTGTTTGTATGAGATTCTATAAAGGCTTAAGTCTAGTGAAAGCAAGCAGGTCAGCAGTTGGCATGTGGCTGGACTTACGGGAGATGAGGCTGTATACATTTGTTGAAACTCATTGAAATGGGTAGATTTTACTGTCTATAAATTACACCACAATAAAATAGATTGTAAAAATCGACGTCACTCTGAAAGAGCCCAGCTCTTCCCCCAGCGCTGATGGGCCTCTAGTATCTCCGTGTGCGCCCCGGGCAGCCTGTCTCTTCACGGGTGCAGCCACCCTTTGGCCAGGGACTCATGGGGGTTCTCCACACAGACTTTTGAGGGCCCCGTTTTCTGGGTAGAGCTTCCTCCCTCCTGTTAGGCTGCCTCAAACCCTTACCTCCGCCGCCTCAGCTCAGGTGACTCTTTGGCCCTGTGCAGACCTTAGTCCTCTGTGCTGTCATTAGGATACTGTTCCCAAGCAGGGAGTTGGGCAGTTGAGGGGCTTACCTTGTGAGGGCTCCTTTTCACACTGCATGTTGTCCACTACCTGAAAATAGTTGTTCCGTGTATTTTGTCCAGTTTTGTAGTTGTTTATAGCAGGGGAACTGACCAAATGCCAGTTACTCCCTCATGCGTGAAAACAAATTGCTTGATTATTTTTAATCATTCATCAACATTAAACATTTTCTGTAGGTAAAATTGATAGCATTGAACGCAAAGATGAAATGAGAAACAATTTTGATTGAAATCAACATTGTAATTTTGGGCATGCTTTCAAAATTCATCTAGGAGTCTATCAAGGCTCTTGCCTTTTTCAATTTAAAAAAGAATTAGACTTAAAATATATGAAGTTAAATTTTAGAAGTCGTGGTATTTGCTGCATATTTGTGTTTCAAGTTGTATTGGGGATGTAAATATTTTCAGGCCCCAGAACCATTCTAGGTGACACCAGTTTGCCAGTCTCTCTCCTCTCAAGTCCTTACATCCATTCAGACCATTGGCAACCAGTCACTGAGATCAGTCTTACTCTAAGCGAAGTTGAAAACAAAATGGGCTACTAAGAATTCTGTCCACTGAGAAGATTTTTCTTTCCGTATTGTTTTTCAGGGCCTCCTCTGAAAGGATTATAATATCAGAACATTCCACTTCTGATGGTTTTGGCATATCACTAGACATAATGTTTTAACCCTCAGTTCACCCTCACTAGTCATAACTATACTCATAAGGCAATGCATGCAGGTTAAGCAAAATACAGCAGGTGTACCTGTATTACCTGCCTGGGCCATCAGAGCTTACTTGGTCCTCATCCAGTATCTTCTAGTTTCCCTTGATGATGGAGTACAGCTTGACATCCCCAACTGTATAGCTAGAAGAGCACGTGCTGTCTACTTCCTACTGGACAGTTGGGATCACCTGGCTTCTCTTGATCCTCCAGTTAGTTCCTGTTTGATGTTAATAGTAGGACAGGAGTTGTTTCTCAAAAACAAATAAACCACTTCTCATTTCACTTGAACTGACTATAATCTTTAATAAAATCTAATAGAAAGTCAGTGAAATATAGTTTGATTCAGAAATTATTTCAAACTACCAGGAAAATAAGGTGAGAAAGATTAAGGTTTTAAGACATGGTACAAAAATAATCTGAACTCTATATTGTAATAAAAGATGTTTGGAGGTATAAAAAAATCATAATTTTAAAAATCTGTTCAGGTTCTCTGCCCATTTTTTATTGGACTAGTTGGGTTTTTTTTCAGGCTGAGTTCTCTAAGTTCTTTGTATATTTTGGATATTTGCAAATATCTTCTCCCGTTCAGTAGGTTGCCTTTTTGTTTTGTGGATGGTGTCTTCGCTACATACAAGGTCTTTATTTTCGTGTAATCCCAGTAGTTTAATTTTTCTTTTGTTTCCTTTGCCTAAGGAGACATATCTAGGAAAATGTTTCAATGACCAGTCTCAAAGAAATTGCTGCCTATGTTTTTTTTCTAGGAGTTTTTTATGGTTTCTAGTCTCACATTTAGGGTTGGTTGTTGTTGTTGTTTTACCCATTTTGAGTTTATTTTTGTATGATATGAGGAAGTGGTCCAGTTTCATTCTTTTGCATGTAGCTGTCCAGTTTTCCCAACAACATTTGTTGAGGAGACTCTTTTCCCCGTTGTATATTCTTGCCTCCTTTGTTATAAATTAACCAACTATGGAAGTGTACGCTTATTTCTGGGCTCCCTGTTCTGTTCCACTGATCTATATGTCTGTTTTTGTGCCAGTACCATACTATAGCTTTGTAGCATATCTCGAAATCTGGATTATGATACCTTTAACTGTGTTCTTCTTTCTCAAAATGGCTTTGGCTATTCAGGGTCTTTTGTGGTTTCATATAAATTTTAGTTATATTCTAGTTCTATGAAAAAATGTTGGTATTTTGATAGGGATTGCATCAAATATGTAGATTGCTATAGCTAGCATATACCAAATACCAATAGCACATGAACACTGTGCTTAATATAAACAGGCTACTATAGCACTTCAAAGAGGTACATGTCTAGTGAGGAATATAGAGAAATTATAAGTGGTTGATAAAGATGTGCTCCTCCCTACATACAAGGGAAGTGCAATTTAAAACAAGACACCAACTTTTACCCATCACATTGGCAATAAGACTTAAAATCTTAGAAGCAAAAATGTCAGCAAAGATATGGCCCAAAAAAAAAAAAAAATCTAGACTCCTCCAATGCAATTCTACCATCAGAGCTTCTCGATACTTTCAAGCATCATCACCTACTACAGACATTTGAAGACCATTTGGTTTACTGAGTCTTTAAAGGTCAAGTGTAAAGCTTACTCCACCATACCCTGGATCATCTGGAGAGACTTCTGTTGTTCTGGGTGCTACTCAAAGCTGAAAGCTTTTTATTTTACCTTGTAGATAGGTCAAAGCTGTATACTCAAACACAGAATGTGCTGCTTTCGGAGGCCAACCACACTTTTTGTCTCTTTCTAGTGGGACACAGACAAGGGGTAGTAAATTCTCTTTGACATTGGGAGGAATATTCCATCATACTCCTGTATCCTCAGGAATTTTGTTGAGGTGGCAAGCCCCTGTATTTTCGTAAGATTGAGTTCTCAGTTCTGTCACACATGTATATTTTACCAAGGCACTTCAGTCTCTCAACTCTTCTACTCTCCAGGTCCTAATAGCTTGCTGTCATTCAGAGGAGGATCAAGGGCCTGTAGTGTGGAATGTTGAGGCAGCCAAGGTCTCTGCCAAGCAGATGGTGGCGTAGAACAAGAATATTTTATTATGTTTCCCTGAAGCTGGGAAGTAGAAGTATTGCTGTCTTTGCCAGGTGAAAACAACATGGTACTTTTGTTCTCTCTGGATTGTTGCAAAGGAAAAAGCATTTGCTACGTCAAAGCTACATATCAAATACCAAGGCTGTTTTAATTTGCTTAATAAGGAGACTCCATCTGGAGTGGCAACTCCAGTTAAAGTCATCTTCTAATTAGAAGTTTATGATAATCTGCCATCATTTTTCAAGCTTATTTTCACAGTGACCAAACTAGTGAAGACATTCACCAGACTTGCAATTCTCAGGTCTCTGATGGTGGACCAATCTCTCCTTTTCTCTTGGGATGATTTGTTGCTGGAGAAAGGAAGCTCTAGTTGTTTCTAGCAGTCCCTTCCTACACCATGTAGCCATTGCTTAGAAAGCCGAAGTGTGGATTCTGCCAATTGCTAGGAGTATACATTCTAATTATAAACCCCCAAATGAAAAATAACAGCAAGGTGATTTCTTAGATTTATTCTTAGGTATTTGGTGTTATCTGGTATATATGGGATTGTTATTAAATTTCACCTTTTAATTTTTTACTCATGTGTGTAAAAATTCAATGGATCTTTTTACATTGGTAACCATATTCAGTGACCTTGCTAAATTTACTTACTATAACAGATTATCTCTAAAGTATTTGGGGATTTCTGTTATCTCCATTGTCATCTGAGAGTAATAACAGTTTTACTTCTTACTTTTTTTCCCAATCCTTTTACATCTTTTTCTCACCTTATTGCAATGGCTAGACTTCCAGTACATTGTTGAATAGATGTGGTGATAAATAGGCAGCCTTGTTTCATTCCCAATACCAGAGGTAAAGCTTTCAACATTTCATCATTAAATATGATGTTTGCTGTAGGACTTTCAAAGATACTCTTTATGGAATAAAGGAATTTGTCTTCTATCCCTCATTTGAGCAGAGCGGAGATTTTATCATGAATGGATAATGAATTTTATCAGATGCTTTTTTTTCAAATGCTTTTTAAAAATTGATTACAGTTATCGCATTACTTTTTACCTTTATTCTTTTAATGCGGTACATTAGATAAATTTTCTAATAGTAAATCCACCTTGCATTTGTACAGTATCTTTCTATTCCTAGTATAAAGCCAAGTTGGTTATGATGTAGTTCCCTGTTTATACGACTCTGGGTTGCATTTGCTAATATTTTGTGTAGAATTTTTATATCTGTGTTCCCAAGAGGGATTGCCTTGTTCTTAAAAGAAATTGTGTATCAGGCTCTGGTAGCAAGTTTATGCCGGCTTCATAAGATAATTTCACAAGTGTTCCCTCTTTTTTATGTTAGCTAAAACTTCACGTGAAATTGGTGATTTTTCTTCCTTAAATGGTAAATTTACCTGGACTTTTCTTTGCTAGGAAGGTTTTAAAATATGGGTTCAATTTCTGTAATAGGTATAAGATTGTACAACTTTCCTGTTTCTTGAATCTGTGTAGGTTTTGTTTCTTTAGGAATTTGTATCCTATGATTTTCAAATTTTCAAAAGATAGGACTGTGTCTTTTTTATGGAGAATTTTTTAAACATTCACAAAATTAACAAAAGTTGGAAAAATAGTACCAAAAAATAGTACAAAATCCTTTTTTACCCCTCGAGCTATTTCAGAGTAAGTTCCCCACTGACTTGATGCTTCATCACCCTGCAATACTTGAGTGTAGATTTTCTACAATCAAGAATATTCTCTCACATAACCACACTACAACCATCAAAATAGAGACATTAACATTGGTTTATTGTTGCCATCTCATCCTCGGGATCCATTTACGGTCAAGAGTTGTCCAGATAATGTCCATTATGGCGAAAGGATCTCGTTCAAAATCATGTGTTGTCATGTCTCTTTAGTCTCCTCCAGGCTAGACCAGTTCTTCAGTCATTCCCTTTTGAAGATTACAGGGCAGTTCTATTTTAGAATAGCTGCATTTGTCTGATATTTCTTGTGATTAGATTCAGGTTATGCAGCTGTAGCTGGAAGACCAGGGAAGTGGTGCTTGTTCCTCTCACTGAATCCTGTCAGGTGACGCACACTGTGGTTTGTCGCGTCACTCACCTTATTCACTTTGATCTCCTCATTAAGGAAGCATGTGCTCTTGATAACTAAGTACTTTGTAACTGTGTACGTAATCTGTTCCTCAAAATTCTTTCAACTTATTCATGTATTTATCTGTATCTAGATGGACTGAAGTTTTCCTCTTTCCCTCAGTGTGTTATAATCAGTTACTTCAACTATTTATTTTGAAGCTCAGACTGTGGGATTTGTTCAGTGCAAACCCCTTCAGGCTGGCTTCTTTGTCTTTTTGACATGTCCCCCTCATTCTTTGAATACGTTCTTATTCTCAACTTCTTTCCCTAGTCCTGAAATTTGCTGTTTCTTCACAGAGTTCTGGTACCTTATAGTGAAGGATAGATTTAGAAGCCAGGATCTGGGTACTAGGTGTGCACACCGCTGAGGTGGTGATCTTTTTTTTTTTTTTTTTTTAATGGTAGCGCACTATGGTTTGTTAAACTGTGCGTTAGTATAGGCACTGGGGCTTGCCCATGGTGTTCTCGATGGATAAAGCCTGCATGTTCTGCCAGTTCTCCTTGGGCAGTGACACCAGGAAATTGACAGCTAAGTGGATGTTGTACACGAGCTCATCATCTGTCATCCTCACCTGGCCGGTGGCCACTGCCAGATACAGCACCTTCGTCCTCTGGAATTTGATGGTGGACTTCACTTCATCCACTTTGGCCACCATGTTCTCATTGTGGGTCAGCAAGGAAGGGAACTTGCCAGGCTTACTCAGGCCTGGGCCTAGGATTCGTGGGATCTGCTTGATCAGAGATTCGGAAGCGAAAAAGACATCCTACTTCTTGGCCAGCTCCTGGCCCAGCTTCTTGAACACTGGGTTTGAACTCACAGCCCTGAGATCAAGACCTTAGCTGAGATCAAGAGTCAAACGCTTAACCAGCTGAGCCATCCAGAAGCCCCTGTTGAGGTGTTCTTAAACCCTCTCAGTGGACAGAGCTAGGATACTTAGGAATTGGTGTCTATGTGTATATGCATATTATATGCATATTTATGCTCTGTTTACTTAATATTTAAAAACTGAGTTCACGTTGATATCCTCAGTTCTAATCCCAGACCACAGTTCTAGATTTTCCCCTTTCCATATTTGTAACTTCCTTTTCCAACACAGAGAGATAGACCTGGCTTCCGTTAAACTTAATGTATTTATTATTCGATGAATCCCCCCTTCTGTCTGCATGCATGACCCCTCACCCTAGTTGGGCTCTGCTATCCCTTGCAGCCTTTCCTACTTGCGGATGTCCATATGACCCTCAAAACGTGGGTTCTGACACTCCAGACCAGCTGTCCTCACCACCCTACCAAAGCTCTGACTTCCTGCTTGGAGTCTGACACTGTGTTCCAGGACTCCCCCTTGTCCCCACACAGTTGCCTTCCTCACCCCACTTGGGCCGTAACACCACACTCCAGGTTACCCCCACATATGGCTACCTTCCCCATCCTGCTTCAGGTCTGGTTTTCCTGTGTCAGGGCAACCATGCACTTTCACAGGTGCACCTCCGTGTGGGTTCCCTCTTCAGCCTTCCTGGGCTTTGGCAACCCACGCCAGTCCCCCCTCCATGGCTCTGATCTTCCTTGGGCTTTGACTCCCCTTTCCCTCATTGTAGACACACCGCTCACCCTGTTTGGCCTTTGTTGCCCCATGCGAGGCTGCCCCACCATGGGGAATCTTCTTATGCTGTTGAGGCTCTGGTTCTCCATGCTGGGCATTTCTCACCCAGCTTGGGCTCTAGCATGCTGTTTAAGGATGCCCCATGGATACCCCTCTTTACCCTGTGTGAGCTCTGACACCTCACGCTGGGCTGCCCTATATGGACATGGATGCCATTCTTGTCTCTCTTGGGCTCCAAAATAGTGTGCTAGGCTTCTCCCATGCGTAGACATCCTCAGCCCACCCAGGCTCTGACATATGCCACTACCAGTGCAGACTACTGCCTCCTTCAGCCCCACTGATTAGCTTTAGGACTGAAATTTCCAAAAAAGGAGAGGACAAAAGAAAAGCTTGCTCTCTTTTTAACATCTGATGGGTTTGAAATGATGTCTTCCTTTTTATTCCTGATATTAATAATTTATATCATCTCTTTTTTTCCTGACTAGTCTCTTCCTGCAACTTATTAATCTTATTAGTGTTCTCAATGAATTTTATTTTGGTTTACTAATGCTCTCGTGTGTGTGTATGTATTCTGTTTTATTTCTGCTCTTTATTATTTCATTCTTTCACCTTTCTTTGAGTTAACTTGTTTGTTTTTTAAGTTTTTAACTTCTAGAAGTGAGTAATTGGGTCCCTGTTTTTGGCCTACCTCACTCCCTTTCCCTCCCCAACATATGCACTTAGATCTGTGAATTTCCTTCTAAGCGGGGCTTTAGCCACATTCCACAAGTATTTATACAGATTTTTTTTTTTAAGTTTTATTAATTTGAGAGAGAGAGAGTGCATGAGCAAGGGGAGGGGCAGAGGAAGAGGGAGAAGCAGACTTTGCACTGAGCGGGGAGCCCGATGTGGGGCTTAATCCCAGGACCCTGAGATCATGACCTGAGCCAAAGGCAGAAACATAACCGACTGAGCCACCCAGGTGCTCCCAGGTTGTTCTTATTATCATTATTTTCAGTACATTTTCTAATTTCTATTGTGATTTCTTCTTTGACCCATGAATTACAAAGGAGTGTATTTAAATTTCTGGTTACTTTATCTAGATTTCTGTAGTTGTTTTAAATTATATTTTTGTTTCTGATTCCTAGTTTAATTTCACTGTAGTCAGAAAATACCTTCTTTATGCTTCCAGTTTTGTGAAACATGTCAAATCTTAACTTATTACACGGTATGTGATCAATTTTGGCAAATTTCTATAGACACTTGAAAACTGAATTCTGCCGATGTAGAATGTTCACCACTTTGTAGAGCTGAGGTTCTCAAACTTAGAAAACCACTCTCAAATATGTTAAAAGCTCCAGGTCATATTCCAGACATGCATGCATCCTGGCTTTTTGTAAGGTAGAAACATACTTTGTCTTCTTTTGTGGGTGCTCTGTAATATGCAGATGGTATGCTAACATGCTTAAAATATTTCCATGTATGAATCCTTTCATGGAGCTGTCGGTTCCACAAAATAGGTATGGAATTAGGGTGTAAAATGAGGGGAAAAGTAATAGTAGGTTATCATCATTTTGGTGTTCAATAGTTCTACTAGAAATTTCCCCTTAAGGTTGGATGTTTATAGTGTAATTTAACAACTATAGTATAAATTGTTATTTTTAAAACAGTTGTATTAAAATTTTTCCAATATCTGTTAAATTTTAGCCAACTCTTAGTTATTATACTGTGCATATGATATGAAGTAGTTGCCAATTAGAGAAAGAAGATATTGTTGCAAAAGATTCAAAAAGGAAAAATCTTCGAGGCGCCTGGGTGGCACAGCGGTTAGGCGTCTGCCTTCAGCTCAGGGCGTGATCCCGGCGTTATGGGATCGAGCCCCACATCAGGCTCTTCCTCTATGAGCCTGCTTCTTCCTCTCCCACTCCCCCTGCTTGTGTTCCCTCTCTCGCTGGCTGTCTCTCTCTGTCGAATAAATAAATAAATAAATCTTAAAAAAAAAAAAAAGGAAAAATCTTCATAACTGCATTTTTTAAAATGAAATTCCTATTCTGGATACATTTGGGTGTTCTTCACTTTGTAGAGTAAAATGTAGAAGTAAAGTGAAAAGTGAAACATATGGTATTATTATTTTCAAAACTTTAAGGATTTATATAATACCTTATATAAGTATATACAAATTTATGAATAATATATAATTTACATGTTACAAAGTTATGTGTTTATATAATTGGAAAGTATTATATAAATATACAATAAATATAAAGTACATGATATATTTATTATATATAATATATAAATTACATGTATTATTTTATATATCCTGATATGTATATTCCAAAATTCACAGCTTTAAAATTGTTTCTCTCAAATCCAGAAACGCTAATGAGGTCTACTCATGGAGCTTACTTAGTATCTTTAAATATCACTAAATGTCTTTTGGGTAATTTCTGCCTTGGTCACTGAATCTCAGCAAGAGCCAGACGACTGGAGCTCAGCTGTGTAAATATATCCTAGTTGGCTGACAGCTAGACAGGGACCTGATGTAAAAAGCAAACTAAAGGAGGTAAGGTATAAGATTATTACCAGACAGAAGTTAGATGGTCTTGGTCACATGAGGATTAATACAGTGAAACTGCTATTAAAGAAGAAAGAGCCACAGAGAGAGATGATTTTTTTTTTCAAAGATTTTATTTTATTTAATTGTCAGAGAAAGAGAGCACAAGCAGGGGGAGCAGCAGGCAGAGGGAGAAGCAGGCTCCCCACTGAGCAAGGAGCCGGATGCAGGACCGGATCCCAGGATGCTGGGATCATGACCTGAGCCGAAGGCAGACGCTCAACCGACTGAGCCACCCAGGTGCCCCGAGAGAAGATATTTTAATAGTGTTTACAGTGAAGGATAAGGAAGGCAAGGACTTGATTGTGTTGGTTTTTCTAGCCAGTGTCCTTTATCTTCCCTCTTCCTGGACCCTATATTCTTTAGGCATGTTTTCTTTTGGTTTTTCTCTTTGCTTTGGTTTCATGTGTATATGTATTTTTATACTCCCAATTAGTGTATAAGATTTTGAAAGGGAAGTGTTTAGTCATTCTTTTCTTTTCCCAGTTTTATTGAGATATAATTGATACATGACATTATATTAGTCCAAGGTATTAGCACAACATAGAATGTGATATATACATATTGCAAAATGACTACTGCAATAAGGTTAGTTAACATCAGTCACCTCACATAGTTACACATTTTTTTTCTTCTAATAAGAACTTTGAAGATCTTCTCCTTTAGCAAGTTTCAAGCCTACGGTACATTATTGTTAACTGTCACCATGCTGTACATTACATTCGAGGACTTAATTTATCTTGTAACTGGAAAGCACCTTCACACATTTCCTTCACCGCCCCATCCCCACCTCTAGCAATGACCGATCTGTTCTCTGCATCTCTGAGTTCAGATTTTGTAGATTCCACATAGAAGTGACATCATACAGTATTTTTCTCTCTCCTCTGACTTATTTCACTTGTCTTCTAGGTTCATCTGCGTTGTCGCAAATGACAGGATTTTCTTCTCTTTTGTGGCTGAATAGTAATCCAGTGTGTGTGTGTGTCTATTCATCCATTGATGGACACTCAGGTTGTTTGCATGTTTTGGCTATTATAAATAATACTGCAGTGAACATGGGGTGCAGGTATCTTTTCGAGGTAGTGATTTCATTTTCTTCAGATAAATACCCAGAAGTAGAATTGCTTGATCATATGGTAGTTCTATTTTTAATTTTTTGAGGAATCTCCATACTGTTTTCAAATTGGCTTTACCAGTTTACATTCCCACCAATAGTGCACAAAGGTTCCATTTCCTCCCCATCCTAGCCAGCATTTGTTATCCATTGTCTTTTTGATATTAGGCATTCTAACAGGTGTGAAATATCTCATTATGCTTTTGATTTGCATTTCCCTGATGACTAGTGATGTTGACCACCTTTTCATGTACCTATTGGCCATTTGGATGTCTTGTTTGAAAAAAAATGCCTATTTAGTTCCTCAGCCCATTTTTAAATCAGAGTGCTATTTTGCTGTTAAGTTGTAGGAGTTATTTATATATTTTGAGTATTAACCCCTTATTGGATATATTATTTGTAAGTATTTCTTCCATTCCATAGGTTGTCTATATATAATTTTCTTGATGGCTTTCTGTGCAGAAGCTTTTTATTTTGATATAGTCCCTCTTGTTTATTTTTGGATTTATTGCCTTTGCTTCTAGCATTATCAAGACCAGTGTGAAGGAGCTTATTCCCTATGTTCGCACTTAAGATTTATAGTTTCAAGCTTTATGTTCAAGTCTTTAATCCATTTTGAGTTGGTTTTTTGTTTATGATATAAGATAGTGATTCAATTTCATTAGTTTGCATGTGACTGTCCAATTTTCTCATCACCATTTATTAAAGAGATTATCCTCTCCTCATTGTATATCCTTGGCTGGGCAGTAATGAATTAATTGGCAATATATGCGTTTATTTCTGGGCTCTCTGTTCTTTTGATCTGTGTATCTGTTTTTATGCCAATGCCATACTGTTTTGACTCCTATAGACTTGTGATATAGTTTGAAATCAGGAAGCGTGGTATTTCCAGCTTTTTCTTTTTCAAGATTGCTTTGGCTTTTGGAGTCTTCTGTGGTTCCATACAAGGTTTAGAACTGTTTTTTTCTATTTCTGTGAAAAAATGCCAATGGAATTTTGATATAGTTCACTTTGAATCTGTAGATTGCTTTGAGTAGTATGGACATGTTAACAATATTACTTCTGCCAATCCATGTGCCTAAAATGTCTTTCCATTTATTTTGTGTCTTTCTCAGTATCTTGTGGTTCTTAGTTAGCTGTGCAGGTAGATCTTTTGTCTCCTTGATGAAATTTATTCCTAGGTATTCTGTTCTTTTTGATGCAATTGTAAATGAAATTTTAAAAAATTTCCTTCCTGATAGTTTGTTGTTAGTATATAGATATACAAATGATTTTTTATATTGATTTGTATCCCACAACTTTACTGAATTCATTCATTAGTCCTAACAGTTTTTTGGTGGGGTCTTTAGGGTTTTTGCATATAATATCATGTGGTCTGGAAGTAGAGACAGTTTTACTTCTTTTCCATCTTGAATGCCTTTTCTTTCTTTTCTTGCTTAATTGCTCTGGCTAGGATTTCCATGTGGTAAGAGTCAGCATCCTTGTCTTGTTCCTTATCTTAGAAAAGAAGCTTTCAGCTTTTTACTGTTGAATATACGGTTAGCTAGGGATTTATTGTATATGGCCTTCAATATGTTGACTAACATTCTCTCTCTACCCAGTTTCTTGAGAGTTTTTGTCATGAATAGATGTTGAATTTTGTCAAATGCTTTTTCTACATCAACTGTGATGATCATATGATTTTTATCCTTTATTTTGTTAATGTATTATATTACACCACTGATTTACAGTTGTTGAACCACCCTTGAATCCCTGGAATAGATCCCAAATGATCATGTTGTATGATGCCTTTCATGTGTTGTTGAATTTGGTTTGTTGATATTTTGTTAAGAATTTTTGCATCTTGGAAGGGACTGGAGGAGATAATGCTGAGCGAAATAAGTCAAGCAGAGAAAGACAATTATCATATGGTTTCACTCATTTATGGAACATAAGAAGTAGGAAGATCGGTAGGAGAAGAAAGGGAAGAAGAAGGGGGGGTAAACAGAAGGGGGAATGAACCATGAGAGACTATGGACTTTGGGAAACAAACTGAGGGCTTCAGAGGGGAGGGGGGTGGGGGAATGGGATAGGCTGGTGATGGGTATTAAGGAGGGCATGTATTGCATGGTGCACTGGGTGTTGTACGTAAGTAATGAATCATGGAACTTTACATCAAAAACTAGGGATGTACTGTATGGTGGCTAACATAATATAATAAAAAAATTATTTAAAAAAAGAATTTTTACATCTATATTTATTAGGGATATTGGCCTGTAGTTTTCTTGTAGTGTCCTTGCGTGGATTTGGTATCAGGGTAATGCTGACCTGGTAAAATGAGTTGGGAAGTGTTCCCTCTGCTTCTGTTTTTTGTAAGAGTTTGTGAAGAGTTAGTATTAATTCTTCTTTAAGTTTTGGTAAAACTTCACCAGTGAAGCCATCTGGCCCTGGACATCTGTTTGTTGGGAGGCTATTCATTACTGGTTTAATATCCTTACTAGTTATTGGTCTGTTCACATTTTCTATTTCTTTGTGATTCAGTCTTGGTAGCTAGTATGTTTCTAGGAATGTATCTGTTTCTTCTAGGTTGTCCAATTTGTTGTCATATAATTGTTCATAGTAATCTCATATGATCTCTTATATCTGTAGTATCCGTTGTAATGTCTCCGTCTTCGTATCTCATTTTATTCATTCAAGTTCTCTTTCTTTTTTTCTTAGTGAGTGGCGTCTACTCTCTTCCATGTAGATAGGGAAATTGAAGCTGACTCTATCCCCAGCTTCACTTTGATGGCTTCTGACTAATCTAAGTCAATTGTGGTAATCCCACCCACCCCCCATCAGGGATGGTTTGAGGAATAGATATGTACCTGTGACCTGTGTGATAATATGCTGAGCAGTCAGGTCTGAGATCTGGGAAAGATCACCTCTCTTTAAAAAAAAAAACAAAAACGTAAAAGAAAAGATGGTATGCTGACTCCTAAAACCACTACATTGGGAAATTTTTAATTGACTTCATGTTACAGCAAATATTAGGTAATGCTGTTTAATTTATAATTCAATGTCTGATTTAAATATACATTTTTAATGAGGGGAGGATATTGGTTAAATAACTTTGAAAGTATCAATAAAGAATATATTTGGAAACAGAAAATCCAACTGTCAATGTTTTGTTGTTGTTATGTTTTTTAACCTAGAGGGATTTGTCTCAGGCTTCAAGAAGTTTGGAGATAGCTACTTAGTGATGTTTCAGTTACCCAGATGCTCTCTATTTTTCAGCTTCCTTATCCTTAGCTTTCATTGTCATGCTTGTGACTTCATGGTTACAAGATGGCTGCAGCAGCTCCAGGCAGGAGGAAAGAGAAGGGACAAAAAGTGCATGCCAGTTGAGTCTGCCTGCTTTTATCAGGAAAACCAAAGGTTTCCTGCAAGCCCCTCTCTGAAATCTGGGGTATTTATTTGCTCCTGCGTGCAATGTATCAATTTAATCTATCTTCCCTTCTCAAATTTAGCTTCAAGTATGTTAATTCAGTAACTTTTTTATCTTTTGCTTATGTTTTATAAACTAAAGTTGGTATTTTAGGCTCACTAGGTAAGACATTTAGTTTTCTTTTTCTAAAATTAGGGCTTCTGAGCAAATATGTAAATTTGTGCTAAGTTCATGCAAATTAATATTTTTCATTTGAACCAGGCATTGTGATAATTTTTAAATGAGCTTTGTATTTCTTATGTAAAGTTTTACTGTCTTAGGAAGAACAGAAGACCTATTGAGCATTTGAACTGAACTCCATTATAAGAATTATAATACAAAATACCTTTTTTCAGGGTCCCTTTTAAGAACGAAGATTCACAGTCCATTAAAAGAAAAAATGAGCAGTGTTTAAATTTAATACTTGATATTGCATTCAGGATTTATCTACAGAGACTTAACTACTCTTAAATTGTATACTCAACTCCATTTTTTTACTCCCCCCCTCCCCCCCACCTCTCTCCTATTCACAGACCTATTTATTCTGAGCTACCGAGACAGATCATTGAGGTAAAAATTAAAAGGATAATTTAAGACTGAAAGAAAACGTGGTTTCAGATTCGTTGCTGGAGGTAGAAATGCCTGCTGTGGACAAGGGGGAGCCCTATACGTTAGAAGGAGGAGGGGCGCAGGGTGCAGTGGGGCAGGGAGTGGCCGCCTGATCGGGGAGACTAGCTGAAATGCAGTGTTCGGCTTCTCCTCGATGGGGATTAGGCCTAGACTCCCAGTGCCCCTCGTTTTAGGATTCTGGGTCTCGGGTGGGTGTGGAGGAACAGTTTCTGAGACTGCTGAGCCGAAATGCTACTCAGTCCATCTCAGTAGCTGAAGAAAATAAATGAGGTTTTTATGTTTGTGGTACCTCCCGTGTTTGTACCTAGTGTGGCTGCAGAGGCCAGACACCACAGGGGAGTAGGCAAAATATGCGTGTGCTTCCAGATGGTTGTGAAAGAAAGAACGAACTAACTAAACTATCTCATTAATATGTATCGCTCGCCCATCTTTATGGTATATCACAGCACCTCTCCGCATATGTGACTTATTTTTCCTAATCTTACTGTGCGGGAGGAGAGGAATGGGAAACCGGGCTGTTTTATTTCTGCGTCTCTCCACTAGGGAAGAAGGAAACTCATGAGTGAATCTACTAGTTACGTTGCCACCCATTTTTTAATCCAGTTTCTTTAAAGTTCTTTACAGTAATTGTGGACTGTTCTGCATGTTGAGGCTAATTGGAAACAGTGACCAGATTCTTAATCATTGTCAGGAAACTGCATTCAGAGAATGAGAAGAACACCCCCACTGGATGAGTTGCAGCCACCACCGTATCAGGATGACAGTGGTTCTCCCCATCTCTCATGTACGCCCTCAGAAATTGGGGACAGTAAATGTGAATTTTCCCACTGCAGCAACAGTCCAAGATGCTCATATAACAAGTGCCCAAGTGAAGGAAGCACAGGTCATGAAATAGAAAGTTTTCCTAATAAAGGATTTGAAGAAGATGTGCCAAGTGACAGCACTGCAGTCCTGAGCCCGGAAGTAAGTAAAACAGCACCTAGAGCTTTTTACGTGGATGTTATTGGAGGGTGATAACCCTGTGCTTCTCCTCTTGGTAAGAAGGTTTTATCACTATCCCGTCCTTTGTGACTTATGGTACCAGTGTTATCCTTGATCTCCTCTTTATCCGGCAGACTTAGCGGGACCGTCCCAACCATTCTCCACCCACCACCCTCCCTTTTCCCCAAAAGGAGGATGGGTAGGTAAAAATGAGAGCAATTCACAAGATACTGAAACATATTATCTTCCCCCGGTTTCAGCCTCAAGAGAGGTCTTTTTTTATTTTCACATTTTATACAAAACATTCTGGAATTACTTACCTGTTTCTTTCATCTTGAGGTTCCGATTTATGTGCTTTTTATTTTTAAAATTCTTTTATTTGGGATATTTTTACTTTGGGGAGGTTGCTCATTCGTGTTTTATAGGTTTTACCAAAAATAATGTTTTTGCACCTTCATATGGAACAGGGAAGGGATAAGTGATGCTCAGCTTTGCTCATGAAACTTGACTGCGCTGCATCGTGCATTTGGAGTCGTTGTTGGTTGTGTTTTAAGTTATTTCCTATTTTGAAGCAAAAATGTGAAAATGACAACAAAAATCGGTGTGTTGAACTTTTGAAGTCCTCCATGTTCTAAAAAGGATTTGTTTTAATCTTCCTTTTACGATGAAAACTGTAAAGGTGATTTAAAGGTTTCCATTAGGTAGTATGTACTTTTAGGATTTATTTCTTTTAGATTGCAGGTTTTTACGACTTTTGTCCCAGACCACATTTCCTAATACCGTAGTGTGTCAGTGTTCTTAATTGGCTGAATTTTCATCTACTGCCAAAATTAAATAATGGAGGTAGAGCTAGAAACAGAATTCCCTTAATTTTAAGTTTTTCTAAAAACATGTTATCTGTTACTACTTTTCTACTGTTTCTAGTATTCTAATACAGTATCTAACTCAGCAGAAAATTCCACGTTGGTATTTTAAATTTAGTACATCAGTATTCCGTGATTTTCCACACGGAATCCTTCTCTGTGCCCTGTGCCTGAATGTATTTGAGACCACTGTTCTGTAGGCTTCCACGCCCGAGAGGTAGCCAACAAGCTGGCGGTGAAGCCTGCAGTGTGGAACTGACAACAACGATAGCTGGCAACAGTCACGCCAGAGATTTTGCTTTAAGCTCTCCAGTCAGCACATTGCGCCTTAGTACCCTCATCTTCAGGAACTTATTTCCATTTTACAAACGAAAACATTCAGACTCCGAGAGTGAAGCATTTGCCCGCGTGTGAGCACCGCTCAGATGGTGGCGCTGTCCTCCAAACCCAGGTCGGCCCGACCGCACACACAGTGCTCTTAACCGACTCTCTTCTGTGCCCCTTTTGACCTAAACCATTGTGTGGGAAACTACTTCGATGCCCGGGTACCCTCCCGGTTACACCACCAGGCACGCTATTTCAGAGGACTCGTGGACCAAATTCGGATGCTCAGATTACGTGTGTGTGCGCGTGCGTGTGTGCGTTTAATTTATTTCAGATGTAAAGTAAGAAGTAAGAGGAACAAGATGAGCTAGGTTAACACACCTAGGATAGGATGCCAGTAGGTACAGGTGGCAGGAACACACCGTGTGAGCCTTGATTTAGGTAATGCCCAAATGTCCTGTCACTCTGCCCCATCGCTCTTCCCTTTATATGGTGTGGTAACAAGGGCAAGAGTTGAGATTTTTTTAGGTAATTACACCCAGTGCGGGGCTTGCACGCATGACCCCCGGATCAAGAGTCACATGCTCTCCTGGCTGAGCCAGCCAGGGGCCTAACAGTTGAGATTTGAACAAGGATGTCAAGGACCAAAAACTGTGTTTTCTGGGAGAGATGTAGGGACGAGTACTTCTCCTGGTCATCAGTGAAACTTGCCAGTTAACCTTTTTATTTGCACTTCGATCTAAGGAACACATGGGTGACACAGCTATTAGCTCAGAGGTGACATGATCATGGCTTGGGCTTTACATCCCTTTCTCTAGGTAGTACTCATTTTTTCTATAATATTTTTGATTTATTATGTCTATCTTTGGCATATAATCCAAGTTATTAACTTAGTTACTGTCTGTAGTTACTGTATCTTCGGAATTTTGCCTGTCTCTCAAGTTACTTCCTTATTCATTATAGTTAATACAGCCTTTGAGTTTTGCCCATATTTTAGAAGCTGCCAGCTTGCTCTCTGTTAACACTGATGAGTCTCTTGTATGCTGCTTGTTTTTGTGTCTCTATAGCAGAATTGAATATATTCAAACAATATAGCAAAAGCACATTATATCAATATCTAGGTCCTTTTATAGCCCGTTATAAAGCCCAATCTTGTGTTTTTTCAAGTTTATTTTGCTTAGTACTGTTCCTTTAATGGATGTTATTTATCAAATAGAAAATTCTTACTGTCCTCTTGGTTTATCCAGGAGATAGCTATGTTAGAGCCCTTCCGCATACATGACTGAACTGAGATAGGAGTGAGGGTTCCGGAAAGTTCCCTGGCAAGGAAGTCACAAACTCTATTGACAACCTGTTGCTGGCTAACAATGGTTCAAAACGTTAATCAGACACCTTGAAAGGAAGAGTCATTTGCTAGTTGCCTGTTACAGAACACAAATAGTTTTTATCTGTAAAGGCCCGCCCTTTTAACCCTCTTTGAGACCTTATGAAATTTTTTACTTCCTTGAAAATCCTAGCTATTATGATGCTATTTTAGAAAGTATTTCATTGAAAAAATCAAAGCCACGTAATTAATCATCTTTGCCAATTATGAAGTGGCATACATTAAAACATTGTGATCTAGGCTGTCAGTTTTTTTGACAGAGTAAGAATATGTTTACCCTGATTTCATCATATTCCATTAAAAAAAAAAACCCTGACTTCTTTAAGAGTTTGTTGCCTCGCCCCAAGTATTGTTCCTCATTTGTAATCTTTCTTTTCATACATGGGACCAAGCAGGTCACCATAAGTAGACGTGTAAGATTTATAAGGTGTAAAAGACCTGAATATTTTTGGTTGTCTACTGCACACACCCCCACCTAAAATACGGCCCGGCACATAATAAAATAGGTACGTCTTAAGCTGCTTTAACAAGAGACCAATACAGTGGCTAAAAACGACCAAAGATTGTCTTTCATTTAACGACAGTCCAGGGTGAGTAGGTGGCTTTGCTCTACCACATCGTTCAGGTGCCCAGGGTTTTGATGTCGTTGTTGTTGGTTTTGGTCACCCTGCCATCCCCTAAAGTAATGTCCTAGTGCACGTGGTCCAGGCAGAGCCACGCATCCTACCTGCATATCTGCTTGTGAGAAGACTGAGAAAGAGAGTGAAGGGCAAGCAATGTCTTGTGTAAACCTGACCGGATGGTTCAGACATGACTTCTGTTTGCCTCCCGTTGACCAAGGCCGAGTTTGCCAGGCCGTGTTTTTCTGCCTAAAACTCAGGTAGTTCTCGGAAATGCAAAAAGGGAGGGCTGAGACTAGTAGTAGTGACTGCTGCCATAGGCACTAAGGACAAATTCAGAAACAGTTAGAAAATTATAAAATTCGTCCACATTTCAAAATAGAAGACATTTATTTAAAATACTTGACGGGGCAAAGTGGTATAGTTGAAAGGTCAGAGACCTGGGTTTGGTACTGTCGGTAACTAGCTGACATTCCTGTTACTTTCGAGGTAGTTAGACTGGCAGGAATTTGAGACAACTCCAGGATAATTTCTTTCGATCTTATCAAAATGTATAGTTTCAGTCTTTCTTGAACTTTTGAAATGTATAGTCAGCAATTTTCAACAGTAATTAAGATTAGGAATAATACATAGTTTTAAATTCAGATTAAAATTTAAAGTGTAAAAAGTGTGTGTGTGTGTGTGTGTGTGTGTGTGTGTGTGTGTGTGTGTGTGTGTGTTATGGAAAATAAGTGTTTGGCTGCAAATATTTTTGAGGCCTTTGGATTTATCCTTTCATATTTCACATTTCCATTGATTTCCAAGCCTAAATGTGTTTACATTCTAGTACAGATGGGGGCGTTTTAGAACAAACTTTGAAAATGGGACCAAAATTTTTGATGGCATTGTACTCATATTTACATTCTCTCTCTTGCCACCCTAATACTGAGCTATCAATTGCGTTGTTTATAATGTATGTAAAATGTAGTCGTTGCCTACAAAAGGAAGAGAGATACACATTGAAGTATATATTTTCGATTCTCATCATAAAGACACATATCCAATTTCTCAAAATTGCGATGGGAGATACTAAATTCTTTGTTATAGTAAGTTTTTGAGTTTAGCCTACTACTGTTACTACCCTGGCCCTGTAGAGTATCTTTTGATTGTAGTTGACTGTTAACTGCTATTCTTTCTTTCTGACAGCAAATCAGGACAGTTTTCACATCATCTTCCTAAAGAAATGTCAGGTATTTATTTACATGCTAGATTAAATAATAGAGTTAAAAACTGAAAACATTTAAATTTGCTTTTCGTAGGATATGTCAGCTCAAGGATCATCTTCACAGCTTCCTAAACCTTTTGATCCTGAGCCAGAAGCTAAATATGGCACACTGGATGTGACTTTTGACTATGACTCACAAGAACAGAAGCTTCTGGTAACAGTGACAGCTGTCACAGATATCCCAACATATAACAGGACAGGTGGCAACTCATGGCAAGTACACCTTGTTCTTCTACCTATAAAGAAACAGAGAGCAAAAACCAGCATCCAGAGAGGACCATGCCCTGTCTTCACAGAAACATTCAAATTTAATCATGTTGAATCTGAGATGATTGGAAATTATGCAGTTCGGTTTAGACTGTATGGTGTACATCGCATGAAAAAAGAAAAGATTGTGGGGGAAAAGATTTTTTATTTAACAAAATTGAATCTTCAAGGGAAAATGTCATTACCTGTGATATTGGAACCTTCTTACAATCATTCTGTGAGTATCTGATCAAATAGCCTGAATATGTTTATGTCGTGGTATGTAACATACATAATTTTTAAAATCCATCATCAACCCAACAACGTTTCCAATTTTTTTTAATGTAAGAATCATACCTTTACAAAATTTCTAAGTCCTGGATAGGTAGGTATAATTTTTTCTCATTCTATGAAAGTTGCCCTTGAAGATTATATGTGATTCATTTTATGTATTTTATCCTTCACAGAGTCAGGTCCAGTGTCTTATACGTTTGTTCCTTTGTTAAATATTTATTAGATGATTGATTATTACATCAAGTGAACTCCTTGTAGAATTTATTGTTTTCTTTCCAGGTTAAAACTAAGTGATACAGCAAGATCTAGCTCCGTATCTTAATATACTGCAGAAATTATTTGCTTTTATAGAAAATGTACTGCTGCCCAGGTCGTGACTGATTATCTTTCCAGAACCCCTATGAAATTATTTTTTAAAAGTTCAAAAGAAAACCTGGCCTTGTTATGCTGTGCACCCTTTTAAACAAAGATTTTGCAGTATATCCGGGAGAATAGTCAAGCTTGGTCTGTGAGCTAGCCGTTCTCCCTTTTCTCTTTTTTTCCTCCAGGTCCTGATCACATATAAGTCTCTCTCTCTCTCTCTCTCTCTCTCTCTCTCTCTCTCTCTCCATATTTTTAACTAAATTCCCACAAGACATTGCAAAGCACAAGCGAGCTGAACTGCTTCTTTAAACCGGGGAGATATATTATGCCACAGAGTTATTTAGATTATGAGAAAAATCTGTGATATGCTATAAATGTAAATTATGAATTATATTTATTCTTCTCTGTTATATCGAATTCAAAGCATTTCTATAATACAAATACAGAGATTTTAGAATGGATGTATATTTTTAAGTAGAAGTATATTATTTTAGGGTTGTTTTTAAGCTTTTAAAGGTTTAAGCGTAAGTCCCAGATCAGATCAGAGCCTCACTGAATTTATACCAGAACATTTGATCTTACAGGACCATCATTTACAATAGATGTTTTTATTTTAGCTAGATGATTTCAACATTTTTAAAACCAAAAGGTGATAATATAGTATCCCTGTTGGTTTGTAGGATAGTATTTAGCCTTAATTGATAACTTGTTATAATTTTAAATTGCAGAATTCCCATTTTGGGGCAGTGTCCTTTTTAAAAATACAGTTATCAGTCTATCAGAGGAGAGAGAAAACAAAGTCCAGACAATATTTCAGAGGGAAAAAGATAACTTTTTATAAGATTGAATAGTCTGCAATTCTTAATAGGATTTTAAACTTTTTCATGATTTGGTCTGAGTGCTGACTAGTTAATCTGTGGAAAATACATTCTTTTAGAGAAATACCTGATTTAAATTAGAAGAGAATGACTGTATCATCACGAGGTATGTATTTTGTGTTTATTTACTTGGAATTATCTGTCCCCAGTTCTGTATTAATTATATTCATTTCACAAAGAAAATGAATGCATAGGAAATAATATGGTTTTATCTCTGGTCAAACTTAATTATTTCTGTACACACCTACATTACGTGTATTAGCTTATGGTCATCGATTCTGTATTTCTGACAACCAGTACAATACATTTCGGAGGCGTGTTCACAAAAAGAAGAAAGTGCTAGACAAACAGCTTCTAAGACATAACATTTAAATCTGAATAAAACTATCCATCTTCTGCTCTTGGAGAATTTTTTCTCTACATTGCCACACTTTTCTAATTTAATGCCTGTGTTTAATTGTTCTTTATTCTTCACTCTTATCTTCTTTCCTGTTCTGTCTTCTCAAAATCTCATTGCTTGTTTTTGGATTCTGTACCAAAAGTAATTCAGCACACCACAGTTGTGAGGTCAAGATTCATAATTCTGTCTATCAGTTGTCTTATCATAATAAAATACTCCTAGAATGTATGTATTCTGTGTATGCTGCAGTGTTCATACCCCCTTTGCTTAAGCTTTGATACTAACCATATGGAGAAATCATGTGATTATAGATTACATGGGTGATTTTAGCTTTAAATCTGTAAAATGTAATATATGAGTGAGACGTTCTTTCATAATGAAACATTTATTCTCGTAGCTTTTAAATAATTACTCGTTGTTGCAAGAATATTAGTCTTTAGACAAGGAGCAGTTTCAATCCAGTCAAAAAATGTATATACTATGATTAAAACATACTTGGAGCTTAGTTATAGTTTACTTTCATGGCTAATAACACAAAAATAGAATTCTACGATGTAACATTTAGCTTCATAGCTGGTTTTTCAGGAACTGATCAAGTCAGTACATTGAGAGAAAAATGACCAGTATCACCCAATGATTTTTTGAGAACTAAATCCTGAGTTTTCCGTAAGGTAGGATTTAAGTTGAACTTTAAAATAAAGATCCAGTTTGATCCCTGAATGATAGAAAATATACAAAGGGTTGAAGAAACATGAGTTCTTTCTACTAGTTGTGGTTATAACCTTGGATAAATGATCTAATCCCTTTAGGCATCAGGTTTCTCATTAGTAAATTGAGGGAATTAAACCATATGTCCTATGTATCTCTGATGTTCCAATTCTACTAATTTATATTGGGAAAGGCGTTAGGTAAGAACAGAAATGGGTGGATCTCGGATGAGTTTTATGTGCTAAATATATGATGTTTTGTTCGCACATTATGTTTTCTTACTCTTCCCTATCTTTTCAACCACCTTCTAATGTCTGAGAAAGTCCCAACTACTAGTCCCTCCTCCCTAAGGGCAAGGTATGAAGTTCACTTTCCAGTCTGACTGGTAGCTAGGGCAGGAGCCATGCCCCCAAGGCTCTGCCACTCTTACTCATTTCCAGGAAACCTCAGTGCAGACCGAACAGAGGAGAAGCAAGTGCCGCACGCACCTCGTGTCTGCATGAGGCCGATGGTGGGGGAATCTGATCTGCAGAGACAGCGGTTATTCTGCAGTAGCTTTGCTGGTGCAGAAACAGTCTTGGTGCGAGACCGCGACAGTTGCAGGAGAGAAAAGACCTTGGCACATAAGTGTCCACTGGGGCCAGCAGCAAAATTCCCTCACCAGGCCAGTTCTGCAGGATGGTTTTAGGTTTTGTTCTTAGAAGCTTACCCATAAGCCTGTTCTCTAGTCATCCCGATTCCTTTAGGAAATTACGATTCCACTGAGAGTTAGCTTCCAGTGTTTTCAAATAGAACCCTGACTGATCATGTTGAAATAGCCATAGGGTTTATTATTTACTTGTTTTAGTGATCTCTTAAGCCATACCCAACAGCTAGAGTGTTATCAGTTACCCTTCCTGCCATGGTGTATCCCTCTTATAATTGGACTTCTTCTCATATGCTCACCTGTGTTCATATGGCATTCTTTCCTAGTGTAGAACCCCGGTTACCTTCTTCACCTGCGTTTTTGGCACTGCTTTCCTGTGTGTAACAGTTGCCTGGAATACCTCTCCACCTTTCCTCAGTCCAGTTGTGTTTCTCATTCAGCTTGCTAGATTTCTTAATAATAGACTTTTTTCTTCTGATTTGTAAATAATGTGACTTCATTCTGTCTCTCACAAACATACACAACCCTTCCTTATACAGACAGTATTTAGTTAGCACAATGTATGCAGTGCGACTAGCTAGGCTAGAAGATGGGGGGGCATTGCATTCAGCTAGCATCTCGAATACGCTTAGAAGTAGATTCTTGGCCAGAGTCTTCAGGTCGTAGGCCAGCCTCGCTGAAACTTCGATTTCAGTCTTGAGAGACCCTATGCAGAGAACCCAGGTGAGCCCATTGGGACTTCTGACCTACAGAAAACGTGATGGGACTGAAGTTGTAGTGCTAGAGGTACTTAGTAGGTGCTTTTTGACCCCACGGCACTTCAGGCGTGAGGGGATAACCAGGACGAGAAGTCTGCGGAGGATGATGTGTCCTCAGGGAGGAATTGGGTTTTGGTTGAAGTAAGATGCTGGGGTTCAGACAAGAAACTCAAGTTCTGGAGGAGTTCATCATAAACCAGGAGGACCAGAAGGCATAGGGAAAAGATTCAGAAAAGGAGGGACGTGATGGAGTTTGTGGTAGGGAGGCAGTACAGAGCATAACAGAATGAATGTTAACGCAAGAGACCTGGCCAATATCATCAGGGATTTGCCTTCATTTACATTGTTCTAAAATGTCAGTCCCGATTGTAATTTGAATATATTTAAATCTCAGATGTTATTTGAAGTCTAATTTAAATCCCATCTTTATAGAAATTTGTTAGATTGTTTCTAATATAAATTTAAATGAGTTGATCTTAGCTGTGTTTGTATACCAAGTATCGAGTACTGGTTATTGCCCTGTGAATGTTGGTCGGATGGCTGGGCGAGTGGGTGCGTGTGGTACATGTTATTTCTGAGTTATTGCCCTGGTGCTTGTTTCTGCGGCTAGTCATACATTTTCTTGTTATTGAACTTGTTCTATGTCTTCCTTCTAGGTTTTAAATACTTTGAGACTAGAGTCTATGTGTTTTGACTTATATGGTTTTATTTATACTTACTTCTCATAGAACCTAGAACATAGGTGTTCAGTGAATACTTGTTAAATTGATTCATTAACATGTTCGGGTAAACCCAATAGTTCTAAAATTCTTGCTGAGGTCCATATAACATTATTCCCTGATAGGTATCAGTATCCTTAAAATAGCCCTGTGAGGAATCTTTTATGACCTAGAATCCAATAAGCGTGATCTTAGAGTAATTTAGTAGGAACACATCGCGAAGTGTTACTTTTGAATAATAATCAGCGAGGGACATATATGTTTATATAATTTCCCATTCGAGGGTTTGGTGCCACAGTCTTTTGGAGGGATCGGCCTCCCTCATGACTTACTGAAATGCTGATCTTCTTTTAGACACTTGCAGTTTCAACCTGTAATTCCTAAAATTCCTGTATCTCAAAAATAGCCTCTTTCTCCGTTAATAGACTGAATTAATTTAGTTTGATATTTATACTGTGACTTTTATTTTTAAGACAGGTAAATGATTGCTTATACTCCGTAATTGAAATGTGTGTCCCTCTAAGAATCATACTTTAGTCTGTATTATTAGCAAATGTCTTTTAAAACTTGGCTTCTTCTATTTTCATGTTCACTACATTCACATACTCCTGTTGTCAGAAATTTACATTTTCTAAATGTAGATTACACTTTCTCATCCTAAAGCAATTTAAAGTAGATAGTTCATGATAAACTAATGATCACAGTTACCAGTTACTACGTGAAGGAGAAAGCTGCGTGTGTGCATTTCAGGTCCCTAGACGGTAACACTAATATGACTCATGGCTCACTTTAGTATAAAACTAAATAGTTACAGACCTATTTAGAGACAGTTATTCAAAGTAGGTGAGCATATATTATCAGTGAAGAGGAATAACTCTAGTCTCACATGAAGAATTATCGGATAAATCTTTCAGTGAAAGAAGCTAAATTAGAGCATAAGAGGAAGCTTTTTGTTTAAATCAGATTCTTACTTTACAAGACAAATAGAAATCAAGTTTAAATCCTGTGTCTCAAGAAATTTTGAACATGCAGAAAAATTGAGTAGGAAAAACGGAAATTTCAGTGGTTAAACTGTTTGTTCTGTATATTGAGAAGAGGGAATAAAGAACATCAACTCAACTGGGATTCATTTCACTGAACCATGCAAGTGCCAAACTATAAACTACCGAGGACCGACCTACACTTCATTCTTGTTTCGTGTGTATTAGTTGTTTTTTTTAAATAAGCCAGAAAATTAAAGAATAAGCTTGAAGTACAGGCATTATGTTCCTTTTCTCCTATATTTTATTTTAGGCAATTAACTTTTCAAGATACTGATTTCAATTATTTGTAATACTAATGAGAGAAATTAGCAAATGCTTTATGGAAAGACAGTACTATTTGATCAATGTAGAGTGGAATAAGGATTATGACAGATAAATTTGGGTTCAAGAAGGCAGCAAATTCTATCGTTAAGAACACTCTAAAGTTCATTAGCAAGAGGGGATAATGTAATGTACTTCATAGAAACATGGAAACATTTAACTTTCAAATTCAAAATATTGACCACTATTTTTAAAATTATTCTTTTGGAGGGTCTAGATAGTGGACATCCTGAATACATGCCTTCTTCATTAATACCGACCAGGAGTTCTATGTCCTTCCCTTGAAAGGTGCACTTCAGTACATTATCATGAGCAGTTCCCTTGCTTCTGGGTTGTTGAACAATAATAGAAGCGTTACATCCACTGTGCTTATTGTTCATGTGGTGGGTGGCTGATAATTAATGAACAATAGCATTGAGTGAGGTTGTTCTTGAGGCCTACTTTTTACAGATAAAAGAAATAGCAAACAGAAGCAACATTTAATTTTTTCTTAATCGCTTCCCCCGTCATGTTCATATTAAATAGCGGGGCAGTATCCAGTGGCCAGATGTGTTTCAAAACCCAAATCCTCAATTTTAGGATTTTCATGTTTAAAAGCTTGACGGATAACTTAAAATAGTAAGTTCTTCACTGGAAAAATTATTAAAGTGGTACTAATTTTGAAACATGGTAGATTCATATGAAAATGTATTTTATCAGAATATACTTTATAAACCAACCAGTAGTAATGATATTTCTTATAGTCTTTGCCTCCGAGTTAATAGGATTGAGGATGCATTTCCCAAAAGAGTTGTGTTTTTATCTGCTGGGACATTTATTTTGAACTTCACAGGGTTTAATGCTACTTTTCTAGAGTAATGCCTGTTTAGGCATACAGTAGCAATTTAAAGAGAACTGATAAGTACTGATTACAAAATGTTCTTCTCATTAGAAAATCTGAAATTTAATTTAGAAAAGCAGTTTTACATTTGACTCATTTATGTTCTTGGGATGGAATACGAGCTTAAGTACCAATCAGGCCTAGGACAAGGGAACTGAGTTTTTAAAAATTAAAGTTGAAGGAAATCTATTATTAGTGAGTTTTCATTCTGATCATCACATTTGTTCTATGAACTCTGTAGGGACCCGTAAAGAGCCAGAAAAAAATCTCCATGTGACAGTTACATTTTACTTCTATTCAGAGCAAAGAATAATTCTGGTCAAAAAAATGATAGTACATGATAGGCCTGAATATTAATTCCTGATGCTGTTTCTATTAGGCCGATAGATTTAAGTGATTTCTATCACCGAAAATGAGCGTGGTCGCCCTGCACGTGCCATGGGTGCTTACTCATTACTGGAAGCTCCAGTTCAAGTGAAATGCATGTTTCTAAGTGTTGAGCATGCAAAGATATTCTTGGGAAAAGTCGAATTCTCCCTAGTGTACGTGTGAGCCCCAGGGGTACGATGGGAGGAGGTGACCTGACTTCTTCACAAGGTTGGGATGAGTAAATGAACGAGCTACGTGAAAACCTTCGTAGACTAGAATTATTAGTTGTTAACTTGAAAAGAAATAGGTTATCCTTAATTTGAATCATTCTGCCATTATTTACTGCTTTTTAAAGATATTCTCGTGGTGCCTGGGTGGCTCCGTCGGTTGAGCACCCGACTCTTGATTTCACTTCAGGGCGTGATCTCAGGGTCATGAGTTCCAGCCCCGCCTCCAGCTCCAAGCTCAGTGGGGAGTCTGCTTCTCCCTTGGCCCCTCCCATTCATGCTCACTCTCTCTCTTTAAGAAAAAAAAGGTACTCTCTTGTCTTACAAAAAATAATGTCTTATCTTTCCTTTATCTGGTCTTAGACCTACAATTATTTATATAGGCTATATCTCATCGGTTTACAGCGGTCTTTTTATGTCTGTCACTTTGGGCAACTGATGACTAGAATAGTACTGATTACATTTTTTCTAGCAGAAAAAGCTGATAGAGCTGATAGGAACTGAAAACCGAATAAGTTTGGTATACACAGTTTTTTAATTTATGTCCTGTTGTATCATCAAAGTATATAATTTATATAATCAAAATTATATATCTCTTAATATTTCCTTATTCCACAATTAAAAATAAAATGAACTAATTAAACTTTAATTTGGTTCATTTTTCAAGGAGTAAGATATCTGGCTCATGGAAAATAGCATGTATTATTGTAAGTACATTTTTCATGTTAGCTTAATTTGGGGGGATACATTTTACTTTGAAATGAAAGCTGGCATTGTCCCTTAAGCCGTATTCAAATTATAAAAAGTCTTTCTTTATACTAACTCATTTGTGATTTTTCATAAAAGATTAAAGAATTACCAGATAGTGGAAGTCTACAGTTTTAATGTCGAAATTGTTAGGCATCCAAGACCAAGTTTGTATTTGCATTTGAGTGGGTCCATGTAGCATCGCGGTGGGGAGCACGGGGGCTCTGCGGTGCCTTCACATCTTGGTTCCCCACTTCTTGCTGATTTGTGTTCTTGGGTCAATACTCAGCCACTCTGTGCCTCAGGTATTCATTCATAAAAGGGGATAGTAACAATAAAGCTGCCTCAGAAAATGTTTGTGAGAATTAAAGGAGATAATCCATGTAAAGAATTTAAAATGTCATCTGACACATAGGAACCTGACACTGTTAACTCATTCGGTTTATTTGGTCTTATCATGTGCTGATAAATTTAGTGTTTTAATTCAACAGTAATCCTCAGTGGGTGCTAGTCCATAAGTAAAAATTATTGCATTGCGTTTTTCAGATTTCAAAATAAGAAGGAACATTAGCAATCTGGAAAAGAAGAAAGTAAAAGTCTTTTTTTTTTTTTTTTTAGAGAGAGAGCACGCATAAGCATGGGGAGAAGGGGAAGGGGCGGAGCGGGAATCTTAAACAGGCTCCACACTGAGTGTAGGGCTTGAGCTCACCACCCTGAGATCATGACCTGAGCCAAAATCAAGAGTAGGACACTTCACCAGCTGAGCCCCCCCCCCCCCGGCGCCCCAAAGTAAAAGTCGTTTAATTCAACAGTATAAAAAGTGTTTAATCTAACAATACAAATAGCTAGTAAAATAACTTTTTTCAGGAACTAAATGTAACTCAGGCTTTAATGTTTTTAAGATACAACTTCTTAGAAATATATTTTGAGTAATTATTTAAGTCTGAATTACAAATATCCTTTCAGTAAGTGCAGTTTTATTAGTTTCAGTCATGTTGGGTAACTCGTATTTCGTTAGCAAAACGTCTCCAGCACTTTCGGCTAGGTTATCCTGAGACGGCCAGTCCTGAGACCTGTAATGGCTCATCAGTGACAGGGGTTTCTTTTTCACCTGCTGTGTGTCCACTGTAGGTTAGGGCTCTGTTCCGGGTCCTTCACTCTGGGATCCAGATGGATACAAGAGGTTCTTTCTGAAACGTTGCTGGTTGTCAGGGGATGTAGCAAACTGATCCCTGTTCCTTCAAGTTTCTGCCCAAAATTAACAGGCCACAAATGGTCTCTGTTGCATAGTCTCTCTCTCTCTTTTTCTTTTTTTAGAACCCTTTTAAAAATATAAGCGAGGGGCAGTGAATAATAGTGAACAATATTTCATACAAAGATTTGCTAGGATTAGTATTATCTGTAGATTAACATTTATAATTGCATATCAGTAACTTATAAGTAAAGTTCTGCTTTTAAGTATAAAAATTTGCTCTCGGGACAAATATTCTCTTTTAAATATTATTTAAGTAATAAATCCGTATAGCAAAGTCTTTCCTAAATACTTTTTTTTTAAAGATTTTATTTATTTATTTGACAGAGACAGCCAGCAAGAAAGGGAACACAAGTAGGGGGAGTGGGAGAGGAAGAAGCAGTCTTCTAGCGCAGAAGCCTGATGTGGGGCTTGATCTCAGAACGCCGGGATCACGCCCTGAGCTGAAGGCAGACGCTTAACGACTGCGGCACCCAGGCGCCCTCTTTCCTAAATACTTAGCCTTGTCCAGTTATCACAATTTCTGATTTCAGGTTCTTAATTTATAAAAATATTATTGAACTTGGGGCATCTGGGTGGCTCAGTCGGTTGAGTGTCTGACTCTTGATTTCGGCTCAGGTCATGATCCCAGGGTCCTGGGATGGAGCCCTGAATCGGGCTCTGCACTCAGCAGGAAGTCTGCTTCTCCCTCTCCCCTCCTGCTGCTCCCGTGCTCTCTCTCGCTCTCTCTCTCTCTCTCAAATAAATAAATAAATCCTTAAAAATATTATTGAACTTAAAAAACTTAAATATATGACAAGTCTTGGTATATGTTAAACAAGTTTGCCTATACTGGCTGTACCAGGAGAAAATGCAAAGAATGGTTTGTTTATTCTTAAAGATAGTGGACCAACCACATATGTTTATTTCTTCTTCTTCCTGTAATCTCCACTTCAATGCTAGTATCTTGGTTAAAAAAATAAATACACACACATTGACATTTGTACCCATAAGCTCAAAGATAGCTGGAACGAGGGTATCAGCAGAGTGGAGGAAACCTAGTGAAAAGTGCACAAAGAAGGAGCGAATTGATGTGATCCACAGAACCATAGACACTTCTGGGGACAGCAGAGGGGAGGGCGTGAGTCTGAGGATTAAAAACGAGAGTCACCACAAGTCTGTAAAGTGTGCAGTTATATCTCCCTTTTGGCCCGAAGAATAGCGTCAGGCTTGTGACTATATCTGGGCAGTAAATATCATAGGTTTCTTCTCTGGAAAAACTCAGTGATTCCAAGCTAAGACCTTGACCTCACAGTGATATTTAGGAGTTCCCCAAGGAAATTGCCTGGTCCCCATCTAATCACATTTATGCCAATCAGTGAGCAAATGGTGTTTAAAGGTACAGAGTTCTTGATCAACTTTTTAGTGGTGCATTTTTAAATATGAACAGGCAAGCATAGCCCAGGAGACACTAAGGGAAAACCTCCAACAGGAAAGAGAAAACCCAGGATAAACAAACATTGAAAAAAAAAAAAAAGTACCCTCCAGGAAGAGTATATATTGCAGAGACGAGAAGAAAAGTAAAAACTAATCCTAATTAGTATTTTCAGGAAGATTTGATAACATATTATTTCCATTTCAAAACGACTGAATATTCTTAAAAAAGAAATAATCATAGAAGAAAAGGCTTTTGTAAATTATACAGATTGGGAATGGCTGTTGAGTATGTAACCAAGAGTGTTCACTGTGGCTTACAACCAAGGATTTTGGTAGCAGGTTTCAAGCTTACAAGTTCATGAGTTCACATTTATGCGTCTAACCTAAATTTACCTTTTTGGAAGAATATTCATAAAATGAATGATTTTGCCTTTAAATTTGTCCCCCTCTTTCCAAGTATGTAATATTTCATATTTAAAATCCCATATATGACCATTCATCATTAAGGTAGATTTATAAACGTAGTCTATTCACTGGGCTCAACACTGGATCCACTGAACCACATCTGCTGAATCAGAATCACGAGGAAGCAGTCTTGTAATCTTTCTTTAAAACAAATTTCCCAAGAGGTCATAAAACACACTAAAATTTCAAGGCCACTGGTTTAGAAAATGTTATCCAAAAAACTCACTGGATGCAAGTGAGTTGAGGGGTATATTTTGGGGTGAGGTCAGAGGATATATTTTTGTCTGTTTTCTGTATTTCATCAGATCATTTCATCTTTTATTGTCTTTGGTTTCCATTTCAAATATGTAGCAGTGTATGTTCTTAGGGCATTCAAAAAAACAAGTAACTCAGGGGAGTAGAATTACAAAGAAGTGTGTGAAATTATAGTAAAAATATGAAGAGAAGTTTCCTTTTTAGGAAACTTCCACACCTTCATTTAATTAACTGAAATTACCTAAGAAGAATCAGAGATTACATTGAATAAATACTTTGCATCTGTTAAGATTCCATCAGTTTTAAGTGAATGCAGACTAACTCAAAATGGCTTGAGCAGTAGGGGACCATCCAGAGAGTAGGCCTGTCTTTAGGCATGGCTTGATCCAGTGACTCAAATAGTACCACTAAAGTCCTGGTTTCTCTCTCTTTCTACTTCTTCCACCCCACCCCCCAATCCCCCCCACCCTCTCTTCTGTGTGTCAGTATCATAATCAGGTTTCACATAATTGCCCTCTTAAAACTTCCTGTGTCTCACTAGGTTACCTGCCCATCCCAGAACCAATCACAGGGATGGGATGTACTGTTTAGCTTAAGCCCGAGAGTTGGGCAGTGGGTCACCTCCCAAACTACATTAGATAAGAGATGGAAAGGAGTATGTTCACTATTAGAAGGAAGTGATGAGTGGATGCTAGGGAGATAACTAGTCCAATATAATGTTTATTTAAATTTCTTAAAAATAAAATTCATTAGGGGCGCCTGGGTGGTTCAGTCAGCTAAGCATCTGACTCTTGATTTCAGCTCAGGTCATGATCTCAGGGTTGTGAAATTGAGTCCCGTGTCGGGCCCACACTGGGTGTGGAGCCTGCTGAAGATTTTTCTCCCTCTCCATCTGCCCTCCCCCAGCAAAATAAATAAAATCCACTAAAACTTTGGTGATTGGACATACCCTGAATGAAATCCTATTTTAATCAATGTGGTAATACCTTAGAATTAGGCATACTTTTTGTGTACCGTTTTAGGAATCTTGAGTTCTGTGTTCAACAGTGTCCTTCTGGTATGCTTAATTGGCTCTGAGTTAAATTCTGAAAATTTGATCCTCAATCTTGATTACATTAGTATGATTGGGGAGTTTTTAAAATGAAGGCGAATAGGCTCCCACTTGTTGAATCAAAATATTAAAGGAATAGGGCCAGGTTCTTCGTATCTTTAAAAAGCTCTGCAGGAGACACTCATGCCTGACTAGCATCGATTATCATTGCCCTATAGAATCTATCTTATGTCCACATCTTACTCTTCCCTGTTAGTTCCTAGATAGCCATAGGACTAAAATGAGCCCTTGCCAAGTTTATTTAACATGAAACTAACATATCAATAAGAAAATGCTACTGTAAGACTTGTTAATAGTATAAAATATTTTTCCAAAACTGCTCAAATTGCAACCAACTAAACTATTAAAATTCACCTTTAATACAAATGGTTTTGTTTAAAATACTTGTTATGACAATTGGCCTTTTGTAAATTATTTTGAAATAGGCCCGAATAGGAAGAAATAGTTAAAAAGACTAGTAAGTGTTAACTTGAATTGCCTTTGGCTTCTTTCAAAACTTTGTATTTCAGATCCATTATAAAATATTAAAATTATTTATCTCCTTGATTCATTAGAAGCTGACATATTTTCAGAACAGAAAAAGATGAAAAACATCTTAATGGGGATTAAAGTCATTACGGCCATAAGAAAAACTATTTTACCAAAAAATATTTCATTATATGTAACCTTAGAATATTATAGATTAGATTGTCTTTGAATTCAGTTTTATTTAAACAAAGTTTATCATGGCACTGAAGACATTAAAAGTACATTTTCAGAAATTGGCAAATTCAATACTTCCTGGGCCTCATTGGTCTTTTAGGAACATGAACTTGGGAAAATATGCCATGTGGCCTATTAACAGTCCTCAAGGCCATCTTTATTGTGTAGTCCCACCTAGACCATCCTGAAATCACGCTGTAAATGGAAATAGTATAAAAAAATTTGTTCTAAAATGGTACGCATCGTGATAATGTGAAATAAAACACACCGCTATTTCATTTCCTGGGAACTGCTTTGAATGCTCTGTGAGGATATGAACAAAAAACAGTAATAACATCATGTGAAATAACTCAGGTAACTGGAGAATTCACTATGAAGTTGCATTAAAGACTCAGAAATATCCTTCTATAGTCACATTATAATGAACATATAAATCATAACTTGCTGTTTCATTTGTCACTAAATTATTTGTAACATTCAACATTTGAATCAGAACTAATCTTCAAATAGTCTGTTTTGTGGCCTAAGAGAATTGTTACTACCATTTTAAAGTTTAAGAGAGGAAATTTGAAACTTGAAGGTGTTCATAAATTTAAACTGAAATCATCATTTCCTATTGCCTTGGTGCCAGTGTCTCTAAGATTTTAATTTGTATAAAGCACTTACACAGTACCTGGGACTTAGTGCGCACTCGGTAGATATTAGTTGTACTAATATTATCATAGGCATCATCACTCCCTTACTGCTACCATCACCACTTCTACTTTCACCTTTTACCTGTTTTTTCCATAAGAATAGAGTAGTTTAATTTAGTTTCCTGGTGGTGAGAAGCCACAGTTCATTACTTCCCCAATCCATTTTGTCCCTGTTAACATTATATGTAGATGATTTTTTTTTAATTCTCCTTTTGACATGGATAGTTGTACTAATACAGAATAGAACTTCTTATAAAATATGAAAGAAATGTAAATTTTTAAAGTTTTCATTTTACATTAGTACCATATAAACCATACAAAATATCTTTTGTGGTCTGCACCACTTTTTCATTGAGGCGAGACATATGAAATATTGATTCTGTTCTCTTTTTGAGTATTATTATTCTATTAGTATATATGGATATATATCCATATACATACATATTTACATCTATGTTGATTTCTCTGTTTATGGAAAGCCATGTGTTTATACTGAGATCACCAGTCCCAGTCCAGCACCCCAGGGTTCATTCTGATCTGTAACTACCTTCTTTGATAATGAAAAACCTGGCTCCTTTCCTCAATGCATTAACCTATTTGATCAGTCCCTTTGCATGTAACTCAGTTCCCACTGCAGCCATCTGCTACTCCATTCTCATACTCTTCTCCCCAAACTCAGACTCCGAGTCCCTGTGTCCGTTTACTCCTCCTGCATAGAAGTTCTCACGGTGCTTGACCTCTGACACCCAGTCCGCCCGACCCCTGCCCCGTGGCAGGGACACCTGGCTTCCTCTGCTAGGGCTATGACACCCCATACTGGACCACCTTTCTGTGGAAGTAGCCTCCTCACCCTGTTTAGGATCCTAATATCTCCTACCGACTCACATCTCTGAATGGATGCCCTCCTCCTGCTGAGGCTCCGACAGCCCATTCTATGTTACCCATCAATGCCCTCAGCAGGATGTCCTTCTTACCCATGTGGGGGGAGGGCTCTTACACCCCAGGCTAGGCCACCCCTCCTTGGGAATAGCCTCTTCATTCTGTGTTGGATCTGGTAGCCACCGCCAGGCTGCCCATCCGGGTTCCTTATCACCACTTCATATATTCTGCCTCACCCCCAGCAGGTACACAGTCCTCATCTTGTCCAGGCTGATATTCCCCTCATCCTTGAGGATGCCCTCCTCATCTTGCTTGGATATGATAGATTTTTGTAAATTAATGATCACTTGACAGTCCCTTAGTGAGGTCAGTGATGATGATGATGATGATGATGATGATGATAGTGACTAAGTTCTCTTGGCCAGTAATACATAACATATGGCCATTCTCTATGTCACAAATAATTGAGATATTTATCTTTTCCAAGTGTCTATAAAATGGCACCAGGTATAAAATTCAGAGTATTGCAACTAGGTTTAATTTCTGGCCTGGGATTAAAGACAGAGAAACTAGTTGAGCCCTGGAACTGTCCATGGTACCAACAAATTCCTGGCCTCCCTCTTGGATTCTTGTTAGGTGGCTTGACTCTTACCCTCTGTTACAGGTCTAACTATGCCAGTCATCTGTTCCTGAGATTTTTGTCTTTTTTTCCAGCTTTGTTGGGATGGAATTGACATAACCCGTAAGTGTAAGGCATACATTGTGGTGATATAATATAGTGCAAAATGCTGACCACGATAAAGTTCATTAGCACATTTTTTTTTTTTACCTCATGTACTTAGAATCTTGTTGGTGCTATGGTGAGATCATTAAAGCTCTACTCCTATAGCAGCTTTCAAATACACAGTATACACTGTTGTAAGCTATAGTCACTGTGCTGTACATTAGGTCCCTGGAACATATTCATTTTATAACTGAAAGTTTGTATTCTTTGACCAACATTTCATCATTTCCTACACCCCTCAGCCCCTGGCAACCACCATTTTACTGTCTTGTTCCTATGAGTTCAATGTTTTTAGGCTTTACGTGTAAGATCATACAAATACATGTGTATATGAGGTATGCCTGTATCCAATTTTCCCATCACCATTTATTAAAGAGACGGTCTTTCCTGCATTGAGTATTCTTGACTCCCTTGTCAAATATTACCTAACTATATATGTTTGGGTCTGTTTCTAGGTTCACAGTTCTGTTCCTCTGGTCTGTTTGTTTTTATGCCACTACCACACTGTTTTAATTATTATAGCTTTATGGTATAGCTTGGAATCAGGAAGTGTGAAGCCTTCTGTTTTTCTCAGGATTTCTTTGGCTATTTGGGGTTTTTATGGTTCCATATAAATTTTAGGAGTGTTTAAAGTGGCATTGGAATCTTGATAGGTTTGCATTGAATCCATAGATGGCTTTTGGTAGTATCAACATTCTAACAATATTAAATCTTCCCGTTCATGAATACAGGATACATTTCCATTTATTTGTGTCTTCTTTGATTTCTTTCATCCATGTTGTGTAGTTTTCAGATTAGAGATCGTTCACCTCCTTGGTTAAATTTACTCCTAAGTATTTTGTTTTTTATGATATTGTAAGTAGGATCAATTAATTTCTTTTTCAGAAAATGTATTGTTAGTGTAGAAAAACAGAGTCAATTCACAAAGTAGAAGAAAGTAATTCCCAACACGTATGTCTGACAAAAGAGTTGTATCAAATATGTAAGGAACTCTTGAGGTGCCTGGGCGGCTCAGTCAGTTAAGTGTCTGACTCTTGATTTCAACTCAGGTCACGATCTCAGGGTTGTGAGATCAAGCCCCTCATTGGGCTCCACACTGGGCATGAAGCCTCCTTGGGATATTCTCTCTTTCTCTCTCTCTTTCTTTCTCTCTCAAAAAAAAATTTTTTTTAAAGATTTTATTTATTTATTCGACAGAGATAGAGACAGCCAGCGAGAGAGGGAACACAAGCAGGGGGTGTGGGAGAGGAAGAAGCAGGCTCCCAGCGGAGGAGCCTGATGTGGGGCTAGATCCCATAACGCCGGGATCACGCCCTGAGCTGAAGGCAGACGCTTAAATGCTGTGCCACCCAGGCGCCCCCCAAAAAAATTTTTTAAGTATATATAAGAAACTCTTAAAACACAGTAATAGAATGATAAACAATATGATAATTCATAGACATAATGTTTGAACACATAGTTCCCTAAACAAAGTATGCACATGACCAATAAGCAGATGAAAAAAAGTTGTCCTTGGAAAATGTAAATTAAAACCACAAGGAGATATTATTACACAATCACTGGAATGTCTAAAATTTAAAAGACTAACAAAAATACTAACAATAACAAAAAGACTGTGTTGCTGGGGCTATGGAGTGCCTGGAACTCTCATACACTGTTGATGAGAATGTAAAATAGTACAGTCAGTTTATTTCTTTTTAAACTTACCCTTATCATGTATCCCAAAAGTTCCTAGGTACTTATCTAAGAGAAATGAAAAAATTTTATCAAAGATTGGTGCCTGAATTTTCATAGAAATTCAATGTACATCAACAAATGTATAAAGAAAATGTTGAATAGTCAGACCATGAAATGCAAATCAATAATAAAAAGTAATAAGCACAATGGGGCGCCTGGGTGGCACAGCAGTTAAGCGTCTGCCTTCGGCTCAGGGCGTGATCCCGGCGTTATGGGATCGAGCCCCACATCAGGCTCCTTCGCTATGAGCCTGCTCCTTCCTCTCCCACTCCCCCTGCTCGTGTTCCCTCTCTCGCTGGCTGTCTCTATCTCTGTCGAATAAATAAATAAAATCTTAAAAAAAAGTAATAAGCACTGATAGAATAATACAGTTCGAAAACATGCTGAGCAAAAGAAGACAGATATCCAAGTGTATATACCATATGATTACATTTATATGAACTTAAAGAAAAGTGATGGTGATAGAATCAGATCAGTGGTTGCCTGGGGTGGGTGGGAGAATTAATTTGGAAGAGGCAAAATGAAACACTTTTTTTTATGATTCAAGTGTTCTATTATTGGTTGGGAGGTGGTTACACAAAAATATGTACATTTATAAAAATTTATTGAACTTGTACACTTAAAACTGCTATGCTAATTTCACTGTGTGCAAATTATTTTTTAAAAAAGTTGATTTTTAAAAATCAAATATGTAAGTAGGAAGGGAAAAAATAGCACAAAAGGGGCACCTGGGTGGCTCAGTTGGTTAAGCATCTGACTTTTGATTTTGGCTCAGGTTATGATCTCAGAGTTGTGAGATCAAGCCCTGCATTGGGCTCTGCACCGAACATGGAGTCTGCTTAAGATTCTCTCTCTCCTTCTCTCTCTCTTAAACCAAAAAAAAAAAGAAAGAAAAAAGAGCACAAAAGAATATAATGTCTCTGTAATAACATTGCATGTAAATGGACTAAATGCTCTAAAGATTCTCATACGAATTTTTAAAAACTGTATGTTATATATTTTTAAAATTTTTTTCAAGATTTTATTTGAGAGCGAGAGAGCGAGAAAGCAGGAGCAGGGGGAGGGTCAGAAGGAAGAGCAGACTTCCCACTGAGCAGGGAGCCTAATGCGGGACTTGATCCCAGGACCCTGAGATCGTGACCTGAGCCAAAAGCAGATGCTTAACTGACTGAGCCACCCAGGCACCCCTTAAAAACTGTATGTTATTTCAAAGAAAGATATTTAAAACATAAGTTTACTGTTCACTGTGAAGGGGCTGAGACTTTGACCTACTTCTAGCTGACAGATTAGCCTGCCACGGTGTAATGGATGCTGGCAGCAACGGACTTAATTATCCTTGACATAGTAGTGGCATTTGCATCAACAGGTCTGCATCAGTCCCCTGCCCCCAGGTTGCACAAGGGCTGTGCAGATTGACCCAGATGGTTGCCGGCCAGTGAGGTCAGATAACAGGGAACCTCTCCTACTCTGCATGCGCATCCAGGAGTCCATTTCTGTTTCATGGTGTTGCTCTGCCACCTATCACCTAGCACAGAGGTCAACCATTGTTTTCTGTAAAGGGCTAAAAAGTAAATATTTTAGGCTTAGCCGGTGACATATGATCTCTGTCATATTCTTCATCATCATCGTCTTTTTTTTTTAAACAACTTTAAAAAATGTAAAGTCTATCCTTAGCTTCCAGGCCATAGAAAAACAGGCCACGGACCAGATTTGTCCCACAAGCTGTACTTTATCAACTCTTACTCTAGGGCACTGTCATGCGATTGTTCAAAGCCTAATTTCCATTGCATCCGGGTTCCAAGTTATAAGAAAGAAGAAAGGAGGATAGAGAGGAGGCTTGCCCAGTGTCTTAAGGTTCAGGCCTGTGTCTTTTCTGCTTATATTCCATATTCAGTCACATGTCCATACACGACTCCAGAAGAAGCTGGAAAGCATGGAAGCCTTATGCCCAGAAGGAAGTGGAAAATAGATTTTTGTGGACAATTAGCAGTCCTTGTCATAACTAGAAAGAAGAATAGCAAGAAAAAAAAGAAAAGAAGGGGCGCCTGGGTGGCGCAGCGGTTAAGCGTCTGCCTTCGGCTCAGGGCGTGATCCTGGCATTATGGGATCGAGCCCCACATCAGGCTCCTCTGCTATGAGCCTGCTTCTTCCTCTCCCACTCCCCCTGCTTGTGTTCCCTCTCTCTCTCTGGCTGTCTCTGTCAAATAAATAAAATCTTTAAAAAAAAAAAAAGAAAAGAAGAAAAAGGGAAAAGGGGTGGCATCACAGAAGCCAAGGATTGGGTCTCAAACAGAAAGTAATTGGCTGGATTGGATGTTATACATGGTTAACTAAGGTGACGCTTAACACCGATTAGATTGAACATGAAGGTCTCACTCACTAGTTGATCTTAAATGAGAGTCGTGTTGGTGGAGCAGTGAGAGCACAATGAGTTCAGGAATGAGTGGGAACCGAGTATATGATGCTAATGTAGTTATACTCTTTAACCAAGTCTGACACTGAGGGGAAAAGATAGAAGAGAAAGGGGGAAAGAGAATAGAGTATCTGGAAGAAGGTTTGGGATCTAAAAAAAGTTTTTTAAAAATATGAGTAAGACGTAAGCATGTTTAAATATGGATGAGAAGAATCCAGTGAAGAGAGATAGGATATGAGAGAAAAAGAGGTACATACTGTTTTTTAAGAAAGTTTGAGGACATAGAGGGGCGCCTGGGTGGCATAGCGGTTGGACGTCTGCCTTCGGCTCAGGGCGTGATCCCAGTGTTGTGGGATCGAGCCCCACATCAGGCTCCTCCGCTATGAGCCTGCTTCTTCCTCTCCCACTCCCCCTGCTTGTGTTCCCTCTCTCGCTGGCTGTCTCTATCTCTGTTGAATAAATAAATAAAATCTTTAAAAAAAAAAAAAAAGAAAGTTTGAGGACATAGAATCCAGAAGAGAAATTGGTCTGAAATAGAAATACTTTCTCTTACAACAATGGTAAGAAAGAAGCAGAAGATTTAAATGTAAGAAAGTTTGTAGATATTTTGGAAGAAAATTGAGAAATATTACACAGTGTGTGTGTGTGTGTTTAGGAGGCAAAAATAAGGAAGGAGAAAAGAAATGGGGTCAGGTGATTTTGGGAGAACAGAAGGTTTATAATCATTGAGAAAATGGAAAAATAAATTTATTAGAGAAGTATAACAGGATTATATATATGATCAGATGATGGCCCAGACAAGGTTACAGTTCACCGCATCGTGTGATCATCCCCCCAATACAACGAAGGAGTTGTCAAGTTCATCCAAGATTAGCATTTTGCTAGCCAGTCAAGTATGTTGACTGGATAGAGAATCAAGGAAGCTTAAGGCCAGAGAATGATTGAAATGATGAATCTTGGGCTATAAAGTTGAGGGAGGAGGAAGTGAGGACAGAAAGGGGCCGATGAATAGAAAATATGGTGTCCGGAGACTGGAGATCCAGTCACAGTGATGTTGTGAGAGTAGCTGAATGATCAGATCACATGAGTAAGAGCTTGTGCTTAATTAAGCACCTGGAATTTTTACTTCGTAATTTTGGTGAAGACCTAACCACAGCCTCTGATGATGCTGAGATCCAAGAAGTAATGAGACTGGAAGGAAGAAATCAGTAGGAATGAAAAAAAAATCAAATAACTTAGTGCCCAGGGGTCATTCATGTAGAAATTTGCACCTGAAGTCAGAGGCTGGGGTAAAAGGGCAGTCTGTGAGCCAGGTGAAAATCTTCAGTAAATGTGCAGGCCTTACTAGACAGTTGCTAGTTGAAAACACTGCTGAGGGGGAAAGGATGGTGCAGTCAGATGGCAGGAGCTTCAGACTGAAACATGTTGTACAGAATTGGTTCAGGGATTCTGGAACTACTTCAAAATTGTATAAAAATAAATTTGTGTTGAGGCTTCTGGGTGGCTCAGTTGGTTGAACGTCCAGCTCTTGGTTTTGGCTCAAGTGGTGATCTCGGTCCTCGGATCGAGCCCTGCATCAGGCTCTGTGCTCAGCAGGCAGTCCCGTGGGATTCTCTCTCCCCCTCGTCACCCCCCGGCTCGTGCGTGCTCTCTTTCCTTAAAATAAATAAATCTTTAAAAATAAATAAAATACATTTGTGTCAGTGTAGTGGGCAGGATTGAGGGGACTTTATCCTATTCCATGATTTTTACCAGCCCCCACTGAAAGCCATCTCAAATAGTAACAGGAACTCTCAGGGCGAGGCTGTGGGCCCCACGTTTGAGAGGGAAACGCACAAGACACAGCCTCCAGCCCCTGTGTTTGCTTTCTTCATGAGCTGTTGGTACTCCCCCTACCAGCGTCTCCATCCCCATCTCACCAGCTCATCCAGCAATTGCTCCCCATCTCCTCCAGTAGAATTGTTGGGACCTCACTGCTTTTGCAAATTATGGGGGGAAAATAATTAGAACGAAGACAGACTATAGAGATCCTCGAAAACCAGAATGGGGAATTTTGACTTGGTAGTAAGAGGTGACTATGGTACTAAGAATCCTGAGTTGAGAATCCTGAGCCCTAGTTCATTTTCTGTAGGATAACTGGATAGAAAACTTTGAGAAACTAAATACTTAGCCTGACTTTTCCAATCTTTAAGATAAGCATAATTAGGTAAATGGGTGGATTTGAACCATGTTCTACAGAAATACTTTTTGAGTTCTGGAAACAGTTGCTTCAGATTTCTCTTTGAAAATGGGGCCGCCTGGGTGGCTCGGTTGGTTGAGCATCCAACTTTTGGTTCTGACTCAGGTCATGATCTTAGGGTCCTGAGAGTGAGCCTTGAATCTAGTTGGGCTCCATGCTCAATGGGGTCTGCTTGGGATTCTCTCCCTCTTCCTCTGCCCCTCCCCCTGTTCATGCACATGCACGTGCACCCTCTCTCTCTCTCTCTAAAATAAATAAATCTTAAATAATAAAAAAACACAAATTTCTTTTTAAAATGAGAATATAATTTAAGATTGTAAAAATCAGTACAAATGCTGATTTGTACTCAGTTTTAACCCACTGGAAGCTATTAACATGTTAACCCACACTACGTACTTTTTCTTCCCTATAGATTTACTAAGAAAGCTGCCCTATCTCTCTGTATTTGAAATTCTTGTAAATATGTCATTGCTTAAGAATATTATAGGTTGGTATTGATATATTCTTTGATTTGGTCCAATCCATGTCTGCCCATAACAATTTTTCTAAGTTGATGTATTACAGTCAACACTAGTCAGTGTTTTTGCTATGATCTAGTAATCAGATAGTTTTAATGATTTGTGTAAATTTAGGGTACTACGTTCTTTAAGATGTAAGTGATTGTTAAATACCATTAGTGATGAAACTTAAGAAGGTTCTTTAATTTTCCATAACTTTATCTTTCCATTTTCTTTCAGTTAAATGGATTAATATTCTGACATTGCAAGGCACAGTAATTCACAATTTATCAGGACTCTATTAATATTGTGCACAAAATGAAACACAAACACTGGATGCCAACCTAATCCATGACTGCACTGTTGCCCACACCTTACTACCAAATTTTGTTTTTATCCAAATGGCCTGTCGTAAATTAGAACTCGATAATAAGTGCATTCCACTATAATGCTACACCTGTCTGTTTCATGTGTTTGAACTTGGAGTAAGATTTTATTTTTTTCAAAGGGTACTGTTAGTAAGATTTTTGAAAACCACTAGATTCAATTTACTTGAGGTTCTTTCTAAAATTATTTCATGCTGTTATATGAAGCACTTAAATAATTTTTCATAACAACTGTATTGAGATATATTTCATATACCATGAAATTCCCCCCTTATATTAAAGTGTACAAATCGTGTGTTTAGAATATTCACAGAGATGTGCAACATACCACTATCTAATTCCAAACCATTTTTATCAGCTAGAAAGAAAACTCTATACCCATTAACAGTCACTAATCTACCTTCTGTCTTTATGGCGTTTTTCCTCTTCTGGACATTTTATATGAATGGAATCATATAATATACGGTCTCTTGTGTCTGACTTCTTCCACTTTAACGTGATGTTTTCAGAGTTCATTCATGTTTCAGCATGTATCCACACTCCCTTACTTTTTTGGGTTGATAATGCCACTCCATTGTATGAATATACAGCATTTTGTTTATCCATTCATCGGTCGATAGACATTTGGGTTGTTTGCGTTCTTGACTGTTACGAATAATGGCACTGTGAACATTTGTGTACATATTGTTGTGTGAACATACGTTTTCATTTCTGTTGAGTATACACCTAGTTCTGGAATTGCTGGCAGTTCTATGCTTAACATTTTTAGAAACTGCCAGTTTCTCAAAGTGGCTACACTGTTTTACTATCTCACCAACAATGTGTAAGAGTTCCAGTTTCTCCACATCCTCTCCAACACCGTGTGTGTGTGTGTGTGTGTGTGTGTGTGTACAATAATATATACATACTAGCCATCCTAGTGGGTGCTAAGCAGTATCTCATTGTGGTTTTGATTTTTATGTCCCTACTAACTGAGGGTGTTGAGCATCTTTTCATGTGCTTAATGGCCACTTGTGTATCTTCTTTGGAGAAATTTCATTAAAATCTTTTGTCCTTTTTTAAATTGGCTTATTTGTCTGCTATTGAGATGAAAGCATTCTATATATATCCTGGGAAACAAGCCATTTATCAGAAAAATGATTTGAAAATATTTTCTCCCATTCTGTGTGCTGTCCTTTTACTTTCTTGATGATGTCCTGTGAAGCATAAAGTTTTTAATTTTCAGAAAGTCCAGTTTATTTGTCCTGGTGTTGTATGTGCTTTTAGTGTCATATCTGTGAAACCATTGCATAATCCAAGGTTACAAAGATTTACTCCTATATTTTCTTTTAAGGATTTTATAGTTTTAGCTGTTAAATTTTGGTCTATGATCCATTTTTAGTTCATTTTATATGGTGTAAGGTAGGAGTTCTAATTAATTCTTTTGCCTGTGAGATATCCAGTTGTCCCAATACCATTTGTTGCAAAGATTACTTTTTTTCAAATAATTTTTTATTATGTTAGTCACCATACAGTATATCCTTAGTTTTTGATGTAGTGTTCCGTGATTCATTATTTGCGTATAACACCCAGTGCACCATGCAATATGTGCCCTCCTTAATACCCATCACCGGCCTATCCCAGTCCCCCACCCCCCTCCCCTCTGAAGCCCTCAGTTTGTTTCCCAGAGTCCATAGTCTCTCATGGTTCATTCCCCCTTCTGTTTGCCCCCCTTCTTTCTTCCCTTTCTTCTCCTACCAATCTTCCTGCTATTTCTTATGTTCCATAAATGAGTGAAACCATATGATAATTATCTTTCTCTGCTTGACTTATTTCACTTAGCATAATCTCCTCCAGTCCCATCCATGTTTCTGCAAATGTTGGGTAATCATTCTTTCTGATGGCTGAGTAATATTCCATTGTATATATGGACCACATCTTCTTTATCCATTTTTTTCCATTTAATCGTGTTGGCACTCTTCAAAAAAAATTTACCACAAATATAAATTTTTATTTCTGAATTCTCATTTATATTCCACTGATCTATATGTCTGTGCTATGCCAGTACCACACTGTCTTAATTGCTGTAGCTTTGTACTAAGTTTAAAATTGGAAATGTGAGTCCTTCCAACTTTGCTCTTCTTTTTCAAGATTGTTTTAGCTATGAGTCCCTTGCTACACATGAGTTTTAGAATTGGCAACTCCGTTTATGCAAAAAATGCCATCGGAATTTTGATAGGGATTGCACTGAATCTGTTGATTGTTCTGGGAAGTATTACCATCTTGTAATGTTAATAAACCTTCCAGGGGGTGCCTGGCTGGCTCAGTCAGTAAAGCATGTGATTCTTGATTTTGGGGTTGTAAGTTCAAGTCCCATGCTGGGTTTGTACTTTAAAAATGAATGAATGAATGAATGAATGAATGAATGGTGGAATTCATAATTTAAAAAATAATAATACAAAAATAAACCTTCCAGTACATTAATAGGAAACGACTTTTCATTTATTTGTCTTTTATTTCCTTCAAAAAAATGTTTTGTTGCTTTCAGTGTATAAGTCTTACACTTAGTTAAATTTGTTCCTAAGAATTTTATTTTTGCTGCTGCTATTGTGAATGGAATTGTTTCTTAATTTTGTTTTCAGACTGTTCATTGCTAGTGTATAAAAATACAATTGATTTTGTATATTGATCATGTATCTGCCACCTTGCCTAACGCATTCATTAGTTCTAATAGAGGTTGTTTGGTTTTTGGTGCATGTCAGGATTAACTATATTCAAGACCATGTCATTTATGAATAGAGATAATTTTACTTTTTTTTCCCATTATGAATGCCTTGACAAAGACTCTCCTTAAGCAAATTTTTTTTTTAAAGATTTTATTTATTTATTCGACAGAGATAGAGACAGCCAGCGAGAGAGGGAACACAAGCAGGGGGAGTGGGAGAAGAAGAAGCAGGCTCATAGCGGAGGAGCCTGATGTGGGGCTCGATCCCATAATGCCGGGATCACGCCCTGAGCCGAAGGCAGACGCTTAACCGCTGTGCCACCCAGGCGCCCCTCCTTAAGCGAATTTTAATCAGGCTTCCCTGAGTCCGCTTTTTGACTAGCCTTCAACTTGACGGTGGTCCTGTGTTTGACCAGCCCAGCCCAGTCCAGTCTTAGCAGAGAATCCTGCTTAGTCAGTTTAGTGCGAATCCCCCCACCTTTCATATCTGATCAAGTTTCTCATCCCTACCTTGGTGTAATAGTCCTTGACCTGCCTTCAGTAGAAATGCTGTTAAGTCAGGTTAGCAAGAATTTTCCCATCGTTGCGGTCTCTGGAAATTTTCATTCACTAACGCCCTCACTCCTCGTTCTGTTCATTGGCTATAAATCCCCACTTGTCTCTGCTATTTGGAGTTGAGCCTGAACTTTCTCCCCACTTGCAGTAGTCCGGACACCTGCTGAATATAGATACACTTCATTTTATTGCACTGCACTCAATTGTGCTTTGCAGATACTGCATTTCTTTTTTTTTTTTTTAAGATTTTATTTATTTATTTGACAGAGATAGAGACAGCCAGCGAGAGAGGGAACACAGCAGGGGGAGTGGGAGAGGAAGAAGCAGGCTCATAGCGGAGGAGCCTGACGTGGGGCTCGATCCCATAACGCCGGGATCACACCCTGAGCTGAAGGCAGACGCTTAACCGCTGTGCCACCCAGGCGCCCCAGATACTGCATCTCTTACAAATGGGAAGGTTTGTCGCAACCCTGTATCAAGCAAGTCTGTTGGCACCATTTTTTCAACAGCATTTGCTCACTTTATGTCTCTGTATCACATTTTGGTAATTCTCACAGTATTTCAAACTTTTTCGTGTTTATTGTATTTGTCATAGTGATCTGTGACCAGCGACCTTTGATGTTACTACTGTAATTATTTTGGAGCGCTACAAACCACACCTACGTATAAGACCGCAAACCTAATGGATACATTTTGTGTGTGTCCTGACGGCGTCACCAACCTGCTGCTCCCCCATCTCTCTCCCTCTCCTCAGCCCTCCTCTTCCCTGCAACACAACGATATTGAAATTGGGCCAATTAATAATCCTGCGGTGGCCTCTCAGTGTTCAAGTAAAAGGAAGAGCTGCACATCTCTCTTTTTTTTAAGTTTTAGGTGGTTACCATAGAGTGCAGTATTGGTTGCATGTCTCTCAATTTAAATCAAAAGCTAGAAAATGAGCAAAGTCAGGGAGCAAGGCATGTCAAAAGCAGAGCGCTAGGCCTCTTGCACTAAAGAACCAAGTTGCAAATTCAAAGGAAAAGTTCTTGAAATTAAAAGTGCTGCTCCAGTGAATACATGAGTAGTGAGAAGGTGAAACAGCCTTATTGCTAATACGGAGAAAGTTTTAGTGGCCCGGATAGAAGATATACCAGCCACAGCATTCCCTTAAGCCAAAGCCAAATCCATAGCTACACCCTAACTCTTCAATTCTGTGGAGGCCGAGAGACGCAAGGAAGCTGCAGAAGAAAAGTTTGAAGCCAGCAGAGCTGGATTCATGAGGTTTAAGGAAAGAAGTTGCCTCCATAGCAGAAAAGTGCAAGGTGAAGCAGCAAGTACTGATCTACAAGCTGCAGCAAGTTGTCCAGATCGAGCTAAGATAATGAAGCTAGCCACACTACACAACACATTTTTAAGGTAGATGAAACAGCGTTGTACTAGAGGGAGATGTCCTTTGGACTTTTATAGCTAGAAAGGAGAAGCCAGTGCCTGCCTTCAAAGCTTCAAACGACAGGTTGACTCTCCTGTTAAGAGCTAATGCAGCCGAAGCCACTGCTCATTCACCATTCTAAAAACCCCGGGGCCCTTCAGAATGGTGCTCCGTCTACCCTGCCTGTGCTGTGTAAATGGAACGACAAAGTCTGCATGACAGCACATCTGTTTACAGCGCTTTACTGAATATTTTAAGCCCACTGTTGAGACCTACTGCTCAGGAAAAAAGATTCCTTTCAAAATATTACTATTTGAGGGGCGCCTGGGTGGCACAGCGGTTAAGCATCTGCCTTCGGCTCAGGGCATGATCCTGGCGTTATGGGATCGAGCCCCACATCAGGCTCCTCCGCTATGAGCCTGCTTCTTCCTCTCCCATTCCCCCTGCTTGTGTTCCCTCTCTCGCTGGCTGTCTTTCTGTCAAGTAAATAAATAAAATCTTTAAAAAAATAAAAAATATTACTATTTGTTCCCAGTGCAGCGGGTTCTTCAAGAGCTCTGATGGAGACGTCCAATGAGATTAATCTTGTTTTCGTGCCTGCAAACACAGCATCCATTTTGCAGCCCATGCATCAAGGAATAATTTTGACTTCAGGCCTTATTATTTCAGAAATACAGTTCATAAGGCTCTGGCTGTCAGGAGAGCGATTCCTCTGATGGATCTGGGCAAAGTAAATTTAAAACCTGGAAAGGAGTCATCATTCTAGGTGCCATTAAGAACACTTGTGATTCATGGGAAGAGATCAGAATATCAACATTAAGGGGAGTTTGGAAGAAGTTGATTCTAAGCCTCCTGGATGACTATGAGGGGGGTTCAAGTGGAGGAAGTAACTACAGATGGAAATAGCAAGAGAGCTAGACTTAGGAGTGGAGCCCGAAGCCGTGAGCGAATTGCGGCAATCTCATGATAAAACTTGAATGGCTGAGGAGCTGCTGCTTACGGAGGAGCAAAGAAAGTGGTTTCTTGGAATCTCCTCCTGGTGAAGATGCTGTGAAGATTGTCGAAATGACAACCAAGGATTTAGAATATTACATAAATGTAGTTGATAAAACAGCAACAGAGTTTTCGCGGATTGCCATCCAATTTTGAAAGCAGTTCTACTGTGGGTAAAATGCTGTCAAACAGCATCGCGTGCTACGGAGAAATTGGTTGTGAAAGGAAGAGTTAATTACGCTGCAAACTTCATTGTCTTATTTTAAGAGACTGTCAGAGCCACTCCAGCCTTTGGCAGCCACCGCCCAGTCACTCAGCAGCCATCAGCATCAAGGCAAGACCCTCCACCAGCAAAAAGATTGTCAGTCATTGAAAGCTCAGATGATGGTTAATATATTTTAGCAATAAAATATTTTTTTAGTTAAGGTACGTACGTTGTTTTCTTAGAAATAATGCTGTTGCACACTTCAGGGACTACAGTATAGTGTAAACATAACTTTTACATGTATTGGGAAGCCAAAAAATTCATTTGACTTGCTTGTGATACTCGCTTTATTGTAGTAGTCCGGAACCTGACCCACAGTATCTCCAAGGTATACTTGTAAAGGCTTCCTTGGTGTATTAACAGGTGTCAGAATAATTTTTAACAGCATTCTGTTTCTTTCTCTTACTTATTGTCCTGTCTAGATACTCCAGTACAATATTGAATTGAAATGGTAAGAACAGACATTTTTATCTTCTTCTTCTTCTTAGGGGAAAAGCATTCGATCTTTGACCACTAGGTATGATATCAGTCAGCTATAGGTTTTTCATATATGCCCTTTATCAAGTTGAGAAAGTTCCCTTGTATTCCTAGTTTGTTGAGTGTTTTTATCATGAAAGGGTGTTGGGTTTCTGCATTTATTGAGATGATCATGTGGTTTTTGTCCTTTATATTATGACATTTTACATTGGCTGATTTTCATATGTTAAGCAAACTTTACATTCCTAGAAAATAAATCTCACGCAATTATGATGTATAATCCTTTTTATATGTCGCTAGATTTGGTTTGCTAGTATTTTATTAAGGACTTTGTAATATCTCTTATGATATTATGATGTTATGATGATATAGCTCTGTAGTTTTCTTTCTTTACTTGTGATGTCTAGTCCTGGCTCTGGTATTACTGGTCTCAAGGAGTGAACTGCGGAGTGTTACCTCTTCTTCTGTTATTTGACAGAGTTTTTAAACATTTGGCAGTGCATTAGTTCACTAAGGCTGCTGGGCCAAAGTGACACATGGTGCCGTGGAACAACAGAACTTTATTCTGTCATAGGTCTGGAGGCCAGAAGTTCAAGTCCAAAATGTTGGCAGGGTTGGTTCCTTCTGAGGACTCTGAGGGAGTATTTGCTCCATGCTTCTCTGCCGGGTTCTGGTGATGGCCACCATCCTTAGCAGCCCTGGACCTGAAATAATTGCATCAGTCCCGTCTCCACCTCTAGCTTCACACAGTGTTCGCCCTGTGTGTCTCTGTGTCTCTTCTTATAAGGACACCAGTCATACCGGATTAAGGATCCACCTTCCTGCAGTATGACCTCATCTTAACTTACATCTTAGTAGATCTTCAGAGACCCTGTTTCCAGATAACTTTACATTTATAAGTAACAGGCGTTAAGGTTTGCACATATCTGTAGGGAGCACATTTCAACCTGCAGCAGATAGAATTTACCAGTGAAGGCATCTAGGCCTGGGCTTTCCTTTGTAGGAAGTTACTAATTCAGTCTCTACTCGTTATAGGTGTATTCATATTTTCTCTTTCTTCTTGAGTCCCTGTTAGCAGTTTGTGTCTGTGTCAGAATTTCTCCATTTCATTCAGTTTATCTAACTTGTTTCATTGTAGGTAATGTTCTCTTAAAATCTTTTTTACTTCTGGAAATTCGGTAGTGATGACCCTTCTTCTTTACTGTTTTTTAGTAATCTGAGGGCTGTCTCTTTTTCCTTGGTCATACTAGATAAAGGCTTGTCAATTTTGTTGATCTCTTCAAAAAAATAACTTTTTGGTTTTGTTGATTTTCTCTATTATTTTTCTAGTCTTTCTATGCCCATCTTTATAATTCCCTTCCTTTTCCTTGCTTTGAGTTTAGTTCACTCTTTTCTAGTTTCTTAAGGTAGAAAGTTAGGTTATTGATTTGAGGTATTCTTTTTAAATATAGACATTTACTGATACAAATTTCCCTCTACGCTAGCTTTCACTTCATCCCATACGATTTGATATGGTTTGTTGTTGTTTTTATTCAAAATTTTTTTCTATTTTCTCTTGTGATTTCATCTTTGGCCTGTTGGTTATTCAGGATTGTGTTGTTTAAATTGCACATATTTGTGAATTTCCAAAATGTGTTTAATGTTAATTATTTCTAGTTTAATTCCTTTGTGGTTCAAGAACATAATTTATATGATTTTAGGGTTTTTTTAAATTTATTGAGACTTGTTTTTGGTCTAACAGATATTCTATCCATAAAGAATTGTTCCATGTGCCTTTGAAAAGAATGTTTATTCTGCTCCTGTTGGTTAGAGTGTCCCATAGATACCTTTTGGATGTTGTTGCTTTATATTGTTCAAGTCGTCTATTTTGTTTTTGATTTTCTGTCTAGTTGTTCTATCCAGTATTGAAAACAAGGTATTGGAGTCTCCAACTAATATTATTGAAGTGTCTGTTTTTCTTCTTAATTCTTTCAGGTTTTGCTTCATATATTTTGGGGTTCTGTTATTAATTAATCATCATATATGATTAATATCTTCTTGATAGATTGAGAGGGTTTTTTGTCTCTAGTATTAATTTTTGTTTTATAGTCTATTTGTCTGACATTGGTATAGCCATGCCAACTCCCTCTGGGTTTCTGTATGCATGGTAGGGCTTTTTTAGTCATTTTACTTTCAATCTGTTTGGATCTTTGAATCCAATATGTGACTCTTATAGACAGCATATAATTGGGTCATTTTTTTAAATAATATTTATTTTGTTATATTAGTCACCATACAGTACATCCCCAGTTCTTGATGCAATGTTCCATGACTCATTACTTGCATATAACACCCAGTGCACCATGCAATACATGCCCTCCTTAATACCCGTCACCAGCCTATCCCAGTCCCACACCCCTGTCCCCTCTGAAGCCCTCAGTTTGTTTCCCAGAGCCCATAGTCTCTCATGGTTCATTCCCCCTTGTGTTTACCCCCCCTTCATTCTTTCCTTCCTTCTCCTACCGATCTTCCTGCTATTTCTTTAAACCACTCCGCCAACCCCTCCCTTTTGATTGGACTATTTAGTCTATATTAATATAATTGCTGATTAATAAAACAGCCATTTCACTATTTATTTTCTATAAGTCTTACACCTTTTTGTTTTTCTGTTTCTCTATTATTGCTTTCTTTTATGTTAAATAGTTATTTTCTAATATACCATTTTAATTGCTTTGTTTCTTTGACTCTCGTTTTTAAGTTCTTAGTGGTTTACCTGGGGATAAAATTTAACATCTTAATTTAAAATAATCTCATTAAGTATAAAATTTGTTGATGAATTTATAATGTATAAAGATATAATTTGTATGACAATAGCATAAAGGAAGGAGGAAGGGAATGGAGCTATTTATTGAAGTTTTTGTATACTATTGAAATTAGGTTGGTATGAATCTGAACTAGACTATACTTATTCTTTATTTCACGTCTTTTAAATAAGATAGTGAAGAAAAGAGGTATGTATTATATTACTATTGCTGCTGTAACAAATTGCCGCAAACTTAAAAACAACAAAAGTGTGTTATCTTACAGTCCTGGAGGTCAGAAGTCCAAAATATATCAGAAAGGCTAGTTTTTCTGGAAGTACCAAAGAAAGATCTTTCTTTCTTCATTCATTCATTTGTTTTACTCATTCATTCATTCATTCATTCACTTACTAGCTTTTAGAGGCCATCTACATTTCTTCATGGGTTTCTTCCTCCATTTGCAAAGCCAGCAGCGTAGCGTCGCCATGTGTCTCCCACTCTCTTTGCCTCCTACTCTCCTGCCTTCCTCTAAGAACTTTATTATTACTTTTGATTCACAAATTTCCTGAGGATACAGCCGTACTGTACACATATATCAAGCTCTGAGTAAGGTCAAATCAAAACAAAGCTTGAAACTGGAGCTTTTCAGGGACCTGTCAGACAAGTCAAGTAATAATAGTTCCCTGGGAATCAGGCTTTGGGGAAGCTCCAAACCTTTTCTTATCCCTCCACTGTCTGCAGGCTGCTGTTTTCCACAGCTACCATAGGGCTGCGAGACAGTCCGTTTTCAAGGCTACCAGGGAACTGGGGAGTGGAAGTGATCTATTTTCAAGACACTTATTATATCTTAGCTCATGTGATCTTATTACCGGACAGGATATGAAGAAGAGTCTCTATTTTATTTTATTTTATTTTATTTTATTTTAAAGATTTTATTTATTTATTTGACAGAGAGAGACAGCCAGCGAGAGAGGGAACACAAGCAGGGGGAGTGGGAGAGGAAGAAGCAGGCTCATACCAGAGGAGCCTGATGTGGGGCCCGATCCCATAACGCCGGGATCACGCCCTGAGCTGAAGGCAGACGCTTAACCGCTGTGCCGCCCAGGCGCCCCAAGAGTCTCTATTTTAAATGAGCAAAAATGAGAATCTCAGTGGGTAAGTTACCGAACGTCTTAGGGTGAACAACAGGTAGCATCGCTCTTAGCTCTTTTGATTTCTTGTCAAGTACGCTTGGCACTACTAGGTGATAAGCCTCTATTAGAGGAGTTTTTATAGTAAGGATGAGCCAATTTTGAGATGGTTTCTGGAGGAAAGCTCACCAGGATGTGTCTGGTTGAATATGTGAGGTTGAAAGAAGATGCTGAAGATTTCTAGCATGGAGAGTATAAATTTAGTACGTTGGAACTACTCAAAAGACGAACGCTATTCTAATACAAGGAAATAAAGATCAAGTTGCTGTTAATTCAATAAAAGAGGGAAATAATTATTGAAGATTTAAATTAGGCCAAAATGTATATATTTTGCTAATTTTCCACAAGGTGTCAGCAGCACTTAAAACAATAGCGGTTGTAATGGTTATGTGGAATGGGATATCTAAATTTGTGAAAGATTACAGTTAAGAGTAGATTATTATATTTATTTGTTCCCAGCATGAGATAGTTTGTACTTCAGTATCTTGACAAACTTCATATATTATTTAGAGCTACATTTAATATTTTACCATCTGCATTATTATAGTCTTCTAGCCTACCTTAGGGTTACTTAACTGTTATACTCAAGTGTAAGTTTTGACTTCCCCAAAGACTCAAAATATGTTGGAGAAACCAAGTCAGCAGGGGGCAGCACAGTCTTACAGTGTTTAAAATCTGGGCATTTGAATGGACCATTCACAAACAGAAGGCGGTAAAAGAGAGTGTGGTACATGGTTTTCAGGTTTTTCAAGCATTCACACCCTTTATTTCAAATGAAATATTATTTGTAACCCAAATATATAAACCAGATAATAGTGATACTTTACTAACAGAAATCTTATAATATTTACTTACAACATCAAACACTAAAAATCCTGGAGCTGTTTCGATAAGCAAAAAATTTAGACTAAAATTTTTAAGGTACCACTAGTTCTGTCTTCCTTTTACAGATAAGGAAATTGAGTCTCAAGCAAATTTTAAAACATGTCCAAAGTCACACAGATGGCAAAATGTCAGACCTTACCAAGAACCCGACTGTCTAGAGCTCTCGTACTTACACGTATACAATTGCTGATGATACGCTCTAGTCTTACTTCGGCTCTGAATCCAATGTAGTTCTTTTTTCAAATTACACCATATAGAGAAGAGTTGGATTCACACAGACAAGGAGTTGGAAATGGTATCTCTCTTTCTAAACAGCTTACTCTACAATCTCCAAATACTTCTCGATTAAACGGAAACGTTCAGTCCAAAGCACAAACAAGCCGCGGGAAACCTGCAGCAGGATAAGGCACTGTGCTCTCGTATGTTAACATGTGGGAGAGCTGCTAAGGAAGTGGATAGTTACTCCAGGTCTTTTAGATAAAGAAACTAAAGCCTGGAAATGCTAAAGACTGTGTCCAGTAGTCCCATTCCCTTCCCCGACTGACCCTGATGGACTCTAAAGTTTCCTTTCCTTCCCAGCACATTGTACTGCCTCTTTATGTTAATACCCACTTACGTGCACATACTGCTATTTCTTTTCTTGGTGGGGGGGAGGACCAAGGGAGAGGGGGTGGGAGAATCTTACGCAGGCTCCACTCCCTGCAGAGAGCCCGCCACAGGGCTCGATCTCAGGACCCTGAGATTATGACCTGAGCCAAAATCCAGAGTCGGACGCTCAGCTGACTGAGGCACCCAGGCGCCCCTGTTGTTTCCATTTTTAAATAGATAAAACTATATTTTAAAAGTTAAATTCAAGAGATTCCATTAACCACAGTTGGAAAACCAGGAGCCTATGGATAACAGAATATAATCCCAAACTTAGACAGCATTTAGAAATACTTTGGTGGTATATTTTCTAGTTGTCATTCTATTTAGTTTTCCAGTAGTTAAAAAATATACATGTTTCTATTGAAAACATAGATTTGAGTCATCTCATTTAAAACAAAGTAATTAAAGGGAACATTTAACACATTCGGGATTACACTAATTTGCGCAGGAGTCACTATGAGTCTAGCGCTCTTTAAGCTTAGTGACCAGTTTTAAAAAGCTCACACCTCCCCCAGATGTATACGTGAGGGCATTTCTGGGGTACAGTCTTTACTACCTTAACAACCCAATCTGTGTTGCCAGCGACTCAAACATCTCAGAGAAATAAAGCTTTTGCATGGGGCACCGGGATGGCTCAGTTGGCTAAGCATCCAACTCTTGATTTTGGCTCAGGTCATGACCTCAGGGTCATGAGATCGAGCCCCGCTTCGGGCTCTGTCTCAGCGGGAAGTCAAGTTCCCTCTCTCTTCCCCCCCACCCCACCACTTGCATGCATGCGTGCTCTCTCTGAAATAAATAATAAAATCTTTAAAAAAAAAAAAAAGCTTTTGCAATTTTCAGCAATGTGATAGACCCCAAGAAGACAGGGAAGTCACCTACATTGATTTTGAAACAAAAGTCATAGTTCTTTTTTTTTTTTTTTAAGATTTTATTTATTCATTTGACAGAGAGAGAGACAGCCAGTGAGAGAGGGAACACAAGCAGGGGGAGTGGGAGAGAAAGAAGCAGGCTCCGAGCGGAAGAGCCCAACGTGGGGCTCGATCCCAGAACTCGAAGATCACGCCCTGAGCCGAAGGCAGACGCTTAACAACTGAGCCACCCAGGAGCCCCAAAAGTCATAGTTCTTAGTATGCGCTGAAGCTGTTAGGTTACAAAAATCTTATGTGATTACTGCCACTATAACATGTTTCTAGATCTCTAAGATCAATTATTATAAATCAGATTTTTTAAAGTCTTACATTTCACTATAAGGTGAAAAATTGCAAATTTTTTTTGCTGACGATGTAAAATGTACACAGAGACCGTGAGTCGTGTCTCAAGGAGGGACTTGGCTATCACTAACACAGCAAAGTCAATTGTGCCCTCTGCCCGAGCACTCAGTCCTGCCACATGTCTGGCCTTGGGTTATTTTTCTAAGATGCAGGTCTGAGCCTGACACTCCCCACTTCAAAATGCCCCTCCTGCTTCCCACTGCTTGGAGGCAGGTCCGGTTTTTCTCGCTACCACGTTTCATGTCTTTCACAATTTATTCTTTTCATTCAACAGTATTTATTAAATGCCTGCTGAGAGATATTTGGGGACATCCAGAGATAAAGAAAACAAAGGTTCTGCCCTCAGGGAACTTACAGTCTGGTAGGAAAGACAGACAAAGCAAACGTTACAGTGCAGTATGACAAGTCTCTGATAGAAGTAGTGCTCAGTGAGTAAATTTGGCTTCAGCCCTCCTTTCTAGCTACATTTTCATTCCTTTCCCCACATACACCAGCCATACCAGATCGACTGACATTTACCAAACATTCTTTTTTTTTTTTTTAAGATTTTATTTATTTATTTGACAGAGAGAGACAGCCAGCAAGAGAGGGAACACAAGCAGGGGGAGTGGGAGAGGAAGAAGCAGGCTCCTAGTGGTGGAGCCTGATGTGGGGCTCGATCCCATAACGCCGGGATCACGCCCTGAGCCGAAGGCAGACACCTAACCGCTGTGCCACCCAGGCGCCCCTACCAAACATTCTTTCTACATTTGGGCCCTAGCTCAAACCATGAAGTGCCATTCACCAGGCCTATTGAAATCCCTTCAGGGCCAACTGGAAATACCTCTTCTCAGGAATATAGTTTCTGATTTCCCACAGTTAATCGTATCCACTTATATTCTCCCATAAAGCCTTTTTTTATAGGCATTTTTTTATAGTTTGCCTTGAAATCAATTACTCTCTTTCCTAGTACAGTGCCTTGAACAGAACAAGCAGTCGATAAACGTTTATACTGCTGGGTTCCCAAATAGCTCTTTCGCCTCTGTTCTGTTTCCTTTAGTAAGAAAAAACAGTCTACGCTGTAAATGATTACTTTTTGCAACCAGCCTGAAGTCTGGTCACAAATAAATCAGGATTGTGAGATGAATATGAGTGATTCTAAAAATCATTAAACAAACTGAGAAGAGAAATATTAGGTATGATGGTGTTATGGACACACTTGGTTTTCTGCCAATTTGCTATTCCTATTACTTCTTATTTCTTTTCTTAAATGACATCCTGTTTTGTTCAGGTAGCCAAACCCAGGCCATACAGAATTCCTACGGAAAAAAAAAAAAAAAAAAAAGATCCCCCCCTGATGATTAACTCACATTTAAAAAAATATAATCAGAAAGAAATGATCCACCGTGAATGATAGTAGAAGCCAGAGGTAGGTATATTGGCATCTCTAGGACATAAACTAATAAAATACTGTGAAAGAGATTATAAAATAAATATGCTTTAAATGAGTAAAGAGCTAAAAGAAGTAATAGAAACCACAAGGGAAGAACAAGACAATATGGAAAAGGAGGCAGATTTAAATAATGACCATATGGAACTTCCAGAATGAAAAATAGAGTCATTAAAAATAGAATCAATGAAAAATGTGAATAAGAGGGTAAGGAAAATGGAGGGTGGGATGAAAATGTTAAATATGTTTTCTTAAAAGAACTGCAGGATGAGAGACAATGGAAAATGAGTGGCAATGTTGGAAATTCTTAGATCATCAGATTGAGAAAACACATGTCCTGCGCAGGAGTCTCAAAATGAACGCACACCTGTAAGGGTTACAGGGAGAGGACAAAACCCCAAAGAAAATGATGGACATACCCACAGAGAAAGTACAAGGGAACAACAATTTGTCTAACGAAAGGCTTCTCAACAGTGCTGAAGACCAGAAGACAGTGGTACGGTATCTTTAAGGTGCCAGGGTAAATGAACTACCAACTTAGAATATTATTGCCACCAAAATTATCACTTAGGGGAGAGGGCAATCTCCAGATGTTTTCAGGCAAAGGTCAAGAGAATTTACCACTCATGGATCATTTCTGGAATAAGTACTAAAGCATATACTTTTAAAAGAAGAACGTTGAATTCGAAGGAAGAAATAAGATGGAAGAACTGGTGGTGAGCCAAGAGATTGTTAAACACTTAGAAAATTGAAAGAAGCAGAGATAGATCAAGCAGAAAAATACACGTAAGGCAGATACAAGTAAGGCAGATTTGAGTAACACTTAAGTCTGACTTATATATGAGACCTCTACTTAATAAATGTAAGCATATGTAGAACAGTGACAAATGTCAACCATATGCTAGGCCACAAAGGAAGTCTCCACAAATATCAAAGAATCAATATCGTATAAACTTCTTTGACCACATTGCAATGAAATTAGAAATTCATTCAACATATATCTATTGCACACGTACTTTTCCCAGACATTGTTCTAGTTATTTGGTGTGCATTAATGAAAAACAAATTTTGACCTGCGTGGAACTTAATTAATTGTGGGGGAGGGGAGAGAGAGACAATAAACATAATAAGTAAATGCAGTAAGTATACAGCAGATGAGATGGTTATGAGCACTATGGGGAGAAAAAGAAACAGGATGAGCAGAATCAAGAATGCTAGTGGGAAAGGATAGGTGTAATTTTATTTTTTTTAAGTCTCTGTTTAAATTCCAGTTAGAAACATAGAATGTAATATTACTTTCAGGTGCACAGTATAGTGATTCAACATTACCATACAACACCCGGGGCTCATCACAACAAGTGCCCGCCCCCTGCCAAATCCCCATCACCTGCCCACCCCCCCCCCATTTCCCTTCTGGTAACCATCAGTTTGTTCTCTATAGTTAAGAGTCTGTTTCTTGATTTGCCTCTCTCTCTTTTTCCTTTTACTCATTTGTTTTGTATCTTACATTCCACGCATGAGTGAAATCGATGGTATTTGTCTTTCTGTGACTGACTTATTTCACTTAGCATAATACTCTCTAGCCCTCTCCATGTCACTGCAAATGATGACGTTTCATCCTTTTTTATGGCTGAGTAATATTGCATTACACACACACACACACACACACATATACACAACACATCTTCTTTATCCATTCATCAATCATTGGACACTTGGGCTGTTTCCATAATTTGGCTATTGTACATAATGCTGTTAAAATATAGGGATGCATGTTTGAATTAGTATTCTTGTATTCATTTGTTAAATACATAATAGTGCAATTGCTGGATCATAGGGTAGCTCTATATTTAACTTTTGAGGAACCTCCATACTGTTTTCCAGAGTGGCTGCACCAGTTTGCATTCCCACCAACAGTGCAAGAGAGTTCCCCTTTCTCCACATCCTCACCAACATCTGTTGTTTCTTGTGTTGATTTTAGCCATTCTGACAGGTGCGAGGTGATATCTCACTGTAGTTTTGATTTGCATTTTTCTGATGGTGAGTGATGCTGAGCATCTTTTCATGTGTCTGGTGGCCATCTGTGTGTCTTCTTTGGGAAAATGCCTGTTCATGTCTTCTGCCTACTTTTAATTGAATTATTTGGGATTTTTGATGTTGATTTGTATAAGTTCTTTGTATGTTTGGGATACTAACCCTTTATCACATAGGTCATTTGCAAATATCTTCTCCCATTCCGTAGGTTGCCTTTTAGTTTTGTGGATTGTTTCCTTAGCTGTGCAGAAGCTTTTATTTTAAAGTAGTCCCAATATTTTATTTTTTATTTTGTTTCCCTTGCCTCAGGAGACCTGTCTAGAAAGAAGTTGCTGCCTGTGTTCTCTTCTAGGATTTTGATGGCTTCACATTTAGGTCTTTCATCCATTTTGAACTTATTTTTGTGTGTGGGGTAAGAAAGCGGTCCAGTTTCATTCTTTTGCATGTTGCTGTCCAGGTTCCCAACACCATTTGTTGAAGAGACATTCTTTTTCCCATTAGATATTCTTTTCTGTTTCATCAAAGATTTTTTGACCATATATAATTGTGGGTCCATTTCTGGGTTTTCTATTCTGTTCTGTTGATTTGTGTGTCTATTTTTGTGCCAATACCATACTGTTTTGATCACTACAGCTTTATAATATCACTTGAAGTCTGGAATTGTGATGCCTCCAGCTTTGGTTTTTTTCTTCTTCAAGGTTGCTTTGGCTATTTCAAGCCTTTTATGGGTCCATATAAATTTTAGGATTGTTTGTTCTAGCTCTGTGAAAAATGCTGTTGGTATTTTGGAAGGAATTGCATTAAATATGTACATTGCTTTTGGTAGTATAGACATTTTAACAACATTTGTTCCTCCAATCCATGAGCATGGAATGTCTTTTCCATTTCTTTGTATCATCTTCAATTTCTTTCATCAGTGTTTTGTAGTTTTCAAAGTATAGAATGCACCTTTGGTTGGGTTTATTCCTAGGTATCTTACTGGTTTTGGTGCAATCATAAATGGGATTAATTCCTTAATTTCTCTTTCTGCTGCTTCATTATTGGTGTATAGAAATGCAACAGATTTCTGTACATTGATTTTGTAGCCTGCAACTTTACTGAATTCATTTATCAGTTCTAACAGTTTTTTGGTGGAGTCTTTCAGGTTTTCTAGGTATGGTATCAAGTCATCTGCAAGTAGTGAAAGTTTTATTTCTTCCTTACTGATTTGGATGCCTTTTATTTCTTTTCATTGTCTAATTGCTGTGGGTAGGGCTTCCAGTACTATCTTGAATAAAAAAGTGAGAATGGCCATCCTATCCTGTTTCTGACCATAGAGGAAAAGCTCTCAATTTTTTCCCATTAAGGGTGATATTAGCTGTGGGTTTTTCATAGATGGCCTTTATTATGTTGAGGTATGGTCCCTGTAAAGCTCCTCTGTTGAGGGGTTTTATCATGAACGGATGCTGTTCTTTGTCAAATGCTTTTTCTTTGTATATTGAAATCATCATATGGTTCTTATCCTTTTTTTCATGTGATGTATCATGTTGATTGATTTGCAAATATTGAACCACTCTTGCAACCCAAGAATAAATCCACTTGATCGTGGTGAATAAATTTTTTAATGTATTGTTGGATTCAGTTTGCTAATATTTTCTTGAGAATTTTTGCTTCTATGTTCATCAAGGATATTGGCCTGTAGTTCTCTTTTGGTATCAGGGTAATGCTGGCCTCATAGAATGAATTTGGAAGTTTTCCTTCCTTTTCTGTTTTTTTGGTTTTGGTTTTGGTTTTGGTTTTTTGGGAGTGTTTGAGAAGAATAGGTATTAACTCTTCTTTAAATGTTTGGAAGAATTTGCCTGTGAAGTCATCTTGTCCTGGACTTTTGTTTGTTGGGAGTTTTTAAATTACTTATTCATTCCTTTGCTGGTTGTCAGTCTCTTCAAGTTTTCTATTTCTTCCTGTTTCAGCTTTGGTAGTTTATATGTTTCTAGGAATTTATCCATTTCTTCTAGGTTGTCCAATTTGTTGGCATATAGTTTTTCATAATATTCTCATAATTGTACTTCTGTGATGTTGGTTATTATTTCTCCTCTGTTGTTTTTTATTTTATTTATTTGGGTCCTTTCTCTTTTCTTCTTGATAAGTCTGACTAGAGGTTTATCAATTTTATTCATTTTTTCAAAGAAACAGCTCCTGGTTTCAAAGGTCTGTTCTATTGTTTCCTTTAGTTTCTATATCATCTATTTCTGCTCTAATCTTTATTATTTCCTTCCTTCAGCTGGCTTTAGGCTTTGTTTGTTGTTCCTTTTCTAGCTCCTTTAAGGTATAAGGTTGGGTTGTTTGAGATTTTTCTTGCTTCTTGATGTAGGCCTGTATTGCTATCTACTTCCCTCTTAGGACGACTTTTGCTGCATCCCAAAAGTTTTGGACCATTGTGTTTTCATTTTCACTTGTTCCCATGTACTTTTTAAATTTCTTCTCTGATTTCCTGGTTGACCCATTCATTGCTTAGTAGCATGTTGTTTAACCTCCATGTGTTTATGGTCTTTCCAGATTATTTCTTGTGGTTGACTTCTAGTTTCATAGTGTTGTGGTCAGAAAAGGTGCAGGGTGTGACTTCAGACTTTTTGTATTTGTGGAGGCCTGTTTTGTGACCTAATATGTGATGTAATCTGGAGAATGTTCCATGTGCACTTAAAAAGAATGTGTATTCTGCTGTTTTAAGATGGAATGTTCTGAATGTATCTTTTTAAGTTCATTCTATCCAGTGTGTCCATTGTTTCCTTGTTAATTTTCTGTTTGATCTGTCCATTGATGTAAGTGGGGTATTAAAGTTCCCTACTGTTATTGTATTATTATCAATTAGTTCTTTTATCTTTGTTATTAATTGTTTTGTAGTGGGTGCTCCTATGCATTGGGTACATAAATATTTACAATTGTCATATTTTCTTGTTGGATTGTCTCCTTTATAAAATAGTGTCTTTGTCTCTTGTTACAGTCTTTGTTTTAAAGTTTATTTGTCCAATAGGAATATTGCTACTCTGGCTTTCTTTTGACATCCATTTGCATGATAGATGTTTCTCCACCCCCTCACTTTCAATCTGCAGGGGTCTTTAGGTCTAAAATGAGCCTCTTGTAGGCAGCATATAGATGGATCTTGGTTTTTTATCTATTCTGATACCCTGTGTCTTTTGATTGGAGCATTTAGTCCATTTACATTCAGAGTAATTATTGATATATGTATTTATTGAAATTTTATTATTTGTTTGTCATTTCTGGAGATTTTCCCTGATGCTTTCTTATGTTTCATGTTTTGCTGATTTTCTTTAGTGATATACTTGGATTCCTTTTTCTTTATTCTTTGCATATTTATTAATTATTTTTGATAAACGGTTACCTTTAGGTTTGTATATAACCTCTTCCGCAAATAGCCGTCTACATGAAGTTGACGGTCATCCAACCTTGAACCCATTCGTTTCTCTCTTCCCCCCATGGTTTAGGTGTATGTTATATTTTCTATGTTTTTTTGTGTGTGAGTCCCTTAACTTATTTTTACAGAAATAGTCATTTTTACTGCTTTTGTGTTTCCTGCCTTTATACTGTCACTTTCGGTTTCAAGGAGGTGTAATTTTAAATAAGAGGCAGGATAAAGCTCATCGGGAGTGTAACATGTGAGCAAAGGGCTTGGAAGAAAGGAGTCGTTAACCATGTGCATATCTAGGGAAGGAACGTTGCAGTCAGATGGAACAGCCAATCCTGAGAGCTCAGAGTATGTGTGTTGTTAGAAGGAGTAGAGAGGAGGTCTATTCAGCTAGAACTCCATGATTAAAGAGTAGCATATTAGAAGGTGAGGCAAAAGAGGCAATCTCCTACCACCCCCATCCCCTCAATCTATTTGGATACTCAGATGAAAAACAAAAAACTTTTTTTTTTTAAGATTTTATTTATTTGACAGAGAGACAGCGAGAGAGGGAACACAAGCAGGGGGAGTGGGAGAGGAAGAAGCAGGCTTCCCACTGAGCAGGGAGCCCAACGCGGGGCTCAATCCCAGGACCCTGGGATCATGACCTGAGCCAAAGGCAGACGCTTACGACTGAGCCACCCAGGCGCCCCAACAAAAAACTTTCTAAATCAACTCTGGGTCAGAGGAAAAAACTTAATGGAAATTAGAAATAGTTAGAATCAAACAAATGAAAACACTATTACATTTGTCTGGTGCAGCTCTAACAGTAGTAGAGAGAAATGTATAGCCTTAGAAGTATTTCTAAGAAGATAAGAAAGAGTTTAAACTCTTCCGCCTAAAGAAGTTTGAAATGAAAAACAAATTATTTTGGGAAAAATAATAAAGAGGCTTAACGAAAACAAAAGTTTTTTTTTTTGAAATTACTGATATAATAGGTAAACCCCTGGAAATGTTTATCAGGAGAGAAAAAGAAACAATATGTTAAATGAAAAGCAGGACATAATGACTAATTCAGTGGAAATTTTATTTTTATTTTTTTTAAGATTTTATTTATTTGAGAGAGAGAAAGCACACATGCAAGCAGTGGGGAGCAGCAGAGGGGGAGGGAGAGAATCTCAAGCAGACTCTGGGCTAAGCCCAGAGCCCTATGTGGGGCTCGATCTCATGACGCTGGGCTCATGACCTGAGCTGAAATCAAGAGTTGGGCGCTTAACTGACTGAGCCACCCAGAGGCTCCTCGGTGTAAATTTTAAAATCATAAGGAGAATAACTCTAAAAAAAAAAAAAAAAACTTGAAAACTTTTTGAAATGAGCAATTTTGTTGGAAAATACAAATTTCTAAAAAGTGATTTAGGGAATAGAAAACATGAAAAGACTTACTACCATTGAGAAATTCAATCAGTGGTCAGAAAGAGTCTCCATAAAAAGACAAAAAAAGATGGTTGGATTTCAGAGGCAGTTTTACCCAACTTGAGTGAACACATAAGTCTCCCAGAATAATGCCTATTTGATGAAAAACATACATGTGTATGTACATATGTATATGATCACATATGTATATGTGCATAAGTGTGTATTTTTTTGCTGAATTCAACTTAACAATGTCTAATTTGGGATTTCTGCATATATGTTTAGAAGTGAGATTGGCTTATAATTTTCTTATGTTCTTCTTGTCTAGTCGGTGTCAAAATTATAGAAGTCTTAAAGAGAAGCTGGGTACTTTTCCTTTGGATCCTCTGAAACAGTTTCTATGGCATAGGAGTGATCTGAGAGCATGAGAAAAATCTGTGAACTTTATAAACCAATCTTACAAGCATATATACAGGAATGTCAAATATCTACCTCGAACACAGCAAGAAAAATAACATGCATTTGTGTGCATATAAATATATACCTATTTATACATCTCAATCGAAGCAGGAATTTTGCATGACCATTTCTACGTGATAGTGTAGTCAAGTTTTGATAATATAAAATATTTTGTTTCTATTTGTTTTACAATTAATTTTTCTTATATCTTAAACCTTATCAATGCATGAAGTTTTCAGTGTTAATAGGAAAAGAACTTTGTGAAAGTGAAAGCGAGAATTTACTGCTTTTTCTTTCACTCTCCATTACCTAACGTGAACATCAGAGCTGTGCTGCAGTAGATTAACGGTCCCTTCCCCCGAGCCATCCTTTCCTCCTCCGTGGCTCTTGCAAGGCTGGTGACTGCAGACCCAAGCCAGCGAAGAGCACAGGGAAGAAGTCACAGCCCAACAGCAGCAGCCCGAGCAGCTCCTCGGTAACGTGGCCGATAGTCCTCATAGAGGGACAAACGACCTAGCATACGTACCTTCTCCTTGTGGCCACAGTTTCCAGATTTTGCTTGGGAGACCAACCTACCCCTGTGCTTCTGATGAAGTGACTTTATCCCTAAGCCCCCGAATGAAATCTCATGGGCCCTAACTCGTAAGTTCTGGAGTTTTGCTTGAAGCAGTCAGGATGCGGTCTCCCTCTTTCCTATCACACTCAGAACTGCTGGGAATGATCTGGCAACTGGGAAGGAAGAGTCTACCTGAGAATAAAGCCAAATTTGGGAAACACACCCACAAAATGGACAAGGAGAAGTCTTTCCTGGTGACCTGGGTTAAGGTGCGCCTCAGTACGAGTACCTGAGGCTACCTCCTTGCTGACTGTTGGGTTACGGAAGCCAGTATATTCCCTTGAGCTGCTTAAGCCAGTTCAAGTTGAATATTCCGGCCCTGGCAACTGAAGGATCCTGATTCCAATACTACTCTGAAATTTAAGCTCTCCACCCATCCCCAGCTCACTCGAAAGTTATCCTTTGGGGTCACCCGGTATCTCTACCCCTACTCAGTGCTTCTCCTTTGCACTGGTTTGGGGAGGGGGTGGGCAAGTTTTGGAGTAGTGATGCCGTTCTTGCCTTCTCTTCCCTGAAATTGCCTCTGGTTCTCTCCTCCTTCCCTAGCCTGATCGAAGCGGAGCGTCTTGGGGCTGGGAAGGGGCTCTGAGGAGGGGAAGTGCTGTGGGAGGTGACACCATTGTGCTCACTCCAGCACCTCAACAGGTGACCCCTCTTGTCACACTGCAACACCCTCCCCGTCCTCATCACCCCATTTCCAGGAAAGTGTAATGGAAGCGTTTCATGTGTAAATGACATTAAACACCAGAGAGTATCTTCCAGCCACAGTGAAAATAAATTCAACAAACTATTCAAATTTATAGTAATTATCATTGCACAGCTTAGCGGTTTTACCTTAAAAATACTGATTATAAGTGGTTGCAAGTAAGGTAGAATCAATTTAGTATTAATAAAAAGCCCAGTACATTTCCTTAATAGAAATTATATTGTATTTTTAATCGTATGGGTTTTTCCCTCTATATTTGCAAGCTCCCACCTAATTTTAACCTATTAGCACCATTAAGGACATGTAGCGGGTGTCATAACCACTGATTCTTATCGTAAACATTCTATAGGGTTTATTCATTTCTCTGAAAAATTCACTAGACTTCTTTCTACTTTCACAGAATTGCTTATAATCCTCCGCCCCAGGGCAGAGGACTCAGAGGGGAGGAGAGGAAGTATTAAAAAGAAATAAAAAAAAAAAAAAAAACTATGTTAGATGGAAAGAAGATACACTTTTACTTTGGGGAGCCTGTGGGACTATTCCTTTAAGTAGACCTAATTATGATTGGGATTTGTTTGACTTTGGATTAATCACCTGCAGTTACCGCAACCTAGGCAAGCCCCAGTTATAAATTAATGATGGGGTCTGCAGAGAGAGGAGAGATTCCTGAGTATACACCAATTGGAGCAGCATGCCCTGAGGAACAGTCAGAGGGAAGATGCCACTGGGGTATATAGGATCTGTATTTAATTTGCCTTTCCGGCAGTTAGTCTATTTATATCGTTATTGCACACTGTTTCTGTTGTGCTCCGAGATCTCCTTGGACTGCCACACCCATGCCAGTCTCGGAGGGGTGTTACACCGACGGCGGTGGGAAGGCCATGAGATGGGCACTTCTTCTAAGGGGCCACATAAATTCAGAATGAATTCCTTTAGACAATAGTGTTTTTGTGTTCTGTGTTTTTTGTGTTTTGTTTTTCTCTTAAACACTACTATATTTCAGCAGGGCTTCCTGAAATAGAATGTGATCACCAAGGATCTTATCACTCTTGCTTTTTTGTTGGGCTTGGATACAAGGACGTTTTTTGCAGCAGTAAAGTGAGGACAGAAGTTGGCTGTTTTCCTTAGAAGCAGGAAAGTCCTTTCCCAGGACTTTCTTGGTACAATTGCTCAAAATTGGCAATAATGACCTCTGTGTTAATAAGAAAGTATTGGATTCACGTGTTATTATCTGACAGTAGGTTAATGTGAAAAATACTATATTATGAAAAATGTATTTCACAATATCCTAACAGATGCTGCTAGTATAATAGCCTAATGTAGCAAATGCACCAAATGTGCCTGAGCATGTTTTTGACACTATTTTCATAAGTGATGATATATCCTAATTGAAACTTACTAAAATTATGTTTTCTCCTCCAACTGTCATGAAAACATACCAAACTATGTGTTTTGTGTACCCATGATTTAGGAATATAAGATGTATATTCCTTTTGGCTTTCTCCTCTGTGGTTTAGAGTTCGATTTGAAAATACGAGATTTTATCCCTCTGAATACTAGTGCAGAGACTTAATTCGGTTCCCAGGTATGCGTTAATTATCCGTAATCACTTACATAGCCAACCGTAGACGCGAAGATTTGTAGAAAACGTTTTTACTTTTTTTTTTTAATCTGAAAAATCTGCATGTAAAATGTTTTAAATCTAAAAACCCATTGTAGAAAATAGTGTTGTCATCTTTTTTTGAACTCCTGGAGTTAATTCCCTTAAGAATCTTCAGAGAGAGTTCTACATATTTATTTTTATCACCATGCTATAATTTGTGTATATATATATATCCTGTCCTTGTATCATGTAAATCTTTCATTAAGCTTTTTATCTTTTGAAATCCAACACACGTTAGGAAAGTATGAAAACAAAAATGTACAACCCATGTAACCACATTGCAGGTCAAGAAATAAAACGTTACCAGTACCCCCAGATACCCTCATGATGCCCTTCCCAATCACGGTACCCTCTCTCCCCACCCCTAGAGTTAACCACAATTTTGACTTTTACGTTGATCACTTTCTTGCTTGATTTACAGTTTTACCACTTATTCATGCATTTGAAATACTACGGTTTAGTTTTATCTGGTCTTTGGTTTTTGGTTTCGGGTTTTTTTGTTGCAGTTGCTGTCTTTGAAATTTACATAAATGGTGTTAATACAGCCAAGAACCCTTTTAGGTTCAACAGCTTTCGCTTGAAGTCATGTTTGTAACTGTAGTCATAATTAGTTTTCATTGCTGTAGAGTGGGTACAGTTATCGTTGCTGTATTGTATGAACCCACCACAAATTATCTGTTCTGCTGTTTGGGGCCCTTGGGGAATAATGCTGCTATGAACATTCTTTCATATGTCTTTTGATAAACATTGCACGTATTTCTGATGGGCATATATTGGCAGGTCGTAAGGTATGTGTGTTTTTAACATTTTTAAAAGGCACATGACTTTACCACCAGAGGGCTCATGCAAGTTCCCACTCCTCTGTGTCCTCGCCACACCATTGTTTTAGCCTGTCTGTTGTGGAGGGATACCTCGTGGTTGTCATTTCCATTTCCCTGACTACTAATAAAGTTGGACAACATTTCATATACTGATTGGCTATTCTGTGAAGTTGCTGGTTCAGGTGTCTGGCTCTTTTTATATTGTGTTGTCCTTTTCTTACTTGATTCATAAGTGTTCTTTACGTGTTTTGGGTCTGAGCTGATTTGTGCAGATATGTTGTAGACCTCTCTCCCACCCGGCTGTTGGCCTTTTCACCAACCTACAAGATTCTGCTGAAGCTCAGAAATGCTTAATTTTAATGTTTTCAGATTCACCAAGCTTTTCCTCGGTGACTAATGCCTTTCTGTCCTCTTCAGGAGCCTTTCCCTATCCTGAGATCATAAATATAATCCCCTATGTTAACGTATGGATTTCTCATTTTGCTTTTTATATTTAAATTCAGCATTGACTTTTGGTATGTTTTGAGGTAGTGGTTAATTTTCATTTATTTCTGGATGGATAACCAGTGTCTTAACACGATTCATTAAAAAGATGATCTTTTCCCCACTGTTTTGTAGTTCCACGCTGGTCGTAAATTGCATGCCTGTTACGCCTAGGTGAATTTGTGGGCTTTCTATTCTGTTAGTGTATTTTACATTGTTTTTTGTCACATTGTCTTAAATAATGTAGCTTTATGATAAATTTTGATACTCAGTAGTACAGGGCATTCTACTGTGTTAATTTTTATTTTTATTTTATTTTATTTTATTGTAAGAACATTTAACATGATGTGTATAACAAATGTCTAGGTGTACAATACACTATTGTTAATTATAGGCACTACATTATACAGCAGATCTCTAGAACTTACTCATCTGTGTAACTGTAACTATATCTTCATTGAACAGCAACTCCCCATTTTTCCCTACCCCCACCCTTTGGCAACCGACATTCTGCTCTCTGCTTCCGTAAGTGTGTCTATTTTAGATAGCTCGTATAAGTGGAATCATACAGTGTTTGTGCCTGGCTTATTTCACTCAGCGTCACATCCTCCACGTTCATCCATGTTGTCACGTATGGCAGGGTTGCCTTCTTTTTTAAGGCTGAATAATACTGCTTTGTATGCATAGACCACGAGCACTTCGGGATTAGCTTGTCAGGCTCCCCCAAGAAACCTGTTGGGATTTCGACTGTTATTCCATTTAATCTATAGATCAGTTTGGAGAGAACATTACAAAATTGGGCTTTCTGACACATTACCATAGTATATCTGTGTAGCACTTCTCAGTTCGCCTCTATTCATAGTTTTCTGTGTAGAGGCCTCACGTATCATTTGTACATTTATTCCTGGATATTTGATATTTTATGTTCTATTTATGTTCTATTTTATGCTAATTAAATTTTTTTTTTCCAATTTTTATTTTAAGTAGGCTCCATACTCAGCGTGGGGCTTGAACTCATGACCCTGGCACATTCTATCGACTGAGCCAGCCAGGTGCCCCTAAATGCTACTTTTGAATACATTTTATTTTCAGATTTGTTGCTGGTGTATAGGAATGTATGGACTTAAACTTTTTACCTTTGTATGCAACTGTAATTCACCTGTGGACTTGTTTAGATTTCTTTTATACATAATGACATAATCTGCACATAAGGACAGTTTTATCTCCTCCCCTTCCAAAACATTATACCTTTTATTTTATTGCATTGCATTTAGTAAGGTTAAGACCTTCACTGGCTGGAATCTCCACTACAGTGTTGACTAGAAGTGATAATAGTCGGCACCCTTGTCACATCCCAGTTTCAAAGGGGAAACATTCAAAATTTTTTCTACTAAGTATGCTGCTACACGTTGCTAGATTTGGTTTTGCCAGTTGTTTAGGGTTTTAAATCTAAGTTCATAAATGAGAAAATTTTGTTATTATTTTTATAATGTCCTTCTCAGGCTTTGGCTTTAAGGTTTTGCTAGATTCTTAAAGTAAACTGGAGAGTGTTTCTTCTTTCCCTACTATCTGGAAGCGTTTTCGTAAGACTAGCAGTATTCATTAGAATTCACCAGTGAAGCCCTCTAGCTAAAGTTTTTTAGTTTTGTTTTTTGCTTGTTTTGGAAAGGTTTTTAATTATAAATTCAATCTCTTCAGTAACACTGTTCAGATATCCTATTTCTTCTTGTGTGCGTTTTCATTCCTTACAGTTTTCTAGGAATCTGTCCATTTCATCAGAATTTCAAATTTGTTGGAAAGAAGTTGTTTTCTATCCTTTTATGTTTTTGTGGTCTATAGTATATGTAGTGATGTCTCCTTTTCCATTCCTGATATTTGTTATTTGTGCCTTCTCTCTTTCTTCTTAAGCTGGACTCTCTAACACTGATCTATTTTTATTACTCTTTTCAGATCACTTGTTTTCATTATCATTTGGTTACCATGGGTTATTTCCAAATATATAGGGACTGGTTTCTTTAGTAAAAGACAGTTTTGATTTCTAGCTGATTAAAAGACCTATTCTGAATGACTTCTGCCATTTGAAAATCTTTGCTATTTGCTTTCTTTCTGTAAATAGTTTTGTAAAAATGCCACTGCGCACATGAGAAGTTGTGTATCTCATAGTTGTGGGGTATGGTGTTCTATATATTACCATTAGGTCAGTTTTGCTTAATGCGATATTCCAATCTTCTCCATATTTACTGTACTTATTTGTCTGGTCAGTTACTGAAAGAAAGGATGCGGAAGTCATCCCCACTGATTGTAGATTTGCCTGTTTCTCTTTCTAGTTCTGACAATTTCTGCTTTCTATATTTTGAGCCCATGTGACTAAATACATGCACATTTGGAGCTATTTTATCTTCCTGGTAAATTGAAAATTCAAATTGAGTTTACCTCTTCGTCTCTAGTAATGGTTACTGCCTTAAAGCTAACTTCGATATTAATGTAGCTACAATTTTCTTTTGGTTATTTTTTACACAATAAATAATTTCTCATCCTTTTCAACTTTCTGTTTCTCAGTGTTTTACATATTGACTTATAAATACCAGATAGTTTTGTCTTGTTTATTTAATCAGAGTTTACCAATCTTTGTCATTAAAGACACAGTGAAGACATTAACACGTATTGTAATTGAGTCTGAGTCTGTGTCGGTCTTTAAAGGTTCTTAAGTCTTTAAACAATTTTCCACATTCCAAAAATAGTTCATTAACACCTATGAGTTTAAGATATTTATCCTCTCTGATTTGTATATAAATGTGTAAGGATTTATGAAACCTTCTCATGTCCTATTAATTCTTTGACTGCTGTATAATGAAAAGAGATCCAGGGACTAAAATACACTAAGAACAACATTTCTAATTTACTGTTTAGGGAATTTTGCCTGTAGCTCTTGGCTTTATTGTGATTCACCTAATTCCAATAACACAGCATTAACGATGTATCTCTTAATAATATCTTTTTTTACAAAATACTATAAAGATTTCATTCTCGATTACAGGGCTGTGACTCCCAAATGAGCGTGTCAGAAATGTCCTGTAGTGAGAGTACATCCTCATGTCAGTCTCTTGAACATGGCTCAGTTCCAGAAATTCTCATTGGCCTGCTTTATAATGCCACAACTGGAAGACTATCAGCAGAAGTGATAAAAGGCAGCCACTTCAAAAACTTGGCAGCAAACAGACCACCCAGTGAGTGAAAAAAAATTTTTTTTTAATGCTTATGTTTTTTGCACTTACGGGACTCTCAGTGTTAGGGGCCTCAATCCTATCATTTAGTCTTAACCGATCAAAATGAAATGGTATAATCATCAGCTAATCTGTTTCATGTTTTCTATTTCCAGTCATTTGGGAAGTAGAAAAATTTGAAATTCAAAATATTAATTGTAAGGTGACAAGACTTTTAATTTTTCATAGTGTCTGCCGAATAAATTATCCCTATCATAGCTATTTTCTTCCAGTGCTAGAAAAAGCTACAGGGTTTTTTTGAAGTTAGTAATATTCCACAGATATGGTCAGGAGTACATGTGGCCATTGGTGTCAACCAAAGAATGATGTGGTGTTTTCTGTCTGCATGCGGTACTATGAACTAATGTTAATAATTCTGTATTTTTTCTCTTTTCTCCATTAAGATAATTTAAGAAGAAACGGTTTCTTCCATTTTTCCTCCTTTAATATTATAAATCAGTACTGCCAGCAAAGTCTTCTTAAATGGCTTGGCTTTGCCTTTCCTAGGACAGAGTAAGGAATAGTGGGATATTTCCCCTAGATGCGAGGAGAGGAAGGCAAGATGGGGTACACACCTGTGCCCTGGTCTATATGCCTCTCATTCCTCACTCCTTATCTCTCTTCCTGCTCGTGGGAGTGGAGGCAGATTATGGGAGTGCAGAGAGATTGTTGCTCAGTAGACCTCCAAAACTGTTTGCTGATATCTGTAGAAATAAGTTGGGAACATAGCAGCTTCTTTATTTTTCTCTGAAATTAAAGCTGTTAGTGCCCTAAACTAAAAAGTTGAAAGGAAGTCTTTTTTTTTTTTTTTTAAAGATTTTATTTATTTATGTGACAGAGAGACAGCCAGCGAGAGAGGGAACACAGCAGGGGGAGTGGGAGAGGAAGAAGCAGGCTCATAGCGGAAGAGCCCGATGTGGGGCTCAATCCCGGATCGCCAGGATCACGCCCTGAGCCGAAGGCAGACGCTTTAACGACTGCGCTACCCAGGCGCCCCTGAAAGGAAGTCTTGAATAGTAATGACCTCCTTAGATTTGCTTCAAGATTTCTCACAGGCTTGCTTGAAGCCATCTTTTACTCCGAGACTCAAATAATTAGAAGAGAAACTTTTTCCTCCCTTGAATGAAATTAATTCATTTACCTCCAAATGTCCTCAACAGTGTCTTTTTACTTCAAGTGAAAAGGCACAAAAATATATTTGGTTTTCCCTGAGTAATATTGGAAACCTTGCTTCTGACCGATATCATGGAATGTATCTATTCCTGAATTAAAAGCCGGAAGGCCAAACCTATGTGTATTTTTCTACCCTTGCATGAGTAAGCTAACTCCCCTAAGTCTGTTTGCTCGTATGTAAAATTAAGGTTGTGTCTGTCACAGGCTCTGTGAGACTCAAATCAGATAAAGGTGCATAAAAGAAGGATGGAATTATTACTGTCCCCTTTCTCCTTTCAGAAGGAAGAATTCAGAGGGAGGAAAGAAGCAATTACTAGAGTAAACAGCTTTGGAAAGTGGGACCTGGGTTCTCATTATTGGTACATACTTAGAATGCAAACTCACATGGCCTGGGAAGTAACTTAAATGAACAAACTTGGTGGGTGAAAGATAAGGAGCATGGGAGGCATGTGACAAATGCAAGTATGCATACCCTGCCTCAAGACATTCAGATTCCAAACTTCTGAGCACAGTCACGGATAAACAAAATATTCTGTGGGGTTGCATCCAGCCCGCAGCTCTCAGTCTGCCGTTCCTGCTTTAGCTAACAGTTTAATTTTTTGACAAATATTTAACTTGAGATACTAAAAGCTCACAGAATGGAATGATATGCTTGCCTTTCTGTCCTTGCTTGTATCCACTCTGATAAAAACAGAGAAACAGAGAAACCAGAACTAAAATGAAGGGAAGGGGGTGGAGGCAGGGCGGATGATAAACAGGCTGAGAAATCAGCATCCACAACTTAGAGTAGGTGTTTTTGGGTTAAAGAGTAAGCTAAAGCGATTTCCATTATTTTAGAATTAGATCTTCAATATCAGGGTCGTTAATGGTGTTAGCTGGGAGGCAGCTTGTAGGTAAATATAAATCGACATTAAAATTAATTGTATGAAGTGCAGTATTTATAAAGGAAAATATAATACAGTTTTATCAGTCTGTCTTATACGGTATATGTTACGTAAGATTGCGACCTTTCATAAATACCTAGTTCTAGGCCTTCGACTGTGTTATCAACTGAATGATCCAAAGAAACAATGGGAACATTCAAGAGCAAAAATTTTGATAGTCCTATTTTATTTTGTTTAACTTAATTTGTTTTATATTACATTGAAACTAATAGAAGTATTTGAACTATTTAATATTGCATGGACAGACTTCAAAACTTAGCATAATGTAGTCTTATAATGACTTTTATTCAGTCTTTTATATAGTCTGATAATTTGCATGATTCTATGTTCAATGTGCTTTAGACCAAGAGGATATCATTATAAAGATGTTCCCCTTTAAAACAGTGTAATTTTTGTTTAAGGCTACACAATGACCTTAAAAATTCTCCTTCCATGAAATTTACCCAACAACCCTTTTGTTCAACCCCTCTACCTGAATTAAAATGCTAAAGTTTTGTGTTCTTCCAACTCCAGTGAACAGTGTTTCCTCTTTAATTCTAACCTTTGACCCTCTTTCACCCAACAATTGACATCTGGTCATTATTTCTTTTACTGCTTTCCACCCCCTGTTGTCAGATGGACTGTTCTGTTGTCTAAAACACTTGATAGGTGGACAGGTTTATATAATCCGAGGTGAGTTCCTGTAGAGGCTAATTGGATGTTGTCTTTTCATGCAAAAACAAAATACCCTAAAACTTGCCAGCAGTGAAGCTGTCCACCATGTTGGTTTCCAAAAAAAATGCACATTTATTATCTGTGGTACTTTAAATAAAACTAACTGAGAATTTATCTCTGATTATGGATGATGGTATTCAGAGTATGTATAAAATAAGCAAAACTTTTTAAATTAAAGGTTTTATTTTTCATGTGTTGCATTTTGATTCGTACAATAGATATTTCATGAGAAATATTGCAATTTTCATTAAAATGAATCGAAATTTTGATGTGAAGTACACATGATGGATCACCATGCTGAAGATCATTTGCATGAGTCCAAAGAACCTGAAAACACAGTTGTTTGAAGAGAGGGTTTATCTCCCAAATAATCAGGCGATGAACTGTTATGTTCCACTTCGTACACTAAACATCACATCAATTTTTTTTGTAATTCATGAAAATAGTTAAGAATACCATACTTTAAATTTCACATTTAAATTCAGCCAAAAAAGAATCCTGTAGTATTTATTTTAACTATCCAAAAAGCACATTAAATGTACTCTTGCATGAAACCAGGAAAAAGTTTTACTTGATTTGCTGAACTTTGAGCCCTTAATGCATTTGGCTTCATTTTGGCCCTTTTAAATGTTTTTAAAATATATTTAAAAACCACATCCATGCAGAGATTTTTTTGACATTTCATCCTAAGCTGTTTTGATGTCATCTTTGCATTCTTGTCTTCTTTTCCTCTTTACCATTTGCCTTCATTTCTATTTGTTTGTTTATTCTTATTCTATGAAAACACAGTGGAATGCTTTACAGTGTTGTGGCTAATTGAGCTTGCTAAGTGTTTATTAATGCTATGACGTCCTGCTTAGTGAAGCTAAATGGGGATGGGGTTGGGCAGGGGTGGTAATGGGAGGTCAAGGATTGGGGGTGGGAGGGTGGAGGAAGGATTATGAGGTATACCTTTAAATTCTATGACGTAGAAATAGTGAGGTTGAGATATTATGACCCACAAAAGATTTGCTGCCTACCTAGCATTCTCTGTACTTGTCACATTTTATAAGCATTTATATCAAAATAGAATTCCTTGAATTCCCATTAAACATGGTATACACCATATCCTTATCAAGTGTAAAGACTTAATGTTCTCAGCACGTGTCACAAGAAAGGTGTTTTGAGTTTGTTTCAAATGATATTTGTGGTATGTTTTATTTTTTTCCGTAGATACATATGTTAAATTAACTCTACTGAATTCCATGGGTCAAGAGATGTCCAAATGCAAGACATCCATCCGCAGAGGGCAGCCTAATCCAGTATACAAGGAAACTTTTGTTTTTCAAGTGGCCCTATTTCAACTTTCTGATGTGACACTCATACTGTCTGTGTATAACAAACGCAGCATGAAAAGAAAAGAGATGATAGGCTGGATTTCTTTAGGTCTGAACAGCTCTGGAGAAGAGGAGCTCAATCACTGGACTGAAATGAAAGAGTCGAAAGGACAGCAAGTGTGTAGATGGCATGCATTACTAGAGTCGTGATGAATAGGATAACCGAGCAATTACAATCCAAGGCAGCATTATCTCTGATTGCAGCATTACTGTTTTTTACCTAGTCACCATTAGAAGAGCTGCTCTTTGAAGCATCGTCCTCAACATTCTACCAGAATGCTTTAAGGTCTGCGGAAAGAACGTCTAATACTGACACAAATGAAGAAAAGATGTGTCTCTGGTAGAGCTTGTCTGGGAAATGAGACACTTGCATCATCATTGTTAACAGTCCTCCAGAGCTTTAAGAACACGCTTTTGGTTTGAAGTTAAATTTACTTTAGTAAAAGAGTCAGTAATTTCATGAAAAAAAAAAAATCAAAGCTATAAGTGATTTTTTTAAATCAGAATTTTTAGTTGCAATGCTGTTTTAGGATCACCCTAAATGTTAACCAGGAAACACATATTTTGACTGGCTCATCCCTGGTGTTGGAAAGTAGGTCTCCAGCTCTATCATGAGGCATATCTAATGGTGAAGGGTTTCAATTACATAGAGCATTGTTTTATTCCAGATCTTTCCCCTTTGTGCACTTAGTTTCATTGTGCCTCAGTTCTTCTCAATAGCACTCAATCTCAAGTGCAAGCAAGTATTCATTTTCATAAAGGAATTTTTTTATATTTTATTTTTTAAAAAAAAAAAGCTCATTTCTTCATTTGCCTCTGCTTTTGCCTGATCCAAAGAGACCCAGTCCCTGGACTGGTCCCTTGCAAGTCTTTTAGACAGGTTGTACTGTAGAACCACGTAACTTTCTGTTGAAAGCACTTCCTGTATTCTTGTATTCCAATGTAGGAAGCTAATAGAGCAGGACTTTACTTTAAAATTTCTTTCAACAACTGACTCTTTAAAATTGTAGTAATGGGAAAATACATTTTTTACAAACTTAAATAAAATATAGTAGATAAGCTGTTGAAAATTGAAAACAGTTCAAGTTAAAGAAAGGGTAATTATCTGCTCTGAGAATGGAGTGACCAACACTGCATAAAGCAGGTAGCGTTCCAATAAGAAGCTATTCTCTCCCTAAATCTTCTTCAGTCTTACTTCGATTTGTACTTGTGATCTAAAGACTCTCCAGTTCTCAGTTTGAATCAGAACATCATGTTAAAAACAGTTCTGAGATTCCTTATGAAATTTCTAGTGACCTGTGACTAGCTTTTATGAAACTTACAGATACGTTCTTCAACGTGACGTCATCCTGTGCCTTTCATGTAAGTTACAGTTGCTCATACAGCTTGAAAGTTGTATTTGCAAAATTAGGCCTTCGATTTTTATAAATGTAAAGATTCCTCAGAACAGTGTCACAAGATCTTTATTTCCTCGGAAGTATGTAAAAGTTGTATAATGTGCTAATTTTTTTAAACGGCAAGGCATTTTCATTTGTTGTTTTTATATTTAGGAACTCTTATTAATCAGGAATATTATAAGCTGTTTTCTTTTTAATTTTGCTTCTTACCCAGTATATAATTTTATGCATATACTTTATTAAATAGAATATGTTTTGTATATATGAAAAATATTTTCTTTCTTCTCTTTCTAATTAAACTAGACAAAAGCATACTATTTACCAGTTACTAAAAAAGCAGCATACCATTGTTCCTAGTCCCAACTAAGCACTGTATATTATTGTAAGCGAGAACTTGTTATTACCACAATAACAAAACCGTGCATAGACATTATTACTTCAGCTCGGCTCTACTGAAAGGCCTTAAGAGAAATCCAAAAAGACAGTGAACTCCTAATATTTTTTAGTTTAAAAAATGGCAGCTCTATGCACTCATATACACGAATTATAAGATAAAATACAGATGCTGTACTGGGTGACATGAGGTTCAAGAATGTATGTTACAGAGTTGCATTAAAGAGAAAAACTCATTCTTTTATTGTTACGCTAATGAGCTTTTTCCAGGGTTTTTTATAAATGAGTTAAGTTATAAACTTAGAATGTGCATCAAATGGTGAAATATCTCACGTATGTGTTTTCAGCAACAGTGTGGAAAGAGATTTGAAAGAGGGGTTATAGACCTTAGTGAGAAATTGGATTTAAGCATTTCATGCGACAGGAATCTTTTCTGGCTTTGAAACAACTGACTGCATTGCTAAGAACTGGGATCTTCCTGACGGAAGGAGTTAGTCTTACTTGTAGCTGTAACAAAGCCTAATCAATATTCGAACACATTATGAGACCAGTGTGGTGCTTTCTCCTTCAGTGATGAAAAGATCCAACTAGCTGTTATTTGCTAAATCTGGCTTTCTTCAGACTCTGCCCAGAGCTGGGTGTGTGCTTTGGTATATCATTACGGGGTTATCTGATATAGATATCAAATCCAATGTGGCTTAAAAATTAATCAACAATTTTAAAGGTTTTCAAGAAGGCCCCTACCTCCACCCCAGCTGCCAAGTCCTCAAAGATTATGAATTTATGCATTTGTGTATCTGTATACACACACATGCCTATACACACACACACACACACACACACACACACACACACACACACTTGTAGAGGTGAAGGTGCCCTGGCTTTCTCAGAGAACTAATTAGAGAACCATTTATCAAGTTAATGGATTCTTTTTCTCCTCTATATATTTACTAGAAATTATATTTGGTTTTGGGTGCTATTTGCTACCATTCTCCTCCACACACCACAAAATAGGTATCTTTTTATCTTGTGGATTGACACAACTTAGAGTAATTACTCCCCAAAATTTGTCTATTCTTTTAGAAAAAGATTAAGTAGGTCTCGAGAGACCCACTTCACTCTACTGCATCTAAGGTACGAGACAGTCCTACTGCTCTTTTGTGCGCTAACATTTGCATGAAAGCGTAAAGGTAAAATCTTATAGCTCAGCAATTTGCAGCAAATAGGGGCCCACCGGTGGGCAGCCGGTACTGTCTCAGAAACTTGAGAAAGACAACCCACTTTCTTATTGTTCTTTTAAAGTCCCCTAAGTTTTATAATAAAATGAGATAGTCCAAATATGGTGATTGACTGGCATTCACAGGAGCTCCCGAGCCTGGAATTACAGGCTTTATCTGTCTCCCTAAAGAGCTGCAAAATGTAGTTGTTTATTACTGCCCAGGAAACAAAGTGTATTTCAAATCAGTAAAGAATTTGTTTAGTAGACTATCGTCTTACCTTTCAGGAGCTTTCTTCTGTACTCTTGTATCTTCTGTACTGCCCACATTTTGTGTGAACTCCATTTATTTGTCTATTACTATGCATTCAGTGAATTCTCCACAAGGTATTTAGTGACATAAATAAAAAAATTGGACTACAATCTTAAAAAAGAAAAACCAGTAAGAAAATAGGGAAGCTACCTTGATTAGTATATGCATGTTCGAGTGCAGGCCCTGGTAGGGTGTTTTCATCCAGCCTAGTGCACCTGGATGCCCAGGGCGGCATGTCAGATCATTTTCTTGATCCCATCATTATTTTCGTTTACTGATCAGGTGAATCAGAAGCGTAATCAATGATTGCAAGGTAAGACAGCATCCATAGGGTAAGAGGTCGTAGAACTGAGGGTGTTAGGATGAAGATGGAGACCAAATGAGATCACAGCTTTTCAAATGACCTGAGAAGCTATTTGAAGGTGTAAATTTCAGATGAAGTAAGAGCAGTAGTCACCAACACATTTTTTCTTGATATGAATAGAAATGACACAAATCCACTGGCCTAAAATTGCCATTTGCCTACATGGACTAGATGGCCAATTCATTGAGATTTTCTCATCTACGGTCATTACATTATTTCACAGTGATAGTTGTTATCCAGAAGTTTTTATTTCTTGTCTTTTTCCATTCGCCACCCATGGCCTGCACTGGAGGTAGCCATCATTATCTGCACCAGCCAAATTCAATATTGAGCAGAAAGTTCAATACGCAATGAAACATTTTTTAATTAACTTTTAAAACATCATCCATGCCCACCAAAGTGTATAATAATGGTGATGGTAACTGCTGTAAGTTATTAAGTTCTAGCATAGTAATTTATTATTTCTTTTGATTCTCACAACAATGCTATGAAGTAAGTACTATTTTCACATTTTATAGATGAAGAAACTACAGCATAGGGGTTAAGCAGACTTGCCCAAGGTCATCCAGTAAGTAAATAGTAGAACTGAGACTAGAACCCAGGTATAAATTACTCGAAAACCTGTCCTACACACACAGCAACTGCATCCCTCTCCCAGTTGCAAGAAAAACAGGACAACATAGTATCCATCAGTAATCCCACCCACCTTAATGGAATGGCAGAACTAGAAAAGGAGAAGGAAGAGTCAGAGCTTGGGAAAGAGAAACACAAGACAAAGGAGAAAAGATCAGATATCCCACCCCCCCCCCCCAGGTTACAAATGGTACTTCTGTGTAATACTTTGTAGATGACTTTTGATTTCCAGAGACTTGGAGACTTAATTTACTCGACAAATTTAGCCTAATACTTATATTCTGAAAATATGTTAATCAATTTGTTCTGCTCCTTGTCTACTTTTGGGAATCAAGATATTTTCATTGTATATGATCACCTTTCTATGAAGTAGATATCCTGTATCCGTTAGCAGTCTTTGGCCCATATCAGTGGTGAGAGAAATGACCCTGTCTTCCTCTGTGCTCTCATTGTAATCTATTTACGTTTCTTACATACCCTTTATTAAGGTTTAACTGCATTATAGCTAATTTTATTACGTCTTTCTTTCTTCCTTAATAGTAGTAAATGCCTTGTCTTACTATCTTTTTGTGCCCCTGGCTCATAGGAGGCATATAATAAATACTGAATCGAACTAAATTTCCTATAGAAGAAATCAGTAATACTGTTATATAGGTCTCAATTTTATGAATCTTACATAATGCATGGATTTATTTATTTATCTTATATATATTTATAAGGGTACCTACTATGTGCCACGTGCCCTTCTAAGTGCTGCAGATGCAGAGATAGTGTATTAGAGAGGCGGGGTGTTTTTGCTGTCATGGAGCTTGCATTCTAAGGTGGGAAAATAGCCCAAGAATGCTCTGCATTTAGTAGAGTACAACATGGGATCAGAACAATCTTCCTGGAGAAGGTTACCCTTGAGTCGGATCTTAAAGAACAAACACAAGGAATATATTCTCTCCAAGGGCAAAATTTGAAACCACTATAGTATGTCCCAAACTATGGTGTTTAAGAATTACTTTGAGAGCTTAATTTGTGTTCCAAAGCCTCACCTCCAGCCAGAGATGTTCGTTTCACTTAGTCTGGAGTGGATCCCACGAACCTACATTTTACTAAGCTTTCCAGGAAATTCTGGTGAGATACCGTGGTATCAAATATTGAGCAATGTTTCAGCATCCATAGATTCAATTTATAATAGTGATAAATAAGAGTGAGATTATGACTGGGACTAGTGCTATTGACCTTTTTGTGCTTCCTTAAAAAGAGAACTATTTTAACAAACACATTAAAAGTGATATTTAATTATGAGTTCCTGTCCATTCACATTCGACATAACTTTTTCAAAGTGTTCCTTGGTGTAATAAATTCTACTATGTTGGTTTTATGATTCCTGACAATGACTTTGGTTTGGGCTCACCTAGTCCCCTGTAAGCTGTCTTTACAGTGAGAAACAGAAGGCAAAGAGAGTCTGAGGAGCTATTTGCCGAGTATTCTCGATGAAATTAGGCTGCCCTGCCGGTAAGTTTATAGTAACAGCCGAAGATGGTGGCATTTTTCATTCCTGCATATAGTGAGCTTTGTTGCCTTTTAGCACCGTCATCAGTGGCTTCCCGGTCCTCACACTCATCACATGAACCTCATTCCTGGAGTCTGGTAACTGCTGGTAACTGGTAATGGTAACCTCATTACCTGGAGCCAGTGTTTCTAGCACTTTCTCCGATCCTTCTTGTTTTTGCTCTTTCTTAGGATCTTTTATTTCAAATAGCCAATTAAGACAGCAGCCTCAGGCCTTCCTCTTTCACTAAAAATAAGTACTGTGTATGCAGTTCATCTGAGTTTCTCGCATCCCTCATTTAAAACGTAGACATACCTTCTTCTCTCGTGTAATATTTCACGTGAGTAGATTTTACATTTGGAAAGGTTTTCTTTTTTTTCCTCCCCAACAAAGATCTGTGATTCACCCACCGAAAAATAAGGTTATTTGAATATGTGCAAGGATCCGGTATGGAATTGGGCTGTTTTGTAACTGCTGCTGTTGCGTTGTGTTTGGCCAGGTTGTAACCTGAGATCCGGTTAATGCAAGTTTAACATGAAAGTGTGTGATAGACTGGAATTATTAGCCCATTATCAAAAACGAGTCTTGCTCTTTTCTCACTCTGTTTAGACCTCTGTTTAGACAGGTATGTTTCTTTACAATCCTTCCTTCTTTCTTCCTCCGTCCTTTTGCCCATTTGCATTCATGCACATTCACACCAAATACCAGAGTTTATCAAAGCTGCATAATACCTATTGAAAAGTGATACCCTGACTTTTTTTTTTTCCTTAATTATGTGGACCAGACAGCGAGAGGACCAGTTGGGTTTTCCCCATGACTAGAGGGAGCAAAGCATGGGACTCGTTACTCAATGGACGTCAGTGGTTGCTCTGGTGATAATGGTCGTCCTTACCTCTGCTGGTGGGAAGTACTCTAAAATGTGGGTCGGGAGCAGAGGTGAAAACTTGAGTATTAATCTAACAAAAGTTTGGCATAATTTTATTATAGAATCTCAACCCTTAGCACATAAAAAGTTCTAAATAACTGCAAACGAAGTCACTGCAATGGCAGTCGTTTTGCAAGATTTTTGACATTATTTCCATGTCAGTTTGACAGTCTGTATCTTCAGTTGTCCTATTAGTTTACTTCCCTTCTTCACCCTTTTCTTTATTATTCTGATTAGTATTTGATGTTTGAGCTTGTCTTCTAAATATTCAAGACTACTTTAAAAAGAACACGCTTACTACCTTTCTGTTTATTCCTTTAACACGTGATCGCTCACCTGACACATTGTTTTTAAAATGAATACCCAATAGATGAAATATAATACTCCATTATACACTGAAAAAATTATTTTCTGGAATTTGTTTATATATTCAGATATCACTGGAATGCTTATTTCCATAAATCTAAGCAGTTAATACTTTTTTCCTCAAATTTGTACTTAAATTCTAGCTAGTTAACATCCAGGGCAGTTAATGTTAAATGTGACTATTTTGCCTAATGAGAAAGTGGGAATTTTCCCATATCTCTGAGATTTATTGTTTGCCTTGCATCACATCTGGCGGCAGGGGGATGGTTGGGAACCTCTCACCAGCACTTCATCTGTCAGTTTCCGAGTGCGCTCACCACCTCCCCATCGTGCTGTTTCCAGGAACAACCAAACCTTTTCTACCCTGGGGGTAGGTTCTCCGCAGTGATTGCTGTTCCTAACCTTCACTAATGGGGATGGGAGTACTGCATGAGCACCAGTAGGAAGAAGGGACCCCGAAAGCATGAAGGAACAGTGTCTTAGAGCCCCTGGCATTGGACAGTAACCTGATACCTACATGTGATTCTAGTCATAAGGCAGTAGAGGCCAGCTTCTCGGAAGTGAGATTTTAGGGCATTGGGTCCTATCCTACATTCCCTCCTTTTGGTCTTCTATCTTCTCCCTCTCGCTTGTACATTTTTTTTTTTTTTAATTTTGTGAGGAAGCCTTCAAAAGCCATGTTTTTAAAAATGACAAATGTTGACTTATCTGGGCAGAATTTCAAAAAAGGGAAGCTGAAGTCAAGACCATAGAGTCATAGGAAGGCTTGTGTTGGGAGGGAGGGGGCAGATGGCGTTTGTTTTTGTTTGGGGCAGTCCTTCTGGACAAATGCTGAGAACATTTACAACATTCTGTGATTATGTCATATTTGTTTTGCGAGGGGAAACCAGGGTAGCTTTTGCTTATAAATCGGCTCGCGTAGTATTTAAGTATATTTAAACAATTATTTGAAGCACAGCTAGAAAATAATGGTGATACTTCTAACAGTATTTTGAAATTATAAATATTACTTTAAATTTACTTAAGAGAAAGTTTCAGTAGTAGCTTGCATTACAGAATTGATTTATAATGTTTCTGCACAATTTTAATTAGATGATTTCTGTTTTTGTGGTGAAAATATAGTGGCAACAATTTTGAGGAATCTTTAAAACTGTCGTAGAGAGGACAGCCAAACTTTGGCTGGATTTTTATTAGAATTTTGAAATAAGAAAGTGTTATCAATGTTCCTTTTCAGTTCAGTTAGTCTGATAAAGAACCAATTATTATATGAGCTTTAAGGTTCTTGATAAATGTTAGGGTCTATACTTTTTCTAAAACTCATGATGTTCAACACTACTCCATATTCTTGCATTGTGTTTTATTTCTCAAAATAATGTAATTTTTATGGAAAATTCAGTTAGTGGAATCTTACATTGAATATCCCCTTACTTTGCTTCTTTCCTTTCTTCCTATTTTTCTTTCTTTTTTTTCCTTTCTTCTTCTTCTTCTTCTTTTTTTTTTTTTTTTTGGAGGCAAAGAGACTTCCTTAATAGTATAGTTTCTACAGAGCTTTCTTACTTATTTTTCTAATAATGGATATAACAGTGTGATGAAGTTTAAATGCTCTGTGAGCAAAACTGTTAAACAACCTGAAGAAATGCACTGCTGATTAACATTTCCCTTGGTCTTCAATTGTCTCCAACATATTTTCTAGTGACTCTACACCATTAATGGATCTTATTAATATATATAAGTGTCTTTATGGTTATCAACAGTGTTGTACTGTCGTCACGTATTCATTTGCATTTGGGGTCAAAAATATAAACAGATGCGTGTGTGAAACGACCCATTTTATAGAATGAGCATATATCTGATCATTTTCATGTAATTGAAAATGTGCTATCTGTGGCATTTTATTCTCCTATCTACTTTTCTACTATCTATACACCGATTGTCTCGGTGCCTTTTTCCTTTTGTATAATTGTATTACGTAAAAAAAATCGCTGACCTCTCTGTGAACAACATAAGAACTGTTAAAATTATTAATCCAAGGAGATTTTAATGGCAGTTTGATTTTCCAGAGAATAAATTTTTGTGTGGGTTCAAAGTTACTTTTTTTCACCTTTCTGTAAGAAATCTCTTCACATTTTAGCATTCACTTGGCATGGGTAAGCGTCCGTCTTCTCAGATGAGGATACACAAAACATCAGCCCAAATTCTTATCACTGACAAGTGTCAATATGATCATTACCCAAAATAATGTCGATTGCATAAGCCAACATCGGATGGAGACATGTAAATGTTATTAAACGTCGAGTCTGAAAGGAATCTCATTTCAACATGCTATAAAATATTGCTATCACAATGTTTGGGTCATTTTATTTTCTTTAATTCTAAGTCAAATGTGACCTCCAAAGAAAACAGACTACAGCAAATTTAAACATTTTAAAATCATCTCCTTTAAAGTTCACCAATAAGTCAAGAATGAAGCTAGCTTCAAAGTGATCTCAGCATCTGTAGCTGGAATCGGCACATGCTGTTACCTAGCTTACCGCGAGCGTGTCATAATTCATACTGATATCGTTTTCATTCTGTTTAACAAAATCGTTCTGCATTGGGCAATAGCAGTTTGTTGATTTCCAATCCTTTTTTATTAGGCATTTATTGTATTATTTCCCAGAGACCTTGAGTTTAGATATATTTTTCATATTTTGTTCCCTCGTCCATTTTGTTTCCAGCAACAAAGATGGATAAAAACAGACTTCACAAGTACTGTTTTCCATATTGAAAAGAATTTAAACTTTTGGTGCTCTAAAATTTACAGAAATTAAAGTTACTACAATACTATCTAATCTCTGATTGTCTGAATCTTTAGTTCCATTAATTAACCAGAAGCCTTTTTTAGTTAACTTTTTTAAAGAGTAGAACGCCGATGCTCAAATTCTCTGGCTTAAATTTTTTTAAATTAAAATTAAATTTCAGTAGAGTTGCCTCTACTGAAACACAAAATGTGAATCAATTCAGCTTAAAACAAATGGGTTCGTAATTTAATCTCCAACTGAGTTTAAGGAACTTGTATCCCTTCCCAGTACTTGTTGCTGAATTCATCCCTGCCCCCCCAAAAAACAGGCTGAATTTCCACTCTTAAGACATTTAAGGTTAAAGAAGCAAAAATAATAGACTTGCTTATGCGTTTACTCCAAAAAAAGTGATATTGATTTGGGTCATGGCTTATTGTCTCACAGGATTGCAATTGATAAAAAGTGAAATTTCCAGCAGAAAATAGGCACATCTGCATTCTAACTAAAAAATCATTAAATTAAATTATCATGTTTTTATTGTTGCAGAGGAATTTGGGTAGTTTTTCATCATACCATATTCTATATATATATATAATAGATATTCAAGATTGTTTTAATTGCAAATTGATTGTAATTCTTTTGATCTCCAGTGTGCAAAATATTTAAGTCACATTTTCTTTCCATAGATTATCAAAATATTCCATGATGTTTCCCATTTGAAAATAAAGTAATTCTCAATTTAAAAATAAAAGGTCTCAGTAAATATGTGAAGAATTTTGTTTAATTAGTGCTTGTCAATCAATTATAATAAAATAATACACTAAATGCTTCTATGTAATTAAATGCCACATAAGTGGGGACAAATTATATAAGAATCTCATAAACTTAATTAGAAGGAAAAAACGAAGACATATACTAAGTTGACATAAGGAAAACATATCTAAGGGAAAACTTTCCAAGCAATCCTTTTAATATGTGATAGAAACGGCCCACTCTTTACCAAAATCCATGTTTTCCTTTCTTGTGTCATTTGACTACATTTCTTGGCCTCCCTGGAAATCAGGAATGGTCATACGACTGAGTTCTATCCAGTGGAATAGGAGCAGACGTGACGTACACCAATTTCAAAGAGGCTTTTTAAGAAATAAATGGGCCTTTTCCATGCCTCCTTTCACTTCCCACTGGCTGGATACCGAAGGAAACGAAAGCCAAGGACACGGCAGAGCCACCAGTTGGAAAGATTTGGGGTCACTGAGTCACTTCACAGGAAAGAGACAACCAGATGTATTTGCCTTGGAATGTTAACATAAATGAGAAGAAAAGCTTCTATTGTATTTGAGCCATTACACATTTTAGAGTCCACTTGTTACTACAAACAATCAAAACCAAAACAAATATTAAGACCTTCCAGGGGGATTCTGCGAGAAGGAGTGTTTACAATATGTGACATTGGCTTAGCAGCCAAGCAGCCCGCAGTGGGGGAATGGCTCCCCTATCATGCAGGGGCAAAACATTTGATAAGACAGTTGCCTGTTATACTTGGAAGGGGGTCGGTGTGACTACGAACTTGTAGTTCAGGGGAAATGAATGGAGAGAGCCCCAGTAACAATGTAGTCGAGACGTTTCCTGCTGAAAAATCCTACAAGTATTCACGTAAACTCGGGCAGGGAGTAAATGGTTTTCCTGCAGAGATTGGAGGGAATGGAGAGAGCCCAGAGGTTAAGTGCCTTAGGGGCTTGAAAAGTCTCCTTCTGAACCCCACATACGAAGACCGAGAAGTCCCATCAAGACTGCACAGCTAAACAAAGGGCCTCACCCTGAGGCAAAGATCAGAATTTACTGAAAGCATTGCCTCTTGGGGAGCCTGGGTGGCGCAGTCAGTTAAGTGGCTGACTCTTGGTTTCGGCTCAGGTCATGATCTTGGGGTCGTGGGATTGAGCCCCGCATCAGGCTCTGAGCTCAGCGTGGAGTCTACTTCAACTTTTCCCTCCCTCTCCCTCCCAGTCACCCTCTCTCGCCAAAGTAAATAAAATCTTTAAAAATCAAGTGTTGCCTCCCATTTCATAGCAACCTCAGGGAAACTTGCATGCTCACGAAGCAAGCTATGAAAGTTGTATAACCCCCAGGAAGGAAACCGTTCTCAACGCCTGCTTCAGATGAAACCATCCCGGGTACACCTGCCTGGAGGTCCGAGCAGAAGGCCACAGAGAATAACGGATACCGGAGCTTCTCTCAGAGAACAGATCCAGAGTAAATCCAAACTCTCTGCTGGGGCACCTGGGTGGCTCGGTCGGTTAAGTGTCTGACTCTCCATTTCGGCTCAGGTCGTGATCTCAGGGTTGTGAGATCGAGTCCCGTGTTGCGCTCTGTGCTGGGCATGGAGCCTGCTTAGGATTCTCTCTCTCTCTCCCTCTGCCCCTCCACTCCCCTTCTCTCTGCTAAGAGAGAAGTAAGGGTTTTCCCCACTATGAATCCCTGGCTATTGTTATGTTTCTCATCCCCTTAGCCACTTCCTGCTCTACATTGTATATTTGGTGGAGATTGGAGAGCACGTAACTTGTCTTTAAACTCCCAGGTCACTGAACATGGTAAAAAGGAGAGAGCATCACCAGAGAAATGGGACTTGGAAAACATTGCAATAACCGGATGGGACTTGAGGTTGTCTTCCTCAGGGAGAATGTAAGCTATTTAACAAAGTCTCTGTTCTTCTCTTCCTGGATACACGCTAGACCACATTTCCCAGCCTTTGCTGCAGATATTTGTAGCTATGTGACCAAGTTCTAGCCATCTGGAACGTGAGTGGAAGGGATACACTTCATTTCTAGGCCAAATGCCTCCTTCAGGGTCTCCTTCCCCATCCATTAGCTGGTTACAGATATGACGAGTGTCCAAGGGGACGGTGGAGCCACAAGACAAAAGGAACCAACGTCCTGGAATCACTGCTTAGACATCACCTTCCCGCCAGCCAATAGTTTCTTCTGCAGAAGTGTTACATGGGCAAGAAACAAACTGTGTACTTGAGCTATTATGGATCTCAGGTCTATTTTGTGCTTGTAACACCTACCTTACCACCAGTAGGTAAGTTCATGGTTCCAAGCTGGCCTCTGAGACAAACATGGTGGCGCTATAGCCAAAAGGAAAAAACTGCCATAGAGTATGAGAAAGGACAAGGTCCAACACCTGATTTTGGAGGGACCAAAACCAAAGAATGAGGTAGGTCCAAGGAACACAGTCTGCCACCACTCCCTGAAGAAGTTATTTTAGGAGCGGCTCTAAGGCTCCTTGTCTCCCCAACTTGACCAAACTAAGAGAAGCAAGTTTAATTGTGAGCCAAGAGATAAAGTGATGGGTTGAAAGCCAGAGAAGCAACTAAACCCTAGGCATCAAACCTAGAGACAGAAGTGAAGCAATAAGAATGTTAGAAAAATCCAGAGCGAGGCGAGGAGGAAATTAAGCAGCAAGGAAATCACTCGGTAGAATTAAGGCAAGGACACAAAGAGCATTGTGAGGAGCAAGGTGACAGCCAGATTGTTTTAAATAAGTAAATAACCTTGAATCCAGTCCAGAGACTTTTGGACTTAACTCCATAAAATGAGGGAGTTTAATGGGTCAATTGGGAAGCCATTTTCTTTAAACCCACGTGTTTTAAAAATGTTAAGTAACTAGATATGAAGTATAATACCAGCAGCCTTACGTTGGGTGGGTAGAGAATTTTTTTTTAATTGAGATTTGTGAGTTTTTACTTTCCTTTTTACTTTTCTTTTTTTCATTTCAGGACATCATGTTACACTTAGGCTCCTCTTGACTGACAGTTTCTCACTTTTCCTTGTTTCTGATGACCTCGACAGTTTTGAGGAGTATTTTGGTGAGTATTTGGTGTGGTATTTTGTAGAAGGTCCCTCCATTGGGATCTGTCTGATGTTTCTCTCGTGATTGGACTGAGGTTATGGGTTTTAGGGAGGAAGATCTCAGAGAGAAAGTGTCATATCAAGGGTACATGCTACCAACATCAGCTGTCACTGTTGACATTGACCTTTGATCACCTGGCTGAGGTAGTGTTTGTCAGGTTTCTCCACCATAAAGTCCTTTTTCCTTTTGTATTCTGTACTCTTTGGAAGGAAGTCTCTGTGTGCCCACACTTAAGGAGTTATGCTCTACTTTCTTTTTTTGTTTTTAAGGTTTTATTTATTTATTTGTCAGAGAGCGAGAGAGGGAGAAACAGGCTCCCCGCTGAGCAAGGAGCCTGATGCAAGACTTGATCCCAGGACTCTGGCAGACGCTTAACTGAGCTACCCAGGCGTCCCTATGCTCTACTTTTTTAAGGGCAGAGTATCTGAATATATTATTTGGAATTCTGCACAGATTTGCCTCTGCTCTGATTTATTTGTTCAATTATTTATTTAATATTAATAGGAACTATTGATTTAAAAAATCTGATATCAGATTTTTTAAAAGATTTATTTATTTATTTATTTATTTATTTATTTATTTATTTTAGAGAGAGAGCATGAGCAGGGGGAGGGGCAGAGGGAGAGGGAAGAGCAGACTCCCCAGCTGAGCGTGGAGTCCAACGCCGGGCTCCATCTCACAACCCTGAGCTCCTGACCCGAGCCGAAGTCAAGAGTCAGCCGCTTAACCAACTGAGCCACACAGGTGCCCTTCACAGATATTTTATGCTTTGGGTATATACTCCTATATTTATTACATTGTTCAAATTGTTCCAGCTTTGGCAATTAGGAGCCCTTTCATTTGATTCTTGTGTCCTTTTGACATACCTCCATCATTGTGGGTGGATTATTTTCTTTTCTTTCTTTCTTCTAGAAGTTTTATAGTTTTGCATTTTATATTATGTCTGTAATCTATTCTGAGAGGAAAAATGGAAAGATAAGTTCTGCGTCAAGGTTTATTTTTTGCATGTGGATGACCAATTATTCCACCACCATTTGTCGAAAAGACTATCCTTTCTCCATAGAATTGCCTTTGCTCCTTCATCAAAGTTGAGTTGACTATAATATATGGGCCTTTATTTTATTTTATTTTATTTTATTTTATTTTATTTTATTTTATTATTTTATTTTTTGATAGAGAGAGTGTGCGAACCCTGGGCAGGGATAGAGGGAGAGAGAGGGAGAGAGAATTTAACACAGGCTCCACTCTGTGTGGAGCCCGATGCAGGGCTCAATCTCACAATCCTGAGATCACAACCTGAGCCAAAAGCAAGAGTCGGGTGCTTAACTGACTGAGCCACCCAGGTGCCCCTTGTTTGTTGCAGTTTTGACTGGGATCAACTAGGAAAGAATTGATGTCTTAATAATATTGAATCTCCAATCCAGGAAACAAAATATCTGTTCCTTTATTTAGACCTCTAGATGATTTCTTCATCTGAGCTTTGTGGCTTTCTCTATATAGATCCTGTACTTACTTTGCTAGGTTTATACCTAATATTTCTTTTCTCTTAGTGCTATTATAAATGGTAATAGTACTTCTTTACATTTCAAGTTTCAGTTGTTCATTACTGGTTTGTTGGAAAGCAATTTACTTGTATATTAATCTTGTGTCCAATGATCTTGCTGTACTCATTAATTTTGAGAGTTTTTTGTTGTTCTTGTTAATTCTTTGGAATTTTCTACATAGACAGTTACATCATCTTCAAAGACTTTTATTTCTTCCTTCCCAATGTGTTTATTTCCTTTACTTTTGTACTAGCTAGAACTTCCAGTACAACACTGAATAGGAATGGTGATGGAGAACATCATTGCCTCGTCCTAATCTTAGGGAGACCCTATCTAGTCTTTCACCATTGTGTTAGCCGTAATTTTTGTTGATGTTCTTTATCAAGTTGAGGCAGTTTTCCTTTGTTCTTAGTTATCATGAATAGGTGTTGAATTTTGTCAAATGCTTTTTCTGCATCAATTGATGCAATATGACCGTAATGATCCTATGGTTTTTCTTCTTTAGCCTGTTGAAATAGTAGACCACATTGCTTGATTTTCTAATGTTGCTCCAGCTTTGCGTACCCGGAACACATCTCATTGGTCATGGTGTATAATTCTTGTAACATATTGTTATATTCAATTTGCTAATATTTTCTCGAGGATTCTTAATCTGCTGTGAGAAATACTGATTTGTAGTTTCCTTCTTTGTAATATTTTCATCAGGTTTTGGTATGGGGGTAATGCTGGTCTCATAAATGTTTGGTAAAATTTATCTGTGAAACTCCCTGGGCCTGGCACTTGCTCTTTTTGAAGGTTATTAATTATATTACTTACTGATTCCAATTTTCAATAGGTTAAAGCCTATTTAGATTATCTATTTCTTTGTATGTGAGTTTTGGTACTTTGTGTCTTTCAAAGAATCTGTCCATTTCATCTAAGTTATCCAATTTGTGGGCATGGAGCTGTTAATAATAATCCATTATTATCTGCTTCGTGTGTGGGAATGGTAGTGATGTGCCTTTTTTCATTTCTAATGTCAGTAGTTTGCATCTCCCCGCCCCTACCTTCTTCCTTCCCTTCAACTCTCTTCCTCCCTCCCTTCCTCCCCCTCTCCCTCTTGTTCTCTTTCCCTCTATCCCTCCCTCTTTCTCTCTCTCCCCTCTTTGGTTCCTATGCTAGCCTAACTAGAAGTTTGTCAGTTTTACTGAGATTTTCTGAGACTGTCTGTTGCCTTTTTATTCTCTGTATTCATTTCCTATTTTCAAGTCCATTGATTTCAGTTCAATTTTTACTATTTCTTCTTTTCTGCTTGCTATAGGCTTACATTGGTTTTCTTTCTCTAGTGCGCTAAGGTGGAACCTTAACTGATTGGTTTTAGATCTCCCTTATTTTCTAATACATACACTTAAATCTGTAAGGTGCCCTTTCAACACTGCTATTGTGTATCCCACAAATTTTTATAAGTTGTATTTTTCATTTTCATTTAGTTTAGAAATCTCTTTTCTCTTGAGACACCTTTTTGACCCAGGTGTTATTTAGCAGTATGATTAATTTCCAAACAAGAAAAGTAACTGATTCTCGGTTTGTCCAGCTTTTTCTTTTTTTTAAGAATATGAGTGACGGTGTCCAAGCACTGCATGCCAGAGCTGGAAGCAGAAGGCCTTGGAAAGATGGTTAATCACTTGCATTTATTTTCTCACCTGGAGATACAACTTACTCAGCACAGTTATGGGTTTTAAGTGACGTGACTCGGGTTATCTGGCAATTAATGTTTTTTGTTTTATTTCTTCATCCACCTTTATGGGTAACGAGAGGCAATTTGTGGGCTTTAGCATAGCAGCTTCACGTGCTTGAGGGACACACTAGATCAGCAGTCTTTATTCTGCATGATACTCATACATTCCAGAAATCCTATTTCCCAGCGTTTCCGTCCTCTAGATCCTTCTGAACTATCTTCACATCCACTTAATCTGTGAAGTCCGAGCCTCTACTTAGTTATCTGTTGAGGGTCAGAATATGCTAAGGGCTTACTTTATGACTACATTTGATACCACTTATCTTTTTATTTTTGAATCACAGAGGGAGTATGTGGATTCAATTTTAATTATTTGCAAGCTTTTAGGCAAAAGTTGTGTTTAAACAAAACAAAAATTTTGAGAATTATTTTTAACCACGGGGCAGTATTTTGCTATAGTTTCTCTCAAACTGTGCAATGCACATGTTCACCCCGATGGTAACTGGAAGTTCCCGTATAGTACACACCATGCGTGCATGCAGATAGCCAGAGAATTTGAAAGCGACAAAAAATATGTTAAACTTCAGTAGAGCTATGTAAGAATATTTCTTAATTATGGACACCAGCTTTACAAATGCTAGAATTTCAGACTAGATGTGTGAGTATGAGAGTGTATATGTGTGTGCGTGTGTCTTCTTTGTGGAAATCTTCCTACTTTACAGAGGGCTTTAACCATTTATAGTCTGAATCTATGCTGTAGATTTTGTGATTTCAGTGTTTTCTTTTTTTTTTTTTTTTGAGATTTTATTTATTTATTTGAGTGAGAGATTTGACCAACAGAGATAGCAAGAGAGACCACAAGCAGGGAGGAGAGGGAGAAGCAGGCTCCCTCATGACCTGAGCCGAAGGCAGACACTTAGCCCACTGAGCCACCCAGGTGCCCCAGTTTTCTTATTATTTGATACAAGTAAAATATCTCAACTATTTTTACTTGGGCTTTGATTCATTTAACAAATAATTATTTTTTTAAAGATTTATTTGTTCATTCTAGAGAGAGAGAAAACACAAGCAGGAGGGGCAGGGAAAGGGAGAGAGAATCTTGAGCAGACTCCAGACTGACCGCAGAGCCTGTCGCGGAGCCCCACGCAGGCCAGCTGTCATGATCTGAGCCGAAACCAAGAGTCAGAGGCTTAACCGACTGTGCCTCCCAGGCACCGCCACAAATAATTATTAAACACCTACCATGAGTTTAAGACTGTATTCATTTCAGGGATATAAATATAAATTAAGGGGCATCAGGGTGGCTCAGTCGGTTAAGTGTCCAATTCTTGATTTCAGCTCAGGTCGTGATCTCAGAGTCCTGGGATCGAGCCCCATGCGGGGCTCCATGCTCAGCACAGAGTCTGCTTGAGATTCTTTTCTTCTGTTGCCCCTCCCCCCACATGCTCATGTGTGCTCTCGTATGAATAAGTAAAATCTTTAAAATAAGTAAACATATACATATATGCATATGAATAATACGTGGTTCTTTCCCAAATGAAGCACGTGGTCTGATAGAAGGAAACAGACCTGAAAACAAAACAAGGCAAATAGTTGTTAAAGATGCAGTGATAGAAGTGGGCAAACGGTGCCAAGGACTCACAAGTGCTATGGTGGTTGGTTCTTCTTTGAGATGAGGGCACATCAGAAAGGATTCAACAGGACGCCTGGGTGGCTCAGTTGGTTAAGTGTCTGCCTTCGGCTCAGGTCATGATTGAGGGGGGATTGAGTCCTGCATCGGACACCCTGCTCAGCGGGGAGTCTGCTTCTCCCTCTGCCTCTGCTTCTCTCTCATGAATAAATTTTAAAAATCTTAAAAAAAAAAAAAAGAAAGGATTCACAAGGATCTAATGTGTGAATACAATCTAGAAAAGGAAGTACACATTTTCTAGGGAATTGGGATGTAGAGGTAACCAACTGAACACGGGCAGCAAATTCAAAACATACACAAAGTGAACAGAATAGAAAAATAAAATTCTATGTACGGCTCACCCAGATTTAATTGTTAACAATATTTTGTCATTCTTACATCCTCTATATCTTCACATATTCCCCACTCCCACTTAATTTTTATTAATTATTTTTTAATTTTTTAAAAATATGTTTTTAAAGATTCTTATTTATTTATTTGACAGAGAGGAGCGCGCAGCAGGGGGGTGGCAGGCAGAGGGAGAAGGAGAAGCAGGCTTTCCCCTGAGCAGGGAGCCCAATGTGGGGCTCGATCCCAGGACCCTGAGATCATGACCTGAGCCGAAGGCAGACACTTAACTGACTGAGCCACCCAGGTGCCCCTATTTTTTAGTTTTTAAGGTTTTACGTATGTTGAATACACAAACATTAGCTGTATGATTGTGACCAATGAATGCACCCTTATAACCCACACCTCTATCCCAACATGGACCATTTCCACCTACCAAGACTGTTGTCCTGTATCCCTTCTTAGTTGCATCCCAAGGCAACAACTTTGTATTCGTCTTACATTAATTTTGCCTTTTCTAGAATTTCAAATAAATGGAATCCTACAGTACATACTCTGCATGTCCAGCTCCTTTTGCTCAGCGTAAGATCTTTGAGATTCATCTGTGTTGTCGCATGTCTCAGTGCTTATTCCTTTTTACGCTGGATAATATGCCATAGTATGGATATACCACAATTTGTGTATCCATTCTCCTCGTTCCTGTTTCCTACTGCTGCATAACAAAGCACTAGAAGCTAAGTGCCTTCGAAAACTGCGTGAATTCGCTCATGAATCTGCATTTTGTGAATGGTGTAGACGGAACAGCTGCTTCCTGTTCTACATGGCATCAAGTGAGGTGACTCAGAGGCTGGAGGTCACTTGATGGCTAGAGGCCAGAATCATCTGAAGGCTCATCCCCGTCCCTGGGGGTTGGGGCTGACTGTCAGCTGAGACCTAGGCTTCCGTACAGCCCAGCAGCTGGGCTCCCAAACAAGCTTCACGAGAGAGCAAGGCAGAGGTGTGGCATTTGTATGCGCTGGCCTCAGCACTCACGGAGCATCCCTTGCTTCCTCTTGGCCATCGGTCAGAACGTTTCATTTAGGTTCCTTCCTTTCCTTTAGATGTAGCCCAGGCTTGCAGCTGAGGGGTCTTATCAGACTACTTGCTGCCCATCCAAGCTTATGGGTCCAATGACCTCTTTTGATGTTGTACCATCTTTCTTCCTTTCAGTTCAGATAGTGTCTTTTTTTTTTTAAACTTTGTGGGCTCTTTATGTATTGATTTCCAATCCACTCTATTAGGTAAAAGCCACACCACAAATCTCTTTGAGAAAAGCCCTTCTCTATTTAGGAATCTCTGTGGGGCTACTGGAGACAACACCCAAGGATCGTGAGAAGGCTTTTTTTTTTAAAAAGATTTTATTTATTTATTCGACAGAGATAGAGACAGCCAGCGAGAGAGGGAACACAAGCAGGTGGAGTGGGAGAGGAAGAAGCAGGCTCATAGCGGAGGAGCCTGATGTGGGGCTCGATCCCGTAACGCCGGGATCACGCCCTGAGCCGAAGGCAGACGCTTAACCGCTGTGCCACCCAGGTGCCCCCGTGAGAAGGCTTTTATCTGGTTGAAAAGATTTATAGGGACCCATGGGTGGCTCAGTTCGTTAAGCATCTGCCTTCGGCTCAGCTCATGATCCCAGGTTCCTGGGATTGAGCCCCACATCGGGCTCCCTGCTCAGCAGGAAGCCTGCTTCTCCCTCTGCCTGCTGCTCCCCTTGCTGTGCACTCTCTCTCTCTCTGATAAATAAATATTTTTTTAAAAAAGATTTATAAAACACCATCTTTAGTATGTCTGAGGTCTTTTTCTTTAAGATTTTATTTATTTATTTGTTTGTTTGTTTGGGAGAGAACGAAAATATGAGCAGGGTGAGGGGCAGAGGAAGAGCCTCTCAAGCAGACTCCCCGCGGAGCACAGAGCCCAATATGGGGCTCGATCTCAAGACCCTGAGATCATGACCTGAGCCAAAATCAAGAGACAGACGTTTAACTGACTGAACCGCCCAGGCTCCCAGTATGCCTGAGGTCTTAACAAAGATTGCCAGTATGTCATGCCCTTGGCTTCGTATTTAGACCACATTTTTTTGCAGCACCATTAATTTGCCCAGAAGCTATTTCTTAATTTGAGCATCATTCACCATCTGGAGAGGCTGAAAATGAGAAACAGTTTCATTTTCTGTACCCAGCAATTCCTAGCTCCCTTATAAATTTACTGTCCTTTCTCTTATTTCTTTTCTAATGCGTGGCCAGTGAGAAGTCATCTGGCACTGCCAGCGCTCGGCCTGCAAATCTCCTTACCTAGGTTATTGATGCATTAGGTTCATTTCCCGGTTTCCGTATTACCGCAGGTGACTTCAGGCACAACTCTTCACCCCTGTAGAATAAGGGTCTTTCTCTCCCCACCCCCACCCAGCTTCCAGGAACACGTTCCTCAATTTCTCTCCAGCTCCTGCTGACAACCTCGCGGTCCTTAAGTCCCTGCAAATCCTCTGCTCGAGGCTCTTCCAGGTTCTGCCCGCTTCTCAGTCCCCAAACCAGTGCCACACATTTTAGGTTTTGTTTCAGCAGCTCTCTCCCCCCAGGAGCCCAAATCTGATCCAGATCTCTAGCGTTGAGTAACAAACCACCCCACACTTAGTGGCTTAAAAGAACAACAGTCATTTATTTTGCTCATGAATTTGCTATTCGGGCACAGCTTCGCGGAGACACCTCATCTCTGCTCCGCACAGTGTCGGCTGGGGTAACTCACCAGCTGGAAGTGGTTCGATGGGTGGGGGCTGGGATCGTCTGAAGGCTCATTCACACGCCTGGTGGTTAATACTGGGCTCTCAGCTGCACACGAACTCTCCGCGTTGGTTTTCAGCGGCATGGTGGCGGGGTTCCAAGAGCAAGTGTCCCAAAGAACAAGGCAGACGTGTGTGCGTGGCCTTTGTATGACCTAGCCTTGGAAGTCACAGAGTGCCATTTCCTCCCCTTCTCTATCGGTTGACACAGTGATAAATGTCTATCCAGGTAGAATGGAATGCGGCAGATGCGATCGGAGGTGGCGGCCATCTCTGGGAAATAAAACCTGCTCCATACTGTTGAGGGATAGGACTTAGCTTTAACCTACAGTCTGAGCTTGTATCTTCTGCGCAATTCTAGATACCAAATGATATCTTTAGGGATGTCCCTAAGGTCGAGCCCATTTTCAAGGAACTATAATTGGTGTGTTTTGAAGACTGCAATGGAGGCTTTCACATTCCAAAAGAGTTTTTAAAATATTTTGAACAAAGGCATCATATTGGAAAGACTGTTTGGACCTATATGTAATTCTAACACAACCTTTTAAAATACATTGTTTACATGTGTAATTGAATGCCACGTCTATGCCGACTATCAGTAGTTGCAGAGGTTAGATCCTCACTCTCAAGGAGAGAATTAAATTTTGCTAGCAAGGGGCAGAGGAATTTCCGCTAATTTCAGACGAGTGCCCCAACATCTGCCAATACTTTATGAGAACTTCAGGATTGTTAATTACTAGCATGCTTGGCTTTTCTTTCCCACTAGCACATTTCTATGAAAAATATCTACTGCTGTATATTTTCTATGACTATAACCCAAGAGTATATAATAATCTCATTATATATTTAATTCTTCTAAGAGGGAGTCTTTTTAAGGTTGGTTGGTGGATCTCTTTTGCTAAACTCTGTATCCAAAGGAGGACATACTGACACAGACTTCTAGGGAAATCCCCAGGAAGTATTTCATATATAAACCTTTCGGCTATATTTGAGACACCCAACTGCATGGACAATAGTCTATAGGTCTATGGAAGATGCCTCCTCTCTTGGACACTTCTAACCATAAATAACCCATCAATTCTGAGACTATACATTCTTGTCACCCCTCTGCCATTTATATAAGGGAGAAAGCCAAGAAAAAATGAACATATGGAAATATCAGTTGTGATTGTCTAGTCTTATTAGCTGGGAAAGAATAATATCACTTACTAAGAGAGTGACAACTCAAAGTTGATTAATGAAAGATAAGTTACATGTTTGTGAAAAATTAACAGTTTCTACCTAAGTGTTTTTCTGCATGTACTTGCTATGTAAGGATAACATTTTAAGTCATGTTGGTAATAGTTCCAAATTCAGCTTTAAGACATATTTTAAAAGATTCATATTTTCGTGTCAGAGAAGCATGCCTAAAACAAGACTGTAACCATTCAGTTGGGACCATATAACTATTCCTAAGACCTCTTATATGCCACTAATGAATCATGAACGTTTACATCAAAAACTGGGGATGTACTGTATGGTGACTAACATAATATAATAAAATTTTAAATTAAAAAAAAAAACAACACACCTCCTGCCACTTACTGTTGCTCTGCCCGAACTGCGGGAGGAGGGAAGCACGTGATCTTTTGAGCATCAGCCTTGCAAAATAATCACAGAAATGTTCATGGGTTTATTGTTTCAGAAAAGAGTTTAAATATGATTTTAGAGAAAAACTGACAGAAGATTCTGCTCCTGTTTCCATTGTGTGAGCCATCTTTAGGAGCATTGCTACAGCTCCTCAGCTTTCTCTCCTAGCTTTAACCATTAACCTATTTTTTCAGTCACATGGTCTTCTCTTTATTGATTCTTCATTTCACCCTACTTTGGGATTGAGAACATTTTCTAAATAATAAATCTTCTTTAACACTGTACAGATGATCAGTTGGCTATAGGAAACCTTAACAAGTGAAAATGAATTTGGTTATTCATATTATTCATGATTTTTTTGTCTTTATTTCTTGAAAACCATCAGTGGATGGTGGTCATTGCCTTCTCACGGCCACTACAGACACAATCACTTTGATCCCAATAAAATTATTTCTGATTCTCTCCTTGATTTTGATTCTCTTCTAAATGGGTCTCTCTTTGACAGCAACAGAGTGAAATGTCTTGGCGGGCATTTGGGAAGTTAAGTAGAAGAGGGAGGGACAGGAAAAAGACCCAGGCTTTTCAATTCTAGTGTCAATGGCTCTCAAATGTTCACATGCTTAAGAATCATCTGGGGAGGAGCGCCTGGGTGGCTCAGTAGGTTAAGCGTCTGCCTTTGACCCAGGTCAGGATCCCAGGGTCTTGGGATCAAGCCCCACATCAGGATCCCTGCTCAGCGGAGAGCCTACTTCTCCCTCCCCCTCTGCTACACCCCCTGCTTGTACTTTCTCTCCCTCTCCCTCTCTCTGTGTCAAATAAATAAATAAATAAAATCTTTAAAAAAAATAACCCTTAAAAAAGGGAAGAGTGTTAAAAATAGATTTTTCAAACCTCATCCTCATGAATGCATTCTGAGGACCCCCAAAGATGAATTAGATTTATCTCTAGGGCCAACTGAATAACTCTTGCATCAGTCCCTCTCAACTTGATAGAATCACCCTTCTTGGTTCTCCTCTGCAAGCACTTTAGATGTTTCTTCTGCAGTAGCCAGTGCCTGGGGCTAAATCCTGACCTAACCCATAAAAACTTCAGGTGCAGAATCTACTCTCAAGCATCTTCAGGCTTTGAATCAATGTGTGGTCTTTCGAGGTCTAAAAAATGTTACCTGGTAAGTCACCGTGGCCAGCCCAGGTTCAAGGGGAGTGAAATAGACTCCATCTCTTAATAGGAGGCATAGCAGAGACTTTGCAGCCACCTTTGTTTTAAAGAGATCTACTTTTATAATATGGCTCTGTTACTTGGAACATAAACATGTTCCATATTGCAACACCAAACAATAGGACATAGTGCGGTAGCAAATGGAAAGTCGAATAGGTGATTGAATATAATTAAGAAGAAACCCAAACCATCAGATTGGTGAAGCAGATGTGGCTGTTTCATGTTCAGATTTCTTTAACTTGGCAAAACTTCTCTCAAATATATTTAGATACAAGGTGTCAGCACAGCCTTGAGCTCAATTCTCATCAAAATATCCAGATAATTGGGGAGGGAAAATTTGATCTAAAGACAGCAACATAGCTTAGTTTCTCTACTTTCTGTTAGGCATTCTGCTTAGTTATTTAAGGCCAATGATTTTTTAAATGCTGTAATATAAACTCAAAGGGGTGCTCAGAAATAATATCAAGATAAAGCACTGAGCCATCGGAAAGCAATAAAATGTACCCAACGGGATGGCACAGTCATATATATTTTACAGAAACAATTTATATGCTAGTAAATCCCTCATATGATGATAAACAATGTGCAAAGTTTACTGTTGTTTGTCTTACGCCTAATGAGAAGTCCTGCATCTCAGACTATTAATAATAGAAAGCTATTTCTACAAATCTCTGTTAGTGCTAACGTAAACCTGCTGTGGCTCAAGTAGAATCCAAGCCACCGTTTCCAATAGTAAGTTCAAGAATATGTTTTGTTGGGACGCCTGGGTGGCACAGCGGTGAAGCGTCTGCCTTCAACTCAGGGAGTGATCCCGGCGTTATGGGATCGAGCCCCACATCAGGCTCCTCCGCTGTGAGCCTGCTTCTTCCTCTCCCACTCCCCCTGCTTGTGTTCCCTCTCTCGCTGGCTGTCTCTATCTCTGTCGAATAAATAAATAAAATCTTTCCAAAAAAAAGAATATGTTTTGCTAGATTTCCATTTTTTGTAACAGGAATTTATTTGTATCCCTCCACTGACTGGCAGAATCTTACCCCACCCCAAATACTTAGGAATAAAGCAGGACAATTACCGACGGATAAAAGAGTCAATTCAACAAAAAGATGTAACAATCCCAAATGTGTATGCCCTAATAGCTGAATCTTTCCATTCATCCTCAATTATTAGGATAAACTTGCTGGATCACAGTAGGTATATTTTTAAACGTTCTGATAAATCATGTTATATCGCCCTCCAGAAAGGTGGTACCAATTTTTACTCCTAGCCAGAAATATATGAAAAATGCCCGTGTCTCTCTATTTTCACCAAAAGCAGATGACCATTTCATCTAAAATAGGTTTTAAATATGTTTTTATTACTTTCCATTTCTCCTACTAATACCAACTACAAAAGCATATGGATTTTCAAAAAAAGTAAGGATTCTTCTATCTGCTTTCAAAAACAATGAGAATGATGTTATTTGTATGTGACCCTACTGCTTCAAAAATGCTCCAGTGGCTCAAAATTATTCTTTAAAATTTGATATGAAATGGTCATCACTTCTCAGGCTTTTGACTAAAATCAAGTGTGATATGGTCACTTCAAATAAATATATGTAAGAGAGAGAGAGAGAGAAAGTGCCAAGGTAAGTAAATTCTCCTGTAACCCTCATAGCTTGTGTATAAATTGTCACATCATTTTGTAATTATCAAATTATATGCTATGCCTGATAGATTGAGACTCTCCTTAAGGTAAGGGATTTTGTTTTTTTTGTGTGTTTTTGAGTTATCTTGAAATTAGAGTCTGGGATAGTAACCACTCAATAAATGTTTGGTGAAGGAAGACTAGAATGAAGGAAAAAATGAAGGAAGGACATGTTAATTTCAAATTGGTCCTTATCCAAATATCACAAATTTCGATTAGCTTAACCCCATTAAAAGAAGTTAACTGTATTCTTTTTTATTATTAATTTGTTGGCTTCTAACTCAGTCAACTAGAGAAAATCTACATAGAATGTATTGCATTCTAGAGCCTATCTAGAGCCCATCAGAAAATTCTCTCTTGTCTAAATTTTTTATAAACACTAGCTGATAATCTGCATTTCAAACTAGTAAAGGGGTCCGAACTGGTTGACAGTTGTCAGATTGTCATATGTGAACTTCCTCAATCCATGAGTAAGGGATTTACATCCCCTTCTCTCATGGTTAATTGCAGAATTAAATTTTGTTTTATAAAAATGAGGGTAAGGTTTTTATTACAATCAAAATTTTATATTTGTGTGAGACACTTGTGAAAGCTAGTCTAATGAGGATTCCATTAGTCTGAAACTTCTGTTTAATCAGAACTTTGCTAGGCATGAATAGCGATGACTTGAAGGTATGCTTGGTTTTGAAATGCATTGTGAATTATCAAGGACTCGATTATATTTAATATAGGTTTATACATCATGTTCAAATAATTTGAAAATTGATGACACATGCAGAATCAGCGATGATTTTTAGAACTGTAGTTGATTTTAGAGATTTCCAAATTCAACCGCATCTTTATACACATGAGAAAGCTGAGAGCCCAGGTAGGTGAAGTCAGTTGTCCAAGGCTGCACAGCTAGCTAATACCACAGTGGAGCTGGATCCCAAGTCTCCTGAACCCCAGCCATTACTGTATCCATTGATTGGCCAGATTGACTACTTCTTTCTTCAATTGACCATAATTCCTTAGGTAGAGAAGAGAGACTTTTCTGTAATAATATGTAAAAGAATGATAAGCCAAATGGCCAAACACATAAAAGAGATCAGATCTCTATGAGGAAGAAAAACTAACTTCCTAAGGTCTGAATATTTTGAAATGGAATCTCTCAGAATTAATTCTTCAGCCTCAGGTCCTCCTCTTTTTATTACTCTAGCGTGGGCCCAGCACTAAGCATCCAGGACCCACTTGTTAGCTGACATTGAAGCATGATAAGAATTAACAAGAAGTAACTCAGTCCTCATTCTCCTCCCCCTTAATGACCAAGCTGAGCATCTTTACCTCGTTAATATCTGACTGTAAAATCCCCTGACACCTGAAAAGACTAGCAATTTATTTATAAGGATATGGAACCTGATTGTGAAGCTTTCTGCTGACAGAATTTCTCAAAGATTTATCTTTCTCCTGAAGTAAATATCGTATTTTTAATTATTCATAATGTTTCTCCTGTTTTACCACAAGCTTCCTCAGAGGACAGAAGTGCATTAAGTCTCCTCTGTTACTGTAAGAGTGTGAAGTGTGAATAGAATATGTGTGTGTGTGTGTGTGTGTATTATTATTTCATTGTTATGTTATGTTATGGGCAAACAAAATTAAACATGATTTGCAAAAGGTGTAAAGTGATACAACAGACTTTATGCTGCATGCACACCAGAAAACTTAAATGAAAAATGCTCATCGTTGAAGTGGAAACTGGAAAGATTTCATATTCTTCACAGCTATATTAGGGAGGTAAAAATGTGAGCATGCCTATAAATATGACCAGAAACACTTTATTGAGATTTATGCTAAGGAAATATTCAGCAATTGCAAACATCTTCTATACAAGCTCAGTTTGGTAACCTATTCTCATAACAAATACTTAATAATAGTGGGGAAAAAAGAGATACTGTCTCCATATTGCAAGGTTACCTGGAACTGGTAGGTTATTATCTTAAAAATGCTAGAATTGAGGGGCGCCTCGGTGGCACAGCGGTTAAGCGTCTGCCTTCGGCTCAGGGTGTGATCCCGGCGTGATCCCGGCGTTATGGGATCGAGCCCCACGTCAGGCTCCTCCGCTATGAGCCTGCTTCTTCCTCTCCCACTCCCCCTGCTTGTGTTCCCTCTCTCACTGGCTGTCTCTATCTCTGTCGAATAAATAAATAAAATCTTAAAAAAAAAAAAGAATTGAAAGTAGTCCTAGGGGCTTCTCTTTCAGGTTCATTAAAGAATAATTTAAGAATATATACAATGGAATTTGTCATTTTTAGTGTATAGTGAACAGTCCTATGAGTTATGACACAGTCACATAAGCACCACTACAATCAAGACAGAGCATCTCCTTCTCCTCAAAAGTGCCATCATCTTTCTTTATACTCAATCTCTCCCCCACTTTCAAACCCCACGTGCCACCAATCTGTTTTCTGTGGTTTTGCCTTTGTCGTATAAATGGAATTGTACAGGATTTAACCTTCTGAGTCTGACTTCTTTGGTTTAGTGTAACACATTTGAGATTCATCCATGCTGTTGCGTCTGCCAGTAGTCTGTTCCTTTTTACTGCTGGGTAGTATTCCATAGTGTGTGCGTACTAGTTTTTGTACCCACTCACCAGTTGATGGACAACCCCCCCACCTCAGTTTTGATTAATTATAAATAAGATAACTATAAGCATTTATAATTTCTTGTATACGAATATTAGTTTTTCTTTCTTTTGGGTAAATAACTCGGAGTGGGATTTCTAGATCACTTATGGTAAGTATATGTTAAACTTATTAGAAACTGCCAAAATGTTTTTCAAAGGGTCTATCATTCCTACCAATGTGGTCGAGTTGCTTTGCGTTCTTGCAAGCACGAGATATCAAAAGGTGTTTTGAGGACACTTAACTGGCTCAGTCAGTTAAGCGACTGACTCTTGATTTTGGCTCAGGTCGTGATTGACAGGTCCTGAAATTGGGCCCCACTTTGGGCTCTGTGCTGGCTGTGCAGCCTACTTAAGATTCTCCCTCTCCCTCTCCCTCTGCCCCTTCCCACTCCCCGAAAAAAGAAAAAGGAGTTTTTGTTTTGTTTGTTAATGCTAGCCATTCTAATAGGCACATAGTGGTAACGCATTGTGATTCTAATTTGTGTTTCCCTAGGGACTAATAATGTTGAGCGTATTTTTATGTGTTTATTTGCCATCTGCATATCTTCTTCGGTGTGATATCTTGATGTCTATTCAAATGTTTTACCCACTTTCTTTTTAGGTTATTTGTTTATTACTGAGGGTTGGGTTTTTTTGCTTTGTTTTTTGTTTTGTTTTGTTTGTTTGGGTTTATTTATTTATTTATTTATTTTGGTTCTTTATATACATCATGTGGTCACCAGTCCTCTAGGAGAAATGTATTTTGTAAATATTTTCTTCTAGTCCCTGGCTTTCTTTCCATTCTCTTAACAGTATTTTTGAAGAGCAGAGGTATTCAGTTTTTGTTTGGTTTGGGTTTTGTGGGTTTCTTGCATTTGGGTGTCCAACTCTTCTAGCACCATTTCTTGAAAAGACTGTCTTTTCTCCACTGAGTTCCACTCCACCTTCATCAAATATCAATTGACCATGTAAGAGTGGGTGTGTTTTTGGACTCTGTTCAGTTCCATTGATCTATATGTCCTTTCTTTCACAAAACAGCACACTGTCTTAGTTGCTACAAACTTTTTTTTTCATTTTTCAAGATTTTATTTAGATTCCAGTTTGGTTCACATATAGCATAGTATTAGTTTCAGGTGTAGAATTTAGTGATTCAACACTTCCATACGTCACCCGGTGTTCGTCACAACAAGTGCCCTCCTTAATCAGCCTCACTAGAACTTCGTAGTAAATTTTGCAATCAAGTAACATGAGTCCTCCAATGTTGTTTTTATGTTAGTCAATAGAGAGTAATGAGAAATATGAGTACAATGGGGAACACATGAACAATCTATAAACATTCAAGTTTTAATTTTAAAACTGTGTGTAGGCCGATATTGCATGCCTGCAGGCTGAGTTTGGTCTGTAGGCTGCCCGTGTGTCTAGAGGGAGAACACTTGCTAGTGGGTGTCTTGTGGAGTGCTAGCCCTTCCAGAAGTCTTCAGCCCTCACAGCAAGCAAGACTTGATCTCAACATCATATGCCAGCTTATCCAAAACAGAAAGGAACCGTGTGGCTCGGACAGCACATGGCCCACTTTCAGTGAGGGCCTCAGGCACTCTACAAACATCCGTAAAAAATGAAATCAGAGTTCCCTACGGTGAGAGCCCACAATCTCTCCAACTTTCTAAATCTCTCCATTGCTTACTGATGGTTGAAAATCCTTTAATCGAGGAAAAAGTCTTTAAATTCACATTCAGAGATGCAAATAAAATACAAGTTGCTGTTTCTTAAAAAGTTAAACATGGACTTACTGTAGGAGCCAGTAATTCCACTCCCAGATAAGTACTCAAGAGAAATGAAAGATACGTCCACATGAAGACGAGCACATGAATGTTTATAGCAGTGTTATTCACAAGAGCCAAAAAGTAGACACCAAGTCAATGTCCACCGACCAGTGAGTGGACAAGCAAAATGGAGTATATCCGCACAATGAAATACTACTCAGCAATAAAAAAGAATGAATTGATACATCTCCAAAATGTTATGTTAAGAGAAAAAAGTTAGACACAGAAGACCACATCATGTATTTTTCATATCCATGAGATATCTCGAAAAGGCAAATCTATAAAGACAGAAAGTAGATGAGTGGTTGTCTGGGGTTGAGGGTGCGACAAGTGTATATTGTAGATAGATACGAGAGAATTTTAGGGGTGATAACAATGTTCTAAAACTGGATTATGGGCATGACTTCACAGCCCAGGAACCTTATGAAAATTGAATTGGACGCTTAAAATGGGTGAATTTTACAATGTGTAGATTATATCTTAATGAAGTTAAAAAATATTTAAGTGCCGGGGCGCCTGGGTGGCACAGCGGTTAAGCGTCTGCCTTCGGCTCAGGGCCTGATCCCGGCGTTCTGGGATCGAGCCCCGCATGACGCTCCTCTGCTATGAGCCTGCTTCTTCCTCTCCCACTCCCCCTGCTTGTGTTCCCTCTCTCGCTGGCTGTCTCTATCTCTGTCGAATAAATAAAAATAAAATTTAAAAAAAAAAAATATTTAAGTGCCTGGTTGGGGTCACGGTTTAGGATGAATGAGTTTCAAGTACAGATCTTCCTTAACTTACAATGAGATTACATCCCAATAAATCCATCGTAAGTTAGAAATATCAGTAGCGGGAAATGCATCTACTACATTTAACCTACTGAACATCACAGCTCAGTCTGGCCTACCTTCAACATGCTCAGAACACTTATATTAGCCTACAGCTGGGCAAAAAACACAAATTCTGTTGTCTCAAAGTGTTCACTATCTCGTGTAATTTATTGAATACCGAACAGTGCAATACTGAAAGTGAAAACAGCATGGTTGTGTGACTACAGAATGGTTGTGTGTGCGTCGGTCGTTAACCCCCCGGGATCACGAGGCTGCCTGGGAGCGGTGGCTCACTGCCACTGCCCAGCACCATGGGAGAGGAATGCACAGCATATCACTAGCCTGGGAAAAGAGCAAAATTCAAAATTCGAAGTATGGTTTCTACTGAATTCAAATCGCTTTCACACCATCCTGCAGTGGAAAAATCCTAAGTGAAACCAGCATAAGTCGGGACTCTCTGTACTGCACTTCGTCAGACTCTGAACTAACACAGATGGTTAGGTACAGCGCTTACCCTCTTTTGTTTGGGGGGGGGGGGTAGCAGAAAGCTTCTAAGTGAGGGGAGGACGGAGGGGGGGCGCACCAGAGAGGCAGTTCTGCGGGGGAATCGCGAGCTTCGACAGCTAGATCTTGATTCCCGTCCTGGCTCTACCACTCACTGACGAGCACCGTGGGCAAGGTATTTACCTTCTTTACATCTCCGTAGCCCCTCTGTGAAAGAGCGCCTCTTACAGGACTAACTGCAGAAAAAAACCACAATGAGATAATCCATGTAAAGTGCTTAGGAGAGTGTCCACAGCCTATTTAAAAAACTTTAAATGTTACCTATTATTATTTTTAAAAAAAAACAGTGTGAATAGAAGACAAAATTGCAAGGTGCCACTAATTTGCTGATGGTATTCCTTATCTGCTCTCCATTGGGAAGAGATGGAACTTTGTTCGTGGTCACCCAAAGTGCAAGCGTGGCTATTCTCAGTCTCCTTGCCCCATCTGCAGTTACCCTGGGGTTTCTGTGACCAGGAGTAGGATTGCTGGGTCCTCTCTCAGGGATTTGTCCTATCTCCATGGCCTCGTCTTGCACCTCCTGCGTCTTCCTCCCTCCTCCCACTCCATCCTTCACCCTTCATTCGTCTCCAGGCAAGGAGACACCGCTTGATTTCCCAATCCACCTTCTCTTATGCCAAACTTTATGTTCGGGTCTCCAAGTTTTGGTTTTTATAGATGGAGAGAAGTCTTAACAACTTCTCTCTCAACCAAGCCTGGCTTTTAAGACTTTTCTCTCATTCAAGTTGCAAAAACCAACCAAACAAACACACAGAAGCTTAACAGTCAGCACTGAGCAATAAAGTTTTTTTTTTTTTAAAGATTTTATTTATTCATTCAACAGAGATAGAGACAGCCAGCAAGAGAGGGAACACAAGCAGGGGGAGTGGGAGAGGAAGAAGCAGGCTCCTAGCGGAGGAGCCTGATGTGGGGCTCGATCCCATAACGCCAGGATCACACCCTGAGTTGAAGGCAGACGCTTAAGCGCTGTGCCACCCAGGCGCCCCGAGCAATAAAGTTTTTCTAGCTGGTATCTGCTCTCTCTAAAGCAACAAAATATTGGCTCAGAGAATAAAGACATCACTCGGTAAGCTTCACATTTTTAAGAGGAATTTAAAAGTATGATGGGGCGCCTGGGTGGCACAGCGGTTAAGCGTCTGCCTTCGGCTCAGGGCGTGATCCCGGCTTTCTGGGATCGAGCCCCACATCAGGCTCCTCCGCTATGAGCCTGCTTCTTCCTCTCCCACTCCCCCTGCTTGTGTTCCCTCTCTCACTGGCTGTCTCTCTCTCTGTCAAATAAATAAATAAAATCTTAAAAAAAAAAAATAAAAAATAAATAAAAGTATGTTGGTTTAAATTTTTCAGAATTGTTAAATCTGTTACAAATGCACAAAGAAAAAGCCATTTTAAGTAAAAAGAATGAAGGGATTTAAAATTATTTGGGACTATTGGTGAGAATGAAGAGAAGCAGACTTTTTCATACACTGTTTTCACGTGTTGCTCATGACTCTACATTTACTGGTGAGTGACTCTGAGGGCCCAAGTGGACACCTGCTGCTACCGTGTGTGACCTGTTCCCCTCTGCTCATCTCTGACCCCCTTCTCTTTCTCTGAAATCTGAAAGACATGACAATAAATAGAAATCTCTAAACATGGGAAATATTGAGAAAGAAATTAATGAGCCAATTTCCTCTTTTATAAGCAATTTAGATTGCAGACTTATTTAGATATATCAAGGGTGTAACTTTCTGTTTCCAACTATTATGTTCTGAGATTTGGGAGAGATTAGTTTGTCCATCCATATCAAGAAGCATGGTATTGTGAAATATATAAATTCTTTTTAATTTTAGCCATTTGATTGTATTTTTCATCTATTAATTCAGTGAATTTCTAATTTGCCATAAGTGTTGATGCTTGAGGTCTCAAATGTCTATATTCTATATTCATTCGTATATATTCTATATTCATATTTTGATTCAAATCTTCTGTTCCCCCAATAGTAAGCTTTCTTTTTGGAAAATGTAACGCTTACATCTAGTTCAACTCCACAAGCCTAACGTGAGGAATGGTTTCTTGTCCCATATCTCTTAGCATGAAACTGTAAGAAGCAAAAGAGATTTCTGATCAAACACAACACAGTGAGCACATATGTTTACCTCTGCTTCCTTCCAGGGCCTCACATAGAGTTCCTGAAAGACCCAAATCCATAAATGCAAGCAGGGGAAAGGAGAGGTCAGTGTAAACTGTTAGAATTTAGAAAGCAAATAGATGAGTGTAAATTACTTATTAGCTAAAAGCTGAAAATTTAAACCAGCACAAAGCAAAATAAGATAACTGAGAAGCAAGACCATTGACTGTATAGAACCCCAGTATGGTCTAGAAATTACAGGTATTATATGCTTCAAAGAGCTGGTCAGGTGGGGCTTAAAATGGAAGGGTAGGGAAAGTCTGTATAGGAAGCAGTTAGGGCTCTTAGATCCCCTCCTCCACCCCACCTAGTAACTACCGTTTCCCATCCCAGTGGAAGATTGGTTTGCTCTGGGAGGAAGCTCCATCAGATGGCTCAGGACATAGCACATCAGGAAGCCAAGGACAGGGATATGCCTGATAATCAAAGTCTACATACAAAAGGTGAGAATTTCATTGCTCTTCTTTAATTTGGCTCCCTAGAATCCTGGAATCTGGGTTGATACCCCTGAACAGAAGACTGAAAGATTCTTCTCTGGGAAAATTGACCAACCCAAGAGCCTCACAGAAGCTGACTGCTGGGGGCACTTAGGACACGGTCCAGCTCTGCCGCCCTGTAATGAAGACTACCATTCCAGAAGCACCACCCCCACCCCACCACTCCCACCAAGGCTTCCATACAGTTTCTTAGTGCCTCACTCTTAAATTAAATACACAATAGCAGAGAAAGACTGTGAGATAGAATTGACTTAATCTTCCAGAAAAACAAAAAAAGAGATGGAAAATGGGAGAGAAATTTTAGAAAACCAGAAGACCAGTGTAGAATGTCCAATATCCATGCAATAGGAGTTCCAGAAAGAATAAGTAGAGAAAATCAAGAGGAGGGTGCTATTATAGAAATAAAGCCAAGAAAATATCCTAGAACTCAATGACGTGAGTTGCCAGAGTATTCCCAACACTTTACCCATTCCGAGACACATGAAATTTCAGAAACCTGGTAATAAAAAAAGACCCTGAAAGCTTCCAAAAATTGTTTTAAATGTCATATGCAACAGAACGGGAACCAGCACAGCATCAAACTTCTCAGTAATAACAATGGAAACTAGAAAGAAATACAACAGCATCAAAAATTCTGAAGGAAATTATTATTTTCAACCCCAAATGCTCTGCCTACCTAAGTTCAATCAAATAAGAGGATAAACACATTTTCGGATGTGTGGAGTGTATCCGTCAGACGCAGGGAAAATTTAATATGACAAATTATTAATTAGCAGATGATTAATGTGGTAAATGAGAACCCTAAAACATAGAGGAATACCAAGTGTAGTGAGCAGTTGCTTCTGAGGCAGAGAACCCCAATACAAGGGAGGAATAAACTTGGAAGAGCCTCCTCTCCTGAAGGCTACCATCCAGACCTCTTCATAGAGGGCACCGCTGAAGCCCATGGGATGGTGGAGAAGTTCACTGGAGTACCGAGGGCCAAAGCTGGTCCGTGGGAAACTGCCCACTGGGGTGCATCACACTGAAACCAGTATGTAGGAGGCTACCCACGGGAGAGAGTGGGAGCTGGCTTAATAGAAGTTAGGCGGGAGAACTGGAGGCACGTGCTGGGGGTGGGAGGAGAAACTTGCTGGAGGGCAAGGTTCCCTGTGTTCCCTGCACACTTGCTAGCAGCTACCCGTGGGAGCTAGGAAGAGAAACCCTTTTCTCTGCCATGCCTTGCAGTGTCTTTCCAGAACCCTCTATTGACAAAAACTAACCTAGCCCCAGCTGGCAAAGAAGAAGTGTTTACAGCGTCCAGCTCCAGGACCCTCAAAGAGGGACAATTGGGCTGACAGGCCATAACTGATAACTGGCACACAATGTCTCAGAAAATGTCCCTTCTATGTGCCCTTTCTTGGGAAGCTACTTAAAAATGTAATCCACCAAAAGGAAGTTTGAAAGAAGAGCATATAGGATCTAAGAAACAAGGGATAAGGGATTGATCACAGGAATGAGGCATAGGGAACCCCAAGATGATAATGGGAGACCCAGGATGACAGCTGGAGGCAGCAGCCCTAGGGAGCAATCAGGGTCTCTGATTGGATCAGAAAAATGGAGGGCTCCAGGAAGGAAGCCTGGAGAGAGAAAGTGTGTGTGAGAGAGCTTAGGTGGGAGGTGGGGGCGGGAGGAGTGAGGAGGAGAAGGAAGAAATACTGAAAGTGCATTAGATACATAGAGAAGTAAGAAGAAAGAATAACAAGCAATTATTAATCCAAGACGGGGGAAAAAAAGCTTTACAAAAAGGAAATGCAATTATAGTTCGCTACATGGCAAGTTGTGCAAAGTACTTACATACTTAAGAATCTGAATGAATATTCAACTAGCCAAAAATCATGATATATTAAGAAGATGAGGTGAGAAGAGGGAAGAATAGGGAGAGCTATAAGAGAACCGAAGCCTCACCTTACATGGTAGGAAGGCAAGAATAGATATAACTAAAATGAAAAATATGAGGAAGGAGCATTAAAAAATGTTATTTAGAAACATGAAGGTAAGTACCAAAAGAAAGACCTAGAAGTGTCACTAGTGGTTGTTTCTAGATAGTCATAATTGGAGATGGGTAGAAGGGGAATGGAAATCATTGGTTCTAGTTATGAGTCTTACAGAACTGTGGCATTTTAAACCATGTATATTGGTATCTTCAATAAAACGTGAAGAAAGGGGCACCCAGGTGGCTCAGTCGGTTAAGCATCTGACTCTTGATCTCAGCTCAGGTCTTGATTTCAGGACAATAAGTTAGTAAAGGGAAAGTTCTTTCTTAAGGTTGATTTGGAACCTCAGTCTGGGTCTAAACACATTCCTTCAATTTATTTCAATTAAAGGCTGGTCTCAATGTCGATTTCCCTGCTTTGGATATACTCTCAGAAGCATTAAGTCCTTAGGCACTAGCGATGTCCTCCTCAAACTGTGTGATAAACAAAACCAACATGTTGCTGAGCGAGTGAGGAACTATAGTATAAGCATGACCCATCTGACAGTAGAAAGTCGTTTAGCCCAGGGTAACTCACGTAAAGCTTCTTTTTTTAGATAAAACCCCAGGAGACCATTAGAGAGACTTCAGAGTAAAAATTAAAAACTGCTGCCAGAAGTTACTTTAAGGATGGGTGGGGGTCTGTATTAATTTAGCCGCTGAGTTACATACATGGTTACACTGGCATTAGAGCTTTGCCCACGTGTCTCCTCAAGAAGAGATGCCCCTCTAGCTCTTTGCAAGTATATTACCTTCCCATTCAGGGTACCAACTGTATATCGAACACTTAGTGTGTGTGTTATGAGTTGAATCGTGTCCCTCCCCCAATTCATATGTGAAATCACTAACCCCACTATCTCAGAATGTGACCTAATTGGAAATAGGGTTGTTACAGATAGAATTAGTTAAGATGAAATCATTAGGGTGGGCTGTAATCCAGTATAACTAATGTCCTTATAAAAAGAGGAAATATGGACATAGACACACCCACACAGGCAGAATGTTTTGTGAAAATGAAGGCAGAGATCCAGGTGATGTTTCAACAAGCCAAGAAATGCTAATGATCACTAGCCAACCACCCGAAGCTAAGGGCTTGGTATGGAGCAGATGCTCTCCCTCGGCCCCCAGAAGGAACCAACCGTGTCAACACCTTGATCTCAGACTTCTGGGCTCCAGAACTGCAAGAAAATTAAATTCTGTTGTTGAAGCCCCCCAGTTGGTAGAACTTCGTTATGGCAGCCCTGACAAGCTATCATAGTGTGCAATGTGCTTTCTCTACCAAGTAATGGGCTATTGCCCAGACGATTATCTTTTTGTTGAAAGTATTTTCCAGCAAGTCAATATAGTTATAGTAGGTCTTCTTAACATAACTGCATCATCAATCAAATTAAACCCATACATTTGTATTGGTATGAAAAGTTGTGGGAAGAGATAGCAGAGAAAGAAAATGCAATTACTGATTTCTTTAGACTGAATGAAGGAACTTACTTTTATATTAGAGCATGGAAAGAAACAGACTCACTAAGATTTTCCCATTGAATTCCTTGTTTGATCTTCTAACTAATTCAAGTCCTTTCAGTTTACAGTTTGGTTTGTAAGTTTCCTTAAAGCATGACTGCACTTAGTTATGTATAGATTGCTTAGGACCTAGACACCATAAAGCAAGGGTAAGCCTGCCTTTTCATTGAAAATATTCCCCACTTGCAAACTGCTGAGGGTCTAACTAGACAACACTGTCCTAAGACTTATGTATTATACAGAAGTCCACGTGGTTTAGGGTCTGTAGATACAAATGGAATTGAAAATGTTTACCTAGTACAGAAGAAATCTCTAGTCAATGATACGCATGTGTCCTGATGCACAAACAGCCACCAATGTCTCTAGAACACATGAGTTATCTCAGTGTGGACATTCGGAGTAATGTCACTAGAACAGGGGTCTGAAAGTAATTCTATTCCTCTTAGTATTAAGAACTTCAGGGGGGCGCCTGGGTGGCACAACGGTTAAGCGTCTGCCTTCGGCTCAGGGCGTGATCCCGGCGTTATGGGATCGAGCCCCACATCAGGCTCTTCTGCTGTGAGCCTGCTTCTTCCTCTCCCACTCCCCCGGCTTAGTTCCCTCTCTCGCTGGCTGTCTCTGTCTCTGTCAAATAAATAAATAAAAAAAAAAAAAAAAAAGAACTTCAATTTTGGCATTTGAATCTATACATTCAAAGTAAAGTTGAGAATTGTGATAGAGCTATGCTGCTAATTCAAGTTAAAATGCATTTTCTTTGATTATCTGGATGTTGCAAGCAAATGTAGGAACCTATTAGCATGAATTATCATCCGGAGAATTGATTTAATTTTCCATTTCATTTTGCTCATGTAAGCATGGTCTAAATCATTGAGTGAGGAATATTCCTAGCAATTAACTACATTTAAAACCTTGGTAAAAAGTCATTTTTATCTAATGGCCAAACATAACAATAACAGCGATTCCTTACAGTTATATGGTTTTGCAATTTACAGGCATTCCCCTATGTGTTATCTGATTTGATCTGCCTGGACTTTTTTTTTTTCCTTCTTCTTAAAGGTGCACAATGGTGAGAAAAATGAGGAAGCTAGAGGTCAAGGTATTCTATGGAAATTACACAATACAGGATTCAGGAGTCCCGGTTCAGTGTTCTTTCTACTTACATCAAAGATTCTTAATCTTTTTTATGTCATGAGCCTCTTTGGGAATCTGCGGAAGCTTTTGGACCCCTTCTCAGAAAAAATGTTTTTAATTGTATTTTAAAAGCTCCATAGGATTACAGAGGAAACCAATTATATTAAAATACAAGAATCAAAATATTTTTAAATGTTTGCTACAGCAACACATGTACTTCTTTATTAATGCATTAAATATCAAGATACAGTAGCAAATCTAATAACTACCATAGTTTCAAAGTAGTGAAGAGTGTAAATGATATTTTGTGATATCTACAGCAACTGTAATGTGATATGCAAATATCTGTGATTTCTATTGGTGATATTGTCACTGGTACGGCTACATATAAGACATTGGGAGTTTCCAATAAACATTAAGCCAAACAGGATGTGGCAGTAGAGTTTTGAACTGAAATAATTATTTGATCAATTTTTGGAGTGATTCGGGAACTCTTGCTAAGTTCTGAAGAACTAAACTAAGGCCTTGGAATAGCTTGATAGTGAACTGGATACAGGATGACATCACTGAAAAGTCTGGAACACGAGTTGAACTATATGCATCCTAGAGCCAGTAAGGCTCCATAAGTGTATTTTGCAATGACATTTATTTACTCAAGGTCATCAGAAACTCAGTAGACTCTTCCTCAGCAGCTTCATCCTATCTTCAAATATTCAAAAGCTCGTAATAAAAACCCAGAGATCAACAGGAAGCAAAATTGCATTAATTCAAGGAAAAGCTATCCATCTCAATCGTTAGGATAGGTTTTCAAGACAAGGACATATATTCTACTTCTAGTCATGTCATTGGTTCTCTCAAAGGTCTTGGTCAATTCACGTGTGTGTGTGTGTGTGTGTGTGTGTGTGTGTAAATATTTTTTAGAACTTTATTTTTTAGGACCGTTTTATTAATTAATTAATTATTAGTCTCCGCGCCCAGCATGGAGCCCAACTCGGGGCCCGAATTCATGAGTCTGAGATCAAGACCTGAGCTGAGATCAAGAGTGGGACGCTTGACTGACTGAGCCACCCAGACGCCCCTAGAACAGTTTAAGATTTGCAGAAAATTTGAGAAAATAGTACAGAGAGTTTTCATATTCCCTGCACTCAGTTTCCCCTATTATTATCATACTTTAGTACGTCTGTTACTATTAATGAACTAATTCTAATACATTATAATTAACTAGAGTCCATACTTTATTAATATTTCCTTAGTTTCCACTTACTGTCCTTTTTGTGTTTCAGGACACCACATTACATGTAGTCACTCTGTCTGCTTAGGCTCCTCTTGACTGTGACAGTTTCTCAGTCTTCCCTTGACAGTTTTAAGGAGTACTGGGGTGTGGTATTTTATATAATGTCACTTACTTGGGATTTTTCTGATGTTTTCCTCACAGTTAGACTGAAGTTATGGGTTTGGGGGAGGAAGATCACAGAGGTAAAGTGCTATTTTCAATACACTGGATCAAGAGTACAGATTGTCAACAGGACTTATTACTGTTGATGTTGACCTTGAACAGCTGACTGAAGTAGTGTTTGCCAGGTTATTCCAAGGTAAGGTTATCCTTTCTTTCTCCTGCCAATTCACTTTTCATGTTTCTATAATTAATTGCTGAAGAGAAATAATTCCCATAAAGCATGGTAAGAGAGAAGCAAAGGTCTAGAAAAGGTTTGGGGAGGGTAGTTAGTCCAGACTCTGGTTCCTGTCACCAAACCTTCCTGCACAGATGGCTTTCTGGCTGGCCTACTTTTAAAGATAAAAAAGGAAGAGGACTCCACAGTGAAAGTATTCTAAACTCTTGACAATTGACATTCCGTGGCTCAATCAACAAATACATAGACTGTCCTAACCATGTGCCAGCTGCTTAGATATGTGCATAGCTCCAAGGCATTTACACCATCTTAAATCATTTCTGGAACAATGTGGTATATACATAAATAAGTAAATAAATATATATGTGAGTGGAGAGACAAATGACCAAATAAAATGCAAGGCATGTGACACAGTGGAAGTCAGTCTGAAAAAATTATAGTGGTTATGAGCATAGGGTTTGAATTCAAACGATCTGAGTTGCTGTTCCAGGTCTCCCCAATTGAGGCATACACTTTAGACAAGCCACTTAGCCTTTCTAAGCCTCAGTCCCCTTAACTGTAAAATGGAGATAGTCATGCCCACTATTAAATGTTGTGTAAATCAAATAACCTTTAGAAAGCATCTGGCATATAGTAGGCCCTCAGGACATGTGGCTGTTGTTGCTAGATAGGGAATAATTACACAATCTTGCTTCAGAGTCACTCTAATTAAATAAGATCTGTTTTAGATGGGTGTTTGCTTCTGCTGAGACTGAATTTAAGCAACACACACTGTGTATTCTTAGTTTTCTTTCCACTTCCCACCTTCCTCCCCTCCTTTATTCCTTCCCTTGTTTTTTTCAGATTTCATTACCTCCTTCCTGTTTCCTTCGACTGTCGGTGCCTTCATATCATTACCTACGGCCAAGCCCCTCTGTTCCACTGGTATTCTTGAAGCAGCAGAGCTTCTCAGTGACTGATAAGTACTCCTTTTCCCCCAGGTAGTCAGAGAGAGACAGAGAACTGGCAAGAAGGGAAAAAATGTTTCTGTGAGTGGGACGTGGATTCCTGCATTTGTTTTGTTTTAAGTGGTTGCTTTGCTGATCCTATTGCTGTAAAGGGTAATGATATTTGGGAATAAAAGTCTATGAATAAGTAATGATAATAGAAGTAAGAACCAGAACTGTGGGATATAAAGCCTGTGTTAAAAATAGTCTGTCATTTTCAATTCTGCCTACTAAGCCTTTTCCTAGACTGAAAGACACAGACAGCGCTCCGGCGAGAGGAGCAGACAGCATGGGAGCTGTTCCACAACCAACCGGAAACCACGCTCCAGAGTAAGCCCGCCTTCTCTGTTGTGGTCAGACTCTATCTCCACCACCACCACTGGGTTTCTCTGATACAGGCAACAAAACCTTTTTTTTCAAAGCCAAGTTAACCAGAGTAATGAATGCAAAATGTATTGATTTAAGAATGGAAACTACCAAATGAGGGTCTGCTTGGGGAACTTTCTATTTCTTGAGACACAGCTATTCTTCCACAGAGCATCCATTGTTACGTACGTGGCTGTAACAGGCAGGCCACCCAGGGATCCAATTAAAGCACAGAAATGAGCAGAGGCTGAACCATAAGGAAATAGGAGAAGAGCCTGTGGCTCCGGATGAGAATTCAAATCCTAGCATCTGAGACATCATTCATTTCATTATCTAGAAGACTGGTCAAACTGAAGTCCTAAAACCTCAGCACGAATGACTGCCAAACCCTGGTACTAGTGATCTAAGAGAAAACAGACAACTGTACAAGCAAGGGCTCTGTGCTCAAAACACCCAGCCATCAGTCCAAGAAGACCAGATCCTAGGACTGCAAGCCAAGACATTACAACCAATGTGAGCAATTGCTCTGGTGCCAGTCGTGGCCTCGGATTTATTGCTTTAATGGCTAAGGTCACAGGCTAAGGCACTCACCAGATTCTGCTATTGAACACAGACACCACCGCCCCTCCTGCCTCCCCTCATCCAACACCAGGAGTCTGTTAGGGCAGAACTGCACAAATGGGAAACACCCATCAAATGCAGCAGGAATATTAACTTCACTAGGAAGCCTTTATATGCCATTACTTTAGAAAGGAGTCCTTGTTAGTCCTACCATTAAACAATTAAATTGTCAGAGATGACTTCTGTGCGTGTGTGTGCAGAGCGTGCGTGTGTGTGCAGAGTGTGTAATTTCCCACTCAGGTGATGTCTGCAGCAAGTCTCTCTGTCTCTCTCGCTCTGTCTCCCTCTCTCTCCACCCCAGTTGTATGCTTTTCCCCTTACATTGTTGAAAATAAATACGTCTTCCTAATGGCATAAGCAATTTTTGTTATGAACTTTGATATGCCTACACATTTTATACCACTCAGAAGGTAGAAATACAAAAGGAAATGTTCAGAGATGAATTTGTCTTCCAGTATCCCCCGGCCAGGGCATGATTCCTATTCCGCTTTCCTGAGACAGGTTACTGATACGGTCTGTTTATGCTATTAGCATTGTGTACATGAAGATTATATGAAATAGCTCTAAATCAAATCAAGGCTAATGCCTACAGATGGAAAGAATGATAACCACATGCTGTATTTCCCTTATATTTTCCTCTTAATTAGAGCTTTATGTCTTCATGACACTGACTTACTTATCCTAGGTCTCGATTTATAAAATGTTTGACCTATGAAAATCAAACATGTTTATGAAAAGTACACACATTTCACTTAAACCCAGTATTGATTTACAGATAGTAAAGACACAGTGTACTACTTAAATTGAACAGTATTTAATAAATATAATTAGGATCACACTTAAATCTCTATAATTTTTACATAGCTTAAGTTTTTACTTATTTAGATTATATTCTTGCCTTTGTCAGCTACCAAAACTCTTCTTTGAAAAGGCTTTAATCCTTTAAAAATGCAAAAAAGCAAAAAGAATATTTATACACTAAGATGAAAAGAATTCTCGAAATTACACGTATGTAAAGCAAAGGATGAGCCCAAGAAAATACTGCTGATACCTACAAATCTTCCAGCTCCTGAAACAACCATGTTAGATTAATTGTCCATGTGCCAATGCAACTATTAGTCACTTAATAAATGCTTCTTGGGATGATGACATAGTATCATAAATATATCCTGCTATTCTAACACTAAGCCTCATAAAATGTTCAGCTTACCTGTTTTATAACAATGTACAGATAAGGCCAATAGGGAAGGAAAGAGAATTTGAAATCAAATTACAAGTAGTTATAGTTTCTTCACAAACTGCCCCTCTTTGGGGTCTCCTTCCCCTTGGCCTATGTCTTTTTTGACAGGATGACAGAATTATGAACTTTGGAGCCTACCCTTGTGATACAGTGAGAGTTACAAATAGGCTCAGTTGGTAGAGCGTGTGACTCTTGATCTCAGGGTCATGAGTTCAAGCCCCATGTTAGGTGTAGAGATTCCTTTAAAAAAAACACTTTAAAAAATAAAACAAAACCAAATAGACTTAAGAATAGCTGTGATACGCTCTGCTGTCTGGGTCTGCAATCCTTTACACAACACTGCATAGTCTCTCTGTGGCTTCACCAAAATCTGTCTTCAGGTTTTAGATGAAACCCTACATCTCCTTACTCAGTAAGTCATACTTCTGATCTAGTGCTCTGGCACAGGGTGGACCTATATGTTTAGGTTTGGGGTCAAGAAAAACTGGACAGGCCCTTTTTCCCAAAGGAAAGAAATGGGTGGGAAAAAAATCTCTTTGGAAGAAAAGGAAAATAGAGCAAAAACAGGTGATATTATCCCTAGAAAATATCCACATCATCATTTTTCTTCTTTATTTCTTTATGTATCATCTCAGTTTGTTTTGTAAAAAGTTTAAACCCACACCCCAACACACACACACACACACACACACACACACACACACACACACACACTCTTTGGCCATCTCTTGCTCAGATGGAGGGCTCCCCCCTCCTCCTCTCTGGTTATCCAGGTCCTGCCTAACTTTTATACTGAGCTTATGGACCATCTTTTCTCTGAAGACTTGGGGTGAATGTTGGGGTTGATATACACTCAATTACCACACTCTTTTAGCTAAGACAATATTAATAGCATTAAATGTATTTCAAGGGAAATTTTTTTAATTGCAAAAATTACCTAGTATGCTAGAAAAACCTCTCTTTACAAATTATCAGTATGTATACTGTAACCTATTCTTACCTATTCACTAATATAGTACCCTGAGTAAGGGGCCATATATGTTGTGTGATTTCCATTTAGAAATAATGTTTATTGGCTTGTATTATATCTGAAATCATGTCATTAATTATTAATTACTTTGATTGAAGTTTGTGTGTCATTTAGGAGACTCCTATTAAAATACAAATATTCCTGAGAGATACAGGACTCCAAACTCATTATCAATGATTTACATATTTTCAGGAATTATTTCAGGATTTTTCTGATGACTTATCAAATCCCTTTCCACCTGTGGTGATGAATACATAGATTCAGCCACACCAGGAAGCACAAACACACAGACATGACTGTATTGTGATGTCAGGAAACTTAGGAAAGACTGCTTGCTATCCCAGATTTACTATTCCATCCCAAATTTCTTCTTTCAAATTTAAGCCAAAAGGGTCTTTTACATCATTAATACAAATATCCCACACACTAAACCAAAATATTATTTTCACCTCTGAATAAATGCATCTATCATATTCTTCAATGTGCTGACCTAAGCCCCTCACTTTTGAGATTTTATTTATTTATTTGACAGAGAGCACAAGCGGCAGGGCGGGGGGGGGGGGGGTTGGCGGCAGAGGGAGAGGGAGAAGCAGGTTACTCACTGAGCAGGGAGCCCGATGCAGAACTTGATCCCAGGACCCTGGAATCATGACCTGAGCTGAAAGGAGAGGCTTAACTGACTGAGCCACCCAGGCGCCCCATAAGCCCCTCGCTCTTAAATGCTCTGTAAAGTCTACAATTTTTTCATTAAGTTCTAAGACTTCAACCTCAGTAGTTATTGAAATAACCCTAAATTTTGATAATTTGCTCTTAAATTCTGTCTTCATTTAGACCAGAACATTCAACTGGCTCCATCTATTTCATGAACATCTCATTCTCAGCATAACCAGAACCACCACATTATATTCCCTTCAAACTTGCCTCTTCTCATTTGTTATGGGTTCACTCAGCCGCAAGGTGACTCAGGGAGGAGCCCCAGAGTCAAATTTCTCTCTTCCCTTCCCCACAACCAATCAATGATTGTATCCTAAAGATTCCAACCCTGTAATAACTCTCCCGTCTCCCCTAGCAGAGCCACTACTCTCTCACAAACGGGCATTTTCCGTCACCTAGCCTGTTGGAAGAGCTTTCCAGCTTGGGTCTCCACTGTGCATTACACTTCGTAAAGCTTGGCTTTGATTGTGTCATTCTCCAGCTCAAAAACCTAAAATGTTCCCCATTGCTTATTAAATTAAAGTCAACCTCTTGTTTTTCAACGTTTTTTATCATACGGCTTCATCTACCTTCAACTTTCACATACTTTATTACTCTAGTAAAACAGGAGGACTTACCATTGGCTAAAGATGCCCTTTGCTTTCCAACCTATGTGTCTCAAATGGTTTCCTCTGTTTGAAATATTTTTCTTCTCTTCCGCATGTCCACCCATTGAGAGCCTACTTATCCTTCGAGGTCAACTTCAGATTTTAATTTCTTAAATAAGTCTCTGGCTCTCCTCATCTGGGTGTGGTTTGTCCCACCATGGAACTCCCATTCTACCACGCCCTGGATTACTAAATAGTACCATTCTTTCTCCGCTTGTCTTCTGCTACTCACTATATTGACGACTCCATAAGTCTAGGAACAGTGTCTTATTCATTTCTACTTCTCCTGCAGTGTCTAACTCAATGCTTGTATATAAAATGCACACAATTATTAAAGTGTTTCTGGGCGAGTTTTGAAGTAGGATTAGAAAGACAGAGGAGGAGCTCCTGGCTTTTGAAAGGGTGGCTTTGCCAAGAGGTGATATTCCAGGATATCAACTATTTACACAATTTGTAGTGTTAAGACTGTAGCTTAGAGCAAGCATCTTGGCAATGAATGAAAATCTGCACTGGGGGACAGGCGGGCTGGTCCAGAGCATCAGCATCTGTTTGGATGAGATATGGTATTGGGGATCCTCAGGCAGGCAAGTCAGTGCAAAACCATTTGGGTGCTTGAAGAGCTTGGAACGTCTTCAGGTCCTGGAGTGCTGCAGGGCAGATAAGAGCCCTGGACCAGAGAATTCTAGAACACACAAATGAGTTCACAATAAAATAAACTGCCTGCTTCACCATTCTATATATTATAGATTAGAGTAGCTCTATTTTAACCTTGTTTGGGTTTCTGTACATATGTGAAAATAACTTGTCAATCAATAATTGTTCAGTCAATCAACACATAATTATTGAATGCTGTCAGTGTCCCAGGCTCCATGCTGGAGACATAGGGCTGAATAAAAAAGACAAAACCCCTACCTGTGTGGGCCTTAATTTCTTCTGGGAGGAGATTGTGATAAATAGAATAAATGCATAAAATATAGAGCCTATTAGAAGGTGATAAGTCTTCTGGACAAAAATAAAATAAGATGTGGAAATGAAGTGTTAGAATTTCAAACAAAAATTTTAAGGCTTTGTTAAGAGGGTGATATTTGAGCAAAAACTTGGAAAAAGTGGAATACTGATTCGTTGCAAGTATCTGGAGAAAAAACATTCCAGGCAGAGGGAATAGCCAGTGCAAATATCCTGTGGTAAGCACAGGCCTGACACACTCCAGAATAGCTGGGGACAGAGTGAGGTTAGAAAAGTAAAGGGAGACTTCCAGCCTATGGAGACCATTGTAAGGATTTGGTTTTTACATTGAGTGAAATGGAAGGTCTTAGGAAAAATCTTAGCAAAATTGACATCTTTGGCTGTTGAACTGTAGAAAGAGCCAAAGACTGAGGCAGGAAGACCAATCAGAGGGCTACTGCAATATCCCAGGCAAGAGATGGTAATGGTGGATCAGACCAGGATGGTGGCAGTAGAGATGATAAAAAATAATCACATTCTAGAAAAACATTAAGGTTACCAGAGGGGAGGGGGTGGGGGCATATGTAAAATTAGTGCTGGGGATTAAGGAATGCAGTTGCTGTGATGAGCACTGGGCGTTGTATGAAGTGTTGAATCACTATATTGTACACCTGAAACTAATATGACACTGTATGTTAACTAGCTGAAATCTAAATAAAAACTTTAAAAAAATAAATAAATCTTCAAAGAGCTCAAACTCTTGCTCCATAAAAAAATAAAAATAAAAATAAATTAAGATAGGACCTTAAGGATTTTTTGATGTATTAGACATAGGGTATAAAGGGAAAAAAAAGTCAAGGATGACTCCAACATTTTTTTTGCATGTGCAACTAACAAAATACTGTGGTTTATTAACTGCAATGGAGACTATTCAGTGTGGCAGAGTTGAAGGAGCAGAGACGCTCAGAGGTTCTGTTTTGGATCTATAAATCTTGTAATGCCCATTAAACATCTAAGTGGAATCTAGAGATCAAGAGAGAGGTTAGGACTGGAGATCTAAATTTGGGAGTCATCAGAATATAGACAGTATTCGATGCCATGAGATGCACAAGAGAGTGGCTAAAAGGAAGCGACAAGTTTCAATGGACTGAGCTAGAAGCACTCTCACATTCAGAGGTCATAGAGAAAGGGAGGTACCAATAAGGTGGGAGGCAAAGCAGGTGCGTGTGAGGATATGTGGGATCCTCCTGGAAGCAGGATAGAAGGTGTTTCAAGGAGGAGAGAGTGATCAAGTTGGTCAAATGCTGCATGCAGGTCAAGGAGAGCCAAGAAAAGAGCTTTGGATTTAGCGACATGGAAATCATTAGTGACATTGACAATAACAGTTTCCATGGAGTGATGGGATGAAAAAGTATAATTACAAGTTTGAGAACGGGAGAAGGGGAGCTGGAGACATTGACTATAGACACCTCTTTTTGTTGTGAGAAGGTTACACTTGTTTTTAAAAGCCAATCATTTTGACTTTTTATTAGTCCAAATGGGCAGTGTCAAGAGCAATCTGAATGAGTCGAATTTTACTTGAAAACACCCCCCTTTCAAATGACAAAAAGGTTTTGTGAAATGTGTTTCGGTAGTTCTAAGTCTGGCACTCTGTTGACTGAGGGAAACATCACTGCCTTCAGGGAATTTGCAACTCAAGATATCGTAAGTTTTATAATCAAATTTCTGTCTTGGAACTTCCACACACATATCTAAAAATTATGACACCATAGTTTTCAGGTTGAATATTGCAACTCATAAATTACATTCACTCATTCCAAATATTTCATTATTGATTTGTAGGCAGTTCTTTCCTTGTGTCATGGCCACCACTTACTTAAAATTTTTATTTTTATTTATTTTTATTGAGATATTATTGATATACAACATTACATTACTTTCAGGTATACAACATAATGATCTGATATTTGTATATATTGGGAAATGATCACCACAATAAATCTAGTTAATATCTGTCACCACACATAATTACAGAAAAATTTTTTTGTAGATGAGAACCTTTAAGATTTATTCTCTTAACAACTTTCAAATATGCAATACATTACCATTAACAATAGTTGCCATGCTGTACATTACTTCCCCATGACTTTTTATTTTATAACTGGAAATTTGCACACTTTGACTCCCTTTACCCATTTCAGCCACCCCCAACTCCCACCCCTGGCAACCACCAATCAGTTCTATGAGCTTGGTTTTTTTTTTTTTTCTTATTCCACATATAAATGAGATCCCACAGTATTTGTCTCTCTCGCTCTGATTTCTTTCACTTAGCATAAAATCAAGATCCATCCATGTTGCAAATGGCAAGATTTCACTTTTTATGACTGAATAATATTCCATTGTGTGTTTGTGTATCCATTTTTTTTGAATCAATGTAAAATTTATAGCAGATTTATTTATTTTAAGTAATCCCTACATGCAACATGGGTATTGAACTCATGACCCAAAGATCAAGAGTCATATGCTCTACCCACTGAGCCAGCCAGGCACCCCTATATCACAGTTTTTTTGATCCATTTATCCATTCACGTGCACTTATGTTGTTTCCACATCTTGGCTATTGTAAATAATGCTGCAATGAACACAGGTGTGAATATAACTTTTCGAGTTAGTGTTTTCATTTTCTTTGGATAAATGCCCAGAAGTGGAATTACTGGATTATATGGTAGTTCTACATTTATTTATTTATTTATTTAGGAATCATCATACTACTTTCCATAGTGGCTACATCAATTTACATTCACACCAACTGAGTACAAGAGTTCCGTTTTCTCCACATTCTTGCCAACACTTGTCATTTCTTATCTTTTTGATAATGGCCATCTAACAAGTGTGAGGTGATGGTGCACTGTGGTTTTGATTTACATTTCATTCATTTATGATTTGTAGTTAGTTCCATATACCTCTTGGCCACTTGTATGTCTTCTTTGGAAAAAATGTCTGCTCAGAGTCCCTGCCCATATTTTAATCTAATTGGGGGTTTTTCTTTCTTTCTTTCTTTTTTTTTTTTTTTTTTGCTATTGCGTTGTATGAGTTCTTTATGTATTTTGGATATTAATCCCTTATCAGATAAAGGATTTGCAAATAATGTCTTCCATTCAGTAGGTTGCCTTTTCATTTTGTTGATGACTTTTTATGCTTTGCAGGAGCTTTTTAGTTTGATGTAGAGACATTTGTTGAGTTTTGCTTTTGTTGCCTTTGCTTTTGGTGTCAAATCCAAAAAAAAATCATTGCCAAGACCAATGACAAGGAAATTACCACCTATGTTTTCTTCAGGGAATTTTATGGTTTCAGTTCTTACATTAAAGTCTTTAATTCATTTTCAATTACTTTTTGTGTATTGTGTAAAATAGTGATCCTGTGCAAACTATGCAGTGATAGTGATCCATGCAAACATTCTTCTGCATGTCGCTGTCCTGTTTCCCCAATGCCATTTATTGAAGAGACTCTCCTTTCTACATCCTATATTCTTGGCTCTTTTGTTGTAAATTAATTAACTATATATGCATGGGTTTATTTCTAGGCCCTCTATTCTGTTCCACAGACCCATGTGTCTGTTTTCACGCCAATACCATACAGTTTTGATTACTATAGCTTTGTAATATAGTTTGAAATCAGGGAGCATGGTGCCTCCAGCTTTGTTCTTTGTCAAATTGCTTTGGCTCTTTGAGTTCTTTTGTGGTTCCATACAAATTTTGGAATTGTTTGTTTCAGTTCTAGTAAAAAAAAAAATGTCACTGGAATTTTCATAGGGATTGCATTGAATCTGTAGATTCCTTTGGGTAGTATGGACATTTTAACAATATTAATTCTTTCAATCCATGAGCACAGAGTATCTTTCCATTTATTTGTATCTTCTTCAATTTATCAGTGTCTTATAGTTTTCAGTGGTCTTTCACCTCTTTGATTGAATTTATTTCTAGGTATTTTATTCTTTTTGATGCAATTATAGATCAGATTATTTTCTTAATTTGTTTCTGATAGTTTGTTATTTGTGTAAAGAAATGCAACCAATTACTGTATGTTGATTTTTTATCGTGCAACTTTACGGAATTCATTTATTAATTCCAACAATTTTTTGATGGCAGCTTTAGGGTTTTCTGTATATAATATATGTCATCTGCAAATAGTTTTACCTCTTCCTTTCCAGTTTGGATGCCTTTTATTTCTTTTATTTACCTAAGTGCTGTGGGTAGGATTTACAATTCTATGTTGAATAAAATTGGTGAGAGTAAGTATCCTTGTCTTGTTCCTGATATTAAAGTGTGATGTTAGCTATGGGCTCCTCATATGTGGTCTTCATTACATTGAGCTACATTCACTCTGTACCTACTTTGTTAAGAGTTTTTGTCATAAACGGCTATTGAGTTTTGTCAAATGCTTTTCTGCATCTATTGAGATGATCATATAATTTCATCCTTCATTTTGTTAATGTGTATATTATGTTGATTGATTTGTGGATGTTGAACCATCCTTGCATCACTCGAATAAATCCCATTTGATCATGATGTATGATCCTCTTAATGTATTATTGAATTTGGTTTGCTAATATTTTGTTGAGGATTTTTTCATCTATGTTCATCAGGAATATTGACTCCTAATTTTTCTTTCTTGTGGTGTCCTTATCTGGTTTTGGTTTCAGGGTAAAGCTGGCCTTGTAAAATGAGTTTGTAAGTGTTCCCTCCTCTTATTTTTCATTACAGTTTGAGAAAGATTTATGTTAATTTTTTGAAAGTTTGGTACAATTCCCTAGTGAAGCCATCTGGTCCAGGACTTTTTTGTTTGTAGGGAGTTTTTAAATTACTGATTCAATCTCCTTACTAGTAATTGGTATGTTCACATTTTCTAATTCTTCGTGGTTTAGTCTTGGAAGATTGTAAATTTCTAGGAATTCATCCATTTCTTCTAGGCTGTCCAATTTTTTGGCATACATTTTTCATAGTAGTCTCTTATGATCCTTAGTAGTTCTGTGGTATCAATTGCAATGCCTCCTTTTTCATTTCTGATTTTATTTATTTGGGCCCTCTCTCTTTTTTTCCTGGTGAGTCTAGCTAAAGTTTTGTCCTTTTTGCTTATCTTTTCCAAGAACCAGCTCTTGGCTTCATTGATCTTTTTTATTGTCTTTTTCTCTATTTATTTTTGCTCTGATCTTTGTTATTTCTTTTCTTCTACCATCTTTGGGCTTCATTTATTCTTCTTTTTCTAGTTCCTTGAGGTGTAAAGTAAAGTTATTTGATATTTTTCTTATTTTTTGAGGTAGACATTTATCACTGTGAAATTGCCTCTCAGAACTGCTTTTGCTTCATCCTATGCATTTTGGGATGTTGTATTTCCATTTTCATTTGTCTCAAGGAATTTTTTTGATTTTGCTTTTGATTTCTTTATTGATGCACTGGTTTTTCAGTAGCATGTTGTTTAATCTTTACACATTTGTGAATTTTCCAGTTTGCTTCTTATAAGTGATTTCCTAGTTTCAAACCACTGTCGTCAGAAAAGATACTTGGTATGATTTTAATCTTCCTAAATTTGTCAGACTTGTTTTGTGGCCTAAAATGATCTGTCATGGACAATGTTCCATGTGCACTTGAGAAAATTAGAAAATTGTGTATTCTGTTACTTTTGGATAGAATATTCTGTATATATCTGTTAAGCCTCTCTGGTCTAATGTGTCATTTAAAGCCAATGTTTCCATATTGATTTTCCGTGTGGATGATCTATCCACTGGTGTAAGTAGGATATTAAATTCCCCTACTACTATTGTATTGCTGTCTACTTCTCCCTTTATGTCTGTTAAAATTTGTTTTATATATTTGGGTGCTCCTAAGTTGGATATGTGGGTATTTAAAATCGTTACATCTTTTTGTTGGATTGATCCCTTTATCATTATGTAATGTTCTTATTTGTTTCTTGTCTTTGTTTTAAAGTCTATTTTGTCTACCCCAGCGTTCTTTTGGTTTTCATTGTATGAAATACAATTTTCCATCCATTCATTTTCAGTCTGTGTGTATCCTTAGATCTGAAGTGAGTTTCTTATAGGCATAATACAGACGAGTTTTGTTTTTTATCCATTCAGCCACTCCATGTCTTTTGATTGGAGAATTTACTCCATTTACATTTAAAGTACTTTTTGAAAGGTATGTACTTATTGCCATTCTGTTGTTTTCTGGCCGTTTTGGAGTTTCTCTATTCCTTTCTTCTTGCTCTCTTCCTTTGTGGTTTGATGATTTTCTTTAGTGTTTGCTTAGATTCCTTTCTCATTGTCTTTTGTGTATCGCTATAGGTTTTTGCTTGGTGGTTAACATGAAGTTTACATATAACAATTTAGATCCATAACAGTATACAGATCTTCCTCAAATTATGGTAGAATTACATCTTAATAAACCCAATATTAAGTTGAAAATATCATTAACTGAAAATGAATTTCATACACGTAACCTACCAAATATCATAACTTAGCCTAGCATACCTTAAACATGTTCAGAACACTTCCATTTAGCCTACAGTTAGGCAAAATCATCTAACACAAAGCTGATTTTATAATAAAGTCTTAAATATCTCATGTAATTGATTGAACACTGAACTGAAAGTGAAAAAATAGCATGGTTGTGTGGGTACAGAATGGTTGTAAGCATATCAGTGCTTTACCCTCATGATCATGTGGCTGATTGGGAGCTGCATCTTGCTGTCCAGCATCATGAGAGAGGATCCTACTGCATGTCACCAGCCCCAGATGCATCCTAAAGCCCTACATTTTTATTACCCAGCCCCCTACATGTCTTGTTTTTGACGTCATATCTTACATCTTTTTATCTTGTATATCCCTTAATTATTGTAGCTATGGTTATTGCTACCTTTGTCTTTTATTTTAACCTTTAGCTAGCTTTATAAGCATTTAATACACTACCTTTCTAATGTGTTCACCTTTACCAGTGAAATTCATACTTTCATATGTTTTCTTGTTACTAATTGGCAACCCCCTCTACTTCAGGTTAAAGAAGTCCCTTAACATTTCTTGTCTGATTTAGTGGTGCTGAACTCCCTTAGCTTCTGCTTGTCCGGAAAACTCTTAATCTCTCCTTCAATTCTGAATAATAACTTCACTGGGTAATGTATTTTTCGTTAGTAAAGTATTTCAGTGCTTTAAATATATAGTGCCACTCCCTTCGGGCCTATAAGGCTATAGCTAAAAAACCTGCTGATAATTCTACGGGGGTTTCCATATGTGTAACAAGATGTTTTTCTCTTGCTGCTTTTAAGAATCTCACCTTGTCTTTAATTTTGACATTTTAATTATAATGTTTCTTGGTGCAGGTCTTTTTGGTTTCAACTTTTTTGGAACTCTATAGCCTTCCTGGATCTTGATATCTGTTTCCTTATCCAGGTTAGAAAAATTTTCAGCCATTAGTTCTTCAAATAAGTTTTCTGCTTCTTTCTCTCTCTCTTCTTCTGGGACCCCTATAATGTGAATATTAGTCCCCTTGACGTTGTCCCATAGGTCCCTTAAGCTATCTTCACTATTTTTTCACTTTTTCTTCTTGTTGCATTATTTGGGTGCATTTTTCTGCCGTCTTTGAGTTCACTGATCCTTTCTTCTGCATCACCTAGTCTGCTGTTGAATCCCTCAAGTGTATTTTTTAGTTCAGTTATTATATTTTCAGTTCTGTGACTTCTGCTTGGTACTTTCATATATTTTCAATCTCTTTGTTGAAGTTCTTACTGTGTTCCTATATTCTTCTCTTGCGTTCAGTAAACATCTTTACGACCATTACTTTGAACTTCTTACTAGGTAATTTACTTCCCTCCATTTCATTAAGTTTGTTTTCTGAGGTTTTATCTTGTTCTTTCTTTTGGAACATCTTTTTCTGTTTATTCATTTCGTTTGACTATGTTGGTTTCTATGCACCAGATGAAACAGTCACTTCTCCTGGTCTTGAAGGATCCACCTTGTATAGAAGATGAATCATTGTTCAACCCTGCCCTAGCTCTTGGTTGTCTCTCAACCCTTTGTGATTTTCCAGGCAGCCTATTTTATCTTTAATAGCTCCTGGTAGTTGAGGGGGTGACAACACTAGTCAGTGTCCCAAAGGGGAGCATCCTAGTGAGCACCTAGATTCAGCCTGATTAGAAGCTAGACTCTCCTCAGACAGCAGGTTTTAAAGAATGTTAATATATGCAAGCTTGTGGGACCACACGCATAAGCCCCACTGGCCTCCAGAACCAGGCAATCTGAAGGTGTCCCCTGGTTAGCAGTTGCAAAAATCAGGGCTCAGAACAAGTGTACAAACCCCTTTCTGGGAGATACTGGTGAGCTGTAGCGAAGGAATGGGGAATTACAAAGATGATACCCCATGGCCTATGTGCCCTGAGATCACCTCCAGAGCCTCTAGATGTGTGCCAACCCTGCAATCTGCCCCTAAGGCCAAAGCTCCAGGACTGGCAGTGTCCTGGAGGTGGGAGTCTGGCAAGAACTGTCTCTCTGGTTGGTAGAGTCCCAGGGGACCCAGAATGCAATCCGCTGCCCAGCAGAGCTAGGTAAACAAGGGTATCCCCTCAGCAGCAGTCATAAATCCAGGGCACTGGTAATAAAAATTGGGGTACCAGACACATATAAAAGCTCCCCTCCAAGAGATGCCAGTATTTTGGAGCAGAGCAGAGGGAGAGTGCAAAGATAGTGCTCACATCTCTGAGGTCTCTGGAAAGGTTTATGGGCAGCCCTTAGATGTGTTTAATTTGAAGCCTGCCCCTCATGCTGCAGCTAGAAGCTAATCGGCCTCCTTTGCAGAAAGACTGAACTCCTGGGTCTGCTGCCTCTTGCTATGCTATGCTCAGGAGTTTAGGAACTCTTGATTGTTGACAGTCTCGAAGGACCTGAAGCAAGTATAAGCTGCCCTGGTCACCAGAGCCAGGCAATGGAGAGGTGTCCCCTGACAGCAGCCACAAAAATCAGGGCACTGGACAAGAGGATAACCTCAGTTCTGGAAGATACCAGCAGGCTGGAATGAGGCAGAGAGGGAGAGGGCAGAGTTTGTGTCCACTGGTCTCTGTTCCCTGAGGGCACTTCCATAAGCTCCAGCAAGTATGCCAACCGGAAGCCTGCCCCTCCGGCCACAGCTCTTGGACAAACAAATAGACCCCTGGCTCAGAAAGACTGGGAGAGTGTTTGGGTCTGCTATCTGTGCAGTGTGCTGGGAATGGTAGCCTGCCAGCACTATCTCTCCAACTGTTACAGCCCAGCGGGACCCAAGAATGCAAGCTCCCAGGGGCCTCCAGGACCAGGCGATCAAGGGCCATCCTCTGGGTGGTAGCCACAAAACTGAGCTACCAAGGGTAAAACCGGAGCACCAGATGTGCTTAGAAGCTCCCCTCTGGGAGACACTGGCCCTCAATAGCGCAGCAGAGGGAGAGGGGGAAGATGGTGCTCACTGGCTGGAGCAAAGCAAAGATAGCACCTGCTAAAGAAAAAGAAAAGAAAAAGGGGAAAAAATGAAAGGAAAAAAAAAGAAGAAATTTAAAAGGGAAAGAAAGAGGGGAAAGTGATGGTGCTTGCCAGCTTTAGCAAGCGACCAAGCAAAATGGCACCCACTGTGCAAAGGCCCTGCAGGTCTGGTGAAGATGAGCCCCACTGGTGTTCAAAGCCAGATGTTTGGGGCTTATGTCTCAGGCCAGTCTTAAAATTTGGGATGCCTGATGTGTGATACAAACCCTTCAATCTTCCGGGAGAAGCTCAGGGTTGGGTTCCCTCCTGATTCTGGGTCACTGTACCAGGGATGGGGTTTACGGTGAGACTGTATCTCAACCCTTCCTACCCACTTCAATGTGGGTTCCCTCTTCTTTGCCCCATGGGAAGAGGTTGCTTTCCCAGTTTTTAGATTTCTTTTCAGAGGAAATTGTTCCACTTGTAGCTGTAGATTCCTTGTGTCTGTGGGAGGTGGCGAGGTCAGGATCTTCCCATGTTGCCATCTTCAACCAGAAGCTCACTTTAAACTTTAAATGATATTCTCCTTCCATGGAGGTTTGACTGACTTTTCTACTTGTTGACATTAGTTCATGTTGTCAACAGTTGGGCACTAAATCTCAGAAAACATTGACCTTGAGATTAAAAAGTAGGGCAGGGAAAGCTGCTAGTACAACATGCTAACCTAACCTATCTGAACAGGACAGGGTCAAGTTCATACTCAAAACCACAGGGTGCTGTGAAGTACCATGATTTCATACTTGTGTTGTGATGTCATTTTGTTGTAACATTAAAGCCAAGAGTCCTCCCCACCCAAGGGCAATGACAATTTCCCAGAAGGCTCATTTCTCAGAGCCAAAGCTCCAAAAGATGCCAGAGCAACCCATGCTGATACTTAGTCTCATGTTATTTCTCAATTTTATGCTTAATTTGCTCCTTTTGGTTTTATGTATTTTGACACAGCCAAGTGTATGTGGGGATTTCCCCATAGTCCTTTAAATGCTATAAAACTTTAATATAGGGAGATAAAAACAATAGTAAGCCATGCCTCCAAGCCCTCACATTTAGTTCTTCATTTGAGTTAGACACTAACCAGTTTTAGGTACTGATTTTGACTTTCGAGTACTCGCACCGCTTTAAATGCCCTTGTGCGTTTCCTTAACCTCTTGCCCCCACCCAAATGAAAATGATGTTCTGCCCATAAGCTGGGCATGTTACACCCACTGATTGCGCAAAATGGCATCTTTACAGTTCGTAAGTTCTTATCATAATGGCCTATGTCGTACATGAGCCAATGCAATTTAATATGGTCTTAATATGGTTCAGAATAAAGCCAAGATGGATGCCCAATTCCCAATTTTAGGCATGCAACCCCGAAATGTCTTTTTGGACCAAATGAAATAATGCTCCTGGAAGTCTGTTGAGTTAGTCTGTTTTCAGCATAATTGCCTTCTCTCAGCTTCCTAATACCCTTAAAACCTCTGAGAGTCTTTAAATGTACAAAGTTCAACAAAAATACCTTCGAAGTAGATTAGTTCTAATTATGTCTAATATTTGTTTGCTGCTTTATTGAATCAACTACATTTGTTTAAAAAAGAAAAGAAATTCACTTAACTGCACGTCAGTCACCCAAATTTTAAGTGTACAAATGAAATGGAAAACATTTATTACACAAATTTAATTTCAATTCTAAGAAATAAACATGCAAATTAGATAGAGTTCAATTTGCAGATGCTAATCCTCATCCTTGATCTTATTCCTTTCCTCCCTGATTTTCAGTCTGTGCCTCTCCTTGATTCCTAGGGAGCCAGGCAGCAAGAGGTTTGGTTTTTCACAGTCGGTGGATCACTGTTTTAAAGAAGTGTTATATTTAGCACATCTGGCATAGTAGCAGTAAACAAACATTATAGTCTTTGTAACACTTTTGTGCAGGTGCCTTCCCCCTGATTTTATTAGGTCTATGCCTTCCCAGCCTCTGTGTTCATTACACCTGAAATGACCCATCTCGGCTATGGAGGAGTCCCTAGACATAAGTTATGAATTAATGTTTCAAAAAACAAACTCCAATTGAGCCTAATACAGGGGAAAATTACTATTTGCAAAATAATGTGATTCCGGGGCTTAAATTACATTCCCTTGACCAACGACAACCTCCTTTATTACTTTTTTATTTCCTGGAGGTTTTCCCTGGAGGCTCCCCACCCAGAAAGAGTTGCCAATTCAAGTTGCAGTAGGACCAATGTTGCTTTTTTTTTTTTTACATATGCAGCTCCGGAGGGGAACGGGCGGGGGCGGGCGGCGAGGGGAGAATAACTGCTTGGTCCTGCAAAGACATCTGTTTCTCATCTCCGTTTGCTGTGGCAAAGGAGAAGAAAGTCTTTTGCAAAGGGTGGGAAAGGCACAGATTTTTTTTTTTTAATCACACGCACACACAACAACAACAGAACTAAACCAAATAAAAAAAAAAGAGAGAGAGAGAAGACATCTCAGAAGGTTGCAGAGTGAATACGTTATCCGGCTGGAGCGAGCCCCCAGGGCTAGGGCGGGAGCCGGGGAGCGCGTGGGGTCTGGGCTGCGGGCTGGAGCTGGGCCCGCGTGTCCCCGGGCACCGGGAGGGGAGGGGAGGGGAGAAAGGGGAGGAGAGGGAGGAGGGAGGGCGGGAAGGAGGGAAGGAGGCAGGGGGCGGGCTGGGGTGGGGGTGAGGGGAAGGCGCCCCGTGTGCTGCCTGAGGAGCGGCGGCGGCGGCGGGAGCAGAGGGAGGGCGGGAGAGCGGGCGCGCTTGTCATGTTCCCTCTCTCACCCTGGGGGCATCCTGCAGAACCTCTCCTCGGAAATCCACGGGGAAATGGCAAACAGGATTGACGGGTTTCACACGCTCCTCGCTAGACAGAGCCGCTCATTACCATAACCGTCTGCAGCGACGGCGGCGCGGCGCCCGAGTCGCGGCGGCGGGACCAGCCGGGACCCTCGCCCGCCGCGCACCAGCGTCCACCGCCGACCGGGCCGCCGGGCCGGGCCGGGCCCCGCGCGACTGTGCACCGGCGGCCGGGCTGGCGCCGAGCCCAGAGCGGACCAGCGGCCGCGCGAGCGCTCCGGCCGCCGCCTCCCGGCTGACCCCGCGGTAAGAGCCGGGCCGGGCGCGGGCGGCGAGGCCAGGGCGGGCGGAGGGCGAGGGCCGGTCCCCGCGGGCGTTTGCGCGCGTCCACTGGCACCCCCGCGGCCTCCCGCGCGCCTTCCTCGCGCTGGGGCTGCGCCGGGGCTGCCGAGTGGACGCGCGCCGGCCGGAGCGGGACCTGGGCGGCGCGAGGACCAGGACACCGCCGGGGCGGAGCGGCGGCGCGGGCTTTTCCCGGGGCTGGCGTGCGCCGCGGGGCCTTTACCGGGGCGGGAACCGCTGCCGCCTGCGCGCACTGAGCCGAGTCCGGGGGCGGGTGGGGATGGCAGTCCCGGTGAGCCCCCAGGGTCCTCGGCTGCTGCTCCCTTCCTTCCCCTAGGGAACGGGGGGTCAGTAGGAGGGATGCCCCGGGGTCAGGTCGCCGCGGCGCTGGGCAGGTGGAGAGGGAGGGATTGTGGATGTCAGGAGAGCGCGTCTGCGAGAAAAAAGGAATAGCTGCAGGAGCTGACACCTTCTGTCCTCCGCCACCTCCGCCCCCGCACTCTCCTCCCCGGCAGCCGAGCCGCGCTGCGGGCGGCGGCGGCTGCTCTGTCCTCAGCTCACCTCCCCGGCGGGCTCGGCTGCTGCCCGCCTGGTCCACGCCTCCGCCTCTCTCCTCCCTTCCTCCCCTCCCGCCTCCTGGGCCCTAGCAACTTTCCTGAGTGCCCGGCTGGGGCCACGGAGGCGGGGGGGGGGGGAGAGGCTGCCCCCGGGCCCAGGGTGGCGCGGACAGGGCAGCCGCCCGCGGGTGGTGCGGGCGCTGTCCCCCGGCGCCCGGGTCCCACGGCCGCGCAGGACGCTCCCGCAGCCGCGGGCTCCGAGTGGGCTGGGCCGGCGAGGGAGGGAGGGCCGGGCAGGCATCTGCTGCGGGCTGGAGCGCGGGGCCCGGGCCAGCCTCGCCAGAGCCCTGCCAGCCGCCGTGAGTCATTTCCTTGGAATCCTACCTTTGGTGTTTATTTCCCTTAGAAGGAAACTTGTTTAAAAAAAAAAAAAGAAGAAGAAGAAAAGAAAGAAAGAGTAATAATAGCTCTTATTCTTCAGGAGAGGCGCACGGCTCCGGCACCGTGGAAAGACAACTTGCCTTTGTTCCCAGACACTTGGGGTGGTGTTTACTTTCTCCTTCGGCCGGCGGCCGGCAGGGCTCCGCTCGCTACCCGGGAAGGGGCCCAGGGGCGGCGGCACCGACCCCTGGGGGTGTGTCTGTGCGGGAGCCCGGACGCGGTGCCTGCAGGGATTCGGTTCTCCAAACCTCACCACCCCAGTCTTGGGCCTGGGATGGGGAGACCTGGCGCCAGGGCTCGGACACCCGTACACCCCATCTTCTCCTTCAGGCCCAGCACCCGCGTTCCTAGCCCCAGGACCTGACCTAAAGCTCCTGGCCTCTCGAAGCTACAGCTGAGAAACGCACTTCCCGGGGCAGACAGGTGTACTGCAGGGACTGGCAGAAAAGCGACATCTGTCTATTTAGACGGGTTGAAGGATTTTCTTCCACCCATTCAGCCCCTTCCATCACCACCACCAGCAGCTGGACGAGCTGTTGGCATCTTGTTAAGCACAGCGTCGAGGTCGGGGGCTTGATTGCACCTGGGCAGCACACTGAAGACTGCCAGCACCAAAGGTGCATTGGAAATATCAGCCCTTTACGGCTCTGCGTCTCAGTGTGGGAATCAGATCTCTAAGGGCTATAATGCTCTTAGTGTTCTCTAACTTCCAGTGAGAGATGGGGGGAGGGGTGGGCAAAGAATGACCAGGAGCCCCTGTTAGATTCAAGGTGCCACTAAACCTAGCTAGCCTGTTCTGTGTGCCAGCCATTCCTATTAGCATTAGAATGGCTCTCAGGAAAGAACAAGCCTAACTCATCTGGAAAAACCAAATTGTATAGCAACGCCTGGTAACTTTACGATGAACATTTGCTGGAAAATCATGACATTTAGCCCTCAGCCTTCTGGGAATGCTTGAGGTGTCATTGCACTACTTCCAGTGGGTTTCAGAGCAGATATGCTGGAGCCTGGGCATGGGAGGTTATTTTTTTGTTTTAAACCCATGTATAGACCAAACACACTTGAACAGCCTTCTTTTGACTCTACTCACTTCTGATGTTAAAAAAAAACAAATTTTACCATAAATGTACATCTTTGGGGTTATATCTAATATTAGCAGCACGTGGATTGAAACTTCTGCACTCGGTAGCAGAATTACAATGTAAATTTCATCATACAGAGAATAATAACGGTTTGGATCTGCACATATAATACACATGAAGAGTCATGTGAAACAGTGGTGCATAGCACCACACACTCCCAGGGCTTCACGAATGTGGCACTTGCCTTCTTAATTTATTAACATCCCGGCATAATTTCTCAATAGACTAGAAAGAAAGGCTCAACTGCAAAATCTCCTCCCCACTCCCAAATAATCCGGAGTCATTCCTGTTTTGTTGAGACTTAGAAATATCGTTTGTGGCACTGAGCTTCTCCGGCTTAGGAGTTTGTGTGTAAAAGTTTCCAGTTCAAGAAAGAAAAACTTAAGAGAAATCAGATATCGTAATGGAAAGAAAGAGCCAAGGTAAAAGGACTATGCTGTGTTTCAAGTTCAGATGCATCCTGATAGGATTTCATATGCTGGAATCAATACTAACAAATAGAAACCCTGAAATCCTTAACAACCAAAAAAGCTACAATGATAAGTCATTAAAATGGAAACAAACTCTTAGGAACATAAAATAGCACAGGGCCCATATAATGTCCTATTAAACAAAGGTAATGGCTTCTAGGGGGCCTACAAATGCTTCACTTTCTTAAGGGGCGTGGATTTGTCAACCTCCTCTGGTTTTATGTCATAAAAGTTCAACATAGACAAAAAGCTTGGGTCCTATTCCCAGAATCCAGCACAAAAGTGAGTGTGAATTTCAAGCTGGAAAATACTGTTGCAGTCAGTGAGAGAGGGCTACTGACAAAAAGCTATAATTCATGAGCTCCTGGCAATAGCACTTACTGATAAAACTGTCTTTTATAATAGGTTAAGAAATTAGACCATTTATGAGAGTCTCCCAGGGAATAAATTATCATGAGGTTTGATACCTTGTTTGGATGCCGAGTTTGAGGGGTGATAGACAGAATAGCTTAGTTTATCAAATCAATGTAGTGTAAATTTTTTGATGACTCAAGAGCAAAATAAATGGCATGTCCCACCATTTCCTCTTAGAAAATAATCGAACCTCTCTCTCTCTTTTTTCTTCTTTTTTTTTTGTAATAAGGTTTTACTTGCAGTGAGTCCCTGGCTGCTGCCTCTTTGGGGGGCATTTTAAAAGAGAAAGGGATAGGTGGGTTAGCAGCCCAAATCAGCTGGGTCCTCATGCCAGCCACTGACACGGACATTTCCCCTGTTCATCCTTCGGTGAGGTTGGGACGGAAATTAGGATCTCAAAGAGAAGCCTGGGTAAAGGATGGAGTCATTGCTGCCAAGAGCTGCTCTGTTAGCCGTTAGAATCTTGTCACTTCAGTGAAGCCATTTCCCCTTCCCCTGGTGGTTTTCCTCCTTGTACCTGGAAGTGGACCCTTGTTAGAACACATAGGTAATCATAATCTCTCGCTGGACAGCAGTGGATTCACCCTTTCCCAAAAACGTTAGGAGCTGCGTAATTTGAAGAAGAAAGCATGCACTAGACCCTTAGCATATATTTGAAAGACAATCAATCTTCAGAAAGCAGGCCTGACATCGCTCTTTGCGACAGTTCTTTAAATGGCGAAGTGGGATAGTGGAGGTTCAGGTCTTGTAAAAGGAACCAGCGGTTAATAAGGTGCAGAGGCTTCTCTGCTGTCACCACTGATCTCTGGCCCGTTGGTCTTTTTGACGGAGAATCAAACTCGCCTCCCCCTTGAACTCACCCTTGACCCTGCCTTGAACCTTAGCTGGGACCAGGTGAAGACCCCGCACCCCGGTGGAAATGGCCCACACCACCTAAGTCATGCAGGAGCCGCACGGGCATCAGGGAGCAGAGGCTCCCAAGTCTCCCCGCAGGCCCCAGGCAGGGGCGTGAACTGGAGAGGAGGGCCGCACTGTGGTGCCTCTTGGAAAGTTCCTGCCTTGTGCCTGGGCCTTGCCGAGGAAAGAGTTGTCGGCTGCCTCTGGCCCTCAAGCCCTGGCTCCTGTTTAATATTCTGCCTGCTCCGTGGATGTTGTGCTTGGCTCCTGTGGGGCTGCGACTCCCGGCTTGAAACTGGAGCCAATTTTCTGTCTTCATCTTACAGTGTTTTGACTGGAGGCAGATCCAGTTCAGGCCGATCAGGGCTGGTGGAAACAACTACCAAGTGTGTCTCTGTCTGCTTCGTTTTGGGAGAAGAAAGTGGAGGGAGCCCCAGAATGTTGTAGAGAAACTGGCCCTGCGGAAAGGAGAGAAGGAGGGGGCAGCCGCACAGCCCCAAGTCCACCGAGCCGAGCCGAAGTAGGGATTAGGGTGGAGATTTCGGCCTCCCCACCCTTTCCGTTTGATTGATTAGCGGATTGCATCAAAGGAGACTCTGGGGGGGATTGACTAGAAAATTGATTTTGCCTTATTAATAGAAAGGAAGCGCAAGGGTTTTGGACATGCCTCTTAGCGGTACATTTTCTGCGGGAAGGTCAGGGGGAAAATGTGTCTAGGAGGCAAAGCAGCTGTCTCAAAGAGGGCTGAGGGGAATCTGAGAACAATAAGAAATGGGATTTTAAAGAACCGCCCATGAAATGCAGATTGCTGAACACAGAGGCTGAGCTAATAGCAGCGAGAGAGTTTGCTGAGGTTTTCTTTGAAAAAATAATAAAATGTTTCAGGGTGAAGGGGAGGACCGAGAAGTAAGTTTCCCAAAGCAAAGGAATGAAAATGCCAAGGCCATCCCCTGGCTTACTCTTGATTAGGGCTGTTTTCCTTCTTTTTCTCTTTCTTTCTTTCTTTCTTTTTTTTTTTTTTTTAGATCTGAGGCTGTCAGAGATGACTCTGGTTCTGTCCATGAATAGATTCTGCGAGCCCATTGTCTCGGAAGGAGCTGCTGAAATTGCTGGGTACCAGACACTATGGGAGGCTGACAGCTACGGAGGCCCGAGCCCCCCTGGGCCAGCACAGGCTCCTCTGCAGGGAGACCGGGGAGCCGGTCCCCCACTGGCAGGTACTGCCCTTGACCTTCCCCCGCCCCCCACTGCCCTCTGCAGCTCTGCAGCCAGACTAGTGTCTGGGGCACCCTTCTGAGCTGAGAGAGCTCCTGTTCCAGGGACTTCCCAGGCTGTCTGTTCACCTCTCATAAGTGAGTCCAGGGCTCCAGGGAGAGGGTCAGAGGTGATAACTTAAATTGCATTCAGACGAGTCTACACTTCTGCTGCTTCATGTGTAAGTCATGCCACCTATATTTTTAAAAGAACCAAACTTGATTTTTGAAACCCTGAGTTTGGGTTTTGGTTTTTCACCCTGTGGAACTGCATGGTTCTCTCAGAGCTACACGACCCCTGGTGAGCTTGACAATGAAATCTTTATCCCCTGAGACATAAAGGACTCTGCACTTTGGGCCAGAAGCTGTGTGTCTCCTCTTTTCATTAAGCACACAATTGGCTTTCGTATTCAGAGGGAAAATTTTTTAAATACAGAAGTATGTTCTTCCTGATTCTTTATTCTTCTATCCTAAGGTAAGTTCCTTGGATTTTTTGTGTAATACTACTTTAAAGAAAAAAACCCCCTACAATGTAAACTGTGTACTCCTTGAAGTTCATTTGGGATTAAAAGCTCTGTTCTTTCAAAATTAGACCCTACTTTAACCCATGGTTGACACGTTACATTTTTGAAAGAGTACAGAAGGACTCAAATTTTAATTTTAAGTTAAATTTTTTAATTTCATATTTTGAAAAGAGGACTATTCTAACTCTAATGTGCAGAGAGTCATTTGCTTTCTTACCCACAGCCGATAACATTTTAAAGTCATTTGGTTATTAGTTCTTACAGTTAAAGATGTATACATTTGAGCAGTGGACTTAATTAAACAATTTGAATCGATACTATCCTCCCCTTTCTGAATTTTGCTGTTTGTGCATAGAATTAAGATTCGGAGTATTTCGTAAATGCTGACATAGGTCATTTTCCTTTATGACTACCTAGAAATCCTGGCCTAGCCTGGGTCACAGAATTCTGTATGATAGCAAATATTAAGACAAATGTTTATTTTTAATCATCCCATGTACAGACAGATATGTAGCCAAGTTATCTTCTATAAGGAAATTAAAGGAAAGTATTTTGTTTGGAGAACCTTTGGCAAACCGCATGTCATTTGTCATATCTGATTTATTACCACAGGATCACATTACAGGGGAATTTCAAATCCTATAACAACATCCAAGATCACATACTTTAAGAGGAAGTATGTGGAAGAAGAGGATTTTCACCCACCACTCAGCAGCTGTAGCCATAAAGTATGTTTTTTTAATAGTCATTATTTTTATTAAGAGTTTAAGATACTTAGTTGCTTGATCCATTTCCAGAAATTAAATTGTTCCACCCAAGCAATGGAAATGAGCCACTTCTCAGCAGAACCATATTAATCGTTGTCACTTTTTTGGGTCCTCTGTTATTTTCACAAGTAGTCAAAAAAAGAGCCAGCAGGAGCTCCTCTACCCAGAAATAACAAAATTATATAATCCAAGGAACATCTTTTTTACAAATGACTTGATTGTTGTCAAGTCGTGTCAGTGGTTATGAGCAGTCCCATGTTTTCACCTGTATACCGAAATGCACTGTTCTTTCCTGACATCTCCCCCCTCTCCACTCTCTAGGTCTCAAGGCCAAAGCCCCTTCTGTGTGTGCCCGCCTGGGAGCTGTTCCCTAGGGCCTCTTTTGACCCCTTAGAGGTAGACTCACTATCCCTTGAATGTGTGGATGCAAGTAGAAACACGCACTTCATCGTACACTCATCACATAGGTGTAGTTTGTTAAAATATGTAATTCATTCCCTAGAAAAGACCACAGCTAACTCTTCTGCATGGTTAAGAAGAAAATAATGGGATCCAGGAAGTGCCTAGAAGTATGAAACTGGCCACCTAAGCTTTTCAAATACCAGTTCTTTTTCCTTATGTTTCTCTTCCTTTAAAAACTATCTACAGATTTAATCAAGGAGGGTGTAACCCAGACCATAGTTGTCTGAGATGCAGAGAGGGTTTTTAATGTTTCAATTCATCTTCGTCTGTGTCTCCTCTTACCCCCTCTCCTTGCCACCCCACAAGCCTGTCCTTCAGCTGTTACCTTGACCTTGCTCATAAAGATGTCGACATGCATTGACAGGTGCTGGGCTTTTCTCTGAATGTATAGTTCCTGCCTTTGGTTAGCCTGGGCTGGATTTGTTCACAGTTCCTCAGGTCATGCTACCAGGTGACTTTTTTTTTTTTTTTTTTTTAATGACCTGGAAGAGCTGGTTGCCCAGACATAATCAGTTTATTTCCTCTTTCATTTCTGTGTTATGGTTGTAGCCGTTTCCGAGTGGCTGCTGGATTTGTACCAGTCATCACCCCAGTGATAGTATCACACTGCTCAGAAGTGAGTCTTCTCATTTCCTCCCTGTATCTCTCCTCCTGCCTGGCCCCAGAAGGAAGACTGCTTTGCCCCTTCCACCGACAGAGACTTTCAGGGCCTCAATTATTGTTGTCCCTCAATCAAGTAAGGATAATTACAAGTGTGAAAGCCAGAGGGACAGTACTGAACGCAGCTCTCATGCTCCTGGCCAGGGTTTGAAGTAGACTTCCTATGACCTGCATTTTGACATCCTTCCAAAGACACTTAACGGACATATAATACATGAGTATGCGTGTGCGCGCACATGGGTTAGTATACACACACGTAAAACTTCAAGTGTTCTAAGAGTACTGCTTGATGGGTTTCACAGAGTGAACATATCCCTGTAACTAGCATCCAGATCAAGAAACAACATAACCAGCAACTGAGAACCCCTCCTTGTGCGCCTCGTTACTACCTCTCTGCCCTCCGGAGAAACTGCTCCCCTGAATTCTAGCAGAGCAGATGAGTGTTGTGTGTTTTGGCATCTCCCTCACTGGGCCACAGAAGCTCAGACGACCTGACCTGTCCCTGCTGTGGTCTGCCCTGGGACCCAATCCCACGCTGTCGAGGCGGGAAGGGCGGGTCATTAGCAGCACTAGGGACAGCATCCCTAAATGAACCTGGGAGAAACAGGACCCCAGCATTCCCAGATCCAGCAACTGCCCAGGAAGAAATATACTGTGATGGCATGTTTACATAGCCCATATCCTCTAAGTTTTCTCTTCCTTTTTTCATTTTTAGACCATCTCGATTTTTGAGGAACGAGCCCATATCCTGTATATGTCATTAGAAAAGCTCAAGTTTATCGATGATCCTGAAGTGTACCTCCGGAGATCTGTCCTTATAAACAACTTGATGAAACGGATCCATGGCGAAATTATCATGCAGAATAACTGGTGCTTTCCTGCCTGCTCGTTCAATGGCACCTCTACCCAAGAGTGGCTTATGGCTCAAGACTGCCCTTACCGAAAACGACCGCGGATGGCCAAAGAGGAGTGTGAGAAGTTCCATGCCTGCTGCTTTTACCAAGAATGTGGTGGTCACTACCTAAACCTACCCCTTTCTGTCCATGCTAGTGTCGGAAGTGCCTCCACCACTGCCCCCTCTTCCTCCTCATCTTCCTCTTCCTCCCCCCCTCTGCCTTTACCGAGTTGTTCCCACCAGGTGGATTTCGATGTAGGCAGCGCACCTGTTTACAAGAGTGATGGCCAGGTTCCCGCCAATGAAATCTTTGTCACTGATGTCAGGTCACTAGGTGTTGAGGAAAAGGCCACATTCAGTGATGAGAAGGCAAATAATGACACCGATAGGGATGGTGGCCCCCTAAGCCATGAACCTGTGGGAAACGACCTTGCTTTTGAGTGCAAAGGCCAATTTTATGATTATTTTGAGACTGGATATAATGACAAAAGCAATGTGAGTGAGTCTTGGAAAAAGTCCTTAAGGAAAAAGGAGCCTTCACCAAGTAACAAGCCGTGCTGTGGCAAAGGGAATAAACTATGAGCCATCTTTTCACCGAACTCCGGAAGCATGCCCAGCATGATCAATTAGCTCTCATAAATTTTATTTTGAATGGATTTTATAGTTTTGTACAACTGATAAAATTATGCCATGAACACGCCGTGTCGTTTTAATGCCTGGAGAGCAGACTGCATACAACAGATGTATAGTAGGCATCAGCGAGCTACTTACAAATGTGGTGAGGTTACCAAGAGAACAGTCGACTTAATGCTTAAAAGTATACCTTCGTTTTCTCACAGAAAAGGTCAGTAGATCAGACTGGGGGACAAGGTGCCCTTGTGATCTTTCCATGACCCCCAAGGAGCCTGTCACTAGCCAAGAAACGGCAACATGTGTGCCAATTAATTAGGTAGGTAGTTGGTGAGCAAAGCAACATAACCAACAAAGGATGTCTGCTTCTTCTCTATGATACCGTATTTTTTTCTGAATAAAAGACTGAAGACAGGGAGCTAGATGAAGTGGCTTCACCGTGCCGTTAAGGACTTGTCTTGAACAGTCTTGCATGACAGATGAAAATAGGATGTAACATAATGAAACACCTGTCTAGGTGCGGCAATCAACAATGTGTGTAGAAGGGTAATCCCTGCGAGTTCCTGGCTTGCCTGTGATGCGTGATGAGGCAGTTAGAGAGGTGTTATACAGGGCGATTTTTGGTGCCTTACTTTATCTTAATTTTTGCCAATGTGAAAATTAAGGATAAATCAGAGTTACAGCAGGGATTTAACAAACAGGAAAAAAAATACACAGGGTGGATCAATATTGTTTGGAAACCGTTCACTTCGAAACTATTGTGTTCAACTTTTGATTCAACATCTCTACTCTTCCTTTGTTTTTGATGCCCAATTGCTTTTGGATTTGGCATTTTTAGAAAGGGATGGGGGAAACAATAGAGCTGTTAGAAACCAGCACTAAGCTGCTTGAGCTTTTCTATGGCAACGGGTCTGTTGCTGGGGTTGGGGGTTTTGGGGTTTTGGGTTGTTTTGTTTTGTTTTCTTGTCCGATGAAGTTCATGAACCAGTGGCATGCATTATACTTTAATCTGTTTTGCATCATTTCACTCGTTTAGATTATAAAAGCATGTGGTTTTTTATATATGACTTTTGCTGTTGATTAAGAAGCACAATGTTAATAAATGATGTGGTGATCAATAAGGTTTTATCTTAAAGAATGTAAAGACTTTAGTTTTTGGAAAGTTATTTTGGAGAAATGGGACTCAGTTGGCAATAGTTACTATGTATTTGGTCAACAGTGTTCTCAATGATTTCTTTAATTTGTACATTTGCAAGAGTGTTCAGAGTGCCCCTCTGACCGTCCGTCCTCCTACTCCAGCCAACTCCTGCTAAACTGTATTCCAATTTCCAAGGTTGCTAATTGACTTGGGCCTCCTTAAACAATACTTCACAGGAACCAAATGCCAAACGGAGGAAAGAAGTAAGTCCTCCCAGTTTCTCCAAGATAAAGCTTTTTTATTATTGCTGTTAATATTAAATATAGGTCTCATTCATACAGTGTATGAGTAGGGTCGTCATTTGGACAATGTCCACAAGGACCAATTTTTAAACATGTTCTTGTGTTATGGCTAAATAGTCTAGTAATGTTTTGTCCTTTATTTTCAATATTTGATAAACATTTGATGTTGAAAACTTAGATGGTAGATGCTTGTATATGAACGTGTTGTAATAAAGTGAGGTTTTCTTGATATATATTTATTAAAATGATCAAAATTCACAAAGATTTTCTTATTTGAATGATCGTCGGCAATGTTTCTCTTTTCCTTTGCTCTTTCTCCTTTAAAAAACTCAAAATGTCTAGGGGGCAGTGGCCACACGGGCGTTCTCAAAATGAGAGACTACTTTAAGAGGTCAACCTGACAGGTGTTTTGGAGTGGTCTTAGGTTTCTGTGGATTAAGAAGCCAATGTTCATAAATGATGTGGTTGGTTATCAAGAAGCTTTTATCCTAAAGGATCTAAAGATTTTTCATTTTTACAAAGTTTCTGACCAAAAAAAAAAAAAAAGTATAACATAGATACTGAATGAATCTTGGCTGATTGCTTTATGAAATGTCAAATTGTCAAAACGATGACACGTACATCAATGGTCAAACAGCTATAGATTATTGCTGGTGGTATTCCATACAACTCTGTATGAAGGTTATTCTTAGAGGCTAATATTTTATTTGGTCAAGGGAGAAAGCTAGTTGGGTGCTTAATTGTCAAAGGTAACATTCTTATTATGAATGTAATACATCCTAGAGATTTAAATATGAAAGAGATGACATCCTTTTGCTTTTTAGAAGCCCCCAGCATTATCAGATGATGTTCCTTCTGATGGCCAAAGCTGTAAAAGGACAGAGCTGGTGAGTTTCCACGGCACTCACCTGAGCTGCGGGCTCAGGCATCCGCTCAGCAGAACCCGCTGAGCTGCTCTGCTAGACGGTTAGGGGCCTTTGAATTCAGCAGCATTAAAATCTGTAATTTTTAGTCATCGAGTTTTTGTCTCTAAGACATTTCTAGCATACCAAAAGACATGCCTCGTCCCCATTCCCCTGAAAAACCCCCTAAACACCCATCCAAATAAGAATGTTCCTTTTGTTGGTATGAGAGCATTTAGGGCCTCTTACGAGCCTGTATCACCATTGTTTTCTATACACAAACAATGAATCATGGAACACTACATTAATAACTAATGATGTACTGTATGGTCAGTAACATATAATAAATAAACATTTGAAAAACAAAAACAACAAAAAAGATACTCAGTTCGATTTTTCCAGGTGGCCAAGGCACAGATAATAATTTATTAACTGGGTTCTATAGTGCTGTCTCAGAGACTGGTAAAGCTGAGACACTCTTCACCCCACACTCTGTCTACCCACCTAAGACCGCCTTTTCTCACTGCTGTGCTTTGCTTTAACGAGAACCTGATAGGGCAGATTCCAGACTTTAAAAGTTAAATGAGGGGAAATCTTCACTTAAGAAAATGGCCCAGCTCCCCCAAGAATGTCTTTAATTGCTACTCCCTGAGGCATCTAGGTGCACCTCGTTAACCAAATCATTAACCTTCGCCTCTGGTCCTTCCTCTCTAAAAGTGTGATGGTAGAAGATTGTCTGGCAGAGGCACTTTAAAAGAGCACAGATATCATCGTCCTACGCTTCCAACTCTTAAAACCCTGTTATTCTGTCCTTCACCTTGAAGGGGTCCCAAGGACAGGATTACAGTGGCCAGGACTTGGGAGGAAGGTAGGTAGAAAAACTCAAAACTGATGGAAGTGACTACCTGACGGCCAGTCACTAATTAGGGTAAAGCATCTTTGGTACGATCTTTTAAGACAAAAGAGATTCAGAACATTTGGTTTAATAAGGGCAGAAGCAAGTGAATGAAGCTTTATTTTCAGAGATCATAGTTAACTCCATTAAGCAGGGTGGCCCACCCCTCCAATCATGAACTTGTACTACAGCTCCACTTAATGACTTCCTCTCCGTGTGTCTAGAGAAGAGCTGAGAACAACTTGTAGCAGACATGGGCGTTAAGAGATGTCAACTTCACAATAAATATCAGACAAGGATATAAGGATTCCCATGCCGCGCTGCTAGGCTTTTATATTCCTCAAACAAGTTGTGAGCAGAACACGTTTTTGAAAATAATTAGTTGTTCAAATCCATTTTTATGACAGCCCCTTAAACTTGAAGCCATTTCATTCGTAGTTAAGGTTCTCCCTGCCAATTTTGCTAGGCTGTTTCAAAAATGAGGATGCAGCAGGCCCTGAACAATGGTGGCTTAAACGAAGTGCAGGACTGTCCGTGAAGAGAGGAATGGCATCAGTATTTCTGTGATGAGACACAATGTACGGTTTCTAGTAATTCCTTTTAAGATCGCTGCGTTTTTGATTGTGGTTTATCATCTTTTAAGTTACTCCTCAAGGCCTCCATTGCTTCCCTGCTGTTACAGTGTGTAAGCCAGGTCGATTATCCGCACATGGCTAACACCGCTCCATCGGATGGGAGAGCTACATGACCAAGGGTGACACAGTTACTCCTTTAGAGATTGTTTCCAGCCCTGTGTACATGCCAGATTTCAACTGGGAGAATGCACTTAGGAAAAGCACTTGAAAAGATGTAAGTTATGAACACTTGAATCTCGCATCCTGCCATAAAGTGCACCAGCAAGTGAGTTTAATAAAACATGCTGTTTAAAATAGTCTGTAATTTCCTGTTTCTGCATTTCCCTTCAGAATCTGTGACAGGCTGAAGAACCATGACTACACGAAGGGCATTTGCACAAGCTCGTCTGGTGGTGTTTGCAAACCATTGCTAAGAGCTTCATCTTCTTTGGTAAACAATTCTCTGGTGGGCTGTCTATGGTTGTTGGTTTTGTTCCTTGGTGTTGGTCCAGTTTGTTAATTTTGAAAATGCAAACTACTTATTCATAGCCTGGAAACACCTGCTTTTGACCGCAGTGAAACTGATAGAACGTATGGAGATGAATTAGTCATTGCTCATAAAAGTACCACGTTTTTCTCAACCCCATTTTTATAACCGTTCCCTTGACTTAAAATTATAAAATCTTATAAAATGCCATGTTTTGGGGGATAGAACACACATTGAAAACTTGCAGGGACATAAGTTGTGATCCTGCTTCCTGCCAAGATCCCAAGACAATGGACAAATAGCGAAATTTGGGAGAGACCCGATCTGCCCTGAAGGCCCTGTGCTGCCCTGACTGGCTTGGGTTCAACAGGCATTGCCCTCGTCCGGGTCATTCCATGGCAGCGTGCGGGTCCAAGCATCAGGCATGTGATATTCCTTGCCCCCGCTGATACCAGCCTGAGGACTCCTACTGTAGATGTTTTCTGAGGTCAGTGCAACGAGCTACAATCAGATGTGACTTAACTCTGTATCCTGGCAATCAAGAAGCAGAGCTTTCTTAGTGCACCTGACCCAGCACTCGGGCATCTATAGCTTCCCCAAAACTCACAAAACACCTGTGTGCATGACAGGGAAGAGAGGGAGAATGACAGGCTATCAGGCACGGGATTTCAGCAAAAGGTTGGGCGTAGCTTTCTGACGGAGTAGAGTGCAAGAAGTCTGAGGTAGTGCCCCGCATGCATTGCAGAGTGAACTCACTTTCTTTAAGGAAAAGTCTAAAGACGAAAAGGGAAAGACCTTCCTTTTATTTATTTATTTATTTTTTCTGATCAACTTCTTTAGGAAGACAGGAAAACCATTTCAGGGACTAAAGGATTTCCTTTATGTTTTTGCAAGAAGAGAGAAAGGGCTTGTCTGTTCTTTCTGGGAGCTGGGAGGGTTTCACAATATTTTCCAAGCCCTTAGATGTTGTGATTTTCAATTAATCCACCAAACGATCTTTGTGACTGGGTTTAGTTATTAGCCCAAGGTACCTCTCTCCTGTTCAGTTCCATGGCACAGCGGTTGTGGGTTTCCTTGGGAGACTGGAATATAGCAGAGGGTTAAGAGTGGGGTTTGGAATCACTGCCTAGATGCAAATCCCAGCTCTGCCACTGTAGCTGTGCAGTCTTGACCTTGGCCCCGCAGCCCCTTGGCTTCTTGGTGCCTTGATTTCCTTGTCTGTAAAATGGGGTGACATAATGTACACACTTGGCAAGTTTGCCAGGATTAAAGACTTTAATATCAGGGAGTGCCTGGCCCCTGCCTGGATGCATGTGATGGGAATGCAGTAAATTCCCAACGCGTGACATCTCCGCTAATGTCCGGACACCCTGAAGGCGGGACCTTGACAGTACAGATTCTCCTTTTTGTAAAATGCGTTCAGCCTTTTCGGTTCTGTAGACCAAGCTTGAAACAAATACGGAGATGATGTCAAGCCTGCAGACCTAGGACCCTCAGGCAGCTATGAAAAGAGTCACTGGTGTTCTTGAGATATTTTTAACATATCGAAAGGTTTACTGGAAATCATAAAATTTCCTGAAAGCAGTTGCATAGGCTAACCCATGGCGGATTTCTTTACTGCTGCTTGGAATTGAACCAGCTCTGGGTTAACACAGCACAAATCAAGAAGAAACTTTGGGAAATGAAGGCATTATCCTTAATAAATACAATTGGTTTCATAGATAGGATTTCTCAGAGCACTGACTATCTGAAGGGAATAAGAGGTATCCCTTATAAATGAAAAGGTGGAAAACCATTAACCTCTGACTCATCCCTAGGTTTTGTCAAAGTTCAAGCTTATTCAATTATGGTATTATTCTCTTAGATTTAGTTTTTACTCCGAAAAAAAATACAGCATTTAAAATATGGATAATTTAGACCCAAAATTATTTCTAGTGTTCCTATATCTGGTAATGGAGACCAAGGAATTATTTTCTTTTGGATAATCGTAACTTGGAGGACATGGCCTACCATAAAATAACTAAGACACAGTTTTCACCTATTAGATCTCAATTTAAAAAGCAGATTAGCTGGGGCCCCTGGGTGGCTCAGTCAGTCAGGCATCTGCCTTTGGCTCAGGTCATGATCTCAGGGTCCTGGGATCCAGCCCTGCATCGAGCTCTCTGCTCAGTGGGGAGCCTGTTTCTCCCTCTGTCTCTCCCTCTGCCTCTGCCTCTGCCTACTTGTGATCACTCTCTGTCAGATCAATAAATAAAATCTTTAAAAAAAATAAAAAGCTGATCAGCTAGGGAGTGTTTATTCCTACTTCAACATGTCATCCTTTTCTATGTTGCCTTTAAACTCAGAGCCCAACGGATGGCTTCCAAATAGGATTCCCTTTAACAAATGACATTTCCATCCCTCTTAACTTTTCAAGAGCTTGTATTTTTCCATAGGGTGAGGAACACTTGTAGTGACGCTTGCTGACTGGTAGGTCTGAAATGAGAACCAAACTGAACCATATGGTTGAAGAATGAGAAACAGGCACCTAAATATAATGAAAGAAAATGCAGTGTTGTACCATGACCCTTCCAAGACTTCTCTGCAACAGGTTCTCCTCCTACCCCAGCAGGCTCTAGGATCT